>NW_024429189.1:8673446-9319946 GCF_017639785.1 Mesocricetus auratus
CAACAAATGGTGCTGTCATAACTGGACATTGGCATGTAGAAGACTGCAGATAGATCCATATCTATCGCCATGCACAAAACTTAAGTCAAAATGGATCAAAGACCTCAATATAAATTCAGCTACACTGAACCATGTTAGAAGAGAAAGTGGGAGGTACCCTTTAACGAATTGGTACAGGAGACCGCTTCCTGAACATAACACCAGTAGCACAAACACTGAGATCGACAATTAATAAATGGGACCTCCTGAAACTGAGTAGCTTCTGTAAGGCAAAGGACATAGTCAGCAAGACAAAAAGGCAACCCACAGATTGGGAAAAGATATTCACTAACCCCACATCTGACAGAGGGCTGATCTCCAAAATTTACAAAGAATTCAAGAAGCAAGTCTCCAAAACACCAAAGGACCCAATTAAAAAGTGGAGGACTGAACTAAATAGAGATATCTCAATAGAGGAGACTAAAATGGCTGAGAGACACTTGAGAAAGTGCTCAACATCCTTAGCCATTAGGAAATGCAAATCAAAACAACCCTGAGATATCATCTTACTCCTGTCAGAATGTCTAAAGTCAAAAACACCAATGACAGATTATGCTGAAGAGGATGTGGAGAAAGGGGAACACTCCTCCACTGCTGGTGGGAATGCCAACTGATACAACCACTTTGGAAATCAGTATGGAGATTCCTCAGGAAAATGGGAATCAATCTACCATGCAAACCAGCAATTCCTCTCTTAGGCATATATCCAAATTGGATGCCCATTCATACAACAAGGATGTCTGTTCCACTATGTTCATAGCAGCATTATTTGTAATAGCTAGATCCTGGAAGGAACCTAGATGCCCCCACAACTGAAGAGTGGATAGAGAAAATGTTTTTTTTTCCTACTCAGCAGGAAAAAAACAACAGAATCTTGAAATTTGCAGGCAAATGGATGGCACTAGAAGAAACCATCCTGAATGAGGTAACCCAGTTACAAAAAGATAAACATGGTATGTACTCAATCATATATGGATTTTAGACATGGATCAGGGGAATGTTAGCCTACAATCCCAGGGCCAGTGAGTCTGGGAATCAGGGAGGTTCCCAAGAAATATGCATGGAGGGAAAAGAGAGGGAACCAGGAAAAAGAGAAGGGGATAAGAGGAAGGTAGAAGAAGACATGGAGGAGCAGGAAGGCTGAGTTGGGGTAAGAACAGAGGAGACCAGGAAGAGAGATACCATAGTAGTTGGAGTCATTATAGCTTTGAGGAGAGAGCTGACACTAGTAAGATTCCCAGAGATATACAAGAATAACACCAACTAGAAAACTAAGTAATAGCGGAGAGACTACATTAATAGCCCCTACCTGATGATAAGGTTGGTGACTATCTTATGTGACATCCTAGAACCTTCATCCTGTGACTGATGGAAGCAGAGACAGATACTCACAACTAAACACTGAACTGACCCCCTGGAACCCAGTAACAGAGATGGAGGAGTTATGAGCAAGGCAGTCAAGACCATGCTGGTGAATACCACAAAGACAGCTGACTGGACAAGGGGGAGCTCTTGAACCCCAGACTGGTGACTAAGAGGCCAACAGGGGACTGATCCAGACTCCATGAATGTAGTGTCAGTGAGGAGGCCTCAGAAATCTCTGGGGCTTTGGGTAGTAGACTAGTGTTCACCATGGCATACAAATGAACTTTGGGAGCCCATTCCACATGGAGGAATGCTCTCTCAGCCTGGACACATGGGGAAGGGCCTAAGTCCTGCCTGGATGAAATGATAGACTCTAGATATCTCCCCAAGGAGGGCCTCACCCTCCCTGGGAATGATGTGGGGATTGGGCTAGGGGTGGGGTGTAGGGGTGGGGCTGGTGGAGGGAGAAGGGGGAGCCGGGATTGACATTTGAAGCATGCATGTTTCTAATTTAAATAAAAAACATACATAAAAAAGAACACAAGAATCCCAAAGTAGCTGGGCAGGAGGAAGTCTGAGCTTCCAGTTCAATGGAATGTTTGCTGTGCCTTCTGTGAGAAGTCCTGGAAAACTTAAGGTCATGGGAACAAGGAGCAAAAATATCCTTTTTGGGTCACTAGGAGTGGTAGTAAATGAAACCATCCTCTTTTCTATCCTTTGATTTCTTGGCCCATGTTTCCTGGGTATGGATATTGATTAATGATTTAAAGAGAGCCATGCCCCAACCCTCAAGTCTTCTACCACTGAATAGGCAATGTAACTAGGTCTTTAAGGGATAATTCCATTGTTTATCAGTACAACTGCTTCATAAGTGAAATGAGGCAAGATCAGTAGATTTCATGATCATGAGCTTACTGTTGTACTTCTCTGGGTATGAAATGAATTCCTTGGTCAATAACAATACTGTGTAGAACACCATGATGGTGGATAGGGTATTATGTAAATTCATGAATAGTAGCTTTGACAGAAGCATTACATGAAGGAAATACAAACTCATAACCAGAATAAGTCTCTACTCAAGTAACAATAAAGCATTTCTCTTCCATAAAGGAAGAAGTCCAATATTGTCAACTTGATACCATGTTGCTGACTGGTCACTCCAGAAAATGGTGCCATATCTGGGACTCGATATTGGTTCTGGAAGTTGGCAGATTCAGCAGCAGCTGTAGCCAGGTCAACTTTGGTGAGTGGAAGTTCATGTTATTAAAATCAGGTATAGCCTCCATCTCTGCTACCATGGCTACTCTGTTCATGGACCAACTGAGAAATGATAGGGATTGCTAAAGAAATATATCTTTCTGTCAACAGAATGGATCATCCTACCACTTGATTACTGAAGTACTCCTCCACTTATGAGCATTTATTTGAGACACAAGTATCACCCCTCACCCACCTGGAGAGATCTATTCACATACTTTTTCCCTAGACATCTTTGTTACCAATTTTCCATTCATACTGTTTCCAAGTCCCTGTATATCCAATCTATCCAATCATGGCTAGAGCTCAAGAATCAGTTTCCCTTTCTAAACCAAATGAATGAGCATGTGTACTGCCGAAATTCTCTACTATATGAAGATTTCCCTTCACTGGTATTTTTCATATTTGTCTCAGAACATGGCCCAAGTACACATATGCAATTTAATTTAATAATGGACTGCTTCTGTGCACATTCTCCTATAACTTGTTTGGGTTAGATAATAGCTCATAATTGGCATCTCAGATCACATTGTGACTTTGTGGCCCATTGTCAAATGTTCAGTTTCCACTAAGGCTCAATGGCAGGACAAATCTGTCTATCATTAGGAGAATAGTTTTCTTCAGGCAATGATAGAGCCTTGTTTCAAAACCCCAAAGGTCTCCTCTATGATTGCACCTATAGGGGCTTGCCTAAGGCCCCAAAGAGCATTCATACCTCAATGGTTAACTGGATCATATGGTTCAAATATTCGAGCAGCCTCAACAACAGCCAGAACCCATTGAAGAACCTTCCCCTGTTCTCAACCCCACTGAAAGTCAGCAGCTTTCTGAGTCATTTGGTATATGAGCCAGTAGGTCCACTAAATGTTGTGCTTCTTTGTTGGTGGTGGGAAAGGCAATGTGAAATACTTTATTCCTTTAGAAGGAGTATCTTTGCATGGCACACAACACTAGATTCCTAAATTTTTCACTGAGGTAGAATTTAGGTTGGATTTGTTTCCCATCCTCTGATGCACCTATGTATTACCAAGCCCAAACTGGTTGTTACCTCCTGTTCACTTGGTCCCCTCAGCATTACATCATGAATATAGTGGGATAGTATGCTATTTTGTGGAAGAGACAGACAATCAAGGTCCCTTCAAACTAATTTATGACACAGTGCTGGGGACTTAATATGTTCTTGAGGTAAAACTGCAAAGTTATACCACTGCCCTTGTCACTGAAAACAAATAGCTCCTGGTGGTTCTTGTAGATGGGTACTAAGGTAAAGGCATTTGCTATATCAATAACTGCATACCATGTTCCAGGAGATGTGTTAATCTGCTCAAATGTGGATGGTACAACAGCTTCAATCAGAGTCACCACGTGATTCATTCTATATACTCAATTGCCGTTCTCTGTGATCTGTCTGTCTTCTGCACTGGCCAGATAGGACAATTCCCACACATCTACATTCCAAATTATAGGATCCTATTTTTTACCAACTGTAATCCACTCAATCTTATACTGGGGGATTCATTTTGATTTTTCACAACTTGAGCTCTGTGGCTGCTGTAGAGAAGATTCTCTTCCAGGATATACTTAGAAAACTGTAAACAGTTTATGTGTATCTGGAGCAGTCAATTTTATCACTGAGTTCATTATTGACCTTCATCATCATATACTGAGATCTTAGAATTTGGGTTTAACTTTATGACAGAGATAATTCTTTTACTCTGTCAACTAACCAGCATTATTTTCCTTATTTTTACACAAATTATCACAGGTAACCAAATTCCTTTCCTCTCACAATGGCTTAATCACAATAATCAAATGCATTTGTCTTTATAAGTGAATAGTACACACCATGGATTTTCTACTGCTCTCCATGATTCTAGGACCAGTTTCTGTAACTGTAGGTGTTAGCAAATTGGAAGCCTATTCCAGATACTTCAAAAAATCATCCATATACATGTTCTGATGTTTAGAACAATTTGGTACCAAAATCTGTATTAGTCAGTGATCCCTAGGGAATGTCAGGTGTGTGTGTGTGTGTGTGTGTGTGTGTGTGTGTGTGTGTGTGTGTTATCGGAGTGGCTTTTAGACAGTGGTCTAACTAGTTCAATAATCCAACAATGGCTGTCTACCAACAGAAAGTCCAAGAATTCAGCAGTTGTTCGGTACCTGAGCTGAATTTCTCAGTTGGTCTTCCGCACACACAGAAAGTCTGAGGAAGAAGAAAGCTCTAATTCTAGTGAAGGAATGAGCTTGCCAGCAAGAGCAGAGGCAAGCAGGCAAAGAACAATGACCTCTTACACATCATTTATATATTAACTTGCCACCAGAAGGTGTGTTTCAGATTTAAGGTGGATCTTCCCATCTCAAAAGATCTGTGTTGTTATAGTGGGTCTTCTCACTTTAAATGATCTAATTAGGAAAAATTCCCCAGGGGTGTGTCTAGCCACTTGGATTTTAGTTAATCCAGACTTAGTCAAATTGACAACCAAAAATAGCCGTTACAGTGCCATTTCATTAGATTAAAAAATATGTATTTTCCCCAGCATTTGGGAAGCAGGGCAATGAGTTTATTATTAAAGCCAGTCTAGGCTTCATAACAAGTCTCTGTCTTAAACCAGCAAGATAGAGTTGTTTATACCAACTGTTCCAAAAGTATCTAAAAGCCAAGAGGATATAAAAACACCAGCTCTTATGTATGGCTATCTGACACCAACTGAATATGTTCTAACTTTGGTTCTTACTTGCATTCAGTTTATTGTATGTGTTTCAGACACAGATATATCTTATGGAATGTTAAAACAGAACGTGGGAAATTATAATCTTCTGAACAGAAAGCCAAATATTCTAAAGAAGTCTCTTAACACATCAAACCACTGAAACAATAGAATCTAAAGAAATAAAAATGTTGCTAGGAATTTAATGATGGGTAAAGGAAAAGGTACCAGCTAAATTGGAACCTGTCTCCCCAAAGGAGATTTCACACAGTTCTAACAACTTGTCACTTCACATTGCATGAGGAGACTTCATCCCAGACAATGATGAGTAAGTGATGGGAGGAACCATACCTTGACTGTGCTGTTTAGAACTGCACATCCTTGGATCACTCTTTAAATTTTAAGCACTCTTCAGGACCCCAAAGACAGACTTGAGGGGTCATTATATCTCTCTTTCTCCTCTTTGCATTGTGGCCACATTGAATAGATCATTTTTTTACATTGCTACTACTAAAATAATGATAATATTTAAATCTAGCCACTTGTTACATGTTATTTGTTTTGTTCTCTTACACATGCCCTTTGATCTTTCCAGTCCTCATCCTAATCAGTACAAGTAATATCTTCTCAGGATTTGGGCATAGTAAAAAGAATTTACACTTAGATGTATAGAATACTCTCAACTAGTATTCCTAGTGACAGAGAAAATCACATGTTATATTTTGAAACAAGGACTCTATAAGTTGCAGGGTCTGTGAAACAGCTCCAATCTCCAGTATGTTTGAGCAGCTGTAGTGACAGGATTTTTCTTCTACAGATTGGAAAGATGACATGAAGCTGGAGAGGAGAAAAAAATTAATATTGTAACTGTGAATTGGAAGAATGGGACCATAAAGAGTTATATTAAAGACATCAAAGCCATTGATTCTGATTTGAATAGTAGGTTAGAGCTCTTAGAAAAGTAAGGAAAATACTAAGGCTTTTAAACTTACAATTAAAACCAACTGACTCAGTAACTTGAAAGTGAGGATAAGGATAAGACATTGATGTTTCACAATTCTTGTGGTGACTGTAACAAGCAACCAAGATGAAAAACCACTAGGCTAAACTAGACTAGCCATCTTGATAAAGATTTATGTGGTCCACAGCATACAATAGCTGATAGTTGCCAGACATGAGTGAAGATTAAGGCAGAACATAGGAATAACATATTGTCTTAGGATTTCCTTTGAAAACATTGGCATTCCATAAAACTCCCAGAATCTTCACTCACCCAAAGGAAGAAATTGTTTTTAATACATGGAAGAAATTGTGGATATTTATGAATTGCTCCATAACCTCCACAATTATATTTGCTGCATTATACTGAAAATACTAATTCAGTTACTCTGTTGCCCAGTAATTTGGAAGTGCCTTAATTGCAAAGTGTGAGGAATAGAAAAAGGACTGAATGAATGAAGTCAGGATTGAATGTACACTAATGACATGGGCATGCACATGGCAAGGACTCTCAATGCCTCATTTTCACCCACTCTTATTTTACTTCTAGGTAGTGGGGAAGGGGGGGGAATCCACTTCACTTCCCTCAATGGACAGTATAACCTAAAGAATAAAATAATCCCTTTCCTTTCCAAGTTATTTTTGGTCATGTTGTTTATTTATTACAGCAACAGAAAACAAACTAGAAAAATTGCTTAACAATTTTTAAACTAATTATTTGTTCAGAGAGAACCAATAAGTACATTGCAATAAGTTTTATTCATAGAGATAAATTAATATGTAAAACATAAACTTTATAGTATAAATTTCTATATGGAGGTTAATAAACCACACACAAACACACACACACACACACACACACACACACACTTTTTAACAAAATACTGTGATTTTTACATTTCAAATGAGAATGCTGAGTCAAAGGAGCTAAGATTTTCCCTCAATTCCTTTCATAGGTACCTGACTTATAAAGGGTTTGGCCTGGTGTGAACATAGCTCTTTAATTTTTCCTACAACTACATCATTGATGTTATATCACACATTAGTAACTTTTCCTGTGGATTGGAGAAAATACCTATGAAGATAATTTAAGGAAGGAATAGTTTATTTTAGCTCACAAGTTAAAAAGATACAAAAAAGAGATACAATCCATCATGTTTGAGAAGAATGGGCCTCGGATTTAATCAGGAAGTGGGAGATTACCCCCTAGCATTCACACCGTTACACCACTGTATATCCAGTCAGACCAGTTGCAGTTTTCAGGCTTCACAAATGGCTGAAATTGATGACTGCCTTTCTCCTCCAATTTTGAACGTAGAGCACTTTGAAAGCTAGTCCGTAGGGATGAAACTTTTAGGGTAGTATTAGCTTTTTTGTCCATTTTCTATGACTATTAGCCTTACTGTCAAGTGCTTGAAATTAGCTAAGCTTTGACAATAACCTATAATGTTTGAGGGTCTAAGGGACCCCACTGGCTAACAACTCAAATGGAGTGACCCATTCTCGGTATCAGGCTTTGTTTTTATTGTATTTCTTTGCTGCTTTTGTTTTTTCAGTTTCTATGTCTACATTTTGTGTGCTTTTTTCATGAATAAGCTACTCTGACTCAAGATGGGACATGATATTTTCATACATTTACTTCCTTTTGTTTTACTTCTCTTAATACGCATGTGTGTCAAATATCTCTTGTCAGGAAGGAAATTAAAAATTCAACCTCAGCAATGGCTGAGCCCATTGCATAAAACAGATGGATATTTTTAAACCAAATTTCCAAAGTGGTGATTTCACAATAATGAATAATCACTTGGGTTTGAGTTAAATTTAGCACCTTGAAATACATGCTTCGAATTTTCTTCTTACAACATTCTATTTCGTGGGTCATTTGGCACCCACTGAATTAGGATACTGCACATCTTCGAACGCAGACATAGCTGATGAGAATAGTGGAAACCTAAGGATTTCAGCTAGTCACATCTAAGGCACCCACAGGGACGGTCTCAGATTAAGTGACATGCAGCCTTTGATGAGCTTCATGGCTCAGAAGTTAGATTAGCTTCTTCCAGGGTTACACTGGAATGAAATCCTACTCCGTTTGTGCTGAAGCATATGGTTGCTTCTGCACAGAGTTTTTTCATGTTCATTCAAATTTTTATATACAGAAATAGTTTGTGGTTTTTAGTCAGTGAGTAGTAAACAAGTGACTGAATGTACCACAATACATAGTAATCGTATTAAACAGCATTTGGACTTTTTCTCCTCTTGCAGGTGACTATGATATTAATATAACTGCTATGAGTTTTATGAATAAGTGCAAACATGAATCTAGGTTTTCATTTATTAGATAAACTCAAGATGATTTTCTCTTTTTTGAAACACTTTTTTAAATTATATATTTAAGTTAGAAACAAGCTTCCTTACCATGTCAGTCCCAGGTCCCTCTGCCTCCTTTCCATGCCTGCTTCCCCCTACCAGCCCAACAGCCCCCCTACCCAATCCCCACTCCATTCCCCAGGGAGGGTAAGGCCCTCCATGGGGCATCTCTAGAGTCTGCCATTTCATTCTGGTGAGGGCCTAGACCCTCCCCCAAGTGTCCATATTTAGAGAGCATCCCTCATTGTGGGATGGGTGCCCATAGTCGATTTGTGTGCCAGGGATATAAACTGATCTACTTCCCAAAGCCCCATAGATTGCCTAGGTCTCCACACTGACACCCACATTCAGGGGGTCTGGATCAGTCCCATGCTGGCCCCTTCGCCATCAGTTTGGGGTCCAAGATCTCCCCCCTGTTCAGGTTCGCTGTTCCTCTGTGTTTCACCAGTCCAGTCTTGACTGCTTTGCTCATCACTCCTCCCTGTCATTAGGTTCCAGGAGTTCAGTTCAGTGTTTAGCAGCGGGCGCCTGCCTCTGCTTCGGTCTGTCACTGGATGGAGGTTCTAGGATGGTATATAAGATAGTTGTCAAAATCATTATCAGGGAGTGGCATTTAAGGTAGTCTCTCCACTATTGCTTAGTTTTCCAGGTGGTGTCATCCTTGTAGATCTCTGGAAATCTTACTAGTGCCAGATCTCCCCTCAAACCTAGAATTATTTCCTCTATTATGGTATCTCTCCTCCTTCTCTCCTCTATTCTTCCCCCAACTCAACATTCCTGCTCCCCCATATCCTCCTCTCCCCTCCTCTTCTCCCCCTCTCTTTTTCCTGGCTCTTTCTCCCCTCCCCCCATGCTCCCAATCTGCTCAGAAGATCTTGCCTCATTTCACCTTCTCTGGGGTAACATACATATCTCTCTTAGGGTCCTCCCTGATTCCCAGACACTCTGGCAGTGGTATTGCATGCTGGTATTCCCTGATTCATGTCTAAAATCCATATATGAGTGAGTACATACCATGTTTGTCTTTTTGTGACTGGGTCACCTCATTCTGGATGGTTTCTTCCAGTACCATCCATTTGCCTGCAAATTTCCAGATTACATTGTTTTTTTTTCTGCTGAGTACTCTATTGTGTAAATGTGCCACATTTTCTCTGTCCACTCTTCAGGTGATGGGCATCTAGGTTGCTTCCACTTTCTGGTGATTAAAAATAGTGCTGCTATAAACATAGTGGAACATACATCCTTATTGTATGAATGTGCATCTCTTGGGTATATGCCTAAGAGTGGAATAGCTTGATCTTGTGGTAAACTTATTCCCATTTTCCTGAAGAATCTCTATACTGATTTCCATATGGCTGTACAAGTGGGCACTCCCACCAGCAGTGGAGGAGTGTTCACCTTTCTCCACATCCTCTCCAGCATAAACTGTAATTGGTGTATTTGATTTTAGCCATTCTGAAAGGAGTAAGATGGTGTCTCAGGGTTGTTTTGATTTGTATTTCCCTGATTTCTAGGGATGTTGAACACTTTCTCAATTGTCTCTCAGCCATTTTAGACTCCTCTATTGAGAGTTCTCAATATAGTTCTGTAGACAACTTTTTAATTGGATCCTTTGGTGTTTTGGAGACTCGCTTCTTGAGTTCTTTGTAGATTTTGGAGATCAGCCCTCTGTCAGGTGTGGGGTTAGTGAATATCTTTTCCCATTCTGTGGGCTGCCTTTTTGCCTTGTTGACTGTGTCCCTTGCCTTACAGAAGCTTCTCAGATTCAGTAGGTCCTGTTTATTATTTGTCAATCTAAGTGTCTGTGCTACTGGTTTTATGGTTTTATGTTCAGGAAGCTGTCTTCTGTACCAATTCATTCAAGGGTGCTCCCCACTTTCTCCTTTAGATGTTCAGTTTAGCTAGGTTTATATTAAGGTCTTTAATCCATTTGGACTTAAGTTTTGTGCATGATGGTAGACAGGGATCTAGCTGCATTCTTCTACATGCCAGCATCCAGTTATGCCAGCACCATTTGTTGAAGGTGCCTTCTTTTTTCCATGGTATAATTTTAGCTTCTTTGTCAAAAACCAAGTGGTTGTACTTGTGAGGGTTAATATCAGTGTTTTCAATTCGATTCCATTGGCCTACCTCTTTGTTTTTGTGCCAAAACCAAGCTGTATTCAGGACTATAGCTCTATAATAGAGCTTGAAGTCAGGGATGGTGATGCCTCCAGATGTTGCCTTGTTGAACAGGGTTATTTTGGCTATCCTGGGTCTTTTGGTTTTCCATATAAAATTGAGAAGTGTTCTTTCAAGGTCTGTGAAGAATTGTGCTGCAATTTTAATGGGGATTGCATTGAATCTGTTGATTGCTTTTGGAAGATTGCCATTTTTACTATGTTGATCCTACCTATTCAAGAGCATGGGAGATCTTTCCATTTTCTGGTGTCTTCTTTAATTTTTTTCTTTAAAGACTCAAAATTCTTGTGATACAGTTCTTTCACTTGTTTAGTTAGGGTTAAACCAAACTATTTTATGTTGTTTGTGGCAGTTGTAAAGGGTGATGTTTCTCTGATTTCTTTCTCAGCACTTTTAATATGGTCTGTATATAGTAGGCCTACTGATTTTCTTGAGTTGATCTTGCATCCTGCCACTTTGCTGAAGTTATTTGTCAGCTGTAGGATTTCCCTGGTAGAGTTTTTTTTGGGTAACCTATGTAAATTATCATATCATCTGCAAATAGTGAAAGGTTGACCAACACAAAACGCAGAAACCCTACAAACTTGTGGAAATTGAACGATGCACAATTGCACCATCCCTGGCTCAAGGAAGAAATAAAAAAAGAAATTAATGACTTCCTGGAATTCAATGTGAATGAAGACACAACATACCCAAACTTATGGGACACTTTGAAAGCAGTGCTGAGAGGAAAGTACAAAGCACTTAGTGCCCACATGAAGAAACTGGAGAACAGTCACACTAGTGAATTAATAGCATAACTGAAAGCTCTTGAACAAAAAGAAGCAAATTCACCCAGGAGAAGCAGATGACAGGAAATGATCAAACTGAGAACTGAAATCAATAAAGTAGAAACCAGGAAAACATTACAAAGAATCAATGAAACCAAGAGTTGGTTCTTTGAGAAAATAAAAAAGATAGAGAAACCTTTATCCATACTAACCAAAAAGCAGAGAGAGCATGCTATTTAACAAAATCAGGAATGAAAACGGAGGTCATAACAATGGACACTGAGGAAATCCAGAGAATCATCAGGGCATACTTTGAAAAATTATACTCCACAAAATTTGAAAATGTAAAAGAAATGGACAATTCTCTGAATAGATATCACTTGCCAAAACTAAATCAAGAACAGATAAGTAATCTAAACAGACCTATAACCCCCCAATGAAATAGAAGCAGTCATCAAAATCTCCCAACCAAAAACCTCCCAGATCCACATGGCCTCAGTGCAGAATTCTACCAGAAATTCAAAGAACAACTTATACCAATTCTTCTCAAAGTATTCCACAAATCAAAGCAGAAGGGTCTTTGCCAAACTCTTTTTACAAGGCTTCCATAACCTTAATACCCAAGCCACACAAAGATACAACTAGTAAAGAGGACTTCAGACCAACATCCCTCATGAACATTGATGCAAAAATACTAATAAAAATACTGGCAAATCAGATCCAAGAACACATCTAAACAATCTTCCACCATGATCAAGTAGGTTTCATCCCAGGGATTCAGGAATGGTTTAACATACAAAAATCTGTCAATATAATCCACCATATAAATGAGATGAGAAGCAAAAATCACATGATCTTCTTACTAGATGCTGAAACAGTATTTGACAAAATCCAATACCCCTTCATGATAAAGGTCTTGGAGAGATCAGGGATAATAGGAACATACCTAAACATAATAAACATACAGCAAAACAACTGCCAACATCAAACTAAATGGAGAGAAACTCAAAGCAATTCCTCTAAAATCAGGAACAAGATAAGGGCTGCCCACTCTCTCCATACCTCTTCAATATTGTACTAGCCAGAGCAATAAGACAACAAAAGGATATCAAGGGGATAGAAATTGAAAAGGGAGAGGTCAAACTTCCACTGTTTGACTTTGTATAATATAAGGCAATGTATGTTTTCATATTTCTGTGAATTAAAGTGGATGTTGCAGTTGTTTGATACACTTTTCCTTTTTTGTAAGATAATAAAAAGTCATTCTTTTTCAAAAGCATAAATCTTAGCAGTTAACCATAGGATATGCTAGAACTTAGCTTTTTTCAATGCTTTCTTTTCTTTTTATCTTAAATTACTTTTTAAAATAATATTTAATTAATTCACTGATAGTTTCATTCAGTTTATTCAGAACATATCTACCCTCCTCTCCAGCTGCTCACATAGCCACCCTCTCCTCACTTCCCTCTCTCTCACCCAACTTTCACTTTTCTTATTTTTACCCTATTGAGTCTAGTTTGTGTTGCCGAACTAGACGGAATGGGGTCTTTCCAGGGTATATGTTGACATACCAGTGGTCAAAAAATTAACAAAAGCTGGTTTCTCCCGGAAGTTATGAAGTTCAAATAGCTCCTTAGCTGATGTTGGAATTTGGGACTATTCTCTCCTTTCAGTTGAAATCTCCTAGGATATTTTTGTATGGCTTAAACTTGCACAGGGTTTGTGAATGGTTTCACACTAGCTGTGAGTTTATATGTCCATCATCACTATAATGTCCAGAAAATATTTTCCCTTGATGTTATCCATGGCCTCTGACTCTTAAAAATCTTTCTAACCCCTTTTCCACAAAGATCTGTAAGCACTGTGATAAGAGCTGTGATATTTTTATCAGGTTTTTCATTCTCTGAATGTTTATCAATTGAACATCATTGTATTATCATCTAGTAAAAACAGAAACTTTGCAGATGAGGTTTGAGAGGTACTTTCTTCTATGGATCACTAGGTGTCATTTTGATACTATGTCTAATTAGCAGAATAATAACATTGGAGTCTCTTCTAGGGCCTATGACCTATACAGCCACAATTCATGACCCCTTTAGCTGTTTCGAATGTAGGTTTTATCCCATGAAACTGGCCTTAGATACAACCAGAAATTGATTGGTTACTTTCATAACATTTTTGCCACTAATACACCAGTGGGCATATCTTGTCAGGCCAATCACTGAAATTTTCATGGCATAGTTCACAGCTGTTTGGGATTGACAATTTTATTTCTCCTCCATTAGCATACATAGCACCTTTCAGAACTATGAAATCTACCCAGTAAAGATGAAACTTCTGGTGAATACCAGCTTGATTGTTCCATGTTTTATAACTCAAATATGCATCATAGCAATAGGACATTACCATCAACTTCTGGAGGGTGTACAAGATTATTCAATTATTTTGGTTCTTTGTATATTTTTTGGAAAGCATTAAAGTCCTCTGGTCATGTTTTAAATTGATTCATCTCATCATGACATATTAATACTTCCTTTTATATTCTTATGGCAATTCATTTTGTGATGGATATTTGAAGATTCGTTTCTTCCACTCCACAGGTTTTTATTTTTTTGGTTTATTCTGCTTTTTATCTCCATTTCAACTTTTTTTCAACTTCTTAATAGAGCTTTTAGTAGAAGAGAGTTTACTCTCAAGAATAGCATTCATTTTGGGTTAAATATTGCTTGTAGGAGATGAAGTCATCAGTTTACTCTTTCTGTGTTTTATATAAATTCTTCAAAAACTTAACAATCAAATTCTCCATTGTCTGCAATTCCATTGGCATTATCTTCAGTGCTCCCACAGAATATCCCACTGAGTTCTGAGCCATCCTCAATGGCTTTTCCAACCCAAAGTTCAAATGTTACCACAATCTTACTGAAACACAGTCAGGCCTGTCACGACGATAGCCCATGCCTGTAACACCTATTTCTGTTTTAGGTTTGTATTTTGTGACATATAAATAACCAAAAAGTATGTAAAGAGGAAAGGGATTATTTCATCTTATACCGATTCTATGTAATTCTCTGTCACTAAGAAAAGTCAAAGCAGGTATGGAAGGTAAGAAGCCAAAGGAAGGAATTGAAGCAGAAGCTATGGGAGATTGTTGCTCTCTAGGTTTTTTTTCCATGACTTGCTCAGTCTGCTTTAATACAATATCCAAGACTATCTTCCCAGAGGTGATATCATCCACAGAGATATGGGGGACTTTATACATTAATTAGTAATTAAGGAAATGCTCATACATACTTGTGTATGGGCCAATATAATGAATTGAGATTCCTTCCTTCAAGATAAGTCTACCATGTGCCAAATTGGCAAAAACAAACAAACAAACAGTGACAACAACCATGATTTATAATAATTTACTAAGTCAAAAAAAGCAGAGTAGAAATAGAAAGTAAGTATTAACCCAGCCTGGTGCACTGTGAATACTGCATTGGTAAATTACATTATTTCTCTTAGAGAATTCCTGCTATGTCTCTTTTGTGTTGCACCCAGGCTATAAACATATCAGGTCATTTATTCATTTGCTCATTCATTCCCTCCCTAACTTACCCATCAATTAATTATTGACCATATTCATAAATTACACATTATTCTGCTTTCTGAGTATCTGAAATGAAAAACAAATGAAACAGCTATTGAGTTCTACACATAGCTAATCACAGCTCTAATTATATCTTGAATAGATAATGATTCAAAAATGTTTCTTTTGTTGATTAACCTTTAAAGACAACTGAATTTGTTATTAACTGAAGAAGTAGTGCTTTATTATTTGAATCTCAGAATTTAAAGCACAGCTAGTCCTTCCATCCAGTATCTACTGTTTTCCCTCTAGATCAAGGGGCTGCTTCTTTCAAGAAAAGGATTTTCCTAGGAAACATCATCAAGATTGAAGCAAATTCCTTCATTGTTACTTCACAGATGATTTGTAAGCCATACCTGGACATCTCAAACATAGATATTATATAGCTTGGGATGAAGTTTGTGATGTTTAACTAATGGAAATAGGGGAAAATCACTTTAAAACTCAGGAGTCTAGGGAGGAGGAGATAGTCCAGTGAGTATAGCACTTGTTGCAAATAAACAAGGAAATCTTGGTACAGTAGCATACATCTATAATTTCAGTGTTTCTATGTTTAGAAACATAGAAGGCAGAGGCAAGATAATTCCTGCAAGCTCACGATTAGCTATCATGGTGTACATGTCAGAAATAAACAAAGACAGCATTTCTCAAACAAGGTAGGAGATAAAGTCTGTATTCAGACCTACTCAAAAGAGACATCTCACACACACACACACAATCAAGATTCTATAAAAGAGTTCCATATGCCATATCAAACTGTGCACAAAATGATCAATATTTCTCATGATATTGTTATAATGTTAATGCCTGTGAGTCAAACTGATAGTATTTGAATTTGGTTTAGACAAGATAGCTTAGGTTAAATGAATCTCTGGTTCCATGAGCACAGGATATATTTCCATATTCTGATAGCTACTTCAATTTCTTTCTTCAATGATTTAATTTTTAATTAATTTAAATTATAGACAAGTTTGCTTCACATGTCAATCCTAGCTCCCTCTTCCTCCCCTCTTCTCCTGACCCCTTTAGCCCTCCCCCAACCCCTACCCCAATCCCCACTCCACTCTCCAAGGAGGGTGAAGCCCTTCTTGGAGGGATCTCAAAAATCTGTCATATGATCTGGGGCAGAGATCATGTGTCCTGGTGGAGACTGCTTCCCTCCACATAACATGGGCTTCCAAAGTCCATCTGGATGGCAGGGCTAAGTGCTGATTTATTGCCTGAGGCCCCAAAGAATGCTGAGGCCTCCTCACTGACACCAGCATTCAGGGGGGTCTGACTTTGTCCCATGCTGGCCTCTCAGCTATCAGTCTGGGGTCTATGTGCTCTCCCTGTTCAGGTCAGCTGATTCTGTGGTTTTCACATGCCAAGTCATAAACCCTTCACTTATCACACCTCCCTCTCTGCAACTGGGTTACAGGGGTTCAGTTCAGTGTTTAGCTGTGGGTGTCTGCCTCTGCTACCTTCAGCCACTAGATGAAGGCTCTACAATGGCACACAAGGAAGTTATCAATCACATTACAGGGAAGGGCATTTAAGGTAGTCTCTACACTATTGGTTAGATTGCCAGTTGTTATCCTTGTAGGCCTCTGGACTTCTCACTAGTACCAGATCTCCTCAAACCTATAATGGCTTCTTGTATTATAGCATCTCTCATCCTTCTCTCCATTATTCTTCCCCCTACTCAACTTTCCTGCTCCCCCATGTCTTCCTCTGACCTCCTCTTTACCTCCTCTCTTTCTCCCAGCTTCCTCACCCCTCCTGCCATGCTCTGAATACCCTCAGAAGATTCTGTCCTGTTCCCCTTCTCTGGGTGACCGTGCATATCTCTCTTAGGGTCTTCCCTGTTTCCCAGACTTCCTGGCTGGGGATTGTAGGTTGGAACTCCACTGTTTCAGGCCTAAAATCTATATATGAGTGAGTACATACCATGTTTGTCTTTTTGTGACTGGGTTACCTCACTCAGGATGGTTTCTTCTAGTGCCATACATTTGCCAGAAAATTTCAAGATTCCATTGATTTTTTTTCTGGTGAATAGTACTCCATTGTGTAAAGGCACCACATTTTCTCTATCCACTCTTCAGTTGATGTGCATCTAGGTTGCTTCCAGGTTCCGACTAATAATGCTGCTATGAACATAGTGAAACTGATGATGTATGAATGTGCATCTTTTGGGTACATGCCTAAGAGTGGAATTGCTGGATCTTGTGGTAGACTGATTCCCATTTTCCTGAAGAATCTCCATACTGATTTACAAAAGGGGCTGTATGTACCAGTTAGCACACCCACCAGCAGTGGAGGAGTATTCCCCACTCTCCATATACTCTCCATCATAAATTGTCATTTGTGTTTTTAATTTTAGCCATTTTGAAAGGAGTAAAATGGTGTCTCAGAGTTGTTTTGATTTTACATTTCCCTGATGGCTAAGGATGTTGAGCACTTTCTCAAGTGTCTCTCAACCATTTTAAACTCCTCTATTGAGAATCCTCTATTTAGTTCTATAGACCACTTTTAGACCACTTTTTTTTGTTTTTATGAGACAGGGTTTCTCTGTATTGTTTTGGAGGCTATCGGTCCAGCCCGACCTCTAACTCACAGAGATCCGCCTGCCTCTGCCTCCCGAGTGCTGGGATTAAAGGCATGCGCCACCACCGCCCAGCTTATAGACCACTTTTTAATTGGATCCTTTGGTGTTTTGGAGACTCGCTTCTTGAGTTCTTTGTAGATTTTGGAGATCAGCCCTCTGTCAGATGTGAGGTTAGTGAATATCTTTTCCCATTCTGTGGGCTGTCTTTTTGCCTTGTTGACTGTGTCCCTTGCCTTACAGAAGCTTCTCAGTTTCAGGAGGTCCCGTTTATTATTTGTCAATCTCAGTGTCTGTGCTACTGGTGTTATGTTCAGGAAGCTGTCTTCTGTACCAATTCATTCAAGGGTGCTCCCCACTTTCTCCTTTAGATGTTCAGTTTAGCTAGGTTTATATTAAGGTCTTTAATCCATTTGGACTTAAGTTTTGTGCATGTTGATAGACATGGATCTATCTGCAGTCTTCTACATGCCAGCATCCAGTTATGCCAGCACCATTTGTTGAAGATGCCTTCTTTTTTCCATGGTATAATTTTAGCTTCTTTGTCAAAAACCAAGTGGTTGTACATGTGAGGGTTAATATCAGGATTTTCAATTCGATTCCATTGGCCTACCTCTTTGTTTTTGTGCCAAAACCAAGCTGTTTTCAGGACTGTAGCTCTATAATAGAACTTTAAGTCAGGGATGGTGATGCCTCTAGATGTTGCCTTGTTAAACAGGGTTATTTTGGCTATCCTTGGTCTTTTGGTTTTCCATATAAAGTTGAGAATTGTTCTTTCAAGGTCTGTGAAGATTTGTGCTGGAATTTTAATGAAGATTCCATTGAACTGTAGATTCCTTTTAGTAAAATTTCCATTTCTACTATATTGACCCTACCCATCCAAGAGCATGGGAGATCTTTCCATTTTCTGGTGTCTTTTTTAATTTCTTTCTTTAAAGACTCAAAGTTCTTGATATACAGTTCTTTCACTTGTTTGGTTAGGGTTACCCCAAACTATTTTATGTTGTTTGTGATAATTGTAAAGTGTGATGTTTCTCTGATTTCTTTCTCAGCACTTTTATGGTCTGTATGTAGTAGGGCTACTGATTTTCTTGGTTGATCTTGTGTCCTGCCACTTTGCTGAAGTTATTTATCAGCTGCAGGATTTTCCCTGGTAGAGTTTTTCGGGTCACATATGTAAATTATCATATCATCTGCAGATAGTGAAATTTTGACTTCTACCTTTCAAATATGTATCCCCTTTATGTCCTTTTCTTATCTTACTGCTCTAGCTAGAACTTCAAGCAAAATATTGAAGAGATATGGAGAGAGAGGACAGCTTTGTCTTATGCCTGATTTTTGAAGAATTATATTGCATTTTTCTCCATTAAGTTTGATGTTGGCTGTTGGTTTACTGTACATTGCTTTTACTATATTCAGGTATGTTCCTGTTATCCCTGATCTCTCAAGGACCTTTATTATGAAGGGATGTTGGATTTTGTCAAAGGCTTTTTCAGCATCAAGTGAGATGATCATGTGGTTTTTCTTTTGCAGTTTGTTTATATGGTGAATTACATTGATAGATTATTTTCATATGTTGAACCATCCCTGCATCCCTGGGATGAAGCCTACTTGATCATGGTGGGTGATTTTTCTGATGTGTTCGTGGATTCGATTTGCTAATATTTTATTGAGTATTTTTGCATCAGTGTTCATGAGGGAGATTGGTCTGTAGTTCTCTTTCTTAGTTATGCCTTTGTGTGGCTTGGGAATCAAGATAATTGTAGCTTCATAAAAAAGAGTTTGGCAATGAACCTCCTGCTTCTATTGTGTGGAACAATTTGAGGAGTATTGGAATTAGCTCTTCTTTAAATATCTGAATTCTGCACTAAATCTTTGTGGGCCTGAGC
Source organism: Mesocricetus auratus (assembly GCF_017639785.1). Taxonomy (NCBI): domain Eukaryota; kingdom Metazoa; phylum Chordata; class Mammalia; order Rodentia; family Cricetidae; genus Mesocricetus; species Mesocricetus auratus. The sequence continues at coordinate 8,693,243 of NW_024429189.1, forward strand.
TTTTTGTGGTTGGGAGACTTTTGATGACTGCTCCTATTTCATTGGAGGGTATAGGTCTGTTTAGATTACTCATCTGCTCTTCATTTAATTATCCATCCAGAAAATTGTCCATTACCTTTAAATTTTCTAATTTTGTGGAGTACAGGTTTTCAAAGTATGACCTGAAGATTCTCTGGATTTCCTCAGTGTCTGTTGTTACGTCCCGTTTTCATTTCTGATTTTGTTGATTTGTGTGTTCTCTCTCTGCCTTTTAGTTAGATTGGACAGAGGTTTGTCTATCTTGTTGGTTTTCTCGAAGAACCAACTCTTTGTTACATTGATTCTTTGTATTGTTTTACTTTTTATCTTTATTGATTTCAGCCCTCAATTTGATTATTTGCTGGCCTCTACTCCTCCTGGGTGGGTTTGCTTCTTTTTGTTCTAGATCATTCAGTTTTGCTGTTAATTCCCTAGTGTGACTGTTCTCCAGTTTTTTCATATGTGCTATGAGCTTTCCTAATAGTACTACCTTCAAAGTGTCCCATAAGTTTGTATATGTTGTGTCTTCATTTTCAATTTTAGGAAGTCTTTAATTTCTTTCCTTATTTCTTCCTTGACCTAGGAATGGTGCAATTGCGCGTTGTTCAATTTCCATGAGTTTGTAGGGTTTCTGCAATTTGTGTTACTGATGAATTCTAACTCCAAAGCATGGTAGTTTGATAATATACAGGGGGTTATTCCAATGTTTTGTACCTTTTGAGGTTTGCTATGTTGCCAAGTATATGGTAGATTTTAGAGAATATCACATGTGTCACTGAGAAGGTATATTCTCTTGTGTTTGAGTGGAAGGTTATATAGATGTCTGTTAAACCCAGCTGTATCATAACTTCTGTTAGTTCCTTTGTTTCTTTGTTGAGTTTCTGTCTGGTGTTCCTGTCTAGTGGTGAGAGTGGGGTGTTGAAGGCTCCCACTATAACAGGTGAGGTCTTATGTGTTATTTGAATTTTAGTAATGTTTCTTTTACAAAAGTGAGTGCCCTTGTATTTGGGGCATAGATGTTGAGAAATAAGATGTCACCCTGATGGATTTTTCCTGTGATGAATACTAATCACCTTATTCCTCTCTTTTGATTGATTTTAGTTTGAAGTCTAAATTGTTCGATACTAGGTTAGCTACACCAACTGTTTCTTGGATCCATTTGATTGGAAAATCTTATCCCAACCCTTATTCTGAGATAATGTCTGTCTTGAAGTTGAGGTGTGTTTCTTGTATGCAGCAGAAGGATGGCTACTGTCTTTATATCCATTCTGTTAGCCTGTGTCTTTTTATAGGCACATTAAGACCATTAATATTGAGGGAAATTAAGGACCATTGAGTGTTAATTGTTGTTTGTTTGTGATTTGTTGTTGGTGGTGTAATTGTCGATTTACCCTCATTTTCTTTTGTCTTTTGGTAAAGTTGGATTATCTATTGCATATATTTTTGTGAGCATAGATTTAAGTTTTCCTTCCAGAACTTTCTTTACGGCAGGGTTAGTGGATATATATTGCTTGAATCTAGTTTTGTCATGGAATATCTTGTTTTCTCCATCTATAGTGACTGAAAGCTTTGCTGGATATGGTAGTCTTGGCTCATCTGTGGTCTCTTAATGTTGGTAGATTATCTATCCAGGATCTTCTGGTTTCAGAGATGCCATGGAGAATCAGGTGTGATTCTGATAGGTTTGCCTTTGTATGTTACTTGGCCTTTTTCCTTAGCTGCTCTTAATATTCTTTCTTTATTCTGTATGTTTGGGGTTTTTACTGTTATATTGCAAGGGGACTTCCTTTTGTGGTCTATTCTATTTGGTGTTCTGTAGGCTTCTGTAAAGGGAAGCTTTTTCTTTGAGAGAAGCCTTCCCGCCAGCCTGATTCCAGAGCCGCATTAGTCCCAAATAAACACACAGGAGGCTATATTAATTATGAAGCTGTTGGCCTTGCTTGTTTCTTACTGGCTAGCTCTGACTTAAGTATTTATCCCATAATTGTTAATCTAAGTATGTCTCTTACCGGAGAAGTTTCCGGGCTTCCTACCCCATGGCGTTACATCTCGACTCCCTGTGTTTCTCCTTCCCAGAGTTCTCCTGGACTCCTAGTCCCACCTATCTAGATTCCTATTGGCCAAGAGTGCTTTATTGACAAATGCACAGGACTTTCCCCCAACAGGCTTCTTGTACTTTCATTGGCATGTCTTTCTTTAGGTTGGAAAAGTTTTCTTCTATGATTTTGTTGAATATGTTTTCTGCACCTTTGAGCTGGTTTTCTTTATCTTCTTCTATATATATTATTCTTAGATTTTGTCCTTTCACGGTGTCCCATATTTCCTGGATATTTTGTGTCAGGGATTTGTTGGACTTAAGATTTTCTTTGGTAAATAAATCTATTTCCCCTAGTGTATCTTCAACACCTGAGATTCTCTCTGCCATCTCTTGTATTCTGTTGGTAATGCTTGCATCTGTAGTACCTGACTGTTTCCCCAGCTTTTCTATTTCCAACATTCCTTCAGACTGTGTTTTTTTTGTCTCTATTTTAGCTTTCAACCCTTGTACTGTTTGAATGGTTTCTTCAATTTTTGCTTTTTCTTTTCCTCTCTTTCTTGCATTACTTGGATTTTTTGGTTTGTCTTTTCTTCCATTTCTTGCATTTTTTGGATTGTTTTACCATCCATTTCTTTAGATTTTTCTCAATTCTTTTAAGGTTTCTACCATCTTCATGAAGTTGTTTTTTAGGTCATTCTCTACTGTTTCATCTGTGTTGTGATATTCAGATCTTGCTGGTGTAGAGTCCCTTGACTCTGGTGGCATCATATTGTTTTTTTTTCTGTCATTGAATTTGTTCTTGTATTGTCATCTTCCCATTCCTTCTTTCAGTGGGTACAGGTGGGGTCTTTTCCTCTACTGGTAAGTATGGCTCCCAGGTTCTCTTCTGGTGGGGGCAAGCAGGTCCAACTCACTGATGGGTCTCATGGTGAGTGCAGATGGGTCTCAGACATTCCTTCTCCCAGTGGGTGGGAGCTCTGTACTCTGTACTCTGTACTCTGCCTTCTGCCCTTAGTGGGGGTGGGCATAGGCAAGCGATTTTAAGGTTTTTTAATCATGCAAATCTTTCACTTGCTTGGTTAGAGCCCCCCAAGGTATTTTATATTATTTTCAGTTCATTTGTATATAGGAGGGCTAAGGATTTTTCTTAGTTAATCTTTTATCCAGCTATTTTGCTGGAAGTTTTTATCAGCTATAACCATTCCCTGGTGGAAATTTTGTTCATTTTTTATATTATTATATAACCTGAATTATTTTACTTTTTCCTTTTCAATTATTATACCCTTGATCTCCTTCAGTAGTCCTACACTCTACTTAAGATTTCAACTGAATAGATATGGAGAGAGTGGACAACCTTGTCATTTTCCTGATTTTAATGAAATTACTTTGAATTTCTCTCCATTTAATTTGATGTTGGCTACAGGCTTTCTGTAAACTGCCGTTATTATGCCTACTTGATCATGGTGAATGATCTTTTAGATGTGTTCTTGGATTCAGACTAATATTTTACTGAGTATTTTTGGATCTATGTTCATAATGAAAATTGGTCTCTAATTCTCTTTCTTTGTTGGGTCTTTATGTGGTCTGGGTATTAGGGTGACTATGAGCTCATAAAATAAATTGGAAATTGTTTCCTCTGTTTTAGTTAATGGAAAATTTTGAGTAGTATTGGTGTTTACTCTTCGTTGAAGGTCTGTCTTAAAACAATCTGGCCTTGGGCTTTTATTTGGGGGGTGCTTTTAGTTACTATTTTTAATTCATTGGGAATTATAGGTCTATTAAATTTGTTTACCTGATCTTGATTTGAGTTTGTAAAGTGACATGTATTCAAAAAAAATATTCATTTCTCTTAGATTTTTCTGATTTGGTGTTCAGGTTTTTAAAGTCTGTCTTTATGATTCTCTGGCTCAGATGGGGTGAGGAAAGAAAGATATGATTGAAAGAAGGAATTCATAGAGGGATAGCTGGAATTAATGAGTGTTTGAGGGATGATATGGAAACCTAGTGTGGTGGAAACTTTCCAAAGTATATGAGGGTGATCTGAACAATGTCTTGTAATAATGGTGGATACAAAGTCCCAATGGCCCATCTCGTAGCACCAAATTCAGCTTCCAGAAGCAGGACTGGTTCAAATGAGCTTTTGGCCAAGGGAGTCATATGGGAATCCCCAATCAACCCAAGCTGATGCTAAGACAATAGGCTGTTTTTTACAAACTCATACCAGGGTGGCCCCATTGCCAAGGATAGCACCCATACAAATCATTCATCATGAAGAAGTCAAGGTGGTGCCTATATGGAGCTGTCATCCCAATATTCAAGTGTCTTTGGTGAGGGAAGGGGTTCTGCCAGCTACCTAAGGAGAAATGAAAACACTGACTCAGTCATAAAACCTTAGGCCTACAATCTGTCCTCCCTGCAAGATATGACTGAGCAACAGTGGCACAGAACTTGTGAGAGAAGCCAACCAATGTCTGATTTGACTTAAGGCACATTCCATGACATGGAGTCCACACTCCACACTACTTGGGTAACCAATAACCAGAGAGTAGATAGTCCAGAGACATAGGGAAAAAAACACTATTGGTTCAAAAAAAAGAAAGGTCAATTAAATGATTTCAATTCTCCTATAGTGGTAGATAAGTGTCTCATTTAACCATCATCAGAGGAGCCTCCTCCTGCAACAGACAGGAACAGATGCAGAGATTCACAGCAAAATAGTATATGTATAGATAATCCTTGGAATATACAGCTCTAAGTGGTGTGCTTCCATTAAATCTCTCCCCTCACAGTGCAGGGAATCCTGTGAAAGAGAGGCAGAAAGAATGTAAGATCCAGAGGGGATAGATGGCACCATGAGCATAAGGTACTCTGAATCACCTAAGCAAGGCTCATATGAAGTCACACAGAATGAAGCAGCAAGCACAGCACTGATAGGGGATGTCCTTTTGTATATATGTTTCTCTTGCTGGTTTATGAATAAAACACTGATTGGCCAATAGCCAGGCAGAGAGGATAGGCAGGGCTACCAGACCAGGAGAAGACTGGGGAGAGGATGGCAGAGAGAGGCTGCTGGGGAGAGACACCATGCTGCCCAAGGAGTAAAATGCCATATTATGGGTAAGCCTAAGTCTCATGGCAATACATAGATTAACAGAAATGGGTTATAATTGAGACAAAACAACAACAACAAAACAAAACAAGATCAAAACCAAGCAAGGAAACAAACAAACAAGCAAAACTCCCAACTTTAGTAATATTAAGTAGTTTCCAGTATTTAACTTATGTAGCTATCTCTATGACCTGCAACGTAGATACAATTCATATCCTGATTTTCTAGATGAAACAATGAGATCTGAAGAAACTAAGATGGTTTTGGTAACACATTGGATGGATAGCAAACTAGATGTCAACCAAGGAAGTCAGGTCTCTGAGTTCCTGTATTCTGAGCATCAAGTCTGCAACTGTTTATTCTAGATGGTAATCATCTTAGTTAAAGTTTCTATTGCTTTGACAAAACACCATGATCATGATCATAAAGCAAATTGGAGAGGGAAGGGTTTATTTGGCTTACACTTCCACATTCCTGTTCATCACTGAAGGAAGTCAGGACTGGAACTCAAATAGGGCAGGATCCTGGAGGCAAGAACTGTTGCAGAGACCATAGATACGAGCTGCTTACTGGTCTTCTCCCCATGGCTTGCTCAGCATGCTTTCTTCTAGAACCCAGAACCACCAGCCCAGGGATGGCACCACCACAATGGGCTGGGCTCTCTCCCATTGATCCCTAATTGAGAAAATGCCTTAAAGTGGGAGGCATTTCCTCAACTGAGGTTCCTTCCTCTTTGAAGACTCTAGCTAGTGTCAAGTTGACTCAGAATCAGCCAGAATAGTTAGCATAGTTGAGATTCAACCAGTGGTTTGAAAATGAATCTGACTAAGTAAACTTTAATTTCAAAAATGGTCACCTTCAACTTTGCAGAATGCCAGGTGATCAACACATAATAAAGGAGTTTTTCTAAGATACTTTCCGTCAACTAAGGAAGCCTTGTTGTATGTAATTCAGATATAGATTACATTTTGTTCAAAAATGAAATAATAGCCTAAGATTTCTGATTATTTTACTAAATTAAGCAGGGATTTAGTAGTGATGCAACCTTTAAAAGTGCTTATCAAATATTGTTACTGACATTCTTCTCTTTGAAGATTCCTTCAGCAATAAATCCATAAAATTAGAATTAATTAGACAGCTTCTGGAGTTACACATGTTTGAGAAGAGGAGTGAATGCTCAAATAAATGTGCACACATACACACACTTTTCAGAATAGCAACTTACCTGCCACAGTCACCTGAATGGGACTTGAACTCTTCCACTTCAGCTAACTGTGCAAATATGAAAGATTGTCCCAAACAAAGATTCCATGATGTGTGTGTTCTGTGGTTAGTGAATTGAATATTTACTTCTGAATTCAAACAAGTTTTGAAATCTGTAAAAAAGAAAAATATGTTCATAAAAAGAATCATGGTATAAGGGATGTAAAAATGCAGCATTATTTCAATAAAGCATTTCTAGCAAAAGTATACCTTGTATTTAGAGGCATTATTTATTCAGAAAGTGGTAATTTTCATTTTTAACAAATGTGGAATTTCAACTATTTTTAGTGGTACAAAATTTTTACAACCTTTGACTCAGTACCTCCTACTAAATACATCCTTTCAAAAGCATGACATGTTGAAGGTCTGTCTGTATTATTCAAACCAGCAATTAGAACCAGATGTTATGGCACTTTATATTTAGACACCACATTTCAATATATAAAAAAGAAAGAATACTCATGAAGGACAGAGAGAATCATTTATAAGTGCAATTAAAGAATATTGTTTAGGCTCCTTCTCACTAATTTACCTGATTGCAAAGTAAAATTAAACGAATTCATATTTAAATGTGAAATTGGGCAAATGAGTAATGAAATTTTTTAACTGTTTGCATAAGGAAAGACAGGATATCAGGTCTGCAGCTCTCGTGTCAGATACATTTCTTTATTCGTTTTTAAACTTTTACTGAACTATCTTCTACCTACTTTGTGAGCCAGTTAAATCTTAGTTAATTTTAATGAAATATATTCACTTCCTACCAAAGAATGACTTTAAATTAACCACATGCTATATACCTTAGCAAAGTTTTCAACATGGATATATAAATGTCAAATACCACATGCTTCACCTTCAGTTTGAAAGGTTCTTTTTTAATTACAAAAACAATAGAATGGAAATGTTCCTCAAGCCAAAACTGCTAAGGCATTTTCTATACATATGGAGAATAGACTTGGCATGAAATGCAAAAGAAAAGTCATTCTTAAAGTTTGGTTGGCAGGTTAATGCTTACAAGAATGGAATAGCTAAGCATTTAATGACATTTTCACAACAATGAGATTTCTCAAAAAACAGTATTTTCTTTGACTAATTATAAGTGGACCTTTTCAGGATGGATGCCAGTGGCTGGTGATAGAGGGGCAAATTGCCAACTTTCCTGTATCAGAGGATCCTGCAGTAGATTAATAACCTCTTGTCATAACAAACGCATGAGGTTTAGAACTGAAGCAAGAGGTCATGTGAGTGTTTGCTTTCTCTGGAAATATGCCCAGAAGGTATGATTATATCCAAATAATCATCAGAAGACAAGGCTAATAATCCTTTTGGATCTTTAATTACTTTGTTCATAATTCAAGTGGCCATTCAACGTTACAGCATTCTTTAAAATCACTTTCCTAGTTTGGTTTCTTGTGGTAAAACACTGACCAAAAGCAACTTGTGGGGAACTCAAGCAGTAATTGAAACAAAAAACCATATTAAAATGCTTTTTCCTGTCTTGCCTACCATGACTTACTGAACTACCTTTCTCATACAACCCAGATAGTACTATTTAGGGATACTATTACCCACAGGTCTCTGGACCCTCCTCCATCAATTAGCAATCAAGAAAATGCCCTCACAAACACACCCACAAACCAATTTGACTGAGACATTTTTCCTATAACTCGGGCTGTGTCCAGGTGACAACTGAGGCTCACTGGGAGAATCACTATTTAAATTGTCATTTAGTGTAAACTTGGAGTAGATAAACAAAGAAAGGTAACTCGTTGGTCCCAATAACCAATGGTACTCACACTATACTAAGCACAATATGTGGTTTAAATTTTGCATAAGTTGTGGTTATCTTCCTTTATGGTTTCAAAAATGAGAAAATAATTAGGACTGCTGTTTATGCAGGTTTTATTATATTCCAGATAATGTTCCATAAATTTACATGTATTTTCTCATTTAATCACCATCCCATTCCCATGAGGAGTGATTATTTCTAGCTTATTTTCTAAGTGAAGATATGGAGGATCATTTGCTAAATTTTTCAGGGTCGTATAGCTACTAATAAAGCCAAGACTCAATAAAACTCCACTTGCTTTCAAAGACCTTAATTTTCCCTGTACTAAGAGTACCAAAGAGGGAGGTAAGAGAGGTTGTGATAAGGGAAGGGAAACAGTAGCATGTCCATAAAAGGAGATGGAAATGGGAAATACTTGGGGGGGGAAAGGTTTAATCAGGTATCATGGGAAGGAGATGGGATGAAGGGATGAGTAGGAAAGAGTTTGTCAGAATGAAGAGAGTATGAAAAGGCCACATAAACAGTTACTATCTAATAAACCAGATCTAAAGCATAAAAAATTTGGAAGGCAAGTATCTTACATGGCCAGATGATGCTCCTAGAAGCAATGGGTAATTTTAAAAAATCTCATGCCAATTGTGGGATGCATCCTTTTAAGAAATATTGGTTACAGAGGCCCCCAAATTATAGAGGCTTTTGCCATTTCTCTTGGTTGCCAATTAGAATTAGTTTGAGAAGACACTATCACTAAAGACAGAACATACTTTGAATGAATGAGATAGAGAAATAAAGTTGAAACTTCACTGGAAGCACCTTTCCTGCTGGGTAGCTTTCATATCACTGGAAGGGACGATGCAGGGTGCTGGTGGGAACCTATTATGGCTGCTTAGCTAAAGTGACATAGCATTAAACCACCACATAAATATCTGTGTTTTTTAAGGCTACTGTCAATCTTAATCAGAGAAGCTTCTCCTTACAGTGGACAGAAGTTAAAGGAGGGAGTAATGGCTGCATAAGATATTAAGAATGAATGATTTGGGGAGGGAGGATGAAGCCATCATGGAAGAGTGGGTGGACAGAATACAAGAGCCAGAAGATAGAGAGAAGGGCTATGAAATACCATCAAGTACAATATGGCCATGGCAATCATGAACTACCAGCATCTGTGGTTACTGTCACGAAGCCTATACTACATTGGTCCAGCCAACAATCAGGTGGGAATGAGAACAATGCTAAACTAAACTATGGGTAACAGACTCTGGAAAAGGGAGAGGCATAATTATCCAGTTATGTAGTTACTTGTAAGCTTACCCATGGCCATACAGACAGTTCTAGTTAAACTCAATAAGAATGAAAAATAAAATGGTCATAATCATAGGTAAAGAATCTGTAGGGAAGAAGAGAAAAGAGGAAACAGTGGAGATTTCAGAAGAATAGATAAAAGCAAGAATTGTCAGGGGTTTTGGAGAAAGAAATGAGCTCTGGTGGAACACAAAGGATTGCTAGGTCAAAAAAATTTTTCTGTTTGATCTTACAATAATTCATTGCATTTGTCAAGTATATTTAATATATAGCTCCAAAAGTGTGTATGTGTAGTGAATAATTCTATGTAAATGTAAAATAATAAAAATAACATTATTATTTCTTAAGCCTTTATCTGACAAAATCCTTGGTGTGATTTTCCCCTTGTCAATTCTTCTCCTTTACTGACCTCTCTCCTCTCCATTATTCCTTTTCACACTTTATATCACTTGCATCTTGTATACCCATTTTCCTTACCCCCACACACACACATACTTGTGGTTTTGGTTTTTGTGGTTACTTCATGTTGTGTAGTAATGGCTGAGAAATTACTGGTCAATATATATCCAGTTAATAGTAGTTTTAATTGCATTATTTTAATACTGCAATTTTCTTTCCCTTGAGCATGGGTATTAAAATCATCTGCTCCTCTTTTAGATTTATGCTAACCTAATACAGCCATTTGGATTAACAAAATTTCAAGTAAACATTGTGCATTAAATGCCTCAGTTTATTACAGCTAGCCTTGGCATTTTAAAATGATGATATACTTATCATTTATTAAACAATGAAACATTGCACAGCTATTTTCTGAGCTGTGTCCTTCACTTGTCATTTTTCTGCCTGACTTAGTGCAATTAACATGAAGTTGAGGGTGGCTAATTGTAAGAAGACTGTATTAGGCACCCAAAGTATAAGAAGCAATCTGTCTGCTAGTTCTCATGAAAAATAAGGCAGACCCTGATGCTGACAATACAAGAATTTCAGCTTGTTCACCAGACATTTATATGATTACAATATGGCAACTTTGACATATTTACATATAGTTATCAAAATGAAAGAACTGGAGATCTGTAAGTTACCAGCCACATTCTGGTAACATAAGCTTGTGAGCCACAAGTAAAAGTTTCAGAAAATCAGAGCTGACTTGGCATGCTAATGATAGCTGAGAGAATTAAGCTGGGGGAAAAGGAGTGTGAAAGTGTGTACCTATGAGAAGAATTAGAGAATGACAAAGTAATGGACATTGTCCAAATTTTTGTGAGTTTACAAAATCCAGAGAAATCATTACAAAATACAGTGACCAATGCAAGCAACAAAATTATGCATGGGGATAAATACATCACATGCGAGTCTTAGCATAGAAGAAATAATGATGCCAATTGTTGGAGCTGATGATGGTTTTATGGCTAGAAACCACTAGTGGTTCCAACTACAGGAAAGCTCAGAGAGTACTTCCAGTCAGGAAATTGTAAGTCTTGGTCTGATTTAACGATTAAACTTGACTTAGGAGAGGCAAGTAGGAAGATTCACTGAAAGCAAATTTTAGTGGATATTCCACATAGGTCAAAGTTCATCTTTACAACAAGGAACAACCAGTCCAGTTATAGACAAGATCTCTATAATGGGCGCTTCATGTTTTATTTGAAGTGTATACACAGTACCTTAAGGTGGAACTGAGGAAGTTTCGGAACTAAAATCCTCACCATATAAAGAAAAACATTTGAGAACTTAGGAAAAAAATTTTTAAATCTATTGATTATATGACGATACTGTATCAAAGTGCATTTTCCAGGTTTGATGATGGCATGGTGATGTATGATAGAAGCACTGAAGTATTGTAGGGGAACGATGCACCTGCCATATTTGTGACTGTTCAATATTTCAGAAAAAAATGTGAAGGAAGACTAGAGGAATCAGAGGGATCTACACAAAAACAGGGGGAAAACAGAGTACAGTGTGTGGATAAATTTACAGTCATTCTCACTAGGGATTTTGTAATTTCTCTAAGTTTGAGGTTTTTTTTTACATAAAAATTATCCTAACAAGCCTTTCCCAACAAGCAGCAAAGCACCTTTTTAAGGACATTGATTATGTCCTGGTAACTATTTAGATGAGGTCCTGATGGAGTTGGGACAAGCTCACTGGTCACCATAACCTGGCTCCTGGCCAGTATCATTAATGTCATGGTAAATCTCCTGGCCAGCATCATTAAAGTCACAGCAATCCTCCTAGCCAGCGTCATTAATATAATAGTAATCATCCAGATGAGGTAAAATGGCTCCAGAAATCTCTGAGAAATGAAAACAGTTCAGTTGGAAGGGCAAGCTTGATTTCTCTTCATTAGTCCTCTGACAGAAAGCAGAATGTAGGGAGGTTTTCTCTCTGGCTTTTGTCATCTTAACCCAATTAATGACCTGGGTATTCATGTTGTGCATATAGGTTTTGATTTCATTACTTGTGTAAATACACATTAAATTTCCTGTGGAACAGCAATAACATTTATTGTCAAGATAATTTCCTTCAATCACTATGCCATGCTTCTAAACTAACTTTCCAAAGTCTTGTTTAGAATTTAATTCACCAGAAACTAATAGTAATGCCTTGGCATGACGTCTATAATATGTTTTAAAAATCATTTTAAGTCAGATAAGGGTTTGATCATCACATCATTGAAGTGATGATCATGATAATTTGAAGTACTCATCTGCTTTGTGTTTCCATATTTCAATGTTATGAGACATTATCTACTGGTAAACTATCATTAAATCACAAAAATTTTACACATATTTTCTATATATTTATTGATGGAGTCTTTCACTTCTATTTCACCTTGAACCCAGAAAATGAAATATCTATTCACTTTTTATTTTCCACCCACTTCAAAAAGAAGACTGGCATAGCACTGATGGATCTAGACAATTAGGTGTGTTTATTGGGGCCATCTCTAAATAAGTAGGCTGGGTTTATTCTTCTCTGCTCCTGTTCCAAGAGGCAAGCACACATGCTACAGCACCAGATGTATTTCCTATAAGTAGTTCAGAAGGCCAAGGCCAGTCTTCTGTTTGAGAACTCAGGGATGAGTGAGCTTATTTTTTTCTGGGAAAAGCATTTGGATTTCCAATAACAATTATAGCTATTCACTATCTTTCTGATTCAGTTGTCAGTTTATAGATTTTCTCCATTCTTAACAGAAAAAGAGTGCTATTCATTGGCCCTCAAAAATCTATTCCACATATCCAGTCTTATAGCCTAGATTTTATGCTTCGAAGTTTATGAAATTTCTTTTTTATGTTCATATTAAACTGAAGATTGAAAAAATTGAGATAGGCAATTAATAAAGTGACCACTTACTTTGTACCTGATGAATACACATTCATTAGATTAGATTAGATTCAACAGTAACCATTAAGAATTTTAGTTCTGCCAAGGGAAGATGGAGACCATCATAGAAATCCATAGCTGGTCCAAATGCAGAAGTCAACTGACCATAGGGTACCCATCCACAACCCTTACATTTACAGCCCATGGAATACCGGGCCTGAAATACTATAAGAAACATCATTCTTTTCATCTAAAAAAGCCTGGTTTGAATTTCCCAAATCATACAACACACTCTGCCCACAAAATGACAGGGTAGGTTTTCTTTGATGAAGTCAGCAAGCAAGAAATTAGGCCAGAATGGAAGGACCAAAAGTCTAATGGGGCCCCATCCTAGGTCCTGGGCCTGGGATAGACCTGTTCAGTGACGTGAGTAGAGCCACAGAAACTGATTCTGTCAGCAGATGCGTCTGAGAGGCTTATTGTTGTTAACAAGAGTAAAAATTTTAACAATGATGAAATAAGAGTAGTCTTGTCATGGTTCCAGCCTAATGGAAACAAAATAAACAGGTATGAAATTAACCCAGAGCACTAAATTTTAGTAACCCCTTAGAATTCCAAATTACATTGATATTTGATTTTTTCCATTAAGAGAAATATTTAATATACTATTTTCCTTAAGGAAATTTAGGTGTCATTCTCCATCCTATGACTGAACCAAAATTTATCCAGACTTACTTAAAATTTTCAAAGTTTTTCTCTTTTTTGTCTTATATATGTTAAACTAAACTTTATCATTAAGTATGAGCTAGAAAACAACATAGTTTGGTATCGAAAAGACAGATAGCTTAATATATAGAAAAGGTCTTCAGATAATATGAGAACTGAAAAACAGGGTAAAATTAGTGGGTATTCAGTATCTACCTTTATCTTCCCCCAATCTCTCATGCCTTCTGTTTGCTAAACCTGAGAAAGAATCAGCTGGTACAGTATCTCAGGGCTCTGCACCTCTTGTAATCCACATCATCCAACAACACAAAATAGAAAAGGAAAGAAAAAGTCACCTTAAAGACTACACCTGTAGTCAGATGTGAGGAGTGAAGATTAGAGATACAAGAGGCTTCCAATGCCAGGTGACCCTGACAACTCTTTCCCAAGTTCAGGTCAGTATAAGTAATATTCAGAAATCAGCAAATGCACAGAGTTTCAAATGCTTATTATCCTCTTTCTAACAAGGAAAACAAAGTACACAAGGAACACACAATTACTCTTCATTTCTTCCTCACAAAACATTAAAAAATAAACCATTAGGGATTTCTTTTTCAATTTTCCAGATAACCCAGATTACACTTATGTCATTATTCTCATATTATTCCTCTTACCTAGAAACACATATCATAACATGAAATTTCAGACTGTTTCCACTGTGGTATTCTTTACATGTTTCTCTTCTATACTATTTTAAAATTGGGAGAGGAAAAAATATTCTGTCAAATTGAAAACTAAAAGCAACAACAAACTGGTCAGTGTTGAGAATGTCAAGGCCAATAAATCAGAATTATTTATTAATTATAGTTTTATAGAAGATAGTTTACAAATGAAAGAGAAAAATTAAAAAATAAAATTTTAAATTTTTTGTAGATTCTTTTTTTTACTTTCTTGGACATACAGTTTTATAGTTTACATGGCTAACTTAAGAGGCTTCCAAATCTCTCTATTCTGCTTCTATTTTCTTTTTTCCAATTTAATTAAAATACAACTATATCATTGCCTTCCTCCTTCTCCTCTCTCCTATCTTTCCCATGTCCCCTCCATTTGCCTTTTTAAATTCTAGACTCCCCTTCTTTAAATATTTTTACATACCCCTAGAAATCATTAAACACACAAGGCAACCTGCTATGTACATAACATCATGAAACACATGAAGCAACCTGCAATGTCCATTTAATGCTGCTTTAGTAGAAATGTTTCTAGGGATGATCACTCTGTGATAACCAATTTTGAAGTTTATCCCTGGAAAAGACTAATTCTCCCTATTTCAAGAGTTGTTAAATGCCTCAGCTGAATGTTGGACCTGTGGGATTTCCCTTATCCACACTGGAATGTCAGTTATTTGGGAAATTACACAAGTCTTATTTAAGTAGCAATGTTGTTGAGATTGTATAGGTATAGTTTCCCTATCACAGCTAAAAGACACACTCTCACAGCAGACTTCCAGGTCCTCTGGCTTTTACATTCTTCCTGATTGCTCTTCCGCTGGGTGTGATGCTTTTAGAGTCACATAAGGGAACTTACTACTCGTATAGAGGACCTGAGTTCAGAACATAGCACACAGGTTGGGGTTCGTTTGTTTGTTTTGTCTTCCCTTCTGTATCTATGGTAGATTACATTTACTGATTTTCATCTGTTGAACTGCATTCCTAGAGTGAAACCTACTTGATTAGGGTGGATGGTCTTTATAACGTGCTCTTGGGTTCTGTTGCAATCAGTGTATTGAGTATTTTTAAATCTATGTTCATAAGGGAAATTGTTCTTTCTTTGTTGAAACTTCTTGTGGTTTGGGTATCAGGGTAAATGTCACGTATTTTGTGAATTTTGGGGGTGGGCTTCAAGATATGGTTTCTCTGTGTAACAGCCCTGGCTGTCCTGAAACTCACTTTGCAGACCAAGTTGGCTTCAGACTCACAGAGATCCACCTGCCTTTGTCCCCCAAGTGCCGCCACCGCCCAGCAATTTTGTGGAATAATTTGAGCAATATTGGCATTATCTTGTCTTTTAATGCCAGGTAAAATTCTGTACTAAAACCATCTGGTCCTGGACTTTTTTTTTTTTTGCTTGGGAGAATATTAATGATTGTTTCTATTTCACTAGGGGTTATAGGTCTATTTAATTTGTTAATCTGACCATGATTTAACTTTGGTAAATGTTAGCTATGTAGAAAATTATTCATTTTTTGTAGACTTTGCAATTTGGTGGAGTTCAGGTTTGTAAAGCATATCCTTATGATTCTTTGGATTACCTCAGTGTCTGTTGTTATGCCCCCCTTTTCATTTATGATTTTGTTAATTTGGGTATTCTTTCTCTGCCTTTTAGTTATTTTGGATAAGGGTTTGTCTATCTTGTTGGTTTTCCTCAAAGAGCCAACTCTTGTTTTATTGATTCTTTGTTTTGATTTTATTAATTTCAGCCCTCAGTTTGATTATTTATTGCCATCCACTCCTCTTGGATGTGTTTACTTCTCTTTGTTCTAGAGCTTTCAATTATACTGTTAGGTTGCTAATCTGAAATCTCTTCAGTTGTTTTATGCAGGCACTTACTGTTATATAAAGTTTCCTTTTAGCATAACTTTCATCCCACAAGTTTGCGTATGCTGCATATTCATTTTCACTGAATTCTAGAAAGTCTTTGATTTCTTTAGCATTTGAGTGAAACCTTCTGTAAATATCTTATGTCCATTTGGTTTAACATTTCAGTTACCTTCAGTATTTCTCAGTTTAGTTTTGTCTGGATGACATCTCCATTGGTAAGACTGGGGTATTGAAGTATCCTACTATCAGTGTGCAATGGTCAACATATGATTCAAGCTGAAGCAATGTTTCTTTTACAAATGTAGGTCCCCTTGTATTTGGGGCATAGATATTAAAAATTGAAATGTCATCTTGGTTGATTTTTTCTTTGATGAGTATGTAATGTCCTTCCCCTTTTCTTTTGATTGGTTTTAATTTGTAGTCCATTTTGTTATATATTAAAATGTCTAGACCAGCTTGCTTCATAGGTATATTTGCTCATAGTACAGTTTTGTAATCTTTACCCTGAAATAGTATCTATCCTTGTTGAGGTGTTTTTCTTGGAGGCAGAAGAAGAATGAATCCTGTTTTTGCAACCATTCTGTTAGTTTTTGTTCATTTATTGGGGAATTGATACCATTGATACTGAAAGATATCAATGACCAATGATTGTTGATCCCATTATTTTGGTGGTGGTGATGATGGTGCTGCTGCTGGTGGTGGTAGTGGTTGTGTGTGTGTGTGTGTGTGTGTGTGGGTGGGTGGGTGGGTGGGTGGGTGTTTCCCTTCTTTTGGTTTTTGTTGGTGTGATATTATTTCCTAAATTTTCATAGTTGTGGTTAACCTCCTTACATTGGTTGAAGTTATCCGTCTAACATCTTCTGTGGGGCTGAATTTTTAGGTATCCAAAGTTTGGCTTTATCATGGAATATCTTATTTTCTCTATCTATAGTAATAGAAGGTTTGGCTGGATTTAGTAGCCTGGGTTGGCATATGTATTCTGTTTGAGTTTGAAGCATGAGTCTATGACTTTCTGGAGTTTCTAATTTTTAGAGTCTCCATTAAAAGTCAGGTGTAACTCTGATAGGAATTAGGTCTCCTCTTTTTTTTTAATTAGACTTGGTCTTTTTCCCTTGCCAATTTTAATAGTCTTTCTTTGTTCTGTCTGTTTAGTATATTGATTATTATTCATCAAGGGGACTTTCTTTTATGGTCCAATAAATTTGGTGTTCTATTTGGTGCTTTGTATACCTTTATAAGCATCTCCTTCTTTAGAATTTTCTTCTATGATTTTGTTGAAAATATTTTCTGAGTCTTTGAACTGGGTTTCTTCCTTCCTCTATATCTATTATTCTTATGTTTAATTGTTTCTGATGCTCCAGATTTCCTGGATGTTTTGTGTCAGGAGATTTTTAGCTTTAACTTCTTTTTTAACAGTTGTATTCATTTCTTTTACCATATCTTCAGTGTCTGAGATTCTCTCTTCCTGAGATTCTCTTCCATATCTTATATTCTGTTGCAAAGCTTGCTACTGTAGTTCCTATTTGCTTTCCTAATTTTCTCATTTCCAGAATTCCCTCAATTTGTGTTTTGTTTATTGATTCTGTTTTTAATTTCAGGTCTTGAATTATTTTATCTATTTTCCTACATTTTTTGCATTTTCCTGGATTTCTTTAAGAGACTTATTCATTTCCTCTTTAAGGACCTCTGTGGTATTTATAAAGGCTGGTTTAATGTCTTTTTTTCTTATGTTTCAGCTATATTAAGATAGCTATAATAGGATAGCTGAACTCTAGTGCAGATATGTTCCTTGACTGATTAAAAAAATTTTTTTATGCTGACATTTAGGCATCAAGATTTGGAATGATTTAAAGTCTAGGTGTTGGTTTTTGGATTTGTCTGTTGGGTGAATGCTCCTTTGTTTCTCTTTCCTCTTTGGATTTTGGAGAGCATAATGGCTGTGTTTTCCTGACCTTCTTAGCTGGTGTGTTCACAGGGAATGCCTGCTGGTATTTGAGCTGAATAACTGTGGTGAGTTGGCAAAAGGAATGTTTAAGATGTTTTTCTGAATCCACTGGGGATAAGGCCATAGAGGAAAGTGAGATCTGAGCAGTTTTCCAGCTACAGAGCTGGTGGTGAGACAGGGGAAATTGGATCTCGGGAACAGTAGAAGAGATGTGGTCTGTCTTGGGTTAGAGAGGTTGCCTGTTGGAGTTGGGGTCTTGAACTAGACAACATGAAGGGGGAGGGAAGTTAGGAGGGGATGGTTTGTGGGATCCTCAAGGGATTTAGGCAGAGGTGACAAAGGCTGTAGCTGGTATTTTGTTGGCAGATGTAGAAAGGAGACTGGAGTATTAGTTCTGGGGGAACAGAGGTAGAGGAGAATGTCTGCAAGTAGCTTACCTGGCTTTCTGGCAGTTGTGGCCTAAGGTTTAGCAGGGGGTGCCTGCTGGAGCTAGGGGGATAGGATACAGTGATGACTAGGGGAGAAGGACATTAAGAGGCAGTGATCTGTGGAATCCGCAGGAGATGTGGGCAGGGGTGAAGGAAGGCTGCAGCTGGTGTCCTGTTGCATAGCTAGGGACAAGACTGGAGGATTAGATCTGGGGAAACATTGGGGGGGGGCGGTCTGCAAACAGTCTACCTTGCCTTCTGGCTGGTGTGGCCTTTGGTGTTGCTTGTTTTTGTTATTGTTTTATCTTTGTCTGATTTTGGTATCTGAGTTACACCTCTGTTACAGAATGAGTTTGGCAGAGCTCTTCAATTTACTGTTTCATTTAATTCAAAGGTAAGTGTCAATATTAGATCACCCTTGAAAGCTTGACAAAATTTAGCAATCTATCCAGTGCTGGACTTTTCTTTTTGTGTAAAGTCTTTGAATTGCTGCATCAGTCTCATTGTTTATCATGAATCTGTTTAGGTTGTTTATATCATTGTGCTTTAATTTCAATAGGTCAAGAAATTTATTTATTCTAGGCTGTTCAACTTGATGGAAACATAAGTTTTCAAAGTATTCCCTGATAACCTTTGGGATTTTACTGAGTCTGTTGCAACAACTCTCTTTCTTTATACATTTAACCTCCCTATATTGAAAAGGCAAGAAACATTTTACAATCCCCCTCAAAACTCATATATGTTATTCGTTTTGGGTAGTCATTGTTAAGGTGGTATCCTTTTGGATTCCATTGAGCATTAGTGTCATGGGAAATAGACAAAGATATGATTAGTCACTGAGAATATTTATCTCATTAGCAAATTTTGAGGGTGATTTTTTAAAATTTGTTCATAAATGAGGGTTTTTAAACCTGAAAAAAATTTCCCTTTTCTTCTGTTTATACCTAAATAAAATGAGGCAAGTACAGGGTTAATTAATATGCAAATATTTTCTGTCACTTGAGCTTTCATAGTTATAAAGGCAGACTATTTTTCTCTGTGGCTCCTGGGTTGTTAGGCATAACCAAAACCTACTCCTTAACAGTAGAGCCTGAGATTTATACTCTTTACCTCATAACCTGCCTATAATTAGCTAATATTTCCTTTACAAACTTTAAAGATCCATTTCAATATCCGGATTGAAGTATTAAAATCTTAATTTTTTAATTTGATTTCTTTCAGTAAATTTGGCCTGGAAATTTTGTATATGCATTCATTTAGCTAGTGTTATATGAGCCCTGTCGTGTTCCCAAACTTCCAGATGCATTCGCTAAAAGAAACAAAAGTCATGTCATGAAGTGTATCTGTGGATCCTTGTCAGTGGATACTTGAACTGATATTAGAAAAGTTTTAAAAGATCCCATGACTATCTAGTTCTATGAAAGCCCATAGTCAAAGCATGCATGTATTAAAAAAAACTCAGAAATAAAAACTATTTTGAAAAATTTAGCAGTGTATTTTCAAATTTAAGGTATT
Organism: Mesocricetus auratus; assembly: GCF_017639785.1. Classification (NCBI taxonomy): domain Eukaryota; kingdom Metazoa; phylum Chordata; class Mammalia; order Rodentia; family Cricetidae; genus Mesocricetus; species Mesocricetus auratus. Next base: position 8,713,276 of record NW_024429189.1, read on the forward strand.
AAAAGAAAAGAAGTACCTTTTTATGTGTGTAATTTGTATATTTTATTACGGTCAATGTAGTTTTTACTGTCGCTTTTGCTGCCATTGACGCTTATCATACTATACTTTCATCATTAGTTTTCATAAGGAGAATCGTTCTGTGAGTAATTATTCTAAGTATAAGAAGCACTATTTTTACAACTTTCCATGTGTGCTGGTATTGTGCTTACTGAGGTATAAGTTTCACAATGTTCATGTTATCATGTCAACTGACATTATAAAAGACTTTTAAATCAGGTTTTGTTATTTTGATAACAAGTACTTATCAAATTCATTCTATTACCTCAGTTATTTGTCTAAATGAATCTATGCTAATTTCCCATGTTCTCTATAACAACCAAATACTAGGTGCTGTATCAGCAAGATTTGTCATTCATCCCAGATATTGCTAAAGAGTGATAAAATAGATTACAATTTTGTGGGGACACCAGACCTTGAACAGAGACCCACTTCCCCTTCGGCCTGGGAGCAGGCAGCTGTGAGATAATGTTTACTGAAAACAATTCAGTGCTATAAAGCTCTTGATAGGGCTCAGATAAAGACTCGCTCACTGAAACACCATGACTTTGACATCCCCTACGGCTAGATGCTTCTTCCTGTTCTGGGAGAGTTGTTGGAGAATTGTATGTAGATGGATGGCAGAAGTCCTTAAAAAGGGAAGTGTTTTTTCTTGAAGAGTCTTCTCCAAAGCCAACTTGGGGAGCATAAAGTTTTCTTAAAGCAACCGACTGGTCTCTGGGTCATCTATCCCGACCACCTCGCTACATTCTCGGACGCAGGCTGCACAGCAGGTGCGACAATTGGAGGATCCCACCAAGATCTTGGAAGCGAGGTAAGTGAGCAGATTTGTCTCTTTTTCTGGCCAGGGACAGATTGGGGAAAAAAAAGAAAAGAAACCATGGGGAATAGTTCTGGGAAGCTTGAATTACAGTATCAATTTAAAAAGTTACTTGAAGGACATGGGACTACAGTAAAGTCTAAAACCTTAGAAGGCTTTCTAAAATTCATCTAACGAGCCAGTCCATGGTTCATTACTGGGGGGAGCTTAAATATCCCAGATTGGGAGGAGGTTCGCCATGATCTTCATCAACTTTTACGAAAAGAGGGACCTGAGTCCCTGCCCCCATCCACATTCTCCTTATGGAGATTAGTGAAGGGCGCACTTTTGACAGATAAGGCTAGCCACCGCCAGGTAGTCCAGGCCACAAAAGAGGCTTTTTCAGAGTTACAAGAGACTGAGACTCAAGCCTCCCTGAGTTCTGAGGCAGAGAGTGACAGTGAATCATCTGGAGAAACCCTGCCTGAAACTAGAGGCTCCATTGTTAGTGAGGATGAGGCCCGATCCAAAAAGAGGGACTCCAGTCAGAATCAGGCATATCCTACTCTGTCGGACCTAGAAAATGAAAATAGCTCAGACCCAGACTCTGACTCGTCAGTGTCTGAGAAGGAACGGTTACTTGCTGAGGTCTCGGCCCTTAAAAAGGCACTAAAAAGGACTCGAATTAAAAAAAGACAGGCCAGGGAGAGAAACCCTTCATACTCTAAAATGAGGGACTCCTCCTTCTCGGACCTGGAGGGAAGACCCAGAGGAGGGGTCCAATGCTGTCCAGTGGTGGCCCCAGTAATGGAAGTTCCAGACCCAAACAACCCTGAGCGGGTCATTAGGCGCCATAACCCTTTAAGTTTCAAAGATATGAAACAACTGAAAGAGGCAACTCTAAATTATGGAGCACAGGCTCCCTTTACACTTTCCTTAATGGAATCTTTTGTGCCTCTTAATTTGACACCTGGCGATTGGCAGCAGCTTTGTCCGGGGGAGATTATTTGGTTTGGAGAGGTGAGTTTCAAGAAAGATGCAGCCAGACAGCCCAAAGGAATGCACAGGACGGACAGCCCCAGAGAAATGTGGAGATGCTTACTGGGAGTGGTCAGTATGCCACCGCTCAACAACAAATGCAATATGACATCGCTGTCTATGCTCAAGTGGCGGCAGCAGCCCAAGGTGCTTGGAAAGCATTGCCTTCAAAGGAAGGAGGGGATCACCTGTCCAAAGTCCTTCAAGGACCCTCCGAACCTTTCCAAGACTTTGTAGACCGCCTCAGTCAGGTAGCAGAGAGAATATTTGGAGGCATTGGGCCTGTAATACCAGTTATCAAACAGATGGCTTTTGAAAATGCAAATAAGTACTGTAAGGAGGCTCTTCGCCCCCACCGCAACAAAAGTCTAAATGACTACATCCAGATCTGTAGAGACATTAATGGTAATTTCATCCAGGGCCAAGTGTTAGCTGCTACTATTCGACCCCAAGGGGGAAAAAAAAGATCTAATCAGGGAGGGAGAAAAACATGTTTCAGCTGCGGTAGGGAGGGACACTTCTATAGAGAGTGCCCTCAAAATAGTACTACTAGTCTCAAGAGACCTGGTTTATGCCCCCGCTGCCAAAGGGGATATCATTGGGCCACTGACTGCTACTCTAGAACTGACTTGGGGGGCAATTTCCTTCCTACTAATAATAATAAAAAAAACTGGAAGAGGGCCCTGCCCCAGGGCCCCAAAACCAATGTGTATGGGGGAATGACCCCCGCTGTGGGCAGCAGCAAGATTCGTTTACTCCCCCAGAGCAACCCCTTCATATCTCAGACCTCCTTAGAGCCACTTCAGGCAGTGCAGGATTGGACATCGGTCCCTCTACCCAGGCAGTCCTAACACCCAAGATGGGGATCCAGGACCTCCCTACTGGGGTACATGGGCCATTGCCCCCAGGCACAGTTGGGCTACTCTTGGGATGGTCCAGTACTATCCTTCGAGGCATCCAGGTACACCCTGGTGTTATAGACCAGGATAGTGAGGGAGAGATTAAAATAATGACATCAGTGGAGAGTGGGGTTGTTGCCATCCCAGCAGGAGAATGGATTGCTCAGTTATTCCTCCTCCCTACAGCTCCTTGTGAGGTTCGAAAAATTAAAGAGGAAAGGGGTAACCAAGGTTTTGAAAGTACTGGCCCAGCAGTATTTTGGGTAGCCACCATGGAGAACCGCCCCCAGCTTACATTAAAGATAGAAGGCAAGTCCTTCAAAGGTGTTTTAGATTCTGGAGTGGACATTTCTGTCCTCTCAGACAAATTCTGGCCCCCTGCTTGGGCCAAGCAGGAAGGGAAGGTGACCCTCCAGGGAATAGGACAGGCTGTGCCACAAAAGAGCCTCAGAATGCTAAAGTGGCAAGATTCTGAGGGCCACACAGGGTTTTTTCAACCATATGTTTTGTCTGGCCTCCCTACCAACCTCTGGGGACGAGACCTCCTATGAGAAATGGGAGTGGTCCTCACCACCCAGGCACCCAAGTCCAAAAGCGGGGCCCCCCAGCAAGGGATGGGCTGGAGTCAGGGGAAGAGACTAGATAAACTAGAGCAGGGAGAGGCTTGTCCGGTGGCATTCCCCACTTTGAATACCAGGGCCCCAGGGAACAGGAAGGATTTTAGCCATTTTTAATGAGGGTCACTGTTGAGCCGCCAGCCCCCACACCTATCACATGGCTATCAGATGATCCCGTATGGGTGGAACAGTGGCCCTTACCAGCAGAAAAACTCCAGGCGGCTCATCAGCTAGTTCAAGAACAATTGGAGGCGGGCCATCTGGTCCCCTCCACGTCCCCCTGGAATACCCCCATATTTGTAATTAAAAAACCATCAGGAAAGTGGAGGTTACTACAAGACCTGAGGGCCGTAAATGCGACCATGCAGCCCATGGGGGCGCTCCAGCCTGGCTTGCCCTCACCTGTGGCCATTCCTAAAGACTGGCATTTGATTGTCATTGATTGAAAAGACTGCTTCTTTTCCATTCCCCTACATTCTCAAGATAGTCCTCGGTTTGCATTTAGCCTTCCTGCAATTAGCTTTAGGGAGCCTGCACTTCACTTCCAATGGGTGGTGCTCCCCCAAGGGATGGCTAACAGTCCAACTATATGCCAGATTTATGTAGCTGCCTGTTTAGATCCCCTCAGGCATAAGTTCCCTGATCTTTACATCATCCACTACGATGATGTTCTTTTGGCTGCAGCCGAGGAGAGGCAATGTTACATAGCCTTTGCAGAGCTACAAGAGCTCCTGGAGGCCCGTGGATTTATTTTGGCTCCAGAAAAGATCCAAAAGAGACACCCTTATACTTACTTGGGTCATCAAATTCAACAAACTGGCCTCCGGCCCCAAATACTCCAAATCTATTGCTCAAATTTAAAAACACTTCATGACTGGCAGAGATTTTTGGAAGAGGTGCAGTGGATTTGCCCTTCTCTTTCTATTGAAACAGCAGCTCTTAAACCCCTTTATGATATTCTTCCTGGGGATCCCGCTCCAACTTCCCCTAGACAGATTACCCCAGAGGCCAGGAATGCCCTACAATTGTTGTTAAAAAGTATAGAAAAAGCCCACCTTCGGTGTATAGATTATGGACAGCCTCTTGTTCTGGTTGTACTTTCATCTAGCTTTTCGCCCACTGCCGTGTTTTGGCAGACTGGCCCCATTTATTGGATATATTTGTCAGCCTCCCCTAAGAAGGTAGTGGCCCCCTACTATAATCCGATTTTACAATTGTTATGGAAGGCACACAAGTTAAGCATCCAAACCTTTGAAAAGAGTCCTGATAAAATTATTCTTCCTTATGATAAAGAGAAGATGGAACATCTACAGACCTTCGATGGGTGGACCCTGTTTATTACATCTATAGGTGCCAAGTTTGATAACCATTATCCCAATAGCCCCTGATGTCTTTTTTTTAAACAACACCCTGTGATTTTTCCCAAGGCTTTAAAGGAGAGCCCTCTAGTTGGAGCTCGCTCAGTCTTTACAGATGGTTCCTCCAAAGGTTTCGCGGTGGTGGTTTCTTCTCAGGTACAGAAGAGGGTACCCATAGGGCAAATGTCAGCACAAGCTGCAGAGTTGTTTGCCTGTTTGATGGCCTTCCAAATGTTTGAGGGGGAGCCCTTTAATTTACATACTGATAGTGTCTATGTTGCCAACATTGTCAGACCTTTAGAAACTTCTCCATATGTTCTTCCAACCTCTCAGATTCATTCCTTATTAGTTCAGCTCCAACATCTTATTTGGCAACGCATCTACCCTGCTTATGTGGGATTTATTCGTGCACATACTAACCTTCCAGGACCCCTTGCCCAGGGCAATCAATTTGCTGACTCCTTGACACGCCCTAGGGTCTTATACACTCAGGAGCAGCTTGCCCACCAGCTCCATGAGCAATATCATCTAAATGCCTGCTCCATTAAATTTCATACTGGGTGTCCCCTATCCATGGCTACATAGATTACCTCTCAGTGCCCTCACTGTGCCCCTTATCATAATTCTCCCAATGAGGGGGTAAATCCCCGGGGCCTCAGGGCCAACCATCTTTAGCAAATGGATATAACTCATCTGCCACAGGCAGGGAAATTAAAATACATGCATGTTTCGGTGGATACGTATTCTAAACTGATTTTTGCCTCCCTCCACTCAGGAGAGAAGATTAAAGATGTTATTTCTCATTGCCTGCAGGCCTTTGCCTACATGGGCGTTCCTGATGCCCTAAAAACAGACAATGGTCCTGCCTATGCCAGCAATCGCTTTGCTGCCTTTTGCAGGGAACATCACATTGTCCACTCTTTTGGTATTCCTCACAACCCCACCGGACAGGCCATTGTGGAGTGCACCCATGCTACTCTCAAACAGTATTTTAAAAAAATAAAAAAGGGGGAATATGTCACCTCCCCCAATATTCAGTTATCCACCATACTTTATATTTTAAATTTTTTGACCATAGAGAGTAATAATTTGTCTGCTATGGAGAGACATTGGAACAAACCCTCCCAGTCTTTGGGATGGGTCAGATGGAAGGACTTAATTACAGGAAAATGGTAACCATCCACCCACCCCCCTATTAGCTAGGGTCCGAGGGGCTGTTTGTGTTTTCCCTCCAGGAAGTGAGAAGCCTATTTGGGTCCCCGAACGGTGCATCAGGCATGTTGACCCCGACTCTGCTCCCGACACTAGGAATGCTCACCATGATAAAAATGATCCAAACATTGCCAAACTCAGGTAAGGGAAGTATGGGCACTGGTGAGGAAAACCCCTCCCACCGTTTTGATGCCAGTTAGTCACTGCAACTCCCTCATTCATCGCCTTTATAGCACTAATAAATACATTGGGAGTGGCTGCTGCCAACAAGAGATTGAAAGTCAAAAACAAAACAATCTGAGTTTCCCCCTCCTAAAAGGGGAATCTCTGCTTTATTAAAAATACTTAATATCTCCATGATTAAACCCTCAGTTAAAGGGTGGATTGGATTAAACATCTAATACAAGGTCAAGAAAGAAAAGGGGAACCTAAGAAGTTGCCCTCAGTTGGAAGGTGGATTGGATTAAATTTCCAGGCCCTTGTCTAAAGGGACCATTCTCAATGGGAGAATGGATTAAGATGGGTAAATTAAAAAAAAAATGGTAACAGTTAATAAATGAGGTATTAGTATTCAGTAAAGAAAAAGGCAAAGGTATATAAAATAAAAATGTTTGGTTACATTTATATGGGGTAGGTTATTGATACAAATTTAAGGTCAATTTTGTGAGTCATCTCTAAAAACTTTTGGCAAAAGCCTGCCTTTCCACTTTGCATCTACAGAATTACAAGGAGTGGGTATGGCTGTAGCCCCTGAGTGTAGCTCAAAACTTCTCAAATGAAGAAATGATGAGGGACATACAGAGCTTTTTCAACCTTTTGTTTTAATTCAAAGATTGACTGGAGTTGTTCTGTTAAAGAAGTTTCAGTTCAACAAACTAATCATAACCTAGGCAAAAGGAGAGATATGTATGCATGGTCTGTGTGTATGGACGTGGCCACGTCAGTATGTATAAAGTGTGAAATGTAAATGCGTGAATGTTGACAAAAGCAACTGTTCTAATTGCCTTGGATATGATTAAAGGGATACTTAAATCCCTTTAAACAGTTAAAAACTACCTAAATCGATTTAGATATAGCCAAAAGAAACATCCAGTCAGTCGGTTAATATTTTAACAAAAAATTCAAGTTAAGCCCTCAGAGCCAGTCAATTAAAGAGAGAGAGAGAGAGAGAGAGAGAGAGAGAGAGAGAGAGAGAGAGAGAGAGGTTTTTTTCAGGGAACTGCCCTGCCACTTTGGCAGGCCCCACCCCCAAAGGTGTCTGTGTAGATTCAAATTAGGCCTTGTCAGCTCAGATGCAAAGGAGGCCTTGTCAGCTAGTGAGAGCTACAGGTTAGAAAAAAAAAAAGGGACTATTTGGGACATAGTATAGTTTACAATACTTAAATGATTCTCAAAGGTACTTAATGGTTATGTCCCTTTTAAAGGACATCTACTAATAATTTAAATAGTGATCCCAATTCACCTAGATAGTTGACTAAGGAGGGTAGACAAATCCTTCTGCTGTTATGGTCCAACTTCAACAGTTCATACAAAATTTAAAAATAAAAAGGGGGAGTAATGTCCCCAGTCCCCACATGATTCATTGAATAATCCATTCCTCATTTAAAAAATTTTAAAATATAAATGCCAGTGAGCAATCTGCTTCAGACAGATTCTGGCATAATGAAACTTAAACAACTATTACTCAGGTCAAATAGAGACATCCAAACACTAGACAGTGGAGAAGACCCTAATTTGGGGTCGAGGGCATGTTTGTGTTTTCTTGCAGGAAAAGAATAAAGCTTCAGTAACTGTCACAACATTTGGTGAGATGCATGGAACAGAGAAAACTGGACCTGAGACCGTGTGAGCCTGCCCGAGCCAGTTCGAGATCTCCTAAATAGGTGTTCCTGACCCTTGATGTCATCAAATCTATAGCCCGAGAAAGAAATAAAACAGTCAGTTCGAGATTTCCAGTTTCTCATCAGGCCTGCTACATCAACCTCCTGGACCCGTGAGTTTTCATCCCAAAGCCAACAAAACTGGAAGATTAGCAGTTTGCCTTTGACACACCTTAAAACAACAGAATTCATTTTGCCAGCTTTTCCCTTTGGGGGAAAAAAGGACCCATTTAAAACATTTGGACATTGGTATGGACTGTGATGAGTGGCAAAAGCCTCTTTTCAGTATTTGAACAGGACATGGTCACTTGAAATATCAGACTTGGTAGTTCCTGTTTCTGAAATCACACCTATGCCAGTGTGGTTTTCTGGAGAAATGTGGTTTGTCCTGGGGCGACAAAAAGACTTTGACTCGGGTTGCATGTTCGGCTGATACTACTGACATTAAATTGACAGACTACAACACCACAGGAACAAATTGGTACTCTGTAAATAGTGCAACAAGCCTCTTGTTCATATTTTTTATAATGCTACATGTGTAACATCAATGATTGTACCTAATATATCTGTGCAAGTGCACTCTCTAATGCTCTCCTAAGTAGATCTTGAAATGATTGTAAACTTTATCACTGTTTTGACCTTCAAATTGTAACTATAAATCACCCTTGTAGCAAAGAAAGGCTGGTGGTAAAATGCTATGGCCCAGATCGGGGGATGGGCAGATGACAGAGAGGCACTATGTCAGTGGGGGTCCTAGGAATGGTAACAGTGGCAGTAGGCATTCTGGCTTCATGCTGAGTTCAAAGTGCCTTAGCCCATGGCAATCCCGATAGCCATAAAGCCTTATTACAGATGATTCTAAGGTTGGGGCGCTCTGTTGACAGGCAACATGTGGGGAAGACCCCTCCCACCTAAGACAGGGGTTCAAGGTCCCCCAAAGATGGGCCAGGGAGGGTGACCCTACTTGACCTAAGCCAGGAGTGCCTCATTTAAAAATAAAAAGGGGTGAATTGTGGGGACACCAGACCTTGAACAGAGACCCACTTCCCCTTCCACCTGGGAGCAGGCAGCTGTGAGATAATGTTTACTGAAAACAATTCAGTGCTATGAAGCTCTTGATAGGGCTCAGATAAGGGCTCACTCACTAAAACACCATGACTTTGACACCCCCTAAGGCTAGATGCTTCTTCTTGTTCCCCCTGCTGTTTCTCCCCGATTCTGGGGCTGGAGATTAAACCACCAGCCAGGAGGGTGAGAAGTCTGGGAGAGTTGTTGGAGAATTGTATGTAGATGGATGGCAGAAGTCCTTAAAAAGGGAAGCGGTTTTTTTTTTCTTGGAGAGTCTTCTCCTAAGCCAACTTGGGGAGCATAAAGTTTTCTTAAAGCAACCGACTGGTCTCTGGGTCATCTATCCCGACCACCTCGCTACATTCTCGGATGCAGGCTGCACAGCAGGTGCGACAAATTTCATTAAAATAAGTTTCAAAAGGTATGATTTCTAATTTATAGACCAATACTTAATTTTGAGAACATGCAGCATTTATGTTAAGATTGCTTTCTTAAAAATGTTCAGAAGTAAAAATTCATCTGATATATAATTAAACTGCATTAATTTTGGAATAATCTAAAATAATTTTGTACAATAATTGATGGGAATAATTAAACCAAAAATTATAGTTAATTGTGGTATTGTATGTGCAATGATATATGATAGTGATAGATAGATATATGATAAATGATAGATAGATAGAAGGAGAGAGAGAGAGAGAGAGACAGACAGAGAGGCTCATCCATGCAAGTGTGAATGGAAGCCAAATGATATAGTAAGTAATTTTTAGTTGCTTCCTGATTTACTTTAAAGGAATGGGTTTCTGATTGACACTGGATATTATTGTTCTGTCGATACTTATTGTCCAACAAGCCCTCAGGATTCTCCTGTCTCTGCCAATAAGCATTAGAGTTATAGGTATATGCTGATACTTTCTCATGTTTGTTCAAGTATTTTATCCACTTACTCTCTATTTCTAATCTTTCAAAGATAGTTATGAATCTCTTTGATTATTATTTTAGCCATGTGTATTTTAATCAATTATGTTACTCAAACAATGTAGAAATTACATTTTAATTTTTTATTTGAGGTATTTCATATGATAAGCAACTGTTATTTAAAATATTGTTTTAATGAAATGTTTGGAGGAAAGTTTTTCTGTAGAAACATGAAAATGGACAAACACCACCAGATATATCATGGTTGTAAGATAATTTTCTAAAATAATTCCATAACTAGTTGTCATGGAAAACATTTGTACAAATTCTATAAAATGGTATCTGAAGTATAAAATATGGTAAAATTTAGATGATACTGAATGACTTTAAAAGTAATCAAAGGGGTGTTATTTTAAACAAACTGTTAATTAAGTGAATTTAGAAGTATTGAGACTAACTGTGTGTAAAGGAAGATTTCTTTTTCTATCTCAGCCCCACTAAAGTGTTTTTTCTGCAGCAGCTTAATGAAATAAACACTCTGAAACAATTTGTTTAGCCAATGACTTAGACTTCTTACTGGCTAGCTCTCATAATTATTAACTCAGTTCTATTAATCTGTGTATCTCCATGCGGCCCTAGCTTACCTGTGGTTATGATGCCCTGGCATCTTGATTCCCCATTGGCTACATGACATCTGCCCTTTGGCTTTCTTTCACTGCTGCTTTGTTCAAAATGTCTGCCTTGCTGAATTCTGCCTGCTCATTGGGCAAAACAGCTTTTATTCATCAACCAACCAATAAGAGAAGCACAGAGAAGAACATCCCCCATCAGCTGTGTTTAACAGTCTAATTCTTCTGAAGGTAAAAGTTGCCAGATGAGCAAATGGGAAACAATTAAGTGAAATAGATATTTTAAAACAATGAAAGAACAATTAGCAAGAGAAACAAGAGGGGGAGTAGCAATAGCTAACATACACTGATATATTAAACAATTCATCTCTCTTCCAATCATTTGTTTTGCCCACATTTAGTCTTAATAGCAAGGCAGTTAGTCAACCTTGTTACCTCATTTTATTGGTAAATAAACTTAGTCATAGAAACTCAGGAAAAACCTCGGTTATGAATCATGCAACTAATAAATTGTGAGACTGAGGTATAAACTCAGATATCTTATTCCCAGAAACTATACAGTAGTGTTAATGCAATATTTATAAAAATTACAAATTCATTTAGTAAATTAATTAAAGATAATAATGTGTACTATATTAGTTATCACTTACAAATGTAGTAATTTAGTTAGGAAAAATGAGAAAGAAGTAAGCTAAGAAAATATTTGAAGCAGAAGAATAATTACAAGAAGAATAATTACAGAAGCTTTTCTAATCCAAGAAAAATTTACAGTATATGTGACCTCCAGAGTGTGTGTGTATGTGTGTGTGTGTATGTGTAAATCAATACATGCAGTAAATGCTTGATACTTATTTGACAAATGAATTGCTGTGTGTATGCATATGGCTCAAACTTATGATGGTTGAGTTTCTTTTCCTAATATTTACAGTTGTGCAAAGGTGATCTCTGAAGTTTAATTTGACTTTTGAGGTTTACCCAGACTGGTCATATGTAACACTATTATATGTACATGCCAGGCAATGATATCAGCGCTATTCCACAGGCACATGAAATCGTGAAAATCAAAACTGGTTTTCTACTATATGTTTTTCTGTAAAATTGGTATTTGGATAGATAAGGGGTATTAAATTTTAGCTTTAAAATGTTTCAATTTGTAATTAATTCAGAAGGGTATACCTCTATAACAAATTGAACTTCTTTATGAAACTTTTAGTAGTTATATTTACATTCTTCAAAATGGCTGTCTTCAAGGAGAGGTGGAATTTCTGCCTTCCACCTTCCACCTTGTAGCATGTGTATGTTCTAGTGATATGCATACAATCCAGCTTTATTTTTTCATGTTCGTTGAACTTTCATAGAAAACTGAGTAAGAGACTTTGTTGTTTTTGTACTTATTATAATAAAATACTGATAGATGTTAAGAAATACATTACTGATTTACATTTTATTTCTTTTGCAATAATAACCAGATATATAGAGGAATACACACCTTAAATTTTCATAAATTTAGGGCAACCAATGTGGTAATAGGTTACCCATGAAATATGATTTCTTTCTTTTTTGTTTGATAGGTCCATCCCATGTATTTCTACTTCCCCAAATTAAAACTTTTAAGAAAATTAGTTTTGCAAAGCAAAAGTGAATACATTGGCATAGTAAGTAATAAACACCATCCCTTGTAGTGAAGATGAGTGTCAACTTACACAACCCACTTTAATATACTCAGTAGATGTATCTCTCAGGCTTTAATTTAACTAATAGTAAAATATGAGCAATATTCTTTGTCCCTATGATTCGTGCCATTCAGTATATCTGTAACTATGAGTGGGTGCTTTAAAGATTATGATGTATTTTAGTATAGTTTTTTTTGGTTTCATCATTAACTGATGTAAAACTGAAGTGTTACCCTTCTTAAATGTAATCAAGAAAAGATTAGTTTTGATTAGCCATTGAATAAGTTCAGAAACATAATCAGATACTTGCCTGTTTTGTCAACCTCTGATTTAGATTCTTTATTGCAGTTGAATGGCCTTAATCTACTAACAAATAAAATACCTAATTTAAGTAGACTATGAACAAAATGGTTTACTTTGAAAAGTTTCCATCTCTCTTAAGCAAATGTATGAGCCTAAATCACCCTAGTCATCTATTACAGACCATATAACTTATATACGGAAAGAACGATGACATTCAGTGTTCTCATGTAAAACATTTACAACCACAACTCCCCTCAATAGCTTCCCTCCAATTCCTTCCTTATACCCATCACTACTTTTTGCTCCCAACTTAAAGTGATTTCAAAAGCAACAACACTGATTCCCTTAGAACTTCCAGTATCTCTTAGGATTTCCAATATGTGCACGAGTGTAGGACTTTCTACTGAAGCATTGGTAATCTTAGGGACTTATCCCTGAAAAAACTTTCCCTACCTCCCCTGAACCCATTAATTTCTAATAGCCCTTCACCTAGAATTGGAATTTCTTGAGCCCCTCCTTGACATATCCTGTGATTTGAGCTAGCTTAATCTTGCACAGTTCTTGTGCATGGATTCCCAGCCACGTACCTTCATGTGTATAACTGTTTTGTTGTATTAGCAAATACTGTTTCACTACAGATAACCATTTTTCTTGCTCTTATAATCTCCTCCTCTTTCATAATGACCCCTGTGTCCTGGGGAGAGAGTGTGTGATACAGACAACTCTTTGTATCAGAGTACTCAGTCTCTTACTCTAAACTTTAATTTGTTGTTGATTCCTGCTGTCATCCACTGCAAAAAAAGACACTTTTTTAATGAGGAGTGAGAGATGCAGTAATCTATATGTCTAAAAATAAAAAAAATGAGAGTGCAGGTTTTTTATGTCAATTTACAAAATAAAAGTACTAGGTTATTACCTGATGCCTATGACACCCAGCTACAACTACTGAATGAATAAATGATACAAAGCACAAGTTCCTTCTAGTGGGGCAGGTTTAAAATCCAATCATAAAGTGGTTGCATACCCCTACATTTGTGCCACAAGTTGGCATGTTTGGCAAGTTCAGTTGTTACTGTATTGCACAGGAGTCATGAAAGGGAAAGATTTTTGACCACTGGTAGCATACATAGAACTGTCTAAAATTGTGAAACTATCCAGTAGGAAAGAAGCTTTCAGGTTGATGTCATCTTGATTTCTACATGTCCTATGATTCAAGTTTGTAGAGTCATCATCAATAGAATCATAGCATCAAGTTCTGGATAATAGCTAGAACAAATAACAAAAGGCTTCAATGTTTGGAAGCCCAATAACTAACAACATGAAAAGAGATAACTCCTATTTGATGTCTTGTGAAAGCATTGCCCTCTTATCCTGGGTAACCCAATTTAAACTCTTTATATTTTCAGAAGCTTCTTTAATAGTAGATTTCAATATTGCTTTTTCAAAGGTCTTTATTGTTAGTTATCCTTTCTTATATTCACCCTTCTACCCTGCCCTCACATATCTGTCTCATTTAATTTTTCTCGGGTCCATTATCCCTCTTGACCCCTTCATAACGTTTGTGTTTTATCATTTTGTTTGAAATGTCCCTTCCAATGGCTCATTACTAGTTTCCAGACATCTATATGTACTCTAATTGAAAATCATATCTAATGGTTATCTGTGACTTCTTAAGTGTGTTTATTCTCTTCTGATTAAAGTATCCTTCCAAAATGATCTGAAGAACTATTTTAGTGATCATAAATTTATTTACTCTGATTACCATGGAAAGCTTTTACTCAATTTTAATTGATAGTTTTGTTTGGAATAATAGTCTGGGTTAACAGTTGTGATATATATTCCAGGCCACTCTGGCTTTAAAATTTTGTCAGTCAGGTGTTTTTCTGATGTGTTTGCCTTTATATGTAACTTGATCGTTCACTCTGGCAGCACCCTTTAATATTCTTTGATTTAATGCCTTAACTATAATGTGCCATACAGAGTTTCTTTTCTAGTCTTATTTGGTGTTCTATAGGCCTCTTGTACCTGGATGAGAATTTCCTTCTTTAGATTTGGAATTTTTTTCTACAGTTGTATTGAATAACTCTTCATACTTTCAATATGGTATTTGTTGTGGGATAGTCTTTCTGTAAACTGTGAAGATGTGTCTCTGTTTAGGCACCTTCTGATTGTTTTAATAAAGAGCTGAACAGCCAATAGCTAGGCAAGAGAAGCTGGTCAAGACTTCTTGGCAGAGATAGGAACTTTGGAAAGAAGAGAAGGGAGATAAGCTAGACAGACATGGAGGATGTAGTATGAACTGTACTGAGCAGGAAGTAACAAATCACTTGGCAGAATGTAGATTAATATAAATGGGTTAATTTAAATTATAAGAGGTAGTTAGAAACAAGCCTAAGCTAAGTCTAAACTTTCATAATTGATAAGAAATCTCCATGTAATTATATGTGATCTGGTAGTCCAAGGAAAGTCTGACTTTAAGTAGTCCTCTTCTTTTATGCCCATAATTTGAAAATTTGGACTTTTCATGGTATCCCAAAATTTTCCAATGTTCTGTTTTTAGATGGTCCATTTTGTTTGTGAGGATTTTCACTAAGTTTTTTATTTGACTTATTGAATTTTTAATTTTCAATATTATTTCAGTTTGACTTTTCTTCATTAATCTCTTTATTGAATTGTATTTTCATACCTTTTATAAAATTTGCATTTCATTCATCCTTTTGTTTTTGTTACTTTGGAGTGTATACATATTTTCTGAGTTATCTGTGTTAGTTATAATTATTCTTTTGAAACCTATTCTGTAAGATCATTTATTTTTTATGGTTCATAGCTTTTTTTTTCCTTTTTAAAAATTTAAATTAGAAACAAGCTTGTTTTATATGTTAATCCCAGTTAACTCTTCCTCTCCCCCTCTCCTTTCTGCTCCCCAGGGAGGGTGAGACCTTCCATGAGGGATCATCAAAGTCTGTCATATCATTTGGAGCAGGGCCTAGACCCTCTTCTATGTGTCTAGGCTGAGAGAGTGTCCTTTGTGGAATGGGCTCCCAAAGTCCATTCATGTACAAGGGATAATACTGATCCACTACCACAGGTCCCATAGATTAACCAGACCTCCAAACTGCCATCCTCGTTCAGTGGGCCTGGAACAGTCCTATGCTGGTTTTCCAGCTATCATTCTGGGGTCCATGCACTCCCCCTTATTCAGGTCAGCTCTTTCTGTGGGTTTCTTCAGCATATTCTTGAGCCCTTTAATCATCACTCCTCCCTTTATGCAACTGGATTCCAGGAGTTCAACTCACTGTTTAGCTCAAGATGTCTGTTTCTGCTTCCATCAGCTACTGAATGAAGGCCCTAGGATGGCATGTATGGGAGTCATCAATCTCATTATTGGAGAAGGACATTTAAGGTAACCTCTTGACTATTGCTTAGATTGTTAGTTGGAGTCAACTTTGTAGATCTCTGGACATTTTCCTAGTGCCAGATTTGTCTTTAAACCGATAATGTCTCCCTCTATTATGGTATCTCTTTATTTGTTCTCTTTTATTCTTCCCCTGACTCGATCTTCTTGCTCTCTCCTGTCCTCCTCTCCCCTCCTCTTCTCCCCTTCTCTTTCTCCTAACTCTGTCTCCCCTCCCACATGTTCCCAATTAGCTCAGGATATCTTGTATGGGATTAGTAATTGGGGGCAGTGGAGCATTTGGTCTTGGTCTGTCATGTTACTTTTGTTTCTGTATTGGGAGTTGAATATCAGAAGTATTTCTTTTTATTCAAAACACTTTTCTTCTTTCAGTATAGGGATGTACAGAGTTCAGGAGATTATGTTGTCAGAGAATTAAGACGGTTTTCTTTTGTGGGGCTTTTATGGAAAACTTCATGTTTTACCACCAGTCTTTTGAGAGTCTGCTACTCTGACAACATAACCCTTGGTGGCCCTCTCTTCTGATGTCTTATAGTATGGTTATGTAAGACTGTTTGCTCTAGTCAATCAGCAATTGAGGTCAGAGTGCTTGTAAGACTGAGACTTCAGTGAAGAGGCTGATAGGTTCATGAGAAAGAGTCCACCTAGGAGTGTCAAGAAACAGGGTCCTGGAGGAAATGGCATTTTGTAGGGTAGAAAGGAGCAGTCCTGGTCTTTGGGGTTGAATTTGAAAGACCTTGGAGGAGACAAGCTGTCTTGCAGCACATGAAGACATCACCCCCCAAATTAGAGGAAACATATAAGGTGTGGCAAGGCTGGGCATACCCAAAGTGTGGTTGCAGAGGATATGGGCTCTCTACAGTGTAGAAAAATCAAAGCCTAGCTGAAAGACCAAGAATAAGGTCCCAGATGAGCAGGAAGGTCGGGGGGCGGGGTGGTCTCTAGAGACAGGGCTTACCTAGGAAAACAGGAAGGGAAGTCCTAGAGGATCCATGTAAGGAAACTAACAGAGAATCTGGATGAGCTTATTGGACAGACCATGGTGGAATGGCTAAGACAAGTAACAAAACGTCTCAGTGAGCCTTGGTGGTGGCAATGAACAGACCTATCAGGCCATATGTTGAAAAGAAGTCCCAAAGGAGTTGTGGAAGTTTAGAGAATACAACTGTTCTGCTAAAGGAATAGATAAAAAGTGGGCAATTTAATATAAATTATGTTTAATAAAGAGCATACATAAAATATAGAATGATATCAAGATCTATTGAAGGCTGAGTTTAATGTGTGTGTGTGTGTGTGTGTGTGTGTGTGTGTATAATAAACACATATGTATGGAACTGTACATATCAACAATCCAAAATCACAATTTTTCCCTATAATGACTGGATGACTTCCTCCAAAATCCATGGAGAATGTTTCAAATGAACATTTGCAGTAGAGAAGATGTGACAGTTATTGTCTAGGTGTTGCCAATTTATTTTCATGGCATTAACAAAGAGCCAGATGATCAAGAAAGACAGAAGACCAAGACACAGAGAAAATAAAAGTAATAATTTTAGACATTCTGAATGACAAAAGGGAATCCTTTTTAATTATTGTTGCTGTTGTTGAAAAATATAATAATTCTTTTCTAACTCTTCAACTTCTCTCAGATCTTCTTCACCTCCCCACCCACCCAACTCCACATATTTTCTTTCTTTATTTCTCCTTAAAAAACAAATAGTAGAAACAAAAAAATAGAGATCAAAATATACAAGCAAAAATCAAGACAAAATTGATGAAATCAATAAAATATGAGATAAAAAAACCATGAAAACATCACTGAGTTTGTTTTGTCTTAGCCAACAGCTGCTGATGTTGAGGCCCACTCTGGAATATTATTAGTATTACCAATAAGTAATCATTTGTGGAAAATATTTTTCTTTGCAAGTGGGTATGAATGAGATATGTGTTTTCAGCAATAGGGTTTTTTCAGCTTGTAGAGAATAACCAATAGCCTTGAAAATAGTCTGAGAATTTTGTGGGTTTCCATTGGTCTCCTTTGGATGTCACCGATTCCTGGCACTGTAGGTTTTATTTGTTGATATAAGATGTATAATTAGGGCAACATCTTACCAATGATTTGGTGACTACATTTAGGTATATATTTTAGGAAGCTTCTAATGTATCAGGTTTCCATAAATCCTCCCACCTCTCAAAAAATGTCCCTTAGTGTTAGTTCTACCTCCCCATATTTCCTTCCTTGGATCTCTCTGCCATAGCCCTCCCCATTTATCTCTTCCACTCCAGTCTCCCCTGTCTCTCCATAACTATATATTCTATTTCCTCTTCCTTCAGAAATCCTCTCCTCCTACCTATTCCCTTACCAAATACCTGACCTCTGTAGTTGGTCAGAACGCATCATGAATGTCAAAGGCTTAAAAGTTAACATCCAGATACAAGAGAAAACACACAATATTTGTCTGCCATTTTGGGTCTGCATTCCTTTACTTAGAATGTGTTTTTTATCATAATCCATTTGCCTATGAATTGTATATTTTAAACAACAAAATGATATTAAACTTGTAAATGTACCACATTTCCATTATCCATTCATCAGTTGATGGACCTCTAGGCTGTTTACTATTTCTGACTATTGTGAATAGGACAGTAGTAACCATGGTTGAACAAGCATCTCTATGTTGGACTGAAACATCCTTTGGGTATATGCGTAAGAGTGGAATAGCTGGATCTTAGGGTAGATCAACTCCCAGTTTCCTAAGGAATTGCCACACTGTTTTCCATGGTGACTGTACAAATTTGCACTCTCACCAACAATAAATAAGTACATCCTAACCCACATGATCTGTCATTTGTTTTACTTATCTTGTCCATTCTGACTGTAGTAAGATGAAATTGAAAAGCAGTTTTAATTTGTATTTCTCTAATGATCTTGAACATTTATTTCTCGGCTGTTTGTATTTAATCTTTTGAGAATGCTCTGCTTAGTTTTGTCCCCCATTTTTAAATTGGGTTATTTATTATCTTGATGTTTGGGTTTCTTTTGTTCTTTACATACTTTAGATATAATTATATAGTTGTATAGTTGATAAATCTTTTCCCATTTTGTAGCCTTCCACTTTGCCCAAATGATGATATTCTTTCCACACAAGAAGCTTTTCTGTTTCTTGAGGATCCATTTATTAATTATTGGTTGTAGTATCTGTGTTGTGATTGTCCTGTTCAGAAAGCCTTTTTCTGTGCCAATAACTCAAATCTATTCCTCACTTTCCCTTCTATCTGATTCAGAGTATTTTGTTCTAAGTTATGGTCATTGTTTCATGTGTAGTTGAGTTTTGCTCGTGGTGATAAATATAATGGTTTCATCATTAACTGATGTAAAACTGAAGTGTTACCCTTCTTAAATGTAATCAAGAAAAGATTAGTTTTGATTAGCCATCCTCTATATGCAGCCACCCTGGTTGGCCAGTATGATTTGTTGAAGATGTCTCTTCTCCAGTGTATGTCTTTGGCTTCCTTGTAAAAAATCAGGTATACATGGAAGTGTGAATTTATGTCTGGGTCTTCAATTCAATTCCACTAATCAATGCAACCTGTTTTTATACTAACACCATGCTATTTTTATACTATAGATCTACAACTTTATATCTGGGATGGTGACAACAGTTCCTTTATTGTTTATTGGGGAACATGTTTTTAGCTATCCTGGGTTCTTTGTTTTTCCATATGAAGCTGAGACCTCTTTTTCAATTTATGTGTAGGATCATGTTGTAATTTTGGTGATGATTTTACTGAATCTGTACATTGATTTTGACAGGATGACTATTTCCCCAAGATTAATCCTATCCATGAGTGTTTGAGTTTTTTTTATCGTCTGGTATCTTTTTCAATTGAACGTCCATTAAATAGATGATGGCTTGGGTATTTTGTGGGCCATGTGGGTCCTCCCCTTTCCTTAAGTGGTCCTGTCTATCTCCTCACCCCTGTGCCTTTCAGTTGTTTATCTTCACTGAGTCTTTTGGAAATAAGTATCCACCATGCCAGAGAACGTGTTTCACCTTTCCCTCCTTGTGTTCTTCTAATACTGTTTCATCAATTTATGATTTTATTTTCAAGATTCTAGTTAATCAATTGCAATGATAAAAATAATTTCAACTTCATTGTATAGTCTCTCAATTTTCCTGTAAGGTTTTCCAATTCTCCTCAGGAATTTTCTACCTAACACGTTCATTCCAGTTTCTCTTTTTTGATCCACTGATTCTAGGGTCTTCCTACCCTGCCCCAGATTTATCATCTAAGAAAATACTAAGTTAACTCATGCTTCCATGCTGCCTATTAAGAAACACACTACCAGCCACAGGTGTAATATTTTTGACACCTTGATCAGCTGTTCAAAATCTAGTTCTTCTCTCTATTCTTTACCCATGAGTCAGAGTTTAGGCTCTGATATATTACAGTCTTCTGAGCATAGATTGGTGTCAGAATCATGTTCACTCTTTATTCCATAGTACAATATAATTATCTGCTTTACTAATTACCAATCATTTGAAAACTTAAAATTTCAGTAATGCAAGAAATATGCAACGTGTACTTGTAGGTGAAATTATTTGGCATGGGAGTGTCCTAATAGTTCTTCAGAATACTGAGAATATATTCAAAAATAGTTCATTAATAGCATAGCTTTTAAAATCACAGCAGAACTGTCATTTATTTAGAACTGTTAAATTTTACATAATTGGAAAGTGAATCATTAAAATTACCTTAGAAAAAAGAAGGAAGGTTTAAATGTTCTTTTGTATCACTAGCCTTGTGGAAAGACAAATGTAGAAGACAGACTGTAGATTCCAGCCTATGTTCTTGAGATATGCATGTTAGATGACCTTTTCCCTTGTGATGCTTAGTTACTCTTCATATATATATTGTCTTTTGTCAGTACTCATTCTGCTTTAAAAATCCTTGCCATAGACCTTCCCTTCTCTGAGTGAACTTATTCTTGCTAATCATACTTTCTTAACTGCATGCACCAACTCAGTCAAAGTCCTCTAATATCTGGTGTCACAAAGGGTAACACTAGATATTAAGGTGCCAGGGCTTATGCATTTACACATGGAATTCATTCATACCTTCCCCAGTAAAATGTATGCTGGGGTAGTAATTTGTCTTTGTGATTATAGCTATGAAAAATGACAGTTGGAGAAAAGAAACACATGAGTTGATAACCTGTCTCCATCAATGTCCAAAGATATTAAAACAAGTCAATGAACTTGTGAGAGTGTGAGAAGGGTGATTCTAAAAATAATATGCCCAAGAGGGAGAACGTATAAAACCAGTTCAGAAGTTTGAATATGTCTCCCTCTGTTCAACAAATCTACAAATGTACTGAGAGCACTTGCCCCACTCACAAACACTTGAGAATTCATATTTCAGTAGTGTACTTATTCTGAAATATCAACATATTTGTGAATCTTAACAGAGAAAGTTCTAAATTGAAAGCCTTATCATTAATTACTATTTATCTTCAATGATAATTTAGTTTTAATTGATGAAATGGTTCCCTAACTGGAGAGGTAGATCAGTCAGTAAAGTGTGTACCACAAGCATGTGGTTCTGAGTTCAGTCACAACAACCCATAAAAAATATGGGTGAATCTCCTTCCCAAAAGGCTCAGCAATCATCAAGGCAGTGGGATTGGCAACAGTATAAAAGCCAAAGGTGGCAGATGACTACAAGGAAACAGTGTTTTCAAGACATAGAGGGGAAGTTGGGCCTATCAAATTAGAGATATTGTAACAGCCTACACAAGAGCTATGAAAACTGAAACCAGAAAAAAAAATCACACCATGGAGATGCGAATGTACATGTGAAATCTCTCTCCCGGCTATTGGCATTGGATAGCTATTGGATTCATCACTCTCCAGGGAAGGATCCACATATTGGACAACATGAATTAGACTCAAAAAATAGATTAAAAAAAGCATCTTGAAGCTGGATAGGTAGGGTAGGTAGGTGGGAGTGGATCTTAAAGGTATTGGGGCTTAAATATGATAAAATATGCTCTATGAAATTTTCAAAGAATTAATAAAATATAAGAATATGGTTGCAATAAAATATGATTGTCATATGAACATTGAAAAGATAGAGACAGGTAGATTTCTAGGGCTCACCAGCCAAGCAACCTAATCAGCAATATTAGTCCAGGTGAGAGAATTTCCTTCCACCCACTTATTGTTCCTTCTCTGTCATTTGTAATGTGTGTCTTACATGAATCTTCTGACTACTACAATTCTTGCCCTTTGGGTCCTATGCATTTTTTTCCTCCTCTACTCTCCCTAGCTGACATGGGTAACCATGATCAATCTAGAATGACATTAAACTCTCTAAAAACATAAAATCAACCTTGTTTTTTTTACCAGCTCCCCCCAGGATGCCAATGGCATTTGGAAAAAATATGCATTGCAATTTTATCAGGCTCCAGGCTGCTTTGGAATAACTTTTCTCCAGTTCAATCATATGACAGTATACACACAGTATCCCAAAAAGATTCTAAACAAATATCAGTTGAGAAACAAAATTTGTTGTTCATTTTAGAAGAGGATAGAGGTATGATCTCAGAGCATGGCCATTATCCTAGTGAACAATTACATATTATCTCTTTCTTGCTTCCACAAAAGACAGTCTGGTATGAATTTTTACTACAGCACATATTACCTTTCATTTGAGTTGTTCTATGAGTGCTTTACTTTGTCTTTTAAATAAAAATCTCATTATAGGGAGTTGCAGGGAAGTAATGGTGAATGAATATGATCAAAATACATAATACAAATGCATCAAGTTTTCAAAGAATATATATTATTCATTTGTATAAAAGGGGAGCTGTGTTAAGTATAATATCAAAAAGTTTTAAGTTAAGGCTATTGACTTGAGAGGGAGGAAACCATGGAAGGGGTTATTGTGGGGGAGGAAAAAAAGATGATAATTCAGCATACATATTAAATGAAGACATGACTGCTTCTAAGTATTTGTTGAGGAGAAGGTATATTGTAAATATGAGGAGGAATTCAACAGGCATCTGGAAAGGTCCATACTGAATATGGCCAGCAGACTGAACCATGCCATAAGAGGAGGGGGACAAGAGAGAAAGAGAAGAGAGGGGGCAGCTAGGAGGCCTAGAGAAAACCAAGACAACAGGAGGCAGCACGCCCAAAATGGCTGAGGTTTTATAGGAAGGAGAATCTGGGGGAAGGTAAGTGGGATCCTAGCCCTTGGAAAGGAGAGGTTTAAGATAGGAAGCAGAGTGACAAGTGCTAGGAGCCATAGGTACTGAATGCTGCTGAAAGAACTAGCCAGAATTCACTTCAGTGTGTTAATAGCCACCTCAGTTAGCCATTGTCCTGGGTGTCTTTGAGACCTAAAATTTAATCTTTGGTTGATAATAAGGAGTTATGTAATCTCTTCCATAACTTCTTTCTTTTGAAATTGGGGCATCAAGGTCAGTAGGGACCCAGGAAGGCTGAAATGATTGTCAAAGGTCAGCGGGGGTGGCAGGTGGAGGAGAAGAGTATGCAGGCTGGGGGACACATGTTTCAGGTTCTGCAGAACCACCTGGGGCTAGCTGCTTTGCAAGATTCTGAAATGCAGAGGTCCAGGCTGGTTGGAAATTCCATCAGAGCCATCTATATCTGGAATGTCTGGAGCAGTTTTCAGTCTCCATTTGATTGCAAACCTGCTGGGACAGGCATAGACTAGGAACAAAATGTGAAGTTAAGCAGTTCAGGGGAAAGGTTTTATCTTGAGTGAACATTTGAAATTTTCAGACCCTTGGTTCTGGTCATGGGAGAAGTCAGTTCCAAGACCAGGGGAAAGAAAGAATGAGGTCTATCCACAAGGTAAAGTGTATTAGACTTTCTCAGACTTAGTAGCTGTAGAAAAAGCAAGGCCTGATTTTTGCATGTGAAAGGAAGTAACATGGTGGTAGCCTTTGGGAAGTTAAAGGAGATTGTTGTCAGCCCAAGAGCTTTACAAGAAGAACCATATAATGAATACAATGCACATCCTATCTTCTAAGAAATAAGAGCACACTTTGAAGGAAACAGAATTGCTTAATAATTGCATGCTGGCAGTGTATTAACGTGACGGCCAGTTCGTTACCTTTCACATCTCCTCAAAAGAGAAATCTCTGTTCTTCTATACTAGTGTAGTGCTTTCTGCCAGAACATTTATATCTGCTCAGTATTTAGAGACAAAGTTGGTTTTACGGTGTCAGTGAGAGGCAAGGTACCAGCAGGCAAGACTAAAGCCAGTTTAGTCTAGACACCATGTTGAGAAGCTGCTGACTGGACCCTGAACCCAGTTCCTGGAAAATCCACATCTTCTCTGTGAGGCAGTGACTATGCTACCTAAGCAACAATTTGCGACCTTAGCTAAATGGTAGCAAGAGGGCCATTCCTACATCTCCATCTAGGGAAAACAAGTGTTATTCACAGAAAGCAATCTGCATGTCATCTGTGAAGTCAACCGCATGGAAACCTTGATGAAAGTCTAGACTTTCTTGTAGATTGTAATGCTCATTAATTTTGTAACAAATCATGAGGAAGTGTTAAAATATTGAAGTCTATAAATATGAGCTCCTGTTAGCATGTATTACATCTTATTTGTTAGAATATTTAAAACTTATTGCTTTTAAAATTAGTTGTCAAACCACTTTATAACACTAGGTATAATTTTAATGAAGAGAGATTTCAGAGACTGTTCTAAAGCCCTTTGGTCTTTTCTAAAATTGTTATTAAGAAAACAGTG
Source organism: Mesocricetus auratus (assembly GCF_017639785.1). Taxonomy (NCBI): domain Eukaryota; kingdom Metazoa; phylum Chordata; class Mammalia; order Rodentia; family Cricetidae; genus Mesocricetus; species Mesocricetus auratus. The sequence goes on from NW_024429189.1 coordinate 8,737,935, forward strand.
TGAAGCAAGGATGTTAACACAGCCCTAAGCACACTGCTCAATTACAAGAGAGGAAGAAAGATTTGCATACAGCATTTTATTATTCAGGCACTAGATCACTTGAGACTCAGGAAAAAAAGTGCTGCCAGGGCCATCATTCATGCTGCCAGGGTGACCATTTATGTTCAGTAATGTGAGAAAGAAGGGAGCAGGGCCATTGTGAGAGATGCTTTCTCAGGCCGCTCCTCTAATGTTCCTTTCTCACTCCCAAATGTAAAAACTTGCAAACAGTAAGTTCCTTACAGGCAGGAATTTAATTTAATCTTTCCATGCTGGTAGTCCCGACAATATACCTTTAGCACATTATATCAGAAATATGGACAACTACACAATGTCAGGCTTCACAGAGTAACAATAAATTCACAAGGCAATAATTTGCAAGATAATCCCACTTTCTTGGTGAACTAGCTAAAAAACACAAATTCCTTTATTCTAATCTTAATAATTAATATTAACTCTCATTGTACATAACTTACCACATAGTGTACATGTGAATGAATGAATGTATGTGTGTGTGTGTGTGTGTGTGTGTGTGTGTGTGTGTGTCTGTGTCTGCAGTGTGTGTCTATGTCTTTCGTTTATCTGGGCAGCAATTGTATCCCTCCATAGGAAATGCTCCCAAAGTCCATTGTGCACTAAGGATAAACACTGGCTCCATTGTTAGAGGTCTACAGGAATTTTCTTAAGTATATTCTTAAGTATATTCATTGCATTGCCCTGTATATTAGGCTAGGTCTAAAGGAAGCTAAGAAGAGAAGGAATTAAATTTAAGAAAGCACTTGGGTTTGTTTAAACTTCACAATGTGCCTGCACATTATTGAGAAACAATACCTCCCTTAGTTTTCCATTATATATGGCACTTGATTTCTAATCATTGTAGAGAACCTCAACAGGTAGAGGTAGATGGATTACCTTAGAAACACTACCTTTCATTATTAATATGGGTAGTCTCTCTCTCTCTCTCTCTCTCTCTCTCTCTCTCTCTCTCTGTCTCTCTCTCTCTCTCTCTGTGTGTGTGTGTGTGTGTGTGTGTAGTAGAGGTAATAATACATCTAGATTTTCAGAATTTAAATGGAAACTACTTGCACTGATCTGGCTGAATAGTAGCCTACACTATTTATGTTACCAAGTATTTGGGAACATGATCATATTTGTAAAATAAAGGCTTTGCAGATATTACCAAAGTAAGACATTATATTAACAGATTAGAGCAGTGGTTCTCAACCTTCCTAATGTTGTAACCCTTTAATACAGTTCCTCATGTTGTAGCGATCCTAAACTATAAGTATTTTCACTGCTACTTCGTATCTGTAATTTTGCTGCTGTAAGGCAAGCATTTTTGGAGGATAGAGGTTTGACAAGGGGTTGAGAACCACTAGATTAGAGGCTATGGACATTAAGAAGGGAAAATTTGATTCTAATGGTATGCGTTTCCATTAGGCTTTCAGACATCAAGCAAAGTATGGCAATAGCTGCTCTGAAGAGATTCATGGTTGCAGTGAAGAGAGAGAAGTAAGTGGTAATGTTACCATGAAGGCAAAGCCACAGACATGTAGAAACCCAGCAGCTATGCCACTATGAACCTGGGACTCTGACCTTTGGTCTTTGAGGCGCCCTTAGATGTGCAGGCCACCCTCTACCCGGTCCACTGCTACTAGAACAGCCATTACGGTTGACTTCCCCTGCCAGGTAATTGATGTCGGGTTCCTGAACTTCTTGTAGATTCTGTAGACACACATGCATGATTGCAACATTAACAGCTATTTTCTCCACCTGCCTGTGCTCCTCCGCATATTTGGGCCCCACTAGATGCACACTGAGGCCAACAAGAGGCTGGTCAATGGTAAGTACAGGCTGGCTAGTCCATGCTCAAGCAGGTGGACCAGATACTATAAATGTTGCAGAAGATGAGGAAGTATAGGCTTCCACTGAGTGAGGCAGATTAACTAGTGCAGGCAGAGGTAGTCAGACGAAACCCAAGGAGCCCCCAGGTCTCCAAGTTCAGGCAGACTTCTGGCCAAGGATAGTATAGCTGGCAAGATAGATGGAGATAAATGGCACCCAGCTTTCTCCATCTGTCTGTCCCATTAGCTTGTGGTAACTGACAGTCTGGTCAGAGGGATGGAGAAAGAGGAGAGCTGAAGAGTTTGACCTTGTATTACTCAATATGGCCAGAATTATTAGCAAGGAGCCTGACTGTGCTGTGTAGCATGTGGTAGCTGGAGATGTACTTGAAAGGTAGAGCACTTATCTAGCTAACATGTTTGGGTTGCTTGCTTCCATTCCTAGTACTTCAAAAGAAGTACAAAAATTAACTTTTGTTTTTGTTTTTTTGGGGGGAGTGATTTGGTTGTTTTTTTGAGACTAGGACTTTCATATAGCCCAGAATACCTGAATTCTCCTGCCTTAGCTCCAATGTACCACAGTGTACCCAGCCCATGCATACGTCCTGCTCATGGGGCAGCGAAGACATCCTGGTTATCAGGATTCCAAGATCCTAAGACCATTTACATTCTTTGTTTTGCTTGTTTGTTTGGTTTTTGAGTGTGTGTGTGTGTGTGTTTGTGTGTGTGTATGTGTATGTGTGTATATGAATTTTTGAGCTATATCTGGCTGTGTTGCCAGTCTAGAATTCACGAACAAAAGTGATCCTTCTTGGAGCTGCAAAGATGGCTCAACATTTAAGAGTACTGACTGTTCTTTCCTTCTGGAAAATACTGGTTAAATTCCCAAAGCCCAAATAGGGGCTCATAACCATCTGTAACTCCAGTTTCAGGAAATCTAACATCTCTTCTGGATTCCTTGGGTACCAGGCAGGCATGTGGTGCAGATATATATGCAGACAAATACTCATGCATGTAACATTTAAAAATGATCTTCCAAAATAGTCTTCCAAAGTTCGGACTACAATCACTTGCCATCGTGTCCAACCTCAGGGTTTTCTTTTTCCATTGAAGCTAAATTGTGTTTGTTTGTTTAGATTTTTGTTTGTTTGGGTGGGGTTTTTTTTGTTTTTGTTTTTTGGTTGTTTTGGTTCGTTTGTTTTAAGACAGGGTCTTTCTGTGTAACACTGACTTACCTGAAACTGGATATGGAAACAATCTGGCCTTGAACTTACACAATTTTTGAGGGGTTGTTGTTTCTTTGAAATGGTCTTATGGCCCAGTTCAGCTTCAAACTCATTATATAGCAAGGATGAATGAATGATCCTCTTGCCTGCACTTCCCAAATGGTAGGTGAAATGTTTCTCTTGTATGAATTATAATTGTTGGGCACTTTGGTTTTATGCTAGACATTAGGTCTTGTACATACTAGGCAAGCACTGTAGAGAACCCAGTCCTCTTGGGTTCTTTTGTTTTGTTTTTTGATGGTCTCCTTATGGAGTCTTTGAGGACCTTTGTCCTAGGCTCTCTTGATTAGTAACAGTGTATATTGATATCATTGCAGAAGATTGATACAGCGGTGAGCATGTTTTACTCTATTTATGGTGGAAAACAATTGGAAGCATAGTGGAAATCAGGCCTACATATGGTCATATATTGTTACCCTTTAGGAGTCCTAGAAACTGCTCTGTGGAAAGGGAAAATGTGAAACACATAGGTTGGACCTGGCAAACTTCTGATAACTATCTTCCAAGCTAAAATATTAGGAAAGCAAAACTACCTATGTCAGGTGGCCTGTGGCTAGTCAATAAAATTGGAGGATTCATGCAGTCATCATTGTCTTACATTCATTTTTTGGTGCCAGGGCTTCACACAGACTAAGGATGTGATATACACTTAGCTACCCCCTGTCCTGGTGGTATGTGGTTGTGAGCTTTGACTTTTTCATTCATTATCAGATGCAGTGAACATATGGTAGTTCTTTTTTGTTTCTTTTGTTTCTTTTTTTTTTTTTTTGAGACAAGTTTTTTCTGTATAGCCAGCCGTCTGTTCTGGAACTAAGTGATCTGCCTGTCTGTGCTTCCTGAGTACTGAGATTATAGGTTTGTGCAACCCAAGAAAAAAGAAAAAGGAGAAGGAGAAGGAAAAAGGAGTGGGAGAAGGAAAGAAAATAAGAGAGAGAGAGAAAGAGAGAGACAGAAAGGAAGAAAGAAAGGAAGAATGGAAGGAAGGAAGGAAGGAAGGAAGGAAGGAAGGAAGGAAGGAAGGAAGGAAGGAAGGAAGGAAGGGAGTCTGGACCCAGAGGTCTCGACACATAAAGGAGAAGATCATGTGAAGAGAAGGCTGAGATTAGAGTGATGCATTACAGACAGCAAGAACAGTCAACAACCAACAGAGGCTACAACAAGCAAGGAATTACTTTCTCAGAGTCTCTCAAGGGAACACAGGCTTGCTGACACCTTAATTATAATCTTCTAGCCTCTAAAGCAGTAAGACAATAAATTCATATTTATACCCACTTTGTGCCAATGTATTTAGACGGTGCTGTAAAATTAAATCACTGTTTCACAATTACATGAGACCCTCTGGGGAAGGAAAGAGGAGTGTGAGCCATATTCTGATGATTTCTACAGATAATTATACTCCTGAATTCTAAACAATGAATTTACAAAGAAGTTTGGTCTATTCTAAAACACGAGCTGGCTATAATTAGAAAAATGACACAACCTGAGATGATCTAAACCTGGAAGCAGCAAGAGATCAGCACAAATTATCATCTGGTTTCGTTGCATTCTGAATTGTTGCTTCTATAAATCTACTACTTCTACTTCTATAAACCAATCGTTCTTTCATTTAGATAGATAGAAACACATAATCAATGCTGACAAAATTGATCCATAAAGCCAACATACAGTTTGAAACACTTCCTTATTCCACCCCTATCAGCTAGGAGGGAATCAGACAGAAAATCCCTCCTATGCATCTGACCACAAGTTGGTAATCCTGAGAAAAATCTCAGAGACAACTTCATTTTCTAGAGGAATCCATTCTCATAATCTTAAAATAAAGGAAGCTGCAAGGCTGCACCCTCTAAACCGAGTAATGGCCTTGTTTGAGTTCTCTTCTTGCCTATGAGTTAAGTATTCTTAGAAGTAAGGTTCCCAGCCCTATACAATCCCAGCTAAAGGTATGAGTGACTGAATTTAAATAACAATGCCTGGTACTTCTAATTCCTCCATGAAGGAAACACAAACTAAAAATATTTATATCATGAAAGAGCTAAACATATTCTTCAGAATATAGAGACCTAAACTATTCATGCACTGAAAAAAATGAAGAGTAAAGGGTGAAAAAATCATATACTTTATATCTCTGTCTCTGTCATAAAATAGATTATCAGCTTTTTTGTTTTGGATTTTGAGACAGGGTTTCTCTGTGGCTTTGGAGGCTGTCCTGGAACTAGCTCTTGGAGAGTAGACTAGTCTCTAACTCACAGAGATCCGCCTGCCTTTACCTCCTGAGTGCTGAGATTAAAGGTGTGTGCCACCACTGCCCAGCAGAATATCAACTCTTAATGTTTGTATTCACCCTCAGTATAGTGCACTATTATAACCAATTTTGTAGAAAGTATATGTAAAATAACAAACAAAAGGAAAAGAAAGCAAATGAGTATGAGATAATTGCTATAGCAAATGATACTGAAATTAGAGACATAAAATGCACACTATTTTGTGATATTCTTAAATAGATGGAGAATAGAATGAACTGAAGATATCCGATAATCAGTACCACTTTGCTCTGAAGGAATAAGCAGCTATAATCTGAGAAACAAAACAAAGCTCAAGGAAATAACACATCTAAATTGGAAAGATATTTAGCAAAAAAAACTAGCAAAAACAAGTACTTGAATGTAGTTTGTATCAGAGAATTCTTAAGAGTTATTTTTCACAGTCAGTTTGGCCAAGCAATGTAAAGGGATAATATATATATATGTATACATATATATTCAATTATATATAATTTGTGTGATACACACACACACACACACATGCACACACACATATATATGTATGTACTTTAGTCTTTCCTGTTACTGAAGCTTTTATAATCACCACAATTCAACAAGACATCATAACTTTTAAGAAATGCTTGCTGTAATCCATTTAAGTGGACTTTAATTGGGAAAGTTCAGTAAATAGAGAAAGGCTGTAAACAATATGTTTTAACATGTTATAACAGAATCTTACCTTAAATTACAAAAAGGAAAATAAAAATTATCTACTAGAGCCTCTTCTTTAGTTTGGCATTATGAAGTCATGGTGAATGTTAGAGCAGAGAAAATGCTGAGCTCATGGGGAGACTTAGTAAAAAGTGAAAACTGCAGGAGAATAAATCTGCCATATATATATATATGGATCCATAAAAGTCACTCAGCTGTAACCTTAGTACTTAGGATGTGGAGCCATGAAAACCAGGAATCTGAGGCCCTCCTGGATCATAGGAAACCCTGACTCAAAAATGCAAACAAAGCAAAAAAAAAAAAAAAAAGGGAGCCTCCTTGTGTCAATCCCCTGCCTTGAAATTTTGAACAATACTAAGATATCATTGAACACATGAGCTTTGAAAACATGCAAGCAAGGGTATTAATTTCAACTCTCTATTTGGGCAGAACACTTAGCTTCCCAGGTGTGTATTCTGGACAATGTGGACGATGATAGCTGTGTGATAGTCCATTATGAGCAAGAACTAAGATGATGTAAACAAAACACAAATGCTTGTCACACAGTACATACAGCATATTCCACATGCAATTGTAAGTTAGGAGTTGAAAAGAATGGTAGCTGTACTTCATGAAGGCAGTTAATATCTAGAATATGTGAAATACTTCAAAAATTCTATAACAGGGCTGGGGAAATGTCTCAGCAGTTAAAAGCATTGACTGTTCTTCCAGAGGAGCCAGGCCCGACTCCTAGCTCCAACACAATGGCTAGCAAGTCTAACTCCACTTCCAGAGGATAAGGGTTTTTTTTTCTGGCCTTCATGGATGCTAGACACATACATTGTGCACAGACACACATGCAAATGAAACACCCATGCACATAAAACTAAATCAATCTACAAAATTTACACACCAAAAAAAAATCTGTAAGTAACTAGACCAAACAACTGAACAGAAAGTTGTCAAAAAATACCCAGTGGTCAACATTTATATATTTTATTTTTCTATTTCTTTAACAGTTCATACAAATCAATGCATTTAGTCATTTTACTCCCCATTGTCCTCTGTCATTCCCCCATGCCTCTGAAACCTTTCTTCCCAATTAGTCATCCTCTCTTTTTGTATGTGAAAAATGCATCTTACTAGAATTCCTTATGAAAACAACATTATCCTTATAGAAGCATGATTATATGTACAAGTAGCCAATAGCTCTTGGGTGTTCAACATCATGGTCTGGGGATTGAGGTGGCTCCTCCTGTAAAATGCTGCTGTGCCAACATGAAGATCTGATTTCAGATTCTTAACACTCATTCAAAAAAACAGGGGTGGAAATGTGGGTTTATAACCTCTGAATGGGGGTGTTGGCTAAAACAGGTGGATTCCTGAAGCACACTGGTCAGTCAGCCTAGCCAAATTAATGAGCTTCAGGTTCAATGATAGACTCTCTCTTAAAAAGTAAAAGTAGAAAATCATCAAGGAAAGACATCTAACATGAATCTCTTGACTCCACATGCACATATGTACATACATGTTCACCCATATGTATACATATCTATACTCACATACTGCATTGGGCATGACTTGGTCCTTGAAAACTGAATAGGGTTGATAATGGAATGAAAAAAAGATAGATATGCAAAACACATATAGAAAAGCTGGGCTCAGGAAATGACATCATGCACATCTACATAACACTGATAGAGCTGGACCAACTACTTGACAACTCAAAACCTCAATGGGTTTAATATGTACATGACAGAGAGACGGAATTAACAAAACATAGAAAAACGTCTCTTTAGGGAACTAGTCTCAGGCCATAAACATATAGGAAAAGGAAGCTGTAATTACTGGATTTTGCATGCACTGCTCAATCATTCATAAAAACCTGAACTTGCACACACTCACCTTTTGCGCTTGAATTAAAGGAAGGCGTGGCATTCAAGTGGGTTTGAGGCATTGGGTCCTTCATGTGTCCTTGCCCATGTTAACATACAAATTCCCTGAGGACTACATATATTCTTTACACATTTATCAAAGGCCTCCTTGGCTCCCTACACTAACAAGTATATATGCCACACACACACATCCATACACCCACCCCCCCAGACACACACCACATACACATTCATGCACAGATACGCACACACACACGCCACACTCATGCACACAGGCACACATTCATGCACAGATACACACACACACACACACACACACACACAAAATGTTCAATATCCTTAGCCATCAAGAAATCATCCCTGCCAGATGGTTATCATCTAGAAAACAAATCACAAATGCTGGTGGGGATGTGGGGAAAGAAAAACCCTCATGCATTGTTGGTGGAACTATAGGCTGGTATGGCCACTATGCAAATTAGCCGGAAGATTTTCTGTCAAAGAGAAACTTGGACATTCATGCTTATTGCTGCTCTATAAACATGTAGAAGATTGAAAATAGATCCATATCTATTGCTATTTACAAAACACAAGTTCAAGTAGATCAAAGACCTAAACATAAATAGAAGAGAAAGTAGGAGGTAGCCTTGAAGGCATTGGCAAAGGAAACCACTTCTTAAATAAACAAGCAGCAGGGACACTGAGAGCAACAATCAATAAATGGAACCTCTTGAAACTGAGATGCTTCCTTAAGGCAAGGGAAATGGCAAATAAGACAAAACGACAGCATACAGAATGAGGAAAGATCTTACACCAAACCCACATATGACAGAGGACTGATCTCCAAAATATATATAAGGAACTCAAGAAACTAGACATCAAAATACCAAATAATTCAAAATTTTAAAATGTGATACAAATCTAAACAGATAATTTTCAACAGGAGTATCTCAAATAGCCAAAAGACATTAAAAAAATTCCCAGTGTCCTTAGTCATCAGAAAAATGCAAGTAAAAATGACTCTGAGATACCATCTTACACCTGTGAGAATGGCTAAGATAAAAAACACTGAACAGCTTATGTTGGAGGGGATGTGGAGTAAGGGTAACACAATTTCATTGCTGGTGGGAGGGCAAACTTGTAAAGTCACTTTGGAAATCAGTATGGTAGCTCCTCAGGAAATTGGGAATCAATCTATCTCAAGACCTAGCATTACCACTATTGAGCATATACCCAAAGGATGTGTAATCATTTCACAAGGTCACTTGTTCAATTATTTTCATAGCAACATTGTTTGTAATAACCAGAACCTGGAACCAAGCTAGATACCCCTCAGCTGAAGACTACTCAGCTGTAAAAAAAATGACATTATGCACACCTAGATAATACATATATATATAAATAAATACATGGGTATCAGTCAGTCAGTTTTTGTACAGGCCAAGTAACTAGAAAGACAACCAAGAGAGGGTGAAAAAGCAATTTTAAGGGTCAGGAAGAAGGTTGAGTTCATTAACATTGTGGCAGAAAGCATGCAGGCAGTTGCTAGAGCCATAGCTGTGAGCTATCTCATGATCCATAGGCAGAGAGAAAGACTTTGAGCTTGGCATGGGCTTTTGAAACCTCAAAGCCCACCCCCAATGACACATTTCCATTAACAAGAACAAGCCTCCAAATCCTTTCTACTGACTGGACATTAAAATATATGAGATTATGTGGACCATTCTTATTCATAGCACCACATCTATGTTCTACTATTCTCTCCCTTAAGATCTGTGTTTCCATCCCTCATCAATGATCTGTTTTTTTAATTCTACAGGTATTCCAAATCTAAAGAATAAATGCTAAAATCTACATATGAGTGATGTCTTAGGATTTCTATTACTGTGGTTTACAAACAAGCACAAAAAACGGACAAAAAGCAACTTGGGCAAGAAAGTATTTACTCACACTTATAAATATGGTCGATCATCAAATCTCAAAGGAAGTTAGAGCAGGAACTCAAGTCATGACCTTTGATGCAAGAACTGAAGCAGAGACCATGTAAGTTTTCTTATTATTGGTTTGCTTCTCATGATTTGCTTAGCATGCTTTCTTATAGTACCCAGGACAATCAGCCTGGACTAGTACTACCCACAGTGATCTAGGCTCTCCCACATCAATCATCAATCATTGTGTCTGTGTCTATATGTTTCTTGTTCTCTTTCTTTAGCACCTGTGTTTTCTGCTCATTTGTTTATTTAGTCCTATTCTGGTTTATTTATTTTATTTTGTTATTTTAGTCCTATTTTTCTTTGTTTTTTTACAGAAGTCTATGTGCTTTCTAATGAGAGAACAAGAAATGATACAGATTTGGGTGGGTAGGAAGGTGCAGAGGATCTGGAAGGAATTGGATCCATTAGATCTGAATGTTTGATTTGGAGTATTGGTAGAATTCAAGAAACCAGAAAGGGATCACTGATGCTATGGGAGAAGAAAGACCTTCATTAAGTGGAGGGAAGCAGAAAATAGGTGACCTTGATTTACTTTTACTTTGAAATTATTTTAAGTTTATATATTTATGTAAAAATGTTTAATTGGAGATAACCTACACATACTTCCTCCCACTTCCCCTTGACTCCTCCCACTCTCCCATCACCAACCCCCTAGCTCACCCCCAGTCCACTCCTCACAGGTAAGGGCTCCCATGAGAAGTCAACAAAGTCCAGCACAATAGGTTGGGAAAGGGTCTAGGCCCTCTCTAATGCATTAAGACTGAGCATGGAGTCCTTCCAATAAGCTTGTTCATGTACCAGGTTGTATCGTGGTCATACTGGCAGGGGCCCCTCTGAGACTCCAAGCTTCACAACTTTCTCCCACATATGGAGGGCCTAGTTTAGTTCCCTGAAATAGCTATAATTGTAGGTCTAGAGTTCATGAGTTTCTAGGAGCTTGGTTTAGCTGTTTCTTTAAGTTTCTCCATCTTGATTTCCCTTGCTTATATATTCCCTCCTCCCACTCTTTGACTGGATTCCTGAAGCTTGGCCTGGTTATTGGTTGTGGGTCTCTGTGTCTGGTTCCTCAATTGCTGGATGAAGGCTCTCTGATGATAGCTGGCATCAATCTGGTTATAGGGGTAGACCAGTTCAGTCATCTTCTCTACTATTGCTAGGAATCTTAGCTGGGGTCCTGTTTGTGGTTTCTTGGGAGTTACCTTAGCACCAGGTTTCATCCTAAACCCATAGTGGCTCACTCTATTAAGATATTTCCTTCATTGCTCTTCCACTGTACCCCATCTTGTTCCTTCCTGTTCTGACATCCACTGCACAGAGAGAACTGAACTAGACCACACAGCCTGGAAGACCTCGGACCCAGGACAAAACCCTGGGCCCTTCTCCGCACCCATCTCAGTCACACTAGCAAGTCAGCAGTAAAGACTCCTACAGGCAGGCTACACCAACAGCTCCCCCTGCATAGGACCCTGTAACTTACAGATCTCACTCCGCCCCAAATCCCACCCATGCCCAGCTACATCAGCAGCTCCCTGAGACACAGACATCTACTGCCCATGGAGAATACTTAAAGTAAGTGGGCTTGGAAAGATATACCTCAAGTACTGAAAGATCATAGCTGTCAATTCAAATTAAAATGTGTTTTGATATTTTGTTTGTGCTCTGACAAATAAAGCTTGCCTGAAGATTAGAGGGTGGAGCTAGGTACTAGTTAACCATAGAGGTCTGGATGTTTGTACAGAAAGGTGACAGGAAGTGATATGGCTGGTGAAGAGTGGAAGTGATAAAGGAGGTGAGCATAGACAGGAGCTCAGCCCTTTTCAGTCTGAGGAATTGGAGAAGTAAGAGGTGACTGTGGCTGGTCCTTTACTTCTTTGATCTTTCAGCTTTTACCCTCTTATATGTTTTATTATTAAGAATAGCTAGGATCATACTTCATATATGCCCAGTAAAACTAATAGAAAAAAAAGAAGAAAAATGTTTCATGATAAAAACGAGAAAAAGGAATTTATAGCTACCAAATCAGTCTTTTATTTTATTTTGCTATTTTCTTTTTTGCTTGTTTTATATGTCAGTCCCAATTCTCTCTCCCTTCCTTCCTCCCCTGTCCCACAGTGACCCCCCTATCTCATCCCCTTTCTACTGCCCTGGGAGGGTGAGGCCTTCCTTGGGGAATCTTCAAAGTCTGTCATATCATTTGGAACAGGAACTAGGCCCTACCCTGTGTGTCTAGGCTGAGAGAGTATCCCTCTATGTGGAGTGGGCTCCAAAAGTCCATTCATGTACTAGGGATGAATACTGATCCACTACCAGAGGCCTCAAAGATTGCCCAGACCTCCAAACTGACACCCATGTTCAGGGTGTCTGGATCAGTCCTATGCTGGTTTCCCAGCTATCAGTTTGAGGTCTATGAGCTCCCTCCTTGTTCAGGTCAGCTGTTTCTATGGATTTCTCCAGCCTGGTCTGAACCCTTTGCTCATCACTCCTCCCTCTCTGTAACTGGATTCCAGGAGTTCAGTGCTTAGTTGTGGGGATCTGCTTCTGCATCCATCAACTACTGGATGAAGGCTCTAGGATGGCATATAAGGTAGTCAGCAATCTCATATTAGAAAAGGGCATTTAAGCATGGGGGAGGGAAGAGGGATTAGAATAAAGAGAATGGGAAAAGAGGAGGGGAGAGGAGGACAAGAAAGAGCTGGAAGATTGAGTCAGGGGAAGAATAAAGGAGAGCAAGAAAAGAGATACCATAATAGAGGGAGAAATTACAGCTTTAAAGAGAAATCTGGCAATAGGGAAATGTCCAGAGATCTACAAGGTTGATCCCAACTAATAATCTAAGCAATAATCGAGAGGCTACCTTAAAAAGAGTAGAGGGAGATGGAACTGGGATTGACATGTGAAATAAGCTTGTTTATATTTTAAATAAAAAAATGGAAACAAAAGAAGTGGCTTATTTAGGTTTTCTATGCTCTAATGAAATACCATGACAAAAGCAACTCAAGGAGGAAAAGATTTGTTTGGCTTATATACCACACTCCACTGCAGGAAGCCAAGGCAAGAACTCAATCTTGGCAGGAAACTGGAGGCAGGAGCTGATGCAGAGGTTGTGGATGAGTGCTGTTTACTGCCTTGCTCTTAGTGGCTTGTTCAACCCTCTTTCTTACAGAATCTGGGAATACTAGGCCAGGCATGGCCATACCTAAAATGGGCTGGGACCTGTCTCATCAATTATTACTTAAGAAAATGCCCTACAAACTTGCATACAGTATGCTCTTATGGAGGCATGTTCTTATTGCGGCTTTCTCTCTCCGTGACTATAGCTTGTGTTAAGTTGACATAAAACTAGCCAGCAATGGAATCATAATAAAAACAAACAAACAAATAAACATGGTGTACAAATTACTCAATGGAATAGAATATAACATACAGAAATAAGTCTACATAATTTCAACCACCAGATATTTTGACAAATATGTCAAAGTACACATTGGGGGAAAACATAGAATTTTGAACATATACTGCTAATAAGCTTGATACTTTCTGTGTAAGAATAAAACTAGATCCTTATCTCTCCATAAATAATTGAACTGAAAGAGTCCAAGGACCTTAGTCTAAGACTTGAAACTCTGAAACTGCTTGAGTACACTTTCATATATAGGCATGGGTAAGGACTCTCTGAATAGGACTCTGATAACAAGATCAACAACCAACAAATCTGAATTTAGGAAATTAAACAGTTACTGTGCACCAAAGGAAAATGTCCTCCAAATGAGAAGTAGCATACAGATTGGGAGAAAATATCTAACAATATGTTAATATGTAGACTATACAAGGGGCTGAAAAATAAAGATTAAAACAACCCACCATTAAAATTAATTTTAAGCCGGGCGTTGGTGACACACGCCTTTAATCCCAGCACTCAGGAGGCAGAGACAGGTGGATGTCTGTGAGTTCGAGGCCAGCCTGGTCTATAGCTCGAGTTTCAGAACAGCCTCCAAAACAATACAGAGAAACCCTGTCTCGAAAAACAATACAAAAAAAACACAACAAAAACAAAACAACAAAAAATCAATTTTAAAATAGTCTATGGAACTGAAAAGATAATTCTCAAAGAATTCTTGAAACAAGGAATGCAAAATGTATAACATTTTTTAAAAAGTATTCAACATCCTTATATATATCATGTAAATAAAAATTAGGATGACTTGGTTACTATGGGTGGAAATATTTAAGTAAAGATGAATGTAGAGAGGTAAGGCGCAAAAGGAGGTAAGATGGAACATTCTGTACATAAAAGTTTAATCTGTGCTGGTTATGGAGAAAAGGAGGAGGAATAGGGAGGGTTAACTAAAACTAAGTATCTATTCAAAGCTTTATGGAAATCTACTCTGAATAGAAGGATAAATGTGCTACTAAAGTCATAGTTTATTAATGAAAATTCGAGACCAGATGTGAAAGATATTCCTAAAAGTTATTGATCAAGGAGCCCCCCAAATGGTAAAGGCTTAGGTTTTTTATTTGCTGAGATGTAAATTTTAATTCCATAAGTATTCATGATGATGAACACCTTTCTTAAAAATAAATTTTATTTAAATTAGAAACAATCTTATTTTACATATCAATCCCAGTTCTCTCTCCCTCCCATCCTCCCATGCTCCCCACTGGTCCCCTCATCCCATCCCTTATCTACTCCCCCAAGGAGGGTGAGGCCTATGTGCTATTGCTAAAGACATAACATTCGTTTGTTGCAAGACACAGAAAAAACAGCAAGGTAGAATTGAGCTAGAGAAGCCCCAAACCCCAGCCAGTCCAGCTTCAGGTGAGATTGGGTCTCAGGCGGGACCCCCCTCCAACACCCATCCCCTTGATCTTCCGGGGCCTCTCGTGGCATCCAGAAGACCCGCCCACACAGAAGACCCGCCCACACAGGAAATACATCAGCCCTTCCAGGCCCCAAACTCCGTGTCAGCATCCCCAGCTTCAGCTTCAGGAAGGAAGGAGACCAGTGGAGACGGAAAGACCCCACCAGCACCCACTGGAAGAAGGGATGGGAAGAAGACAGAATAAGAGCTCACTCAGCAATAGAAACACCAACATGACCCCACCAGAATCTAGGGATCCAACACCAGCAAGACAAAGCACTACATAGACGAAGAAGAGGAGACAGACCTTAAAAATTATTTCATGAAGATGATGGAGACCCTCAAAGAAGAAACAAGGAAATCCCTTAAAGAATTAGAAGAAAAAACAAACAAAAAAATCCATGAAATGGGGGAAAAATTCAAGAAATAAACAAATCTCTCAAAGAATCTAAAGAGCACCAAGAAAAAACAACCGAAAAAATGAAGGAAACAACTCAAACAGTTGAAGGATTGAAAGCTGAAATAGAAACGATAAAGAAAACACAGAATGAAGGGATGCTGGAAATAGAAAAGCTGGGTAAACGATCAGGAACTACAGATGCAAGTATCACCAATAGAATACAAGAGATAGAAGAGAGAATCTCGGGTGTTGAAGACTCATTAGAGGATATAGAGTCGTCAACCAAAGAAAATCTCAAAACCAACAAATACTTAACCCAAAATATCCAGGAAATATGGGACACTGTGAAGAAGCCAAACCTGAGAATAATAGGTATAGAAGAAGGCGAAGAAATACAACTCAAAGGTACAGAAAATCATAGAAGAAAACTTCCCTAACCTAAAGAAAGATATGCCTATGAAAATACAAGAATCTTACAGAACACCAAATAGGCTCGACCAGAAAAAGAAGTCACCTCGCCATATAATAATCAAAACATCAAACCTACAGAGTAAAGAGAAAATATTAAGAGCAGATAAAGAAAAAGGCCAAGTAACATACAAAGGCAGACCTATCCGAATTACACCTGACTTCTCAATGGAAACGATGAAAGCCAGAAGATCCTGGACAGATGTCCTACAAACGCTAAGGGAACAAGGATGCCAGCCCAGACTAGTATATCCAGCAAAGCTCTCAATTACCATAGATGGAGAAAACAAAATATTCCATGACAAAGCCAGATTTAAACAATACGTATCCATGAATCCAGCTCTACAGAAAATGCTAGAAGGAAAACCTAGATCCAAGGAAGATAACTACATTCACAAAGACACAGGCAATATATAATCCCACTTTACAAAACACCAAAAGAAAAAGGGAGGAGAAACTACACAAAATAACTTCACTAACAATAAATCAAGCACAAACAAGGATCATCAATCAATGGTCATTAATATCTCTCAATGTCACCGGCCTCAACTTGCCTATAAAAAGACACAGACTAGCAGAATGGATACGAAGACAGAACCCTTCCTTCTGCTGCATACAAGAAACACATCTCAACATCAAAAACAGACGTTATCTCAGAGTAAAGGGTTGGGAAAGATCTTCCAATCAAACGGTCCCAAGAAACAAGCGGGTGTAGAAATCCTAATATCTAACAAATTAGACTTCAAATTAAAATCAATCAAAAGAGATGAAGAAGGACACTTCATATGCATCAAAGGAAAAATACATCAGGACGAAGTCTCAATTTTAAACATCTACGCCCCAAATACAAAGGCGCCTACATTCGTGAAAGAAACATTACTAATGCTCAAAATGCACATAAAATCTCACACACTAATAGTAGGAGACTTCAACACTCCGCTCTCACCGCTAGACAGGACCTCCAGACAGAAACTTAACAAAGAAACAAAGAACTAATAGAAGTTATGACCCAACTGGGTTTAACAGACATCTATAGAACATTCCACCCAAATACAAAGGGATATACCTTCTTCTCGGCACCACATGGAACCTTCTCTAAAATTGACCACATAATAGGAAACAGAGCAAATCTCCACAGATACAAAAAAATTGGAATAACCCCTTGAATCTTATCAGATCACCATGCATTAACATTAGAATTCAACAATAACACAAATCGCAGAAACCCTACAAACTCATGGAGATCGAATATTGCACAATTGCACCATCCCTGGGTAAAGGAACAAATAAAAAAAGAAATTAAAGACTTCCTCGATTTCAATGAGAATGAAGACACAACATACACAAACTTATGGGACACTTTGAAAGCAGTGCTGAGAGGAAAGTTTATAGCACTAAGTGCCCACATGAAAAAACTGGAGAACAGTC
The DNA here is from genome assembly GCF_017639785.1 of Mesocricetus auratus. Classification (NCBI taxonomy): domain Eukaryota; kingdom Metazoa; phylum Chordata; class Mammalia; order Rodentia; family Cricetidae; genus Mesocricetus; species Mesocricetus auratus. The sequence continues at coordinate 8,755,117 of NW_024429189.1, forward strand.
ATACTAGAGAATTAATAGCACAGCTGAATGTTCTAGAACAGAAAGAAGCAAACTCCCCCTGGAGGAGCAGATGCCAGGAAATAATCAAATTGAGGGCTGAAATCAATCAAGTAGAAACCAGGAAAACACTGAGAAGAATCAATGAAAGAGTTGGTTCTTTGAGAAAATCAACAAAATAGACAAACCTCTGTCCAAACTAACCAAAAGACAGAGAGGGAGAGCATGCTAATTAACTAAATCAGGGATGAAAAGGGGGACATAACAACAGACTCTGAGGAAATCCAGAGAATCATCAGGGCATACTTTGAAAATCTGTACTCCACAAAGTTTGAAAATTTAAAGGAAATGGACAATTTCCTGGATAGATATCGCTTGCCAAAACTAAATCAAGAACAGATAAACAATCTAAACAGAGCTATAACCCCTAATGAAATAGAAGCAGTCATCAAAAGTCTCCCAAACAAAAAAAGCCCAGGCCCAGATGGCTTCAGTGCAGAATTCTACCAGACATTCAAAGAAGAGCTAATTCCAATACTCCTCAAAGTATTCCACACAATAGAAGCAGGAGGCTCACTGCACAGGCACTGAGATCGACAAGTAACAAATGGGACCTTCTGAAACTAAAAAGCTTCTGTAAGGCAAAGGACACAGTCAAAAAGACAAAAAGGCAGGCCACAGAATGGGAAAAGATATTCACTAACCCTATATCTGACAGAGGGCTAATCTCCAAAATTTACAAAGAACTCAAGAAACAAGTCTCCATAACACCAAAGGATCCAATTAAAAGGTGGGGTACAGAACTAAACAGAGAATTCTCAATAGAGGAGGCTAAAATGGCCAAGAGACACTTAAGAAAGTGCTCAACATCCTTAGCCATCAGGGAAATGCAAATCAAAACAACTCTGAGATACCATCTTATTCCTGTCAGAATGGCTAAAATCAAAAACACCAACAACAATTTATGCTGGAGAGGATGTGGAGAGAGGGGAACACTCCTCCACTGCTGGTGGGAGTGCCAACTCATACAGCCTCTTTGGAAATCAGTATGGAGATTCCTCAGGAAAATGGGAATTAATCTACCACTAGACCCAGCAATTCCACTCTTAGGCATATATCCAAATGAGGCAAACTCATACAACAAGGGCATCTGCTCCACTATGTTCATAGCAGCATTATTTGTAATAGCCAGAACCTGGAAGCAACCTAGATGCCCCTCAACTGAAGAGTGGATCACCTCGAATGCCCATTCCTGATAATGAACTTGATGTCTATAACCATCCGGGAGCCTTCATCCCATGATTGACAGAAGCAGAGGCAAACACACAATTAATCACTGAACTGAACCCAAGGAACCCAGTGACAGAGAGAGAGGAGTGATGAGCAAATTGGCACAGAATGGGCTGGCAAAACCTGCAGAGACAGCTGATCTGAACAGGGGGAGAGGTCTTGGACCCCAGACTGACAGCAGGGAGGCCAGCATGGCACTGATCTGACCCCCCCAAATGTGAGTGTCAGCGAGAAGGCCTGGGCAACCTATGGGGCCCTGAGCAGTGGATCAGTGTCTATCCCTGGAATACAAACAGTCATCGTGTGCCCATAGCACAAAGAGGGATGCTCTCTCAGCCTGGACTCTTAGGGGAGTGCCTGGACCCTACCCGGAGTGAAATGACAGACTCTAGATATCCCCTATGTGGAAGGAATTGGCAATAGGGTTGGAGGCTGGTGGGTGGGAAGGGGAGTGCAGGAAGAGGGGAGGGAGAGGGAACTGGGATTGACATGTAAAACAAGCTATTTAAAATTAAAATAAAAAATGATAAAACAAAAAACAAAAAAAGACAAACGAACAAACAAAAAAATATTTTCTTTGGTTGATTAATCTATTTCCCCTAGTGTGTCTTCAACACCTGAGATTCTCCCTTCTAGCTCTTGTATTCTGTTGGTTATGCTTGCATCTGTAGTACCTGACCATTTGCCCAGCTTTTCTATTTCCAGCTTTCCTTCAGACTGTTTTTTTTATTGTCTCTATTTCAGCTTTCAGCCTTTGCACTGTTTGAATTGTTTCTTGCATATTTGCTTTGTCTTTTCCTCTCTTTCTTGCATTTATTGGATTTTTTGGTTTGTCTTTTCCATTTCTTTAAGGAATTTTATCATATCCTCTTTGAGGGCCTCTATTATTTTCATGAAGTTGTTCTTAAGGTCTTTTCATCTGCTTCATCTACAATGGGCTGTTCAGGTCTTGTGGGTGTAGTTTCTCTGGTTTCTGGCGGTGTCATATTGGTTTTTCTATTGGTGGGTGTGTTTTTATATTGTCTCCTTCCCATCATTTCTTCCTGTGGGTACAGAAGGAGTTGCTTCCTCTCCTGGGGGTTATGTGACCACGGTTCCTTTCCAGTGGCTGCGAGCTGGTCCAATATTCTGGGGGCTTTCCTCTTGCATGGATGGAGGCTGTCCTAGTATCAGGACCTTGGCAATCTCTGGGTAGGCTGGACCCTTGCTTGTCCTGTGGGTGGAGAATGGGACTTGGACTCTGGCAGTCTCTGGGCAGGCTGGCTCCTGATGGGATGGGGGCTCCAGTAGTCCTTGGCTAGTTGTGTGCAGATCACCAGAAAGTAGACTGTACCACACCTAGGCCTATCTAGCCCCGTGGGTGGAGAAAGGGTCTATGGTGCTGGCAGTTTCTGGTCAGGCTGAATCCTGTCAAGCTGGGATCTGCTATGCAGTCCCCAGGTTTCCAGTTGTTCTTCTCGGGGCACCGGAAAGCCGGCTGGAGACAGACCCATGCTTAACTTGCCTGTCCTGTAGGTGAAGAATGGGACTTGGAAGCTGGCAGTCTCTGGGTGGGCTGAATCCTGTCGGTTTAGGATCGGGATCCATCATGTGCAGACGTCAGGTCTCTGGTGGTTATGCTCATGACTTTTTTTCTATGAGTACCTCTTCAAGCCACTGGAAAAGAGCTGGAGTGCCTGCTTGGATGGAATTCTATGTATTGTCACACTGGCTAACATTTCAAATTCTTGAAATATTTTTATAATAATAAACTGTGATAACAAATAAATTGTATCATGGCTAGCACTTTGTTCTGTCATCCATGAGCCAACTAACTAGAGCTTGACTTCATTTCATTCAAATGAAAAATAAAATTAGGACCACTTCTACAGTTTCATTGCTTGTATAGCAATTCCTGTGCATTCTGTTTTGAGACAATTGAAGATACTGTGATTGAGGACAATTAGATCTATATCTATTGTTACATGCTACTCACATTAGCCTGTCACAGAACACTGGGCACTAATGTAAACATTTACCAAGTTGGTATTTTTAAAAATAGAAATATTTTTGAATGTATAATTTTATGAATTACCATTACTACAAACCAGTAACAGTACAAAACAAAACAAAACAAACAAACAAATAAAAAAACTGTTTATTCTGTGAAGTAAACATCTTGACAGAGTCAGTTAAGAAAGTCCTCTCATAACATGAATGGTTAGGTTCTGTTGGTAAAGGATTTCTTTTCTGAATTTTATTTTCTTTGGGATTGTGGAGGTATAGAGATATTTGACTGTGTTTGTATTTCCTATAGAACTTAAGAATGGTATTTTTGATACATACTACAAAACAAATGGGTCAATATGCCCAAAATGACAATCTACAAATAGTCTGATTTCAATCTTATATTTTCTGTTGCTGTCATATCTCATGTCACATATTTCATGTCACTGAAAGGCAAATATTTCAACACATTCCATTTGAAGGAATTATGGAAAGATATGCTGAATATAAATAGAAAGCTTACATTTAATTATGAGAACAGGGTTCAATAGACTTCACTTCTTGACAAATTTTATCTTGTAAATGGGTGAAGGAGAACGTTCAGGACTGTATTGGGAACAGTTGAAACATATCCTCAAGGATTTTCAACTTGATAAGTAAATGCAAATGTTGTAAGGCAGCAGATATCTATCTGTTTTATCAGATATGAAAGCATTCCAGAATGTAAGACTGGAGACTACATACTTTTAAATATGCACAAAATGAATATAATTAAGTTATACAACACACCTTGTATGAATTGTCTAGTAAAATTTTCTCTTAAAAGTATTTCTAGTTCAGATACATGGGGGAGCACCTAGTCCCTGTCCCAAATGGTGTGACAGACTTTAATGATCCCCCATGGAAGTCCTCACCCTCCCTAGGGAGTGGATGGAGGGTGGGATAGGTCATTGGTGGAGGGGCATGGGAGGACAAGAAGAAGAAGGAACTGGGATTGGTATGTAAAATAAGATTATTTTAATTTAAATAAAAATAGCATAATAAAAATATTTCTATCTCATAAAATTAAGCTAAATATTGTTAGGTCCAAATGAAACTTCAATTTCCCAAACTCCAAAAGGCAGTTCCAATGTGCTATACCTGAACTCTAAGAAAATTTCTGGAAGTTAGGTAGAAACCAGGATTCCTCAGGAATTTGTGAAGCCAGTTTCCCTCTACCAAAAAGAGCCATTTCCTTACCTTGTCCAGAAGGGACATATGGCTACTGGTGGTCCCAGACACCTTCAGTATCACAAGTTATCTGTTACACATTTCAAAGTCCACACTAGCACCCTCTCCCTCTCATCTCCTTCCTTCCCTTAAACTCTCCAGCTCATAGGCTTTCCTTCTCCTAGCAACTCATTCTCCTTATAACCCTGCTATTTTAGTTCTCTCTGCCTCTCTCATGTGCATCTCTGCTCCTGTTTCTCTCACTGTTTTCTCTATTCTCTATTCCCTGCTATTCTTCCCCCAACCCCAGCCAGCCAAGTGTGCTGGCTAATCTACTTCTTTCTCCCTCTGCTCTGGATGTTTCCAGATGCCTCTGGCTGTTCCTTCTCATATCTACAATAAAACATCTTCACCATCACTATACCATAAAATGGTCCTGTCAAAAGTTTATAAAATATATATGAATATCATGACATTATATTAAAGTCCTAAAATTTCCAAGTACTTTAGTTCCTGAGTTTGTGTTGGTATCATTGATATTTCACTAAGTTATCCTTGATGTTGAAGCAGAAACCTGAATAGTAATCTTATTTGATAAATGGTACTGTCTCAATTCAATGAAATTCAGTTTCCTCATCTTAAAATGGGAAAGATCACAGTGCATTATAGAATTATAAAGATTAAATGAGATATTGTCAACTGCTTGCGATTACCAGACAAAAGAGGTATTTGTTGATGTAGCTATTAATATTTGTAGACATGGGATTGTTTTTACAGGAAGTATAGAGGGTTAAAGCAGCATTGTGGAGATTCTTCATTTTAAAACAAAGGCAACATAGTCGCAACATCTTTGTGGCTTATTAACTTCAAGGACTTATCAGGATTGTCAAGTAAGACAAAGATTTATGTCTGTGTTACACATCTAAAATGCCCTGCATGCAGTATTTTGAAGGTACAAAGTTAAAGCTAATTCTGTGAAAATATCATTATTTTATACATTCATAACTTCAAAAAAGCTATTAGATTTTGCTTTTGTTATGCTATTTCATTCTGCTAGGTTTTTCTTTAATTTTTCTAAGTAACATATTTCCTAACTTTACATCTAAGGCATGTTTTATTTTTGTTTTGCATACAACAATCATGGGTGCTCTTTTGTTGTTTTAGATCAATCCATGCTGAACAGAAATACATTCACAGAACAGTATCTCCAACATTAAACTTTTCCTCTAGTGGGAAGCCTATTTTTGGCCCAGAACATCGGTGTGACTGAAAAGGGATTTTAGGTTGTCTTTTTCCACACAACCAGTAGAAGGGGCATAATTTTCTCCCATTTAAATAATAAAGGTTTTTAAACATATTGTGGAACTTTTATGATTAGAACTTAGAGATAGGATTTAAATGAAGATATAAAATTCAAAGTATAAATGCTCATTAATTACCTTAATAATGTTGGCAAATTGTAACTGTCTCAAAGTAAAAATATACATCTTCAGGATATCTATTTTTGGGGGGGTAAACTAGGACTCACTCAATAACTAGAACACAACACAGTTAAGAAAAAATAAGCTGTTAGAAGGAGTCAATAATTGAAAGTTGAAAGAAACCAGACTAATTAAGTAACTGTTTATTGAGTACTTGTTATATTTCAGATCAGGAACTAAATTATGAAGCTGTAGAGGTAAATTTATTCTGGAGAGGTAGCCAGGATAAAAGAAAAAACATTTGTAAAAAAGGTCATATTTTTAAATAAGAATTTTAAATAAAATATTTGTTGCATGGTTGCAAGCCAATGAGTTCTACATTAGCAATAAAAAGTGGTATTTTATGTGGAACTTCAGCATACTACTCACTCATTGACCCTTAGGAAAGATGTAAGGTCTCAGAGATAGTGAATTGAAAAGGCAGGTGGTCCTTGGTTGCTTGTCATTCTGCTTTGCACTTACCATGAAAGATGTTTATAGATTGTCCTTTTAAAATAGGAAAATTTTTCTTATGAATAAATTCTTATGAAATGAACATAATGATTTAGCAATAGGTAATCTTAAAATCAAATTTTATAGTTAGTTGAAATTAATTCCCAACTATTAAGTGCCTTTACTTAGAAAATGAAGACTAGCTTAGGAATATTTATATTTTACCTAAGAAAAACTCTTCATGTTAACTTAATTGAATTCAGGATTTAAACGTAGATATACTAATGGGGGATGTCCTTCTGTATGTTGTGAATATATGTTTCTCTTATTAGTTGATGATAAAGCTGTTTTGTCCAGTGGACAAACAGGATGTAGTCAGGCAGGAAGTATAGGCAGGGCTACCAGACTAGGAGAATTCTGGAAAGAGGACAGAGTGGGAGTCAAGGAGAGATGGCCATGTAGCTACCAAGGAAGAAAGAGGCCCAGGCATCACTGATCAACCCAAACCACATGAAGATACACAGATAAATAGAAATGGGTCAATAATTTAGAGCCAGCTAGCCAATAATAAGCCTGAGCCAAACGCCAAACAGTTTATAATTAATATAAGCCACTGTTTCTATTTGGGACTCAATGGCTGCGGGACTGGGAGGGACAGAAACCTCCATCTACAATACACATTTCACACACAGCCATATATACATACATACATATCTGTATATAAATATATATAGGCACATACATATATACATATAATATTATATACATAGGTACATGCATACATATAACATCATATGTATATTTATATATACACATATATTATTCAAAGAAAAATTTTGTTGAGATCTAGAAAAGTCTTAATTGAAACATTACAAGGTCTTTCTCAAATCAGGAAATTGACACATTGATAATTAATGAACAAAAGTTCAAAGAAATTTTTTTGTAGTAGGCCTTGGAAAGTGCTAAGGTTTTGGATTAATAGCTATAATTTTAGATTAAAATCTACCCAAAAGTTTAACTTAGAATTCATTAACATTTTTGCAGCTACAGTAAGTTTATCTACATAGAAAGTAAAGAATATTACTATCATGATACTTTTTTCAGACTCTAAATAGGTACTTAGACTTCTTGATATCAGATTTATTCTTACCAAAAGTAGGCAAGAATCTAAAATATGTCAAATGCAAAGTCAGCTTATGAAGTTATTAAAATTTTAATTTGTAATAGGAAACTACATTATCTGTAGTTTTCTATTAAATGTAGACAATTTACACTAATTCAAGATTAGACATAGACTTCAGTCTTAACCATCTTGAATTAAAACTTACAGGTAAACTCTGAACTGAACTCCTGGAACCCAGTGACAGAAAGGGAGAACTGATGAGCAAAGGGGTCAAGACTGAATTTGTTTAACATAGCTGAAACACTTGCTTTTGCAAAATGCCATGTAATATTATTTACTGGTCCTTCTTTGCTTATTTGAGACAGACTCCAGTACAAGCAAGACCAATTGCTTTTATATTTTATAGCCTTATAACCAATTCTCTTCTAAGATAAGGAAGCAAGTGTCAATATCTCAGAAACTATTTTGGGTCATTTTTGTGAAGTCAAGGTTTTAGGAATGTAAGTGAATTCAGTTTGTATAACTTAAAAACAATTTAGTGTGACTTGTTACAGAGAGTCTGGGCAACAGGGAGAACCCTAAGAGAGATATGCATGTTACCCCAGAGAAGGGGAATGGGACAGGATCTCCTGAGCAGATTGGGAGCATGGGGAGAAGGGAAAGGGGCTGGGAAAAAGAGAGGGGGAGAAGAGGAGGGGACAGGAGAATATGGGAGAGCAGGAAGGTTGAATCTGGGGAAGAACAGACAAGAACAGGATGAAAGATACCATTATAGAGGGAGTCATTATAAGTTTCAGGAGCAATCTGGCACTAGTTAGATTTTCATGGGGAGCTGGAAGGGTTGGTGGGAGGGTGGGAAGGGAGAGGGTGCTACATTGACATATGAAGCAACATTGTTTCTAATTTAAATAAAAAATTAAAAATTACAGTTTTTGAAAGTGATGTGAATGTGAACACCGATGTGAATGTGAACACCTCACACCTTCCCACCCAATCCCCACTTCATTCCCCAGGGAGGGTGAGGGCCTCCATGGAGGAATCTCCAGAGTCTGTCATTTCATCCAGAACAGAGCCTAGGCCCTCCCCCGAAGAGTCCAGGCTGAGAGAGCATGTCTCCATGTGGAATAGGCTCCCAAAGTCCATTCATATGCCAGGGATAAATACTGATCTACTACTTGAGGCCCCATAGATTGCCGAGGCCTCCTCACTGACACCCACATTCAGGGGGTCTGGATAAGTCCCATGCTGGCCTCTCAGCTATTAGTCTGAGGTTCATGAGCTCCCCCTTGTTCAAGTCAGCTGTTTCTGTGGGTTTCATCAGCCTGGTCTTGACCCCCTTGCTCATCACTCCTCCCTCTCTGTCACTGGGTTCCAGGAGTTCAGTTCAGTGTTTAGCTGTGGGTGTCTGCCTCTGCTTCCATTAGCCACTGGATGAATGAGATTGAAGACTACTTCAATCTCATTATTAGGGAAGAGCTTTTAAGGTAGCCTCTCCATTATTGCTTAGTTTGCCCGTTGGTGTCATCCTTGTAGATCTCTGAAAATTTAACTAGTGCCAGATTGCTCCTGAAACTTATAATGACTCCCTCTATAATGGTATCTTTCATCCTGTTCTCATCTGTTCTTCCCAAGATTCAACCTTCTTGCTTTCCCATATTCTCCTGTCCCCTCCTCTTCTCCCCCTCTCTTTTTCCCAGCCCCTTTCCCTTCTCCCCATGCTCCCAATCTGCTCAGGAGATCCTGTCCCATTCCCCTTCTCTGGGGTAACATGCATATCTCTCTTAGGGTCCTTCCTGTTTCCAAGACTCTCTGATTTTTTTCTAGTTTTATTAAATTTTTTGTATGTTGTAGGATGTCTGCTTTAGCAAATCTCTCATTGACTGTTAAGTAGAATGTATATATTTTAGGTTTGGCGTGGAATATTCCATAAATGTCTGTTAAATTCCTATGATGCATACTGCCATTTAATGCTGATATTTTCCTTTTTTTATTCAATTGACCTCCATATTAGAGAAAGCAAGGTGCTGAAATCACTATTATTAGGTTGATATTAATCTGTTCTTTAATTTTTGTAGCATGATATTCATTAAACTTTGTTTACTAGAATTTGGTACATATTTGTTTAGTATTGTAATGGGTTTTTAGTTAATTTTCCCCTCGGTTAGAATGAAATGTTCTTTATCTCTTATGATTATTTTTACTTTGAAGTTTGTAATGTCATATATTAAGAAAGCAAAGGCTGCTTGCTTCCTGGTCCCATTTGAATGTAATACTTTTTCCCTATCCTTTTTATGTTAAGGTGGTATATGTCTATTTTTTAATCAATTTTTTTATTTTACATCTCAACCAGTTTCCCCTCCCTCCTCTAACTTTAAAGCTAAGGTGAAATTCTTGTAGATGACAGACAAATGAGTCTATTTCTTGATCCATTCTGACATCCTGCATATTTTGATTATAGAACTGATACAATTAGAATTCAAAGTTATTATTAAAAGGTCTATGTTGGGTTGGTTATAGTTATTCTGGTTTGTGTGTGTGTGTGTGTGTGTGTGTGTGTGTGTGTGTGTGTGTGTGTTCTTAATTCTGGTTTGTGGTTTGTCTTTCACTACTTATAGCTTCATTCGTGTTGTGTCTACAGCGCCTTTGATAGGCTTATTCCTCTCTTTAGTTTCAAATATTGCTTCTAGGATTCTCTTTAGTGGTGTTTTGGTGGCCATGAACTTTTTAAAGGTTATTTGTCTGATAGAAGGAAGTTATTTTTTTCTCTTTCAGCTATGACAAGAAATTTGATTGGATATACTAGTCAAGTTTGGTAATCCTAGTCTTTTATAACCTGGAGTGGATTGCTATAGACTCTTCTTTCAAATTTTCCATTGAAATGGGTTACAATTCTTGTAAATTTTCCTTTGTATATGAGCTTTCTTTTCTCCTTGCAGCCTTTGAAACACTTTCGTTGTTATGTATACTTAATGTTTTAACTAGGCTGTGCCATGGGGCACTTAATTTCCAGTTTTGCCTGTTTAGTGTTCTCTGTTCTAGTTTCTATGTCAGTGCATATTTCCTTAATTTGGTGATATTTTGGTCTATGTCATTGACCTGGGTTTTCCTCACTCATCTATGCCTATAATTTGAAGATTTGGTCTTTTAGTAGTATCTCAGTGTTTATGCACATTCTTTGCCTCTCTGTGTGTGCTATTCCTATTCTTCACTTGTGTGGTCTAATTCCTCTGCTTTATATTTAAGGCTTAATATTCTATCTTCTACTTCATCCATTCTACTTGTAAGGATTTCCTTTGAATTTTCTCATTGGTTTAATTGAGTTTTCCGATTCCATCTTCATTTCAGGTTAAGTTCTTTTCAATATTTCTATCTCTTTATTTAATTCAGGTTTTAAATCCTAAATTGTCTTCATCATTTTATTCACCCTTATGTTTTTGTACTTTTTAATATTTTTATTTTTTAGTTTTATAACATAATTACATCCTTTCCTCATTCTCTTTCATTCCTCTAAAATCTTCCATGAACATGACTTGCTCTATTTTAAGTCTATGACATTCATTTCTTTAATTTCATACAAACATATTTTTATATATTAGAAATAAATTTATAATATATAATACACACACATACACGTGGTTCATATTCCTAAATACAGTGACACAACCTGATCAATCTGTATGTTACTAATATGTATATGTTTTCAGGGCTGACCATTGGTATTAGGTAACCAGTTGGAGTGCTTTTCCCTGAAGAAGACTATTTCTTTGACTCTCATCATTTCTTGATTACCTATAGTTCTTTGGGGTTGAGGCCTCCGGAGTCTTCACCCATCCACATTAGTATGTCTGTTGCTGTCCTTGTTCCACCCATGTTTAGGCAGTCACGTTCCTGAGACTTCATGGTTTTGTCTTCCAACATTTCTAGGAAACACAATCTCACAGCATACTTCTTTTTTCTGTCTGCTCTTTTGCAATTATCCCTGAGGTTTAGATGCAGAAGTTGTATATGTATTAGTTGGGACTAGGCCCCACAACTATGTTTTCACTGGATGTGATTTTCTATAATGTTCTATATTTATTGCAAAGAGAAGTTTCCTTGATGACGAATGAGAAATACATTTATCTGTGGACAAAAATTTAGAATACAGTTAGGGATTATTATGCTGGTTTAATAAAGTGGTGATTTTATATTATCCTCCAAGATCCAGGGATAGTTTCTCTCTCTTGTTGAGTGGACCTTAAATCCAAATAGAGTTAGAGGCCACTCCCAAGGTAGATGTGCCACTATTGTCCTATTAAAGTTCTTGTATTATCATGGTTGTTGTTGTGGTTCATAGGTTTCATAGCTGAGTAGGGCTATTGACTGCTTCTCTTCTTTCGAAAATTTCATGGCAACGTCTACTACCATAACCTAATTTTCAAGGGGATGTCTTCAGCAATGGAAACTTATCTTTCATCTCTGTGATGTAGACAAGGGCAAGAACTTGCACAGCTCTGACCAACAACCTAAAAGTGGGGTTTTTAAATGGCTGATACAAGAGATTTTGTTAGACAGTTTATGGCTCTTGAGGGAATCATTGAGCTGATGTTCAGATGATAAAACCTCTATTAAACTGTGTGTTCATAATATTATATAGTTTATGACTCTTGAGGGAAGCATTGAGCTGATGTTCAGATGAGAAAATCTTTATTAAACTATGTGTGTATAGTTATACATTTACTTACATGTATAATAGGTATTATAGCTACTTACTATTATGATTCTTTATGAGTTTTCAGACATCTTTAATGTTATTTTGCCCTTTCCCTCCTTTTGTATTTCCTTCCCTCCTTAGTTAGACTCCTCTCCCCATTGCCCTCCTTCATATCACTTATACACCATCATTCCTCTCTTTTACCTTTTTTCCCCAAAGTTGTCCCCTTTTGCTTCCTGATTGCTAGTTACTCCAGGTTATGTACTCACATTGGAGTGTTGGAGCTAAAGACTCAGGTGAGAAAGAACAAGTGATATTTGTGTTTTCTTGGGTACCCTCAGTGTCATTTATTCTCTTCATGTTAATTCTTCTTAAGTTACTTGACCTGACTTTGTGTGTGCTTGTTCTTTGAATTCCTTCAGCTCTTTGATGAAGTTCTGATCTTTGCAATTCTATGCCGTATGATCCATATTCATAATTCTCATTAGAGAACATTTCTATAAGGATGGTAGATTTTTGGAGGGAAAATATGATTTTGATATTTCACATTATTAGCATGTTTGTGACAAAATCTGGGAATGTGGATTTCTTTTGTTAATCCTGTGTATGATATGAATACAGCAGGCTGGGACAGAGATGATGTGTGAACCACATTGGGCTTCAAGTGGGCTATAGATCGGTGGGATGAAATCAGATAAACACTGTGAGTCTTTCTGATGTAAATGATATGCCTTTTGTCACAGACTGTAGGTTAGGGACTGCAGAAGTTCTGTCAGAAGCTTGGTGGTTGATGCTTAAGTTTGGGATCCAGGTTGGGGGGATTGAGGATTGTGTGTAGATGATAGGTCAGGTGGCATCCCTAGGCTGTGTCCTGGCACAAGATATGCAAGACCTGTCTGGATGTAAAGGCTGGAGGTGGAGTGCAGGAATGTTGTCAGGTGGTAGGGGGGGTGAATTGGGAGAAGATATACCTTTTTATAGAAGCTTAGAAGTTGGGAGTGGTGGGAGCATTGACTAAGTTGGAGCATTGGATCTAGGACTGAGCATGATCTGGGGGTTGGTGGTAGTTAGAGGATCAGGAAGTAGTAAGCTCACCAGACTGGATGCTGGCTAATATTTATAGTACCTACCTAGATGAAGATATCAACTATGGTGAGCAAGAGATAATGTTATATGTTAAGACAGGGTTCTGTGCTTGAGAGAAGTATGTGCCACCTGGCTAACGGCTGGGGGTTTGAGGTAGTGGCAGCATGAACAAGATTGGATTGCTTGGTATGGGGCCCAGGATAGATCTGGAAATAGGGGATAGTACACAGAGTGGAGTATCAGGAGGACTCACTTGGCTAGGTACATGATATGAATGGTTTGAAGGGTTGCATATCTTTCTTATTTTCTTGACCTTCTTATGTTTTCAGAATGCTGATCAGATATTTGTAGCACATCTTTCAATTACCCTATGTCTAATAGTTCTTCCTGTTTCAGTAGAAGATGTAGATTTTGGAGGAAAATGCCATTCTCATTGAAACTTGTAAGAAAATAGGTGATATTAATACATTTAATGCTGTAATTTATCTACTTTGCCATTAAAATCTTTCTCCTTTTAAAAATACTTTATTAGGTCTTTGAGAAATTTATGCAACATGTTTGATCATATCCACCCGTTCCCTCCCAGATTTTCCAAGACCCACTCCCTTCCTCACCTGCCCACCTATACAAGTTGGGTAGGTGAGGATATATATATATATATATATATATCCTCCAATAAAGGCCAATTTGTAGTCTTTAAATATTCTTGTATACATGGCCTTCCTCTGTAGCACAGACTCATCAGTGGCTATAATCTTCGAGAAAAATGGGCTTTACTCTCCAAGCAGTTAGCAGTTGCCAATAGTTCCTTTGCTCACTATTAGATTTCCTGCCCAACTCCCCTCTCCATGCTGGTATGGTCTGGTTTGGACTTTCACAGGACTTGTGTCACAACCATTGTGAGAAAAGGAACTCCCCACATCATACTATAGTCAAAACACTACAGAAGAAGGAAAGGATATTGAAAGCTGAAAGCAAGATAGAGTCACATATAAAACCAAGTCTATCAGAATAGGCAACTTTTCTTTTTATTATTTTTTAAAGTTTTAAAACAATCTTTTCTCGTTTTACATAGCAATCCAAGCCTCCCTCCCGCCCTCCTTCTACTCTCTTGGCCTTCCCTCCACCCCAACCCTACTGAACTCCTCAGAGAGGGTAAGGCTTCCTATGGGGAGTCAACAAAGTCTAATAGCCAACTTTTCAAGGGAGACTATTAAAGTCAGAAGGAATTGGATTTAAGTTCTACAATGTAGGAAAAGGCACAATTTCAAACCTTTACAACTCTACCCAGAATAACTATAAATTGTTGTCAAAAAAGAAAGAAAAACTCTCCATGATGGAAACAGATTTGAGGAGCTTGTGACCATTAAACAGCGCTTACAGAGGACACTAAAAAGTGTACCTAAGTCTGAAGATATTAAACATGCCCAAGAAGTTAGAAGGAAGAAAGAAATAATTCCAGAATATTGAATCAAAAGGTATCTAACAAAACACCACAGCAGCTTCAAAAGGACAGGAATTGAACATTTTTCAAAATAACTTAATGATCTCACTTCTCTAATGATGACACACAGACAAACAAATAGTGTCAGAAAACAGAATTCATCATTTTGCTGCCTCACAACCATTAGTTATTTTTTTATTTAAGCATTAAATTTGTCTGGAAATTCAGACATCTCTCGTAATTCTGGTATGAGTCTAATGATTTGAATGCTTTGTATGTTCAGAGTTTGACTGTCATTTTGCTGCCCATTCCTCTTTATTTATTATTCATTCTTTGATGATCTTGTGTATGTACATGATGTATTTTGATCATATAAAGCCCCATTACCCTCCTTTACCTCCGTTCCTCCTCCATTGAAACTGTTCTTCCCAACAAATTCTCCCTTGACTTTCATGTCTTTGTGTGTGCATGTGAATCACTACTCACAATTAAGGTTGGTTGAATGAGCATGAATGTGAGTTATTAACTAGAGCATGGTCAATCAAGCATTGGCAGCTATAAAACTGATAGAAATGACTCTTTCTTCCCTAGCACCAGTTAAATTGGTTTTCAGAGATAAGGCTTTCCAGATACCTCCTGTATCAATAATCTCAGGCTGAAGAGCTCAGTCTCACTCAGGTCTTGTGAAGTAATTAAAGATGCTATGATTTTGATAGAATAGCCACCATGTTTTGTCCCGGAGACAGCCTTTTACATTCTTTCCCATCTTCTAACTCTTACATTCAGTCTGTCCAATTTTCTGTGATGTATGTTTCTCTCTGTTTTGGTCTGAAAAGCTTCTTTTCACAGAGACTTGTGATTATTACAGAGGCTCATATGTCAAAGTGTTTTTAAAAAAAGTGATTGATTAGTGTTCATTCCTGCACAGGATAATCCCTTATTCTCAATTCTTTCACCAAAATAGTATTTAAAAGGCAGTTTGGCAGCACGCCCATTTGAAAAAAATGACAATTCCCTTCTACCCTTTGTAAAATGGCAGTTGACTTCTCTGGCCAGTGACTTCCCCAGCCATAGGATTTATTATTTATTTATTACCAGAATTAGTATTGCAAAGCATAAATTACCTTTTGTTCAGTGGACATCAAATCCAAACAGATAGCAACTTCCAGTACTGTGAAAACTACCTAGCAGGAGAAATGTTCTAGCTCAATTCTTTTTTTTTTAATCATTTTTTATTTTAATTTTAAATAGCTTGTTTTACATGTCAATCCCAGTTCCCTCTCCCTCCCTTCCTCCCGCACTCCCCTTCCCCCTCACCCTCCCACCCTATTGCCAAATCCTTCCACATAGGGGATATCTAGAGTCTGTCATTTCACTCTGGGTAGGGTCCAGGCACTCCCCTAAGATTCCAGGCTGAGAGAGCATCCCTCTTTGTGCTATAGGCACACAATGACTGTTTGTATTCCAGGGATAGACACTGATCCACAGCTCAGGGCCCCATAGGTTGCCCAGGCCTTCTCGCTGACACTCACATTTGGGGGGGTCAGATCAGTCCCATGCTGGCCTCCCCACTGTCAGTCTGGGATCCCAGAGCTCTCCCCTGTTCAGATCAGCTGTCTCTGCTGGTTTTGCCAGCCCAGTCTTTGCCAATTTGCTCATCGCTCCTCTCTCTCTGTCACTGGGTTCCTTGGGTTCAGGTCAGTGATTAATTGTGTGTTTGCCTCTGCTTCCATCAGTCACAGGATGAAGGCTCCCGGATGGTTATAGACATCAAGTTCATTATCAGGAATGGGCATTCGAGGTGGTCTCTCCACTATTGCTTAGCTTGCCAATTGGTGTTATCCCTTTAGATCGCTCCAGGTCACTTTGGTGCCTGATCTGTCGTCTATCCTATGATTCCCTCTTCCCCCTATTCTACCCCCACCCACTCAACTTCCTGTTCCCCCATGACCAGCTCTCTTCCTCTTCACCCCCTCTCTTCTTCCCAGCTCCCACTCCCCCCCCACCCCTTGCCGTGTTCCCCATCCATTCAGAGGATCTTGTCTCAATCCTCTTCTCTTGGGTACTATGCATATATGCATATCTTTTAGGTTCTTTCCTGTTTCCCAGACTCTCTATCAGTGGAAGTGCAGACTGGCACTATCCTGATCCATGTCTAAAATCCATATATGAGTGAGTACATACCATGTTTGTCTTTTTGCGACTGGGTTACCTCACTCAGGATGGTTTCTTCCAGTGCTATCCATTTACCTGCGAATTACAAGATTCCATTGTTTTTTCTGCTGAGTAATACTCCATTGTGTAAATGTACCACATTTTCTCTATCCACTCTTCAGTTGAGAGGCATCTAGGTTGCTTCCAGGTTCTGGCTATTACAAATAATGCTGCTATGAACATAGTGGAGCAGATGCCCTTGTTGTATGAATTTGCCTCATTTGGATATATGCCTAAGAGTGGAATTGCTGGGTCTAGTGGTAGATTAATTCCAATTTTCCTGAGGAATCTCCATACTGATTTCCAAAGAGGCTGTATGAGTTGGCAC
Organism: Mesocricetus auratus; assembly: GCF_017639785.1. Classification (NCBI taxonomy): domain Eukaryota; kingdom Metazoa; phylum Chordata; class Mammalia; order Rodentia; family Cricetidae; genus Mesocricetus; species Mesocricetus auratus. Next base: position 8,772,400 of record NW_024429189.1, read on the forward strand.
TTCCACCAGCAGTGGAGGAGTGTTCCCCTCTCTCCACATCCTCTCCAGCATAAATTGTCTTCGGTGTTTTTGATTTTAGCCATTCTGACAGGAGTAAGATGTTATCTCAGAGTTGTTTTGATTTGCATTTCCCTGATGGCTAAGGATGTTGAGCACTTTCTTAAGTGTCTCTTGGCCATTTTAGCCTCCTCTATTGAGAATTCTCTGTTTAGTTCTGTACCCCACCTTTTAATTGGATCCTTTGGTGTTTTGGAGACTTGTTTCTTGAGTTCAACCAAAGAAAATCTTAAGTCCAACAAATCCCTAACACAAAATATCCAGGAAATATGGGACACTGTGAAAAGACCAAACCTAAGAATAATAGGTATAGAAAGAGGTGAAGAAAACCAGCTCAAAGGTGCATAAAACATATCCAACAAAATCATAGAAGAAAACTTTCCCAACCTAAAGAAAGGCATGCCAATGAAAGTACAAGAAGCCTACAGAACACCAAATAGAGTGGACCACAAAAGGAAGTCCCCTCGCCACATAATTGTAAAAACCCCAAATACACAGAATAAAAAAGTGGGGGTACAGAACAAAATAGAGAATTCTCAGTAAAGGAGTCTAAAATGGCTGAGAGACACTTAAGAAAGTGCTCAGTATCCCTAGCCTTCCAGGAAATACAAATCAAAACAACACTGAGATATCATCTTACTCTTGTCTGAATGGCTAAAATCAAAAATACAAATGACAAGTTAGGCTGTTGGGGATGTGGAGAAAGGGGAACACACCTCCATGGCTGTTGGGATTGCCAACTCGTACAGCCACTATGGAAATAAGTATGGAGATTCCTCAGGAAAATGGGAATCAGTCTACCACAAGACCCAGCAATCCAACTTTTAGGCACATACCCAAAAGATGCACATTCATACAACAAGGACATCTGCTCCACTATGTTCATAGCAACATTATTTGTAATAGCCAGAACCTGGAAGCAACCTAGATGCCTCTCAACTGAAGAGTGGATATAGAAAATGTGGTACATTCAGCGGAAAATAAACCAATGGAATCTTGAAATTTGCAGGCTGACGGATGACACTAGAAGAAACTATGCTGAGTGAGGTAACCCAGTCACAAAAAGAGAAACATGGTATGTACCCACTCATTTATGGATTTTAGACATGAATCAGGGGAGTGCCAGCATACAATCCCATTGCCAGAGAGTCTGGGAAAGGGAACCTTCATCCAGTGACTAATGAAAGCAGAGGCAAATACCAACTGATAAACAGTGAACTGAACTCCTGGAATCCAGTGTCAGAAAGGGAGAACTGATGGGCAAAGGAGTTAAGACTGAGCTGGTTTAACCCATAGAAACAGTTAACCTGAACAAGGTAAAGCTCTTGGACCCCAGATTGATGGCTTTGTGGAAAGCATGGGACTGGCCCAGACCCCTGAATGTGGGTGTCAGTGAAGAGGCCTACTTAGTCTATGGGGCCTTTTGGTAGTATTTATCCCTGGCATACAAATAGATTTTGAATGCCTATCCCACAATGAGGGATGCAATCTCATCTTGGACTCTTGAAGGAGGGCCTAGATCCTACCCTGGATGACATGACAGACTCTGGAGATCCACCATGGAGGGCCTCATCCTCTGAGGATCGGAGTCGAGATTGGGTGGGGGATTGAGGGGCCTGGTGGGGAGGGATGGAGAGAAGGGAAGGGAGAAGGAGCTGGAATTGATATGTGAAACAAACTTGCTTCCAACTTAAATTTAAAAAAAATGGGAAAAAATATACATTAAACATCATTGCTTTCAAAAAAAGAAAAAACAAAAGAAAAGAAGTCACAGTAAACAACTGGACAGTCTTTCTAGTAGTGAAGATCAAGATAAGACTACTCCCTGGGACAAGCACACCTCTTTTATTAAAGAGCCGAAGGTATGCTTGTTTTGAAGAGATACAGAAAATCCATCTATTTCAGTTATAAATATTTATTGTTAATGGAATAATATAGAAAAAAACTCCACCCCTTGAGAATGGTGAGGAACAAAAGTGTGAGTCCAGCCCTGGACTCAGTATTGTTGTCCCAGTTATGCCACTCATAAAAATCTGCAAACTCTCTCTCTTTTGCTGCCACTGTCTGTCCTCATCACTAACTTACAATTACCAAAAGAGGTAACAATTTTATGCCTATGTATTTGTTCAAGACAAACGAAAACGTCTATCCTCACAAAACATATACACAAAATAATCCCTATTTTCAATTTCTAATAAACAAATCAAAGTTGAAGTAATTAAGTTGTCTATCAAGTGGCAAATGAATAAATAACTGTAACTGCTCAGTAGAGTACTATTTACCAATAAAAAGGAACGAGCTTCTATTATAGGCAACATGGGTGATATATGCCTTTAATTCCAACACTCTAGAGACAGAGGCATGTGGATTTCTAAGTTCAAGGCTAGCCTGATATACAGAATGAGTTCCAGCACAGCCAGAGGAAGGCAATGATGGTAATCATCAAAAACAGAAGACTGGTGAAGATGTAATTGAACAATAGGGTCATGTTCTAGTTCCAGCAAGCAGCAGAACTGGGCAGCTTTGGTCCCGTGGTTCTGGCTTTAGAGTCAAGAAACCCAAGGAAAGCCACTGAAGCCAGGGTTATATCAAGGGTGTCCCTGAATGGAGACCTAGATAGGCCATTGCATGAATCAAGGAAGGTGAAGCCTGGATTGCCTTTGAAACCCCAAGATGTTGGCTATGCTAGAGGCATTGCATAACCTTTCAAGAAGAGCTTCTAACAAGAAGTGGATCCTGCCCAAGAAAAAGAATGTGTTGTAGCCAACAAAGCTAAAAGGAGTTAAATATCTGACATCAGATATAGAGATGCAGAACTTAAAGTTTATCAGCTGGTTTTCGGTCTTGCTTTACCCCAGTGTTTCCTCACTATCCGCACTTTCCTCCATTTTGGAATGTATATCCTGCGCCATTTTATGATGGAAGTATGTGATCTGCTTTTTTTTTTCTTTATAGGAGACTGAAGTTAATAGGTTGAATGACACTCAGAAAAGACTTTGAACTTTTAAACATTGTTGAGACTGTGATACACTATGGGACTTTTGAAGTCTGATTAAATGCATTTTGCATTATGAGTTTGAGAACAGACTGAATTACATAGCTAGGGAAACTCCATCTGAAATAAAATAATAAAATAATAGCTGGTATTGTAGTTTAGTGGTAAACTACTAACTTTCATCCCCAGCATGGCGGGGCTGGGGCTTATGACTATAGTTAATAAATATGTATTATGTCCTTGAAAATTGATAAAAGAAGATGCAAGAGTTCTCACCTGGATGGGGAAGAAGTAGGAGAGGAGTATCTATCCATTCGAATATGGCTGAATGAGTGTAGGTGTGGTGGCAGTCATCATGCTGGGTGCACCTTCCAGTGTGTCTGCTTTAAAACAACCCATGTTCCTGCTAACAGCCCTCACTCATTTCTTCCCTAAATTGCTCATCACAGCAACAGAAGGCACTAGAACATATGCCAAGTAATGAAAGACAAATAAACATCATGTCAACTTGAACTACAAATTGTTTAACTCCTTGAGGTAGACAATACAATGATTTTTGCCAGATAGTGAGCATCTGAGCATCTCCAAAGCCACCTAATTCATGAATTGATGCACCATGCATAGAATGGAGAAATGAAGCCTCTCAGTGGATGACAGTGTCCTCCTAAAAGGTGCTTCTAACTGGCTGGTGGTAGATCAATTACAGACATCTTTTTTCTGTTTTCTTTCTAGTAAGTGGTTTGACAAATGAAAAGGTACTTACTATGAAGGTTCTATTACATCTCACTCAAATCAACCCTCAAACAGTCTTTTGAAATCACTGAGTTCAGCATTTCATAAAGAAAACCAAAAAGATTTTCTTAGGAATTTCTTAAAGGAATTCGCCAAATACCATCAAACTCCAGAGAACTGTGACATGGAAACAAGACCAGCTCTATCTACATTTGCTAGCAAAGTGTCACTGAGATGTTTCAGCTTATGATGACCAACTTGCAAAAGTTTATCCTTACTGTCCTAGAATCTTCAGAGACAAAGTTAAAACCAATACAATGCCAATTCATGGTAGGAGAACCTTCAAAAGATGAAGTATTTTAGAGAAGATAAAACAGCAAACCTTAAGATGGAAGAGAAAAGAAAGTATGAAAAGGAATTGGCTAGGTTCTCATTTCTCAGGACAAGAACATTCTGCATCGAAAGAAAAAGCACTAAGAGATTGAAACAAAAGGTATTTATGCTCAAAGACAGGTCTACAAAAGAGAGCTGAAGAAATGAACTGAAGTTTTGGACTTGACCCAGAAGCTCCAAGAAGAAAAACTGCAAGTGCAGCTGAGGCACTCAGGAGTCAGGAATAGAACCTAAAGAACATGAAGAGAGAGGTCCATGATCAAAAGCACAAAAGGGAACTGCCAATGCCAGCTGGAAGTAAAGGATGATTACATCCCTAGAACTGATAACCTGCAGGAAGAGAAAAGGAAGAATAGAGAAACACTTCAGCTGCAAGAGAACCTTACATTATTCATCCAAACACAGAACTCAGGAAATCTGAAAATCCTATGAAAGATGCTGAGCTTTAGCTAGTTTGTCAGAACCCCTCCCCCAGTTTTTTTCAGTTCAAAACAAAACCATTTGCTGAGTGAAAAGCTGAAAGAGAAAGTAGAACTTCAGGTACAAAATAAATTACTTAAACAGCAACGGGAAGAGAATAGGAACAAAAGTTCCTAGATTATACAACTCAGCCACATCCTGAACTCTTTTTCTTTCCAGATAGAATTGCAGAAAGGAGAAAATGCCATAGGGCTTAAGAACAAGGCAGGTGAAACTCATAGGCAAATGTGGTAGAACAGAGCTGTAAAGTGAAATTGAACATCCTACATAGGTCCAGATGTCAGGATGTGATCTGTGATCTTTTCATAAAAGGTTAACCTTAACTATTCTGGTGTCTCATGTCAAAAACAAACAAACAAACAAACAAACAAAAAACAAAAGACTCAGAGAGTCCTGGGGAAAAAGTGTTCTAATATGAAAGCAGACATCTGACATCTTACTCTGAGTGGTCTAGTGACTCAAGGTGGAGTCTCAGGATCCGGATACAAGTGGGTATTTCTTGAATGCGCCTCTTGAACAGAACAAAGTTATGGCAGGTGGAGCCAAGTCAAGGGTTCCAGCTTAGGCAAATTCCCAAATTCTTGAATTTGTAGCCAGTACCAAGGCTACAACAAGAGGCATAACAGTTGGAAAAAGTGTTCAGAAATTACCACTGAGTCTCCAGCTGGCAGAGTCCATCATCTGTGTATTCACTAGAGCTCTTAAAGCACAGCTTCCAGTTCCATGGGTAGGTATTTTTCTGCAAAGGACAGAGTTGTCTCTTAGCAACCTCTTTGGGGTATGAAGAAGGAAGAAGGGGTAATGTGTCCAAGGCATTCTTGGCAATTTAAGGCTACACAGAACCTCCCTTTCTGCATGCCTCTTCTCCACACTCCATCCAAAATAGAGATAAAGGAAGGTCTGGGCAGATTAAACACTGCTTCCTCCAGGCCTTATCAGAACAATAGCGCAGCTATCAGCTGTTCTACCCAAACAGAGCTCTCTGGCTCCTCTTTCTCCAGTGCCCCAGAGAAGAATGCCAGTCTCTGTCAGAGAAAAACTGAAAGTCAAAATGGAACAGAAGTCTCAAGTGGAGACAAGCAGTCCTTGAATGATTTGAAGAATATGCATCATCTTTCCGTTGTGTTGATAGAGCAAAACTGGAGAACAAACAGAAGAGCAACAGCTATGGGAAAGCGGTGTGAAAGAACAGGGACAGGCAGAAGGCACATGGGAAAGAAAGACGTTGGAAAAGCTGCATGGAGCAGGAAAGGAGGAGGACTGAAGTTCGAATAGGAAGCGTTAGAAGAGTGTTCAAGAATAGAAAAATAACCCGGTTCATGGGGGAAAATCCTTTATAAAAACACATGGAAATTATCCAGCAGACAAAAGCAACGGCAGATTAGAGCTCATGAAAGTCAGACAGAGAATGCTCACCAATGGATGCATTGAGAGTTAGTAACAAGGATGAAAGTTCCTATGAAGAATTGGATGACATCTGGTAATCATGTTAGCTGCCAAGAGTCTTACATGAAAGAAACTATGTAATATGCATTCTTTTATTTTTCTATAATCAGAATTTTCAATAAAACTTTGGATATACTTAAAAAAGAGTAGTCACGACAAGATTAAGTGTATAAGTCTTTTAATTAGCTTATTTTAGCCATTCCATTAAATATACTTGCTTCAAATATATGTGTACACATAACACACATATATATTCAACCAAAATAAACAAAAGGTGAAGTGGAAGTACTTAAAAGAAGAGTTTTAAAAATTAATAGCTGCATTATATAAAAAGCTTCCACAGACAATAATAAAAGATATCATAATAATTTGAAGATGCATATTCAGAGGGAATAAGTATCAATAGTATTTATTACTTTTAAAGTCTCTCTCTCTCTCTCTCTCTCTCTCTCGTGTGTGTGTGTGTGTGTGTGTGTGTGTGTGTGTGTGTTTTCTGTGTTTGAGACTCATGCTAGTCATTCACTATACCACTGTGCTTTTTGACCCAGGCTTTATTTTCTTTTTTTATGCAAAGAAGGAGTGGATGCCAATTTATTTCATGGCAATCTGAAATACTTACCAGGCACTTGAAGACAAGTATACTTCAAATATTTTGGATCTGATATGTTTCCACACACCTTACAACACATAAATCTAAAGTCAACATCACTAATCTTCAGTAATGAAAGCAAGCTTACAATTATTGTTTTTGAAATTCCAGGTTTTTTATCGTTGCATCTGTGCTAGCAAGATACCAAATAAAGTGAGTGGTACAATATTAATTAAGCTAATTTTAAATTGTTTACAAAATTAACTGACAAAACAATTTTTAAACTGACACTGTTTCTTCTTAGGAAACGATAATTGGTATCTAAGTAATACAGACATGTATTTTAATGTGAGCATGACTTGTTTAAAAGAAAATCAGTAGAAAAACTTTTGGGTGAAAATAGCTTGAGCACACTGAAAAGAGTTGGTAATATTGAGCAACAGGCCATGAGAAACTTATCAATGGGCAGTGCTGAGTTCCTTATCTAATGAGCTGAGAAGAAACCAAGAGTGGCTAATAACCCCACAAACTGCTCCTAATCAAACCATTTCAACAATGTTAATTATGGAACTAAGAGGATCATACTGTGAAATAGGAATAAATATAAAACCATTGCTTTTGTCCTTATTGCATTGTAGAAAAGTCATTTTCTAAAGCTAAATGGAGCTCACACCACACTATTTCCTTTTACAGAACTGCTACTTCACACTATCCGGGTGAGTAGGTTTAAACAATGAGATGAAACTTGAAATCTCAACAGCTCATTCAGAGTTGTTAATTCATAATTTGAACAAACTCTGTCATAGGCTAAACAAGTGATTCAGTTGAAACCTTTGTTACAGTGAGCTCTTCCTTTATTGTGGAATATGGTTAAGGATGATTTTATATCAACTTAACACAAGCTGAAGTCCTTTGGGAAGAAGAAACTTTAATTGAGAAAACGCTCTCCTAAGATTACCCTTGGACAAGACTGTAGTCTATTTTCTTAAGTAGTGATTAATGTGGCAGGGCCCAGACCATTGTAGTGGTGCTACCCCTGAACGGGTAGTACTAAAAGAAAGCAGGTAGAGCAAGCCGGTAAGAAGTGCCCCTTCATGGTTCTGCTTCAGTACCTGCCTCCAGGTTCCACCTGCCTTGAGTTCCTTGTCCTGACTTCTTCCAATAATGTCCTGTGATGTGGAGCTATCAGATGAGTTACTTTTGGTCATGATGTTTATTAGAGCAATAGAAATCCTAACTAGAACAGATGTTTTATCAAAAATGGATTGAGATCGAATTCCTCAGTTAAGTAGAATAAGCATTTTAAAATACTTTAATATTAGGACTGGGAAGATGTTAAAAGCACTTGCTGTTCTTGAAGAGGATCCGGGTTCCATTCTCAGCTCTCACACTGTGGTCAATAACCATCTGTAAATCCAATTCCACGGAATCTGATACCCAATTCTGACTTTTTGGACATTAGGAACATACTTGCAGGCAAAACCTTCATACACATAAAAGGAATAAAGAAAAAAAACTTTAAAAATATGATGATTAAGAAGATATCCATATTATAAAATTTCTTCTCAAAATGGCATTCAATTACCAATATTACGTTATATTTAACACAGAATACATTATATAATATAAAATTATGTTATATGTTATATAACATTTTATAGGTGTAATTGTATGATGCATATATGATATACAATATTATATATCATATACAATTGTGAGCAAGCAAACATGTTTTTCTGCCATTCTGCAGACCATTCACTGAAACAATAAGTTTGGCAAAGTAGAATTTATTCAAGGTGACTAAATGTACAGCATGGAGACTCAAATTTGAAGTCAGCTTCCCTGATGAAAGTGTTGAGGATAAAGAAACACCACAAATAAATGGAGAAAGAAAGGTGATTAGAAGTAACCAGTGGTCTTCACAAGAATAATCAATATGGCTGTTCATAGGATGTGTGTTCTCACCTAAGAATAGCAGTTTTGACTTGCCAACCTGACATCAAAATGCCATCCAATGGAAATCTGTATAGGCCCTACTGAAAAGTAATCAACAATAGTTACACTACCGCAAGATTGATGGCACACAGCTCTGCTGTTTGACTTCCAGAATTAATGTTTGTTTTTTTTTCAAAAGCTAACTAAAACAGAGTAACACAACATACAAAGGCTTAGGGTCAGAGAACTAAGCCAAGCACTAGGTTATCTGTTGTTAATAAGAAGAGGTCAGATGCATTTGTTGACTATGAACGATTCTATAACTTACAAGAGACACTGTGACACTGAGTATCCCTTAATCTATGTTAAACGAGATGTCTGGGAAAAGAAAGGGAGAGCTGGAGAGCAGGACATAAAAACAGGCATCTTCAAAGACTGAAGAGACTGCAGATTTCTTCTGCTCAGTTACTATTTACTGTTCTTTCTGTTGTCTTCATCTTGGACAACAGTAAACAAAGATCTGTTCTACAGCTGTTTGTAAAGGTATAGTGTTATTCAAGACTGTAAATCCCAGTAACAGTGACTCCTACCGTCACAAACCATATATCCCCATTCTTTATGTGACAGACCAACTTAATATATTCCTACCAGTTTCTGAATCATCTCATTCTTCCTTCCCCTCACTAACACTAATTTCTCTATGTAATATTACATTGTCATTTTAATGGTGAGACCCATTGGTGTCTATATGTTGAATACATGTGTGCATATATATGCATGTGTAATAAGTACATAAGACTGTACATGCAGATTCTTGTCATGGCTCATATAATCAGCATACTATCTGATATGGATATATGCAGATACAATTCTCAGTCCATAATTTATATATTATAAGAAGGATAACATATGTCTTTTTTTGTAACTAAGCTTACTTTCCATTTTAAGTCCTCTTTCTGCAACAGTGAAAAAATCCAATGTTAATCAGTTCACGCCCATCCTCTTCTTAGTAGCAGGGTTATAACAATGTTTTAGAGGTTCATACTATGCCACATGTTTGGGGTAAAGCTTCAAAATCATCTTAATAATGCACTCCAGATCGTTACTAAAGTCATCTTCATCAAACCCTCAGTCATGAAGATGGAAAAGATGGAAATAAACCATACCAATAGGGTACTCTTATCTCTTGTTTTCAGATGCAGTCAGTGTTTTTCTGAATTAATTCATTTCTTTTCTGGCTTCCACTTTCCACCGGGTCTATTTGTGGCAGCATCTCTACTGTGGCTAGCTTTGGAAGTTTGTACTCTACATTGTGCCAGCACCTTGCAATCTGCTCCTTTGCAATAATCACTCTGCAGATATTCTACTGGGATGGTGCCAGCTTTTTCTGCTATGATCTTGACTGACTCAATCCTAGATGCCTCTTTTCTACATGGAGCCTTTGAAATGTCTTTCATTCTATCTGCTTCCTCAACATCAGATCACAATATTTACAACAAGCCTTGAATTTATTCATTTTGCCATCCAGGTCTCATAACTCCTGTTTCTGCTTCATTGCAGCACTGGATCTTAGAAAACATGGGTGGGTTTTCAAGGTCCCTTTAGTCTTGTCCTTATGTTACTGAAATCTTTCTACAACAAAACACAGAATACAATTCATCCCTATAGGGCTGCTCAATGTCTTCTTACTTCTCACACCTCTCTACCTTACACAACTGAGACTGGGAGATAGGTTTCACTGCTAGGAGAGCCATAAAATACAAAGAGGAACAATATATAATATCTAGAGGTACTCTAATATGTTCATTTAATCCTCACCACCCTATAACAAGTCCATGAAACTGAACATGTACACAGCTCTGAGAGCCATACAACTTCTGGCATTTAAGAATAAGAATTTAAGGAGGAGTTTCTCCCATTCTTAAATTCCTTAGTTACCTGTAGTTCTTTGTGTTTGGTTGAGGTCTCCTGACATCTCCCACTTCCCATACAAGCCCATTGTCCTTGTTCAGCTCAGGTTCAGGTAGCCATGTTGGTAAGACTTGACGGATGTGTGAAACAACAATGAATGGGAAAAGAGGTCCTAGATTTGAAAGAGCAAGGAAGAGTCAGAACTTGGTTCAAGAATGGAGTCATGTGAAGACAATTCTGAGTTCTTATGAGAAAATGCCAAGAAAACAAGACAAGAGTCATGACTCACTTTCTTCAAAACACAGCATCATTCTTTGAAATGTGTTTTGATGCTCTTCCTAGGTATATCAGATAAGAATGAGTTTACTTCATATATTCATTATGACTGGATATTGATATTTGTTTATATGCCTCTATGGAAACAACATTTTTTCACATGCAGCTTGCTTGCCACATGTGGCTTGCCTTGGCAATGTGACACTTCCTAACCCTCTGAATATAAATTGTCTGATGTTCTGAATTAAGTTGCCTACTGCATAAAAATGTAGTCTACCTCATCTATATTGGGTTCATTCTCCTAGGTCCTACCACCTATAGGGTGGTGGCAATAAGGGTATATGGAAAGATTTGGAGGGAGGAAGATGGAGGAATAAATGATGCAATTATATCATAATCTCAAAAAGAGAAGTTAAAAATGACTTAAAACGTTTTTACTGCAACATTCCAAATTCTTCATTTAACACTAACTCAGAGCTGACAAACCAGGTTGGATTATTGCCTCAAGGCACCCTAAAAAACTGTAGCATCTAGTCCACTTTATAGATAAAGAAGCTGTACTTCAGAGAGGGAAAATAGATTTGCTAAAGGTTTGCAGCTAATTTTACAGTAAATTATTCCAAATAAAAGCCCAATTCATACAGTCAGTTGTTCCTTGCCTTATTGGACTTGTCTCATAGGTCGATGACAAGTGTTACACATCTGTATATTACCGATATTCATGAGAACTTATGCATAGCATTCTTGAAAACCAAGCAATGTGTCTGTGGACTTAGGTTGTAACTGTTTTTGGCTGTTTTTGAATTCCCTACTTCCTCTACCCATCTGCTGCCTTTCCACCTTTTCCACTCTCTGTGAGCTTCCTGAATTAGAGCTACATTTAGCAAACCATGCAAGAGTCAGGAAGGAATCAGCCTTGAGCAGGGATTGAATCACATAGAATTACTGGGAAGTGTATGAAAGATGTTGAATTAATGAGATGTATCCTGATAGAAAAGAATGAGTGAGAAATGGAACCATCAGAAAATTTTAATATCTTCCCTTTTATTTCTTGACAGTCTCAGATTTATATCATGAATTTTAAGCATTTTCATTTCTGTTTAGGAGACTTTTGATGACTGCTTCTGTTACTTTAGGGGTTATAGGTCTATTTAAATTGCTTATCTGTTCATGATTTAACTTTGGCATGTAATATCTAGCCATAAAACTGTTCATTTGCTTATGTTTCGAATTTTACGGAGTACACGTTTTCAAAGTATGGCTTAATGATTCTCTGGATTTCCTGAATGTGCATTGTTATGTGTCCCCTTTCATTTCTGATTTTGTTAGTTTTCATGTTCAAACTCTGTTGTTTGGTAAGTTTGGTAAAGGTTTGTCTATCTTGTTGATTTTCTCAAAGAACCAACTCTTTGTTACATTGATTCTTTGTATTGCTTTCCTAGTTTCTACTTTATTGATTTCAACCCTCAATTTGATTATTTCCTGGCATCTACTCCTCCTGGCTGAGTTTGCTTCTTTGTGTTCTAGAGCTTTCAGTTGTACTGTTAATTCTCTAGTGTGACTCTTCTCCAGTTTCTTCATGTGAGCATTTAGTGCTATTAACTTTCCCCTTAGTACTGCTTTCAAAGTGTTCCATAAGTTTGGGTGTGTTATGTCTTCATGCTCATTGAATTCTAGAAAGTCTTTAATTTATTTTTCTTTATTTCTTCTTTGATGTAGAAATGATGCAATTGTGCATTATTCAATTTCCATGAGTTTGTAGGGTTTCTGCAGTTTGTGTTGTTGTTGAATTCTAATTTTAAAGCAAGTGGTCTGATAAGATACATGGATTTATTCCAATTTTTTTGTACCTGTTGATGTTTGCTATGTTGCCAAGTATGTGTCTGATTTTTGAGAAGGTTACATGTGGCACTGAGAAGAAGGTATATTCTTTTTTATTTTGATGGAATGTTCTATAGATGTTTGTTAAACTCAACTGAGTCATAACTTCTATATTTCCTTTCCTTCTTTGGTAAATTTCTGTCTGGTAGTCCTATCTAGTGTTGAAAGTGGGGTGTTGAAGTCTCCCACTATAAATGTGTGGGACCTTATATGTGATTTGGGTTTTAGTAATGTTCTGAATAGCAACTTCACCTTAGTGGATTTTTCCTATGATAAGTATGAAATGACCTCCTTCACCTCTTTTGATTGATTTCAGTTTAAAGTCTAATTTGTTAGATATTAGGATTGCTACCCCGGCTTGTTTCTTGGGTCCATTTGATTGGAAAATCTTTTTCCAACCCTTAACTCTGAGGTAATATCTGTCTTTGAGGCTGAGGTGTGTTTCTTGTATGCAGCAGAAGGATGGGTTCTGTCTTTGGATCCATTCTGCTAGCCTGTGTCTTTTTATGGGGGAGTTGAGACCATTAATATTGAGGGATATTAATGACCATTGATTGCTCATTTTTGTTTAGTTTGGAATGGTTGTTGCTGGTGGAATTATATGTGGATTTCTACCCCTTTTTTCTTTTGGTGGTTGGTAAGGTGGAATTATCTATTGCCTATGTTTTTTTTTTTTTTTTTGGTTGTAGTTAACATCCTTGGGTTGGAGTTTTCCTTTTGAGAACTTCCTGTAGGGCTCGGTTATTGGATATATTTGAATCTGGTTTTGTCATGAAATATATTGTTTTCTCCATCTATCGTGATTGAAAGCTTTGCTGGTTATAGTAATCTGGAATGGCATCCATGATCTCTTAGTGTTAGAATCTATCCAGGACCTTCTGGCTTTCAGAGTTTTCATGGAGAAGTCAGGTGTAATTCTGATAGGTTTGCCTTTATATGTTATTTGACCTTATTCCTTGGCTATATTAATATTTTTCTTTATTCTATATGCTTGGGGTCTTGATTATTATGTGGTTAAAGGATTTATTTTTGTGTGGTCCACTCTATTTGGTGTTCTGTAAGTTTCTTTTACCTTTATTGGTATGTCTTTCTTTAGATTACAAAGTTTTCTCCTATGATTTTGTTCAATATGTTTTCTGCACCTTTGAACTGGTTTTCTTCATCTTCTTCCATACCTATTATTCCCATATTTCCTGGATATTTTGTGTTAGGGATTTGTTGAATTTAAGATTTTATTTAGTCGGTGAATCTATTCCTCCTAGTGTATCTTCAACACCTGAGATTCTCTCTTTAATCTCTTGTATGCTGTGGGTTATGCTTGCATCTGTAGTACCTGACCATTTGCCTAGCTTTTCTTCAAACTGTGTTTCTTTTTTATTGTCTCTATTTCATTTTTCAACCCTTGTACTGTTTGAATTGTATTTTGCAATTTTTGCTTTGTCTTTTCTTCCATTTGTTTCATTTTTTGGCTGTTTTTTCTTCAATTTTTTGCATTTTTTCATTCCATTTCCTTAAGGGATTTTCCCATTTCTTCTTTAAGGGCCTCAGTCATTTTCATGAAGTTGTTTTTAAGGTCATTAGCCTCTTCTTCTTTTGCATTGGATTGTCGAGTCTTGCTGGTGTAAAGTCTCTAGAATCTGGTGGTGTCTTAATTTGTTTTTATGTTGCTGAGTGTTTTTGTATTGTCTCCTTCCCATCCCTTCTTCTAGTGGATGCAAAAAGAGCCTATTCTTGGCCTGGTGGTTAGGGGACCAGAGTTCCCTTTTGGTGAGTGCAAGCAAGTTCAATACTCTGGTAGTTTTCCTCTTCCTTCTCCTAGTCGTGGTCTCATGGGTGGAGAAGGAGATCAGGAAGCTGAGGTGTATAGGCTCCAGCCTGGTGGGGAGGCTCAGTGGCAGTCCCTAGGCACTGGAATGCAGGCCTGGATATAGGCCCTGATTTACCTGGTCCTGTGGGTGGAAAAGGAGACCAGGAAGCTGGGGTCCGTAGGCTCCTGCAGGGAGGGGGAGAGGATACTCAGTGGCAGTCTCCTATAAATGATTTTAAAATGGAATAATGCTGTAGTGTTACTGATATTTGCCTCTGTCTTTATTCCAGAAATGAAGTGTAGAGGTGTGAAATGGAGCAAACAAGTGCACCTTGTCATAAGAATATGTTAGCCCTTTGTAAACTCAGGTATTTTTAGAACTTGCAGAGTTTAGAATTAAAGAGACCTTAGAGTCCTTCCACTCCAGGCTCTAAATCCAGTTTCTTATACATCTGCCCCCAAAGGTTCAGGTTTAGGCCTTGGTACTCCAAGGTGAGAGGAAACTTTTACCAAAAAAGTGTCGAAAGAGATTTTTGTTGTTGTTGTTGTTTTGTTTTTGTTTTCTTTTTCATGTTTTATTAAAGTGGGATGGATGACTCAGGATTAAAGCAGGAGAAAATTTAAAAATCTGAGTTACTCTTCTGCCTTTTTTTTTTTTTTTTTTTTTTTTTGGTTTTCCAGACAGGGTTTCTCTGTATTGTTTTGGAGGCTGTCCTGGAATTCACTCTGTAGACCAGGCTGGCCTCAAACTCACAGAGATCTACCTACCTCTGACTCCTGAGTGCTGGGATTAAAGGCGTGCGCCACCACCACCCGGCTACTCTTCTGACTTTTGTTTACTTTAAAAATACTCAATAGGTCTACTTCTTTGTGTATTCCTTGTTTGGCTTTAAAAACATAAATTACTGTGTCTTTAGAAGTCAACCAGCAAAATGCTGCTTCCTGGAGAGTAATGTCATGCATACCATCTCAAACTGCTACTTTATTTTCTTCAATAGCATAATATACTTTACAGGTGACTTCCTCATGGTGTGATTAAAGCCAAAGATTAGAAAATTTGCTTTCAAGAGATTCATATAGACTATTCTTGAGGGGGTTTGTGTTTGCCTTAACACAATACTTTAAGCTCCTTTGAAGGTCACAATCTGTATATAACTTTGCCAGTCTGAATCACTCACACCCGGTCTGTCAAAAGTGGCTTCTGATGTTGACTCTGAGTCAGTTTCACAACCATTTGCTGTGCAAATTCTTAGGCTCACCTCCAGATAGGGTGATTCAGAATTCCTTGAACTATTCCCTAAGAGAATAAAAGGATTTTGTGGATTGATCTACATTTAAACACTCCAGCAGAAAATCTCATTTATCAAGAGCTCTAACAGTACCATAGCTATCTGAAAGTTCTGAAGTCCCATAAAGCATTACACACACACACACACACACACACACACACACACACACACACACCAAGTACTGTTATATTACATCATGTGTGGGAAGTTGGCTGCTCTGGGAGTAATAGCGTATGTGGAGCTTATGCTCAGAAACAAAGAGCTTTAATCCAGCATCAGAACTCAGGTGGTTACGGGTGGAGGCAAGCCCTGCCAAAATGTTACCTTCATTTATCCCAAGACTTTGAATAATGCTCCAATTCCACTGACACTTAAAACCAAGCATATTCTATAATAGACGTCTAATTTTCGAGAGGATTTGGAAAATTTGAATTTAGTGTCCTAATGCAGAATTAAATTCAATGGCTATCAATCAGTACTCTAGATTGATTTCAAGAATTAAAGATGGACTATATCCTAGGACTTAGTCTCTGGATATCTCCTTGTGCAGGCATCTGTGTCCCATTTCCTCTAATCTTATTATCGCTTTAAGTATCACCCAGACTCTGATGTTCACTATATTTTCTAGTTTGATTGTTTTCATCTAATGTCTAGATTCATACCCAAGGCCTGTGTGACATCACTGCTTGGGTTTCAGGCAGACATTCATCCCCAATGCCTATGTGACATTACTGCTAGTGTTTCGCACAGACATCTCAGAGGAAATACTTCTGACGCTAAGCTTTCGTCTTTCTCAAGATATGCTCTTACTCTTGCAAATATGCTTTTCAAGCTATCTTTTGAATTGCTAAAAAGTTTGTAACTGTTGCAGTTTATTTTTCATCTCAAATGTAATACCTCAAGGCTTCTTGAATTCATCCCCAAAATACATTCATAATCTGTCCCAATTCAAACCATTTCTGTATCTATTAATAGATCCAAAGCAACATCTCCTCTCACATGAAATATTGTTTGGGATGGCCTCCTAACTGGTTTCTCTCATTGTGCCCTGTCTCACTCTAATCTATTCTTCCCCAAACCCACAGAGTAATCTAAAATCTTAAAATTAACTATAAAACTAAGACTGATTACGAAGCCCAGCAGTAGAGAGATGGCTCAGTGGTTAAATACTATTGCAGAAGACCTATGTTTATTTCCTGGCACCCATAACTCTGGTTCTAGGGAATCCAGTGCCCTAGGTGGCTCAGATGGCTACTGCACATACACTCAGGCACACACACAAACATTAAATAAACATTCTTTAAAAATAAAAACTAAGCCCAAAGATAACACTATGTAGCTCTAAATTCTCCTATCACTTCACTCAGAGTAGAAACGAAAGACCATTCAAGGGTCTGTGTAGACCTAATATTAAGGCCTGGAACCCTACTGTTTTGCATACCATTTCATGCTGTCCCAAACACACTGGCTCTGGATGTTCAAAGACACCATTAGGATGCAGATTTAAGATCTTTGCAAGACTTCCTCCCAGCATCCTCATATACTCTTTCACTTCCTTCAAATTATTGTTCAAATGGTCACCTACTCAGTAACTGTCCCCACAGAGTTTCTTTTCTGTCATTCTTACTCACATTTTGTCATATGTTTCATTACTTTTCACATATTTTACTATTTACCCTTTTGTTTTTACTTAATATTATTTTCCCATTCTCACAGAATTTAAACTCATTAGAGCAATAACCTTTGTTTTTCCTCTTCTCTTCTTTTATTCATGTTGCTTTCTTTTTACTTTTCTACTGCCCTTTTTTAGTACCCAGAATTACACACACACACAAAAAAAATGAAATAAAGGTTTTTCCAGTGCATCAGCTAGTGAGTAAAGAAGCATAATTGGTGCCATGTCCTAGCAGAACTGGTCGTTTGGTTTTACATCACCTGTGTCGTCATCTGTAAAATGTGATTCATGATCCCTTTTTAAGATCTCTTTTGTGATCTGAAATTAAAGTCTTGACCATAGAGCCACAGATACACAATGTTGCTCTGAAGCACTCTTTCTGCACATTGTTAGAAACTGAACTGCAGTGACTGTTATCTGTGATAAAAACTGAGTTCTAGTATAAAGTGCTATGAAGGTGGACCCAAGATCATACTAGCTTGTATCAGTATCATAAATAAAATTTGTCTGATAGTTTCCTCCTCACATGTTTTCGCTACTTTGGGCAAGCCAAGCAGTGCTCACTATGTCCATTCAAGATCATGTATTATGCAAACTCCAGTACTTAAAGGGATGTTAAAATTCAAGATTTCTGTTGAGGTTTATGTTCCAGGAATGATAGTGTGACTTGACAATTAAAAAAAAGAATTTAAGAGTCTAAGCAACTTATCTAAATCTGCTTTTGTCAGACTTCAAAAGTGTGACTTCAAAGAAGCCACTTAATCTTTATGCCTCAGTTTCTTAGTTGTCTTGTCAAGCAGAGATTTACCATCCTTCACTGGATAATTGTGAAGATTTGCTAAAGCAGTAGATGCAAAAGTACCATTAAACTTTCAGATACCCTACACACGAATCATGTTTTTAGTATACCTGTGCAACCATTTCATTTTATTGTCTAATTTTTTAAAAATTTCACATATAAGTCCTGTACTGACATCATCTCCATCCTCCCTCCCACCTTCAATTTTTCTTATGCCCTCCATCCCTATCAAATTAATGACCCATTGTTCTGTAATTATAACATACATATGGCTATATATGAATATGTGTATGTATAACCATTTAGTGTTTTCCATGTGTATATGTGTTCAGGGCTGACTCCCTATAATGGGCTCATCCCTAAAATGACTGAGTCTCCCTTTATCAGCAATCATTGATTACCTATAGCTCTTGTTTGACTGTGTGAAATTTCCACCATACATTTGGCATGTTGATTTGTACAGATATATAGGGATTGTTAGGTGACCGTATTGTTTAGATTTCATAGATGCAGCATCCCCATTTTGTCTAAAAGAAACTACCACCCAGCAGGCAATTAGTGTAGAGGGTGTATTGTAGCTATACTAATGAGAGCTAGACATCTCACCATCATTTGTTCTCTGCATTTTCTCTTATTATGAATCTTGGTAGTAGGCTTTATCTGCTGCAAAAAGGAGTTTATTTGTTGAGAAGAAAGAGCTGCTATTATCTGTATGCATAACTGTACTTATGTTACAGCTAGAAGCTATATTCATTTAAGAAAACCACAATAGTAGGCTCTGCCCTTGGAGCTACCATCACTCTCATGACAGATATTTAAGTTTACAAGACCAGCCATTAGTTCCCTTTCAATGAGGAGTCCTAGATCCAGTGCCAGGATTGAACCACTGGGGTTGTACATGAGGGCTAGTGATTGCTATGGTTCACAGGCTTTACAGGTGGGTAGGCTATTGGTTGACTTTATCCTTTGACATATTGCACAGCGACCTCTGATATTATAAGAGCTAACATTCAGGGAGGAGGCTTCCAGATCAGTACCAACTCCATTCCAACAAGTATTGTGGTCAAAATGTCAAAATGTGTGGTGTCCTCAGGAAAAAAGAAAGAAAAGAAAAGAATGAAAAAGCAGAACCTTCAAGTTCTAAGAGGCATGGGGTACTCTTGAACCTACCTACCTAATAATCCAAAGGGAAATCTCCCTTGCATTGCACTAGAGTTTTGTTAGACCGTCTGTAGCTATGGGGAGAACATTATTACTTCATGTGGTATAACTCCATTTCAACTGTATATGCATTTGAAAATAATCTCAGAAAATGTGTGTTTATACATCTTTAGTAATCTATACTTCTCTTTCCTTCTCCCATTAAATGATCTCCTCCCCCCCTCCAGTTAAGTCCTTTCATCATTTTCCCCTTTTCCACTTTAAAGCACCCACGTTCTGATGTCCTCTCTGCAGAGTTCCTTCTCTCCTATTCCCCATGGTCCCTTTCTATTTTTCTGGGACCTCGGTTACTCCAGGTTGTACACGCATATCCAAAAATTCATCCTTTTAAGCCATTAACCATATGTTAGATGCTGAAAGTGACAACAAATTAAGTGCTATCATTATAAATTAGTTTACCTAACAAGACATGACATAAACACAAGCAAACAGGCTGTTGACAAAGGAGGAAAGTTAAGGCCTATACCATTAAGGTGTTGAATCCAATTACTCTCATGAGTGCACAGTAGATACTTATGGGAAGAAGTAGTTATGTGACTCTCTTAGTGGGTGGTAGGAGAGGATTTCCTTCAAAACTGTGAAATAGCCAAATAAAAATTCACGGTTAACTTAGGAGTTGGATATTTTGCAAGCTATCTAGCTAGCTGATTTTTTTTCAGGCTTAGTATTTGTGGCATGCTTAACTGAGTTGTCATGAGACCACAGTAAATGTTTTAAGTATTATACTTGGTCCTAAAACAGCCGTAATTGGAGTAAGTTACAATCAGGACATTTTTTTCCCTTTGGCTCTATAGTCATTGGCAACATTCATGTTTTCTTTTTCCAGAATCCAGGCTTAGGAATCACTGCTGACCAAACAAAACACACATTTCCTTTGGTACTAAATTAGACTGGGCAGAGTCTATACAGAGACTAGAACAAACAAGAGTGATTTATTTTGCTAAACCAGTAAACCTAATTACAGTATGGTATACCAAAAAGGGAAGAAATAAATTTCTATTAATGAATGGAAGAGAAGATATAAGAATAACCATAATGAGATCATTATTGGAAAACCATATTGGATTAAATTTTATATTCCTACAATAGCTATGCATGCCTAAGTAAGTGTATAGAGAAATGACTGCATATGAAAGGCAAGGAAGCCTAACAAAAGTCACAGAAGTGTCTAAAACTTGGTTCATTTTGTTGTAAAATTAGGGAATCAGTTTTAAGGAGCTGGTCACCACTGAAAAAAGATACAGCTATTATTTCTTACTCTGTGTGGCACAGCCACTGAAATTAAACACTCATTAGAAGAAGAAAATTCATGCTCTACACTATTCCTACTCTCATCTAGTCAAGGGCACACCAGAAAGCCCTCCAGAGGAACAAGTGCCACCCACCATTTGTATTTGAAACACAAGCCTGTTCTCAGAATGTAAGTACTTTATAAACACAGCCATTGTTTAAATGAAAAAAAGCAAAGTGACCATAACACCATGTAAGACCAAAAAGATTCTTTAACAGAAGTAAGAAATGCCCTCTTCTAAATTATCCATTAGATCTCCTTCAACTTGAAAATCCTCACTCCCTTGATTCCAATACTGTTAGTGCTAGAAAGATCTTTAGCTCATATATAAAGGAATTCCTTGTATATGATATAGTTAGAATGTTCAATAACCAGGCCCCACAATATCCTGGTCATTGTAAAGGTATAGTTCTTACATTCCATATAAGGTTTTCCACAATCACGATTTTCCAACAATAATTCACGGTTGTGTGCTTTATTATATTGCAGTCATTTGTATATTCAGACATAATCTTCTAATGTCTCATAATGTACTTTAGGATAATAGTGTGTGTCAGTTGTAGATTCCTGATACATGCAATAACATTTTTGTCCCAAACTATTTGGGGTGAAATAGCATTTAGTGACCCTAAGCATTTCTTACTAAAGATCACCTATATATAGTTTTCTAAGTCAAACAATATCAGGTGGGCACTACTTAATACGTTTTAAAAACATCTGCCTATGCATATATTTATGCTGTGTATTTCCTCCCAAAGTCTATTTTTCTTATGTTTTCATTTGAGATTTTTCTCCAAAATTTAAATTATTATTTTCCATGAAAATTTCTTCCCCTTAATGTTTATTTTAAAGCTGCACCCAGTAAGTTCTCTAAAACTGCCCTCCTTCCAGTCTTACTGGATACATAAATATGGCAAAATAACTGATATATTATTTAGTAAGAAACCAAATTGGTCCTTTATACAATGCAATTTTGCATTCCAAATGCCTCAACTTATGCAACTCTGTCTTTGTTTTCTGTATTAGGATTCACATAATGTTGTTTGTATAATAACTTCTACAATAAGAGTAGCTTAAGAGTAAGTAATGTTTACCCAGTTGTACTAATAGAAAGTGAATATTTCACTTTGATGAGTCTTCTGGTTATTGACAAACTATTATTGACCAGTAGCAGTGACGTTAATACATAAAAGTACTTTGGGGCAAAAATATTTTTAAATATTTAGTACTCAACCATGACTAAAGCCACTTAGTCTCAATACTTAAGGTTCAACGTAGCAAAAACAGATAACTCAAATTTTTCTTCATAGCTCTAATGTTAAACACATACACACACACACACACACACACACACACATCTTTTCATTAACAAAGATCTGGGTTACAACATTAGAGAAGCACATGTGCATGCAGTTAGACTCTTCACACTACAGTAATTACCTAGTACCGTAGCTGTACTCAAGGGATTTGGAGTAAAGTAATGAGTAAGTGCAAATCTTCCAATGACTGTAGAGCCATGTATCTCTGGGACTGGGTTGGAGGCTGCAGCTTTAGATAAGAATATGAGAAAGGAATGAAGATACTTCCAAAGCTAACTACTAACGTGAATAGAGCTGGAATGCACTGTTCCCAAGCTGTTTATGGTGGAATTTACCATAGTAGAAAATTGGTTGCTAAACTACTTTATTAGTTGCTTTCTAGTGATTAAAGAACACAATATTCAGATACTTGGGATTTTCATACCAAATACCAAAATTTACGAGAACTTCCATTATTAATGTGATTACAATGTGAAACTCTCAGGAGCTTTGGCAAAAGAAAAAAAAGGCCACAATGAGAATGAAACCAACAAGAGTTAAAACACTGCCGATGAGAGGAGTGAGCTATAAACACTCAATGGTGAGAACCTTCCCCCAAGGATGTTCAAATTGAAGTAAAGAATCAAATGTAAATAAGAAAAATTAACCAATGGGATCCATTTATTGTTTGTTTGTAGAGAGAATGGAGTATATTTATAGAACTACAACAGCTCACACAAAGACAATTTAAGCTAAGGAGGTTTCCAAAATAGACTAGTTTATTCAGCATTAGAAGGAAAGAGATTACACCTAGGTCACATGAAGTAAGTGTATTATTATAGCTATGAATGGGGCCAAATATGTTTGCTTTTTCTAAGTTTCTTTTTTATATTTAGGATTCTAAGAAATAAAGGGTAAAGGGTTGTGGAAGAAAATAGTCATCTACAATAACTTGACTTTAATTAAAAGAAAATTCCAAGATACTCTGACTGACAACAATTCCATCCATTGAAAGGCCTTTTCAGGGAACTTAGCTTTCCAGAAAAAGGGAGAAACTGATTGGGTCTGTAGCTTCACTACAATTGAGAGTTCCCCATACTATACAGATTCTGGGCTTGCCTATGCAGTTTTCAAAGAAAAATGAACCAGTAGGATAAACAAATACTCAAGAACATGTTGTCTAATAGCTTTGCTTTTTTTTTTACAGTGAATCTCATTTATTTTCCTATGCGACCTTTCTTAGGCAACTATCATCAAATAGGAAGAGTAAATAAGGAAAGAAGAAGATTATGGCCAAGAAATAAGCAATCCAAATGAAAAGAGAAAGTGAACTCTGGAATTATGATAACTGAGACTCCCTGGGAGAGCAGTCATGGATCGTTTTCAACAGGATACCTAATATTTGTGAGAGGAAAGATAGTTATATGATGAATGTTGCCATGCATTAGATTAGTATGAATTAGTAGTTTGGAAAAATGACAAAAGCATGACCACCTGAAGAACAGTATTCACAGAAGTACTCAGTGCCTAACACAAAGCTTACAAGCAGTTGAATGAAAAAAAATGTGTGCATAGTTTGGGAAGCAGGAACATCAGTGATACTACTCAGGTCCTTGTGAAACATGATAGAAAAATAGGGAAAATCTTAGGGATATGAAAGGGAGGGAAAGTCTCAATCAGGAATCTTGCTGAAGACTGGCCAATAAAGAAGTAAGAATTTCAGTATGATTAACAGTTGTTTAAGGCTTTTGTTCCCTTCCCAATTCAAACCTGCAGTTTTTGAAGAATCTCACCAGAAACTCCTTGTCTCTTTCACAAACTTAATTATCTCTAGCTTTACTTTATCAGATTTCACCCAAGGCTTGGTAGGAGCCACAGAGATTATAATCTGGGTAATCAAAAGGAAAGAGAGAATTTATTAACCTTGTGAGATGTAATTTGAGAGCCACCAAAATTGCTACATGTGGCTAGTACTAAAACAAGTAATTGTGAGGGCGTTGAAAAGTCTTTGTCCACACATATCCACTTACTTTCTGTGACTATGTCTTAGAAAAGCCCATTCTAAAATAGAAAGTTACATTCTATTTTCTCCTTAATCATCTAGTATTTCTCTTAGCTCTTACACTTAGGTCTGTATTAAAGGACCCTTAAGAAAACCTCAAACTCTGCTTCAGTGGGAGAGCCTTGCAGTTCTGTTGTATGCCACCATCATGGTTCTGCTTAGTTCTGAGTCATTGTCCTAAAAGATTGGGGGAATTTCTCAGACAGCTGAACATTAAGGATATTATGGAGCTATGTCTCTGTCCCTCCACTGTTTATACCTGCACATGCCATAAGAATGTTCCCAAGAAGAACCTTTTCTTCCTTACACAAGACAAGGGACTGGAAATCTGAACCACAAATGACTCTCCATGGTTTTTGGTATATTAGAGAAAACAAGTTTCTAAACATAAATGAAGAAAAAACATATCAGGAAGGAATATATTCTCCTCTTCTTATTTTTGTCTTCCTCTTCCTTCTTTTCCTCTTTCTCCTTTTTTCTGATTATTTTTTAAGACAAGGCCTCATGTAGCCCAGGCTGGCTGTGGACCCCTCATCCTCCACTTCTTAAGTGCTTGGATTACAGATGTGAGCGATTAAAGCAACCTTGAAAATCAATTCTCACTGTCAAAGGAAGATCCAAGTTTGTGTTTAGAGTTACTGAGAACTGGAAAGGCACTATATAAGTGGTCCATCCTAGAAATTTTGATATTAGCTTTCAGAATCTAGTAAATGGAAGTACATTTTTGAGATGTCAACATCATAGTTTTTGATCATCTATGTCAAAAGCTAAATTCAAAACAAAATGTTGGCTCTGAATTGGACCTTATGGAAAGAAAAACCTCCTGAAGGTTTAGGGAGTACAAAGTACCTCAGTTATGGAGAATTGAGCAATAAATTATTTTTTACCTCAGGAAGGTATTTGAGGTTTAATTGGTAGTCATAAGTCTACAGCTAGAGAAACAAGTAAATTATTTAAATGGCAACAATTTTAGACCAAGTGAGTGATAATTGCAAGGGCATTTATAAATACCTTCCATCCTATTACAACTGAGGCTTTTAGGATAAACTTTTATGATAAATGCTATTCTAGCCTGTGTTCTGTTCCTATAACATAATATCACAGACTAGAATAGCTAAAACATCTAGGGCTTTCTAAAATCTAGAAATTCCAAATTTGAAAGGCCAACTTCTTCTGATGAGGAAATTTCTGCTACATCATGACTAGGCTAAAATCTCTGAACAGTGTGACAATATGTCAGGTCAGGCCCTTCTCTTGTCTTATAAAGCCACCAGTCTAATAATGGGATGAACTTTGAAGGGTTCACTGCCAAATACCACAAATGAATGGCTTTAGGGATTAAGTTTATAACACATTAAATTTGAGGCACATGCTCAAATCTTAATAGATATATTATTTTGGTGCATTTGTATTAAAATAATGGAAAGAAATGCATGTGTATGTACTTAGAGACAAAAAAAAGGAAACAGTACCTGTTGGGCAGCCTAACACCTGAAACATGCTATACCTGCATTAGCAAGAAAAAAGAAACTAATATCATGCTGTAAAGACAAGATTATAACCGTAAATCTTGAGCACCTAGCTCAAGCAGAAGCCTACTGTTCTAAAGTCAAAATATGTAACAGTTCAAGGCCAGTAGCTACAGGGGAATAGAATCATGAATCTTCATGACACTAATTACAACTATCTTTACAATAAGTTTTTTGCTATAGCCTCAGAAGTCCACAGGGAGATTTGGTACAAGCCAGATGGAACTAGAGTAACAGACAAATGAAATGCATCTGAGGAACATTCCAGCCCCGCAAGGGGAGATCATGTATTTATTATATAGATAATATGTCAGGGAACAGAGAAGAGAGAACCCCTGCAACAACAGGCTTACATGTTCTAAGAGCTTGGCATAGCAATATCAATTACAAATCAGGAAAAGCAATTCCATGTTCCATATGTAATGCTAATAAAACCATTTATTCCCTTACCTTGTTGGCTCTGCTGGAAACCTGTAGTCTAGCACGAGAAAGACAGCAGTTTGGACTTTGGCAAGACAAAGTAGGAAATGAGTTCCCTGAGGACAGTACCTGCATGAAAAGGAGTAACATTTGAGTCTTTCTTAAAAGCTATTACATAGATCAGAGAGTTCAAGGAACTTTTCTAAGTGAGGAAACAGGTATTTAATGGATATTGTGGAAGTTCTCTGCTACAACCTTCCAAGAACAATGCTCATGAGCAAGCTAATGAAAAGGACCTTCACATTTACTTAACAGGTACTCATTCACAATGATGAGAACATGATCTCAGTAATAGAAACCGACTGGAGAGTCAGAAAAATAATAATCCGGATAGGGATATAGTAGTCTATGTCTATTTACTTTTTCTGATAGAGCCTTACAATACTCCAACTTTTGCTGTTGTTGTTTATTTTTATCTCAACAAACTCTGAATATGTTATTTTCATTCCATAGGTGAATGCTTTAAGTTTTCACTTGCAGGAAACATTTTACAGTTTCTCTTTGTCATATCTGAAAAGCCAGCACCAATACTCATATTTTAGAATCACTTTGATGTGAAATAAGGTTTGTTTTTAACATCACCATTACAATAATCTGAGAGTATGTATGATGATTGAGATGACTGGTAAATGACTGAGTTGTACATCATGGATGAATTGATGAATCGGGTCCTGTTTATCATAGAGAGGGACAGTGAGGTTATCATGTTGTTTAGAAAAACACTGAATTTAAAATATTGTGATACATCAAAAAGATCATCCACAATGATGAAGTAGGTCTCATCTCAGAGATGAAGGAATGGTTCAACACATGAAAATCTGTCAATGCAATCCACTATATACACAAACTGAAAGAGAAAACCCACATGATCATCTTATTATGTACTGAAAAATGCTTTTTTACCAAAATTGAACACCCCTTCATGATAAAAGCCTTGGAGAGATCAGGAATACAAGGAACATACCTAAACACAATAAAGGCAATATACAACAAGTTGATAACCAACACCAAATTAAATGGAGAGACACTGAAAGAAATTCCACTAAAATCAGGGACAAGGCTGTCTCCTATCTAAATATTGATTTAATATAGAACTTGAATTTCCAGCTAGAGCAATGAGACGACTGAAGGAGATAAAGGGGATATGAACTGAAAAGTATAAAGTTAATGTATTGATATTTGCAGATGATATGATAGTAAACATAGGCTTTCCCCAAAATTCTACCAGGGAACACTTACACCTGGTATACAACTTCAGTAAAGTAGCTGTATATGAGATTAATGCAAAAAACAAGCAAACATAAAAAAGTAGACTTCCTCTACACAAATGAAAAATTGGTTAGTAAAGAAATCAGGGAAAAAATACCCTTCACAAAAACCACAAGTAATATAAAATACCTTGGTGTAACTCTAACCAAGCAAATGAAAGACCTGTATAACAAGAACTTAAAGTTTTCAACAAAGAAATTGAAGAAGACATCATAAGATGGAAACCTCTCCTATGTACATGGATTGGTAGGATGAACATAGTAAGAGATGGTCATCTCACCAAAAGTAATCTATGGATTTAATATAATCCCCATTAAAATTCCAGCACAAGGATGGGCAGTGGGGCACACACCTTTAATCCCAGCACTCAGGAGGCAGAGGCAGGCAGATCTCTGTGAGCCTGAGGCCATCCTGGTCTACAGAGCAGGTTTCAGGATAAGCTGCAAAGCTACACAGAGAAAGCCTGTGGCCTTTGGGTTAGCCATAGCTGCCTGCTAGAGTTCAGCCTGGGATAAAGGAACAAGTGGGGAAAAGGGAGGCTAAGAACAAAGGGTTACCAGCCCACAATCCACACCACCAGAGAAGCTAGGAAACATGGAAGACCCTAAGAGAGACACACATTGTACTCCAGAGAAAGGGACAAGATCTCCTGAGCAAATTGGGAATATGGGAGAAGGGGAGAGGAAGCTAAGAGAAAGAGAAGGGGAGAAAAGAAGGAGAGAGGAGGACATGAGGGAGCAGGAAGGTTGAGGCGGGGAAAGAATAGAGGAGAGCAAGATAAGAGATACCATAATAGAGGGAGCCATTATAGGTAAAGAGAAATCTGGCAGTAGGGAAATTTCCACAGACCTACAAGAATGACACTAACTAACAATCTAAGCAATAGTGGAGAGGCTACCTTAAATGCCCTTACCCAATAATGAGATTGATGACTACTATGTATGCCATCCGAGAGCCTTCATTCAGTAGCTGATGGAAGCAGAAGCAGTAACCCACAGCTAAACACTGAACTGTACCCCTGGAATCCAGTTTCAGAGAGGGAGGAGTGATGAGCAAAGGGGTCAAGACTAGGCTGTGAAATCCACAGAAACAGCTGACCTGAACAAGCAGGGGGATCTCATGGACCCCAGACTGATAGCTGGGAAACCAGCATAGGACTGATCTAAACTCCCTGAACATGGGTGTCAGTGAGGAGGCCTCAGCAATCCAAGGGGTCTCTGTAGTAGATCAGTATTTATCCCTAGCAAAAGAATGGACTTTGGGAGCCCATTTCACATAGAGGGATACTCTCCCAGCCTAGACACACGGGGGAGGGTCTAGGCTCTGACCTCAACGATGTGACAGACTTTGCAGATCCCCCATGGAAGGCCTCACCCTCCCTGGGGAGGAATAGGGGTTTATGGAATAGGGGGTTAGTGGGGGGCAGAGGAGGAGAGGAAGGAGAGGGAACTGGGATTGACATATAAGACAAGCTTATTTTTAATTTAAATTTAAAAATAAATATATATGTATGCACAAATACATACACAATAAATGACTGCTGCCACATTAAGATTAGCCATATTACTATTACAAACACATTACCATTACATAGACACTAACCACAATGACATTATAGACACTAAACAACCAAGCATTACATTGACACTCTTTTAGTCAGGGTTCTCTAGAAGAGCATAACCAATTTATTACATCTTAAAATAGTAACAGCCAAATCACACCAGAGAGGCTATGCACCCATTAGTTATTCATTCTTGGGGCTGCATAACTCAACATTCAGAATAGTCCCGTGATAGCTATCTCTTTCTGGAGGGTAACAACCCGTAGTCACTCAGTCCCAATAACAGGTTGCCTCAATAGTTCCAATCTGAAGCCAGAAGTACAGAGGGTTCCTGGAGAGTTGCTGGTTCTTGGTGCAGCATTAAAGCTTGGAAACAATTGTACTGCCATTACAAAGAAATCAGCAGCAGCAGAAACAATAGGGCAAACCAGCTAGGCGATCAGAGGGAAGCTCAAGTGAGCAAAAGTAAGATAAGCTTTCTTCTGACTTTGCTTATTTTCTTTTAAGTCCAGGAAAATTACTTCTAGTGTTCTCTGTAGGACTGGTTTGATGGACACAATTTCTTCCAGCCTATTATTATCATGTGAATTTTTTCTTCATCTTTCAACTATGCATCTTAGTTAGGGTTTCATTGTTGTGAAGAGACACTATGACTATAACAACTTTTATAAAAGCAAGCATTTACTTGGGACTAGTTTACAGTTTAGAAGTTTAGTCATGGTCATCATGGTGTGAAACATGGCAGCATGCAGGCAAATATGGTGCTGGAGAGGTAGCTTAGCAGATAACAGGAAGAAAGAGTGAGCCAGTAGGCTTTGCTTAAGCTTCTGAAATTTACAAGGTCACCCCCAGTGATATACTTCCTCCAACAGGGCCACAACACCTCCAGTAATTCCTCTCCCTATGAATCTATGGGGGATATTTTCATTAATCTACCACATTGCACTCCTTGATCTCCATAGGCTTGTAGCCATATTAAAATGCAAAATGCATTCAGTAAACTTCAAAAATCCTCATAGTCTATAACAATCTCAGTACAGTGCTCTATAAAAGTTCAAAAAGTCTCTTCTGAGATTCATGCAATGTCTTCCTGTAGCAATCAAAATAAAAAAGCAAATCACATACTTCCAACATACCATGGCACAGGATATATATTACCATTTCAAAAGGGAAGAAAGGGAACATAATGAGGAAATACTGGACCAAAGCAAGACTGAAAACCAGCTGGGTAAACACCAAACTGTGCATCTCCATATCTGATGTCGAAGCACTCTTCAGATCTACAACTCCTTTTAGCTTTGTTGATTGCAACACACCTCCTCTCTCTCTTGGGCTGGTTCTACTCCCTGTTTGCAGCTCTCCTTTGCAACCTACAACCCTGGCACTTATAACATCTTGAGGTCTCCAACATATACAGGCTTTACTTCTATAGCTTCACACAATGGTCTCCCCATGTCCAGACTTTCCTGCCACATGCCTGGTCTCAGAGGCTTTCCTTAATTACAGAGGAAGATTCCACAACTCCTTTACTCCTGTATCCTTTATGACTAAAGCCATATGACTGAAGTGGCCAAGTGGTTTGCATAAAAAATGTTTCCCTTTAGGCTCATGTATTTGAACACTTGTTCTCTAGGTAGTGGCACTACTTGGGAAGTGTAAGAAAACTTTAGGAGATAAACCTTGACAAAGTTAGACAGCCTCTGAGAGGTTATAGCTTCACCTTACTTCTAGTTCACTCTATCTTCTCTGTGTTTGTAGTTGGAGACGTGATCTCTTAACTTTATACTCTGGCTGCTGCTGCCATGAATCCTCTGCATGGGGGATTATCCCTCCAGAACTATCAGTCAGAATAAACACTATTATCAGACTTAATGAAAGTAGCCTCTCTTCCCTCATTTGCCTACACTGGTTCTTCACAAGAATGAGCCTGAATGTAGTCATTCATGTACAGAGGAAGGGTTCCAGGATGCCACACCTCTCTCTACTGACCCCTTTTGTCTGATGTATTCAGAAAGAGGGTTCATTATTATCTTCACTTGTGTGAAGCCCAGTGGTGACTTCTCCAGGCTTCAATTGATGTCTGATACAATGGTCCCACAAATGGTGCTGACTAAATTAACTGATCCTAAAACGAAACCCAAGGTCATGAGTCTGGGAAAGGGACTGTAAGAAAAGGGGACAATTGACAGGGTTGGGAGGGAGAGAGAAGAGGGTTGGGAAGAAGAGTAATTAAAAGTGATTATATACATATAAGAAGTTGTCAAAGAACAAACTATTAACAGATTAAATGGAAATACCTATGTAAATGAAAACTTTTAGAAACAAATAAAAGAAATATAAAATGTATAAGAATGAATTTTGAAATAAACAATAAAAAAGCTGTCTGACAGCCTGGGTGTGATAGCACATACTTGTAAGCCTGTGTAAGGCCAGCATTCAAGGGTGAAGGGCCGAGGAACACAAATTCAAAGCTTCTTTGGTCTGAGTGGAAAAGTCTATCTGAAAAATCAAAATAAATAAGTAAACATAAAAACAAATCATTGCATACCTTTAAATATGTGACTCTAAAAGACAGATATCAAAAACATTCTGAAGCTAAAAAGAGTACAGCGGGGAAAAAGTATATAGAGTGGAAAAATAATGATTTAATTAAATCAACTATAGGAGTAGACATATTTAAATTCAATATAATTAATTTCCTATGTAAAAATAATCACTCTTTTCATGAAACATTAAGTAAGACCCCCACGGAAGCATAAAATTGAAACATGTGCAAAGCTCAAAACAGAAACTGTAACAATTACTTCAAAGAATTTATTATAAGGAATCTACTACATGAGTGATGGGAAAACTTTAAAGAGTTCAGGGATTAGCCACCAGAGGAAGCCTTTGTACTGTTAAACAGATAGTAGGAAGAAGCTGGTATTTCCAGAGTTCAAGGCTGAGGTGGTAGTATTTCCACATCCAATGGCTAATTCCCTAGTGGGCCTGTTCTATACGTTGCTTTAGGGATCTGTGCCAAAAGCAGGAAGAGAGGAGGAAAATACACTGGTGTCTCCCACTCTCCAGTCACCAGGCATGTTTCTTATCGACCAACAGAGCAGGCATCAGGCTGACACAGGTCTTGATGTAAGAGTGGAGATAAAGAACAGAGGAGGTGAAGACAGGGAGACAAGTAAGCACCTGTCCTACACACAGATGCCAGAGGAAAGAAGGAAGGCACAACTTAGCCTAAAGCATCAAGTAATATTCATGGGTATAGCTGGTTTTCTTTCAAGTCAAGAAAATGCTATTAAGTCTATCCTCGACAAAGCACATAAACAAATGAAATAAAAATTAAACTCAGGAAATTTGAAAATGAAGCACAATAAGATTTTATGTAAATATGCAGCTCTATTAGTGTTAAATAGTTAGAATGAAAAAATAGTATATGTGCCTACATATGTATAAGCAATTATATATACTTTTTAAGAAGTTGGGAGTGGTGAAATAAAATGGTTACTAGATTTTCAACCATGTCACAAAAACGTTATAGGAGTAATAAACCACTTTCTGATTTGATTTAAGGACTCTCTGAAAATTGAAACCTGTATCTAGCATCATTACTGGGGCCAAGAATACATGGCTAGACATGTCATAGATCTTAGGAGAAAATTTGCTACTTTTACTATGATAGCTGGACACCATATTAATCAGATGACATTATACAAAGAGATAAGGGAACTGGTTAACCTTCATCAGAGAAGCACCGTTTTGCAGTAGGTGCTGATTGACACAGAGACCCACAACTGATCAATGTTCGAAGTAAAAGAGACTAAGGAACACTTAGTCCTAAATGGGATATCTATATCACATCTCTTTTTCCTATGGCTTGGTCATAATAAAGGAAGAAACAGTCTAAGAGCCATAGGCAGTGGATAATTAAGGAAATGGTGTTTTCTGGACACAGCAGAGCAGCTGTACATGTGAATTAACAGGAATATACACAGCATGCATAAGATTTATGCATAGATTCAGAGAAGACAGAATTCTAGAATTGAGGTGGAAGACGGCATACAGTCCCACACATAAATATGGAGCTGGTAACTGCCAGTAGAAGTAAAGTCAGTTTTCTTTAAGGTTTCCCTGGTGGATTGAACACCCTCCAATGAAGACCACATGCCCAAAAGTGTATGGTCAGTACCAAGTGCACTTAATGAAATCTTTTTGAAAAAGAATACAATGTCAGGTGGGTAGGCAAGTGGAACAAATCTGAGAGGAGATGAACATAACCAAAAGTCATTATATGAAATTTTCATAAACTAATAAAAGATAAGCAAAAAGTAATCACCACATCCAGAGAGCCTAATAGACCTCTTCTACCATACACCATGATCCACTATGGCACTACAGGCCCATGAGCAACAGTGCCAGTGGATCATAGACTGGCAATTCTCAAGCTCTCAAATCAGAATGAACTTTTTTCCCATGTAAATTGGATTGCTGAATTTTTTTCTGGGAAAAAATTGAGACATTGAAAATTGTTAAAAAGCGTTCTCACTTAACTCCCTTATTGTGCATCCAGAATATATGTAGTTCAATCTTAAGTAGTATTCTAAAATTGTAGAATCACTAATTCAAAACTCAAAAATCTTGTAATGTCAAATGTGAATGGATATTTCGCCTAAACAATACTTTGGAGTTAGAAGTGGTACGTTTTAAAATAGTTGCTTGGGGACATGTTGGATTTCTTATATATGTTCTAGATCACATGTGAGTGATGAGAAGAGTTATAGAGAAATTACATCTTATGAAAATGAGGCATGAAATGCCACAGCAACATGATCTTAAACAGAGAGAAATGAAAAGTATTTCCACAGAAATTATCAGGATATCCCTTTTCTCCACACTTATTCAATATAGTACTATGTCACACTGAGGATTACAGTGCCATGCTGGCTGTTGCTGTGCTTCATATCTTGGTGGTAACCAACAGCTCTCTAATTAGAGTTGATGTCCAACCAACAAGATGGAAATCATTACTGGTACTGGAAATCTAGCCAACTACCAAAGGGTAGTTGTAGTCATTGGTCTTGGAAGAGAGCTTACAACTGCTACTTTACTTCCTAACAACAGTCCTGAAGCCCAAGAGTTTACTTCCAGTCATCCCCTTACGGTCCATATGTCTTCTCACATAGGAACTATCCTAAACTCTAAAGGGAAACCTCTGGGTGACTGATAGTAACTTCTTAAATATTGGGACTTAATGTTGGAAGGATCCAAAATCACCCTCAAGACTTGTCAATACCTAAACCCAGCCACCTATTTACGAGAAGAAGAAGGAAGTTTAACACACTATTGTGAGGAGGTCCTCATGGATAGATAGCTATGTAGCTCATCTTGTTTTCTCAGACCAATCATTAGAAAACCCTGCCTTAGTCCTCTATACACATGGAAGTTCTTTTGTAAAAGAGAGAAGATGGAATGCAGGATATGCGATAGTCACTAATTTTGGGATACTCAATTTAAGACCTATTCCTAGAAACCCAAGGGTGTGGTAGCTGAGATAATAGCCCTCAGAGGAGCTCTAGAATTGTCATAAGACTCTAAATATGTCTTCTTCATCCTTCATGCTCACACTGCAATCTATCAGAAAGGTTTCCTAACTGCACCTGAGACCCTTGTAAATCATTAGTGAGATATTCTATGGCTTCTGGATGCAGTCCTTTTATTAACACAGGTGGCTGTGATCAACTTCCTGGGCATCAGGGATGGGATGACCCAATAGAAAGGAGAAATAGAATGGCTGACTCTTAGGTCAAGAGAGCTGCATTGGGACACCTTGAATGCCCTATCCTTTGCAGAGTTCCTGCTGTCTCTAGAGAGATCCAAGTTTTCCTCTGAGGAAATGGCCTTTGCTCAGGAATGGTGACAAACATTCAAGGACCAACTGTTATTGACAAAGTCCCCACAATTGAAAAATCTTAATTGTTTCTTTATATATGTATCACCTGGAAGAGGAAAACATACTTATTTGGGCAAAGACAATGTTTACCAAAAAAGCCTTAAGAAAGAGAGTTCAATAGGTGATATAAGGTATTAAATGTATAAAAATATTCCTAAAACAGAGTCCTGCAGCCCCCAAGTACATAATTCCAAGGCACTTACCCTGAGCAAGAGTGGCAACTAGGATCCGTGCCGGGCGGGCCCAACTTCAAACATCTCCTCGTTTTGGTAGACACTTTTGCACAATGGATGGAGACTTTTCCATGCAAAACAGAAAAAGTCACTGAGGTAACTAAGGTGCTGCTTTCTGAAATAATTCCCAGGTTTGGGCCATCACCAAATTTCTGAAGCTGGGTTTTAACTCAGGACTTAACCTCGGGAATTCAATATAATCTCTGTTGTGTGTGGTAACCCCTGTCTTCAGGAAAAGCAGAAAAGGCTAATGATCCCCTGAAGAGAAACCAAACCAAACCAAAACAAAAAAAAGAATTAAGGAGGACTAGAGAGATGGATGGCTCAGTGGTTAAGAGCACTGCCTGCTCTTGCAGAGGCCCCAGGTTCAATTCCCAGCACCTACATGGCAGCTCACACCCGTCTGTAACTCCAATTCCAGGGCTTATGATATCCTCACACAGATGCACATACAGGCAAAACACTATTCACATAAAAAAACTAATTCAGGAGATTCCATCTCCCTGGATCAAACTGTTGCCGCCTATCCCTGTTCAGACCTAGGAATATGCCTAAGTTACTAGATCCTCACAACTTCTGAGGCTCTGTATGGCAGGTGTTTCCTCACTACTGATCTTATACTGGACCATGAAACAACCAAACATGTGACCTATACCAGCGCTACAATCAGGACTTCTCAGGGAAGAATAAACAGGACCCTACCTCTTTTGCGCTAGAGATTTGGTACTAGTGAAAACACCAGATCCTCTTTTCCTGTCTACTCCCATGGAAGTTTGAGTTGAAGAATTAGGTGTCTGGATCCATCACATTTGTGTCAAGCCCTACACAGCTACTGAAACTCCTGAGACTACAACACACTCCCCAGAAGCTGTGGGTTCTAGGTATAGCTGCAAGCCACCAGAGTACCTCAGGTAGCTCTTCAAGTGTCAACACTCTAGCATAAGTCCCCATAAAAAAGGCACCCTATTGGAGTATCTCTCCTGATGACCAAAATATTCTGTGGTCACTCCTTTGAATGGCAATCCATTTAGCAGGCCTGGTGGAGCCCTCTTTGGTTAAGTGCCCAACTTTGACTTGAGTTCTTTGAAACAGATTCCAAGAAATTGACAGATGGAAACCAGGTCCAGTGTACCACCACTGATTCTCATAAGATTTAAAGATATATTCCAATACCAACATCTGGTAAAGGTCTAACACAGGTCTGTCATTTCTGACTCTTCAGCAGGGCCTCTTGCTCTGAGATGGAACAGGATCACCTTAGACCTATATAAGAGGAAATCATTTTTGAAAGTATACTCATTTGGGCCCAGATCCCAGTAAAAGTTCTCCACAGGCATTCCAGAGCTAATCTCAATTTTCAGGCTGAGTCTGACATAAATAAAATGACCCAAAGGTCCTCTAATACCCTGTGGGTTGGATGGATCTGAGAGCCCATCTGGCATATCTAAACCTTTGCTTACCTAGGAGTGGTCCCAGTTACTCTCATCTATCAGTGAACTATGTGTAGATTCTAGATTCATTGATTTTTATACCAATTGTACCCAAACCACAGACCTCCAACAGACTCAATTCCTCTGGTGACTATTGAAAAGTTGCCTGAAAGAAATGACAGACTGAGAATGCCCTACAGCTACAGCTCCCCTTCATAAAAGGAGAGACTTATTTGGGGAATTTGGCACAGTCTTATGGGTCACTTCAGAGGAGAGACACTCATTAGAAAAGGCCTCACTATCTAAAGTGGACAGAGAGTCAGAATATTACTACAGGAAGAATGAAAGGGGAGAAGCACATTAACGAAATAAAATTAGGCTTAAAAGAATGGATGAAGGCTACAGAACAGTTTTTATAGAGGTGTGTGTCTAATTAATATGTCCTGAGAGGGAGATTGTACACAAGCCCAACAGGATCTACTGGTTATTCTAGTGCAAATAATACTTGACCTATAGGCCAGTGGATCACCCTTCTAAATGCTGAGGCTAATTTAACCATATTTTCACTACTTATGGTACTTCACTCCTCTGGAAGATAACCTCCCACAGTTGCAATTTGACATGCTGTGTCCTAACCCCGCCCCCAAACACACACCAAATTAAGGCTGGGCAAAGCAATCCCAATATAAGTAGTTTCCCAAAAGCCAGCCAAAGTGTTAGGGACAGGCCCTCTCCCATTACTAGGAGTTCTACAAGTAGACAAAGCTACACAATTGTCAGGCATATGTATATAGCTTTGTTGACACCAATGGAAAGCCTGCCCCTTTCTGAACAGAAACAGAGGAGTGGATTGGAGGGGGCAGATAGAAGTAGATAAGGGAGGGGAACTGCAGTTGGGATGAAAAATAAATAAATAAATAAATAAATCTTTTTAAAAAGAATATGATATTTGGTTTTTCCCTCAGTAGACAATGGGATGGGACCCAGACTTCACCCAAACTTCTCCTCTATTGTTCACTTCCATCAAAAATTAAGTATGATATATTTTATTGTTGGGAAGGACTAATTAATAATACAGTTACTCTCATCATATGAGGTTTCCAAACAGTCTTTCAATTCTACAGGGCTCTGGTGCGCTGCTTTGCCTTACTAAACAAAATTTATGTTAATCATGATGTCCAGATCTTTCCTCATTAGCCTTATCCTTTAATGTTCCCCTGCGGTTTATAATAGAAGAAACTCAATGGCTGACTCCTGAACTTAAATTGGCTGTCAAAAGGCTTCTTGAACTCCTGAACTTGACAAATGTACCTCCAATATATATACGTTACAGAAGGCAATGATGGCAGAGAAATCATCATTGTCATTGTTACCTATAACAAATTCTGCCAAAAATTCTTGGGATGATTTTCTTGTCTGTTCTCTTCCAATCGAAAGGGCAAAACTGCTTCAGCTAATTTTCTAACGGTGCTCTCAGTAGGAATTGCAGTACTAAGAAGTCTCCCTTTGTTGGGTGCCATATTGTTGTGGCCGCGTGGGTCCCATTGCTGCTTTAGCCCCCAAATAACACACAAGACACTATGTTAATTATGAAGCTGTTGGCTGTTTGTTTGTTTCTTACTCGATAGCTCTGATTTAAGTATTTAAGCCATAATAGTTAATCTAGGCATTTCTCTTACCAGAGAAAGGGTCCAGACCACTTACTCTGGCGGTCTACATTGAGACATCGGCCTTGCAGCTTTTGTCTCCAAACAGTAAGGCACCTGTGACAGGTGAACATGTTCAGGACATGTCACACAACAGTTATGAACTAATCAACCATCCCATCTCTTCAACCTTGGAAGCAAGGGAGAACAACTCTTAGAGGCTTAAAAAAAAAACCTAGCTCTCATGAAGACATTGGATTTTTGGCTCTCGAAGTCATCCTTCTGTTTTTCCACGTCTTTTTCTCTGTACGTCTAGTTCGTGCATGTTTCCTTACTTCCCAATAAACATCTTCCTGTAACTGATGATTCTGTTTGTGATTTCTTTTCTGTGTCACTTTAACAAGGGGTGGATCTGTCGTTCACTTTAACAAGGGGTGGATCTGTGGCAGTTAAATTTGTCAACTTGGTAAGTTTTAGTATAAAGGAAGTGATCTGACAGTTGGCATTCATCATTCAGCTTCCCCGTGGTGGATGCAATGTGGTCAGCTGTCCCAGCTCCTACCACCATTTCTTCATTGCCACGATGCACCACACCATGCAACCGTGAGCAAGCAAAACATACCCCACCCCCCTTATAGTGTTTCCCTCTGGTCTTTTGTTGTAGGAACAAGACAAGTAACTAATGTCAGGGTGCCAATTAAAAGTTCTGCGGTCATCCATTTCTTTAAATTCCAAATGGCTAAAGAGATGAAGCACTCGCTGGCTTTGGTGGTATATGCCTTTAATCCCAGCACTTGGGAGGCAGAGGCAGGTGGATCTCTGTGTGTTCGAGACCAAGCCTGGTCTACTGAGTGAGTTCCAGGAAAGGCTCCAAAATAATACAGAAAAACCCTGTCTTGAAAAACAAAACAAAATAAAAAAGAGAGATGAAGCACTAACCTGTGTCCCCACATTTGCTAAGCTATAGTTTAGCTTGGTTCAATCTCCAGTTGCTGGCTGGTCTTGTAGAAAGAGGCTCAACAGGCTCAAAGTCCCCTTCATTCCCTCCACCCCAAAGTGTCTTATCTTCAGCGATTTACCCACACTGATTTAGTTTTCAGCTGTTAAAACAATTTGGGATTCAGGATGTGAGGTGACACGTTACACCCTGTGGCATCCTAAAGGTTACTCCTGGCCCTCCTTTTTTCTCACTGTGTGGAATTTTTCTGAGTTAGGAGGCATCCCAGAGCAGTTTTCTGCGGGGAGGTGCGCGGGCGAGGGTAGAGGCCAACTGACTGCCTTCCCTCTTTCAAGACCACACAGCACAGCGGGGCCGCCGGCCGCCGGAAGTTCCCAGCCGCAGAGCAGGAAGAGCTCTCCCGCGCAGGCGCCCTGGTGACTAGCGGGGCGGAAATTGGACGCCCGAGCCCCAAGGCCGGGAGGGGGCTTGGGCTAAGCGCAGCCCTGTGGCGGCTGCGTGTGTTTACGGTGCGGGAAGAAGTTTAGCAGCCGGTGAGAGCGAGGAGGGAGGCCGGGAGGAGGATGCGGCTTGGCCGGGGCGCCCGCTGCAGGAGCTCGCCGCCGCCTCAGCCTCGGCCCCCGGGGCCGCCGAGGGTCCGCCCGCCGCCCCGCGTGTCCGGGTAGGTGCTCCTGCCGCTGCCCGATCCCGGGCCGGCTCCGCTCGCCGCGCCGGCCGCCGCTGCTCCGCCTCGTACCCTCCGGCCCCGTCCCCCGGGGCCCTCCCTCTGGCGGTTCCGCTTGCTCAGGACGTCCCTGGCCCTCAGGGAGCCCGCTGCTCTGCTCCCCCAGGTCCCCTTTCGCTAGCGTCTTAACTCCCTCCTCACCTGCTCCCTCATATCCACGCCTGCACCGTGATCACGGTTTCCCCTTTCTTCCCAAAGCCGGCAGCTGCGCCCCTCTGTGGTCTTCACCCCCCCCTTCGTTTCAAGCATGGGTGTTGAAAACTGGCGT
The DNA here is from genome assembly GCF_017639785.1 of Mesocricetus auratus. Taxonomy (NCBI): domain Eukaryota; kingdom Metazoa; phylum Chordata; class Mammalia; order Rodentia; family Cricetidae; genus Mesocricetus; species Mesocricetus auratus. The sequence continues at coordinate 8,812,579 of NW_024429189.1, forward strand.
CCCTGTTAGCTCATTTTCGGGCGACTTTTCATCTCTCCAGACCACAGGAGTGCGCGGCTCCAATCACACACTTGCCCCGAACTGCGCTTGTTTACCAGGATGTGACAAGCTAACCCCGTGATTCAGGGTCTAATTTTTGAGTATCTACAGTTTGTCTGCCCCCTTTTTTATCTTTTGCTGCTGTCTTGTCCCCCGATTCTCCCTCTTCTCTTATATTTTGGGTTGTGAGCCTAGCCTTTAGTGGCTGAGCCGTGCCTCCAGCCCTCTCCTCAAGTATTTCTGTGCTGAAAGGGATGACAGAATTTTCTCCCTCGAAGAAATTGATTGACCCTGTAGAAATAAAAGTCACCCCCCCATCTATTTCCACAACTGACTGCTATAGTTAAGTTGCCTGCCCATTCTTGTCACGTTTCTGACACTTTATATCTGAATAATTCTGGGCTAGTTTGTCCCATTAAGAGACTTATCTTTTTTGTTGTTGTTTGTTTGTTTGTTTTTTCTACTGTTGAAATCCACTGTATATTGGGCTGGAAACTAGTAATGAAAGGCTTATACCTCAGTAGATCACACTCCCCCCTCCCTCTGATAATAAGACTGGCAGAGTATTTTAAGTTATTATTCCATCACTCTTGAGAGAAATATAGCCTCATGGTTTGGAGCTCAGAGAGTGAAGTTGAATTGATAAGCTCCCTACCTCTGTTCTGGGTTTGAGAAAGTCATTTAACTTTTCCAGCCTTTGGTAGAAAGGGGGTGTTGATAAAACTGTTTGGTAGTAGTGCCTGCACAAGTTAATGCAGTTGAAATGTTTGAAAGTGCCTAGGACATAGTAAGGGCTTCAGAAACGTTACCTTTATCATCACTTCTTATCCTGACTTAATGTGCTTGTTGGTAAGCTGATGATAGGAAAGGAAGGTAGTTGAGAGTTCCTCTTTTGTTTGTTTGTTTGTTGTTTCTTTTACTTAGCATCCTTATTTTGAACTGTATTATTATGTCAATATTCTTAAAATATAGGGCTTTAGCTTTGTGTCTCCCATTTTCGCATAGGATAATTGGGGAGGTCCTATTTCAGATATCTCTTTGGACAATTTTTACATTGTTTTGAGAACAAATGAAGTATGTAACAGATTTTTCACTCTGAAAAAATTGCATAATGATTTTAATATTACAAGATAAACACTCAGCTGGGATGGCAGTCTTTATACATGACTTTTATATTGAATCATTACATGAGGCCTTCATCTAGAAGACTGGCAACTCTTTTCCTTGCACCTGTTATGCTCATTTGCATTCCCAGGCTTTTGCCTAATTACTAAATTTTACTCACTTGTAAGAGGTAACTTTTTTCATCTTTATTTATCTTCTTCTATGAACTGTAATGTAAGATATTTTTGATTCACTTCATTTTTCTAAATAATAAAGATTTGAACTATTTGCTCTCCGAATTACACCAAATTATATATGCACATGTAGTAGTTATTTTCCTGTTGCTGTGATAAAATGCCATTAACCAAAAACAACATAAGTAATTTATTTTCAAGTATAGTCCGAGAGGGAGAGTCCTTAATGGTGGGAAAGGTGTCACAGAAGGCAGTCCGAGCAAGAAGCCAAAATAGTGTATATCTACTACACACAGGAACCAGAGCGAGCAAGAATTCTCTGTCCTGCCAGCAGCTCTCAAATAATGACACAGAGACTTGTTATTAATTATGAAATCTTGGCATATAATTTAGGCTTATTCCTAACTAGCTGTTATATGTTAAAGTAACCCATGTTTTTAGTCTATGTTCTACCATGTGGGTTTTTACCTTTCTTTCATTCTGTACCTCTGCCTTGTCGTTAGTCTCCTCTGTGTACCTAGATTCATCCCCAATTCCGTTTTTTTTTTCTTTTTGCCTGGAAGTCTTGTCTATTTTCCCTGCCTAGCTATTGGCCATTTAGCTTTTTATGAAACCAATTGCAATGACACATCTTTACACAGTGTAATCAAATATCTTACAATATGTTGGAAATGGGGTGATGCTAGGAACTCTCAAAGTCATCTCCCAATGATGTGCCTTCTCCAGCAAGACTAAACCACCTGAATTAAATATTCTCTAGCCTCTCAAACAATGCTGCCAGCTGGATCAAGTGTTCAATCACATGAACCCATAGGGGGCATTTCTGATTCAAATCAACATAGTGCATAATTTTTTAAATAGAAACATTTTTCCATTTAGAACCTGAAATGGTTTTAGTATTACCCATGCGATGTGCATTATGCTTTGGGTGACATTGCCTTTGATAAAGTTATGCGTTGGCCTAGAATAGTTTTACATGTCCACAATCTGTCTCCCACCCAACCTAGTCAATGCTAATATTAGTTTCTTGGGTTTGCTCATATTTGCATTTATTTTTGGCTTTAAAATAATATAGGCAGCACAATTAGAAGAAAAATAACTCACATAGAATCTGATAATGAAAACTTGTAGAAACTTTTTGACGGGGAGTGGGGAGAAACTTCGCATATAGTGTCTGTCACTTGCTTAGCACTGTTCCTTTATTTTTTAAAGGTACATTCATTTTAAAAATATTTAATGAGTATCTCTTATGTGCCACACATTGGAAACCACTGAATCCTTTATCCATGGTCCCAGCAAAAGTCAAAGTGTTAATACTGTAATATCTTGGAGAATATATAGTGAGTTTCTTCATCTCCTGAGCATCTTTCATGGTACATCTGTATACCATTCTTGAGAGAATGTTTAGTTCAGAGAACAAAATACTCACTGCAATCAAATTTCTAGGATTTAATATCTGCAGGGATTGGATCAGAAGTGCTCTGTTAGAGATAATGGTGATAATGATAACCACCCTGGTTATAGTCTAATATGACACTGATAGATGACAGTAAGTACGCAGATCCATTGAAATGAGGACTGGTAGTGATATTGAAGATAGTGGCTAATGCTTATAGAACATATTTTGACTAGGAATCCTTTAAAGAAGACTTTGTTGCCATTTCCTTTTTGCAAATGAGGGACTTGAAATAGTGTTAGTTACTTCCACAGTTGAGTAAGCATGCAGAGGCAAAGAATGACTTAGAGTCTGTTATCCTTTGCTACCACCTCTCAAATCTACCCCTTCATGGCTGCCTACCTTAGATAAGCTTCTCACCTTTCTGAATATCTTACTTATTTTTAAAATTGGATCTAGATGCTGAGGTTTCTTTTATGTTTAGGGAAATAAAGTAGTGCTTTTGTAGAGCACTTGGGACAGACGTGGATGGCACTTGTGTTTGATTGTCTTGTTTCAACAACACACAATAGAATGAATTTTTTGGTATGTCAGATGACTGGTAAAGTTTTTAAAAGTTTGTGGAGTAGTAGTGCTGTTAGTTCAACATACTTGGAATGACTTTGCATGTAGTTGGTAGAGTAATTTGGTTTTATGTAGTTGGTAGAGTAATTTTATTCCAGATTCTTGGAGATAAAGTAATTTGGACAAGAAATGATGAAACTTTAGTGTGGAAAGAGAGTTGAAGTAGCTTTTATTTTACAAATCTTAAAAGGCAAAATTGATAGGACTTGGTGATGGATTAGATTTGGGATCTCAGGGAGAGGAGAAGGTTGGCACCTGGAGTGTATAGAATGAGAGGCAAGTATCCATGACTAGTAGTATGTATGTATGTATATGTATCACATGTATGCAGTGCTGCAGAGGACAGACAATAGCATTGCATCTCCTGGAAATGAAATTTCAGATGGTTGTAAGCCGCATGTCAGTGCTGGAAACTGAACCCTGCAAGAGCATCAGATATGCCAAACCACTGAGCCATCTCTGCAGACCCCAGGAAACAATTTTGAATGCAGCTGAGAAATAGTTAAAAACTACAGAATGTGCTTTGGGTTTAGCAACATGCAGACAGTTTTAAATTTTTCAGTCACTCTACCCATGGACTATTTGATGATTAAATTGTTTTAATTGCCAAAGTTACCACTATAAACATAGAGGGGGAAAATCTATAGTATGAACTGTATTTTTCTTCCTGAGCTCAGGCCCAAGTCTTTTTTTTTTTTTTTTTAAACATTTGGATGCTTTGCATATCTGCCAACCATCTCCCACCACCACCTTTACAAATGTTTAGAAGGCTCCATCAGATACTGAGTTGTAGATTTAGGTATGTAGTTGAGAATTTGGAGTGTAGCTAACAGTGGACAGACAGGTAGATGGATATTTGCTACTCTGGAGTGAATAGTGCTATCAAGGCACTTTGTTAAAGTCGACTTGGAAAAAGCGTGACTTTGGGCCAGAGTATTTAACAGCAAGTTGAACTAGGTGGAGTGGGTAGTTTAGTAGCTAAGAAGTATAAAGAAATCCTTCAGGTATTTTGACAGCATGTATAGGCAGAGGTTGTTAATTCTGTAGTTGGCAAAGCCTTGATTGAGCAGGGTCTCAGTCAAAGAGAACAGTAATGAGAAGGAAGAGGTCCAGGGCTAGCCTTGAATTGTTGCCCTCTAGTGTAGGGAATGAATATGTTTATGCATTGCATGCCTAGTAAAATGGGTTTAAATCGTTTCTACATTCTTCCATCCCATGTGAGTGAGTGTGTGTGTGTGTGTGTGTGTGTGCGCGCACATATATGCCATGGATCATATGTAGAGATTAGAAGATAATGTGAGGCAGTAACTTTCTTCCACCATGGGCTCTAGGGATTGAACAAATGTCTTTAGGCTTGGCCGTATGTATGTGTACTTATCTGTTGAGCCCTCTCACACAAACGTATTTAAAGCATTGGCTTTAAAATGAGAGAGAGACTCTATAAATCTATAAAATGTGCCACTGAAACACTGTTATAAGGTAGTCTCCTTAAATTTTATGTTAAAATAGTTGTGACTTTGGAAATTTCTTTTTACAATTTCTTATTGCCCTTAATATCTGCTGCTCCTGTATTCTCCCTGCTTTTTAGTTTTGTAGGTCATAGTAATAATTGCTCTTTTCATAGATTCTTGAATTGTCATTATTTCTTAATTATTTGGAATAATGTCTGAATTGTGTAACATAATTAAATGCAACTGAACTTTCCATAGCTAAAAGCTATCAAATTTCAAATGTAAGGGCTAGGTGTGCTGGTACACACTTTTAATCTCATCATCCAAGAGACTGAGATAGGAAGATTGATAAATTCCAGGGATTCAGGGACTAGGTAGTGAAGCAGTTTCTCTAAATACATAAAGTCAATATTGTCTTCAGATTGAAGTTGCATTGTCTCAGATTGTGGTTGTGACTTGAAAGTGTGCTGGTAATAGCACCTTTAATACACCTATAGAACGGGAACATACTGAGAAAACATGCTCCGCCCACCTTGGGATTACTGTTGGCTTACATTGCATAATTCAGAAATGAAAATTCTAACTAGAGTTTTATTCTCTTAGTAGCTAATACAGATATAAAATGTCATGTACTTAAAGCGTTGTAACATGCTTTAAAAATATTCCAGTTATTTATTTAAAAGAACATATTGAGGCTTGGGAGATAGCTCAGTAGCTAAGATGACTGACTGCTCTTCCAGAGGACCTGAGTTCAATTCCTGGCACCCGCAACTCAGAACTGTTTGTAACTCCCGTCCCAGAGGACCCATCACCTCTTTTTGGCCTCCATGGGCATTGTATGCACGTGGTGCACAGACACACATGCAGTCAAAACACCCACACATCATAAAATGAAAAAAGAAAGAAGAAACTATTGCTCCCTGCATGGATATGTTTTCTGAAGCAAATTTAGTTGTTAAAAATTTATGTTAAGTGTATTTGTAAACTTCTCAGTTTCGAAGTAATTAAGTAATTAAAGAGAAGAAGAAACTTTTTGAAGCTGTCTGTTTTCAGTTCACATTAAGTTGAACAGAAGGTACAAAGACAACTCAAATTTCTCCTGTGCCTATACTATATAGTTTCCACCATTGTCACTCTCCTCTACCAGAGTGGTTCAGTTGTTACAGTTGATTAATCTGAATTAACAGATCATTATTTCTACATATCTCTAAGAACCACTCCTAGCATATATTTTATGAATTTCACCAAATTTTTATTTACCTATCATGACAATGTCATTCAGAGTATGTTCCCTGCTATAGATATTCTGTGTGTCGCCCATTCACCCACCTGTCTTCAATCCCTGGAAAAACCACCAAATTAAAAAAAAATGATTTTGACTTTTCAAAATGTGATATAAATGAGGCATACAATGTAAACTTTTTTCATTCTAATTTCTTTCACTTACTATGCATGTAAGCTTCCCAAGGCTTTCATGGCTTGAATAGAATGTCACTTTTAATTTTGAGTAATATTCCACTGCATGGATGTCTCACCATTTATTGTCCTATTAAAAGATATATTTTCAAGTTTTGATGATTATGAATGTAGCTGTTTTATGAATAACCATCTTGTACAGACATAAAATTTCAACTCCTTTGGGCAAATAACAAGCATTATTTAAACAAGGATTATGTTTAATTTTATGAAACATTGATAACTGTCTTCTAAAGTAATTGTGTCACGAATTTCCTCCAGCAGTTACTAAGACAGTTTTGTTCCATATTTTTCTTTGTGTTTGGGTTTGTCAGTATTTGGGACTTTGACCATTTTAGCAAGTGTCTAGGTGATGGTTCATTACTGTAACTTATACTTCTCTAATACAGAATGAGAAGTGCCTCTTCCTGTACATGTTTGGTAAATGTGTACTCTCTGTCCTAAAGTGTTTGTTTTCTTGTGTTTCAAAGTGTCCTTATTTTCTGTTACAGGTTTTTTTTTTTTTTGGTTTTTGTTTGTTTTTGTATTTGTTTTCTTATCAACTGTATCATTTGGAAGTATTTTCTACCAGTCTGGCTTGTCTTTTTGTTCTCTTAACAGTGTCTTTAACAAGTCACAATGGTTATTATTTATTTTATTATTTATGAATTGTATTAGTTCTTTAATGGATTGTACTTTTTTGTTTCATCTTTAAAGTCATCAAATCCAAGGCCACCTAGGGATTTTCCTGTTATCTCTTAGCTGTATTGAGGCAGTTTCCCATCTTCTAAGAATCTAGTAAGGAGACAGTGAAGAGTATCAATGGGAAGTACTTCATTGTTGATTTGGGTTTAACGACCTTAAATGGGACAAAAGCAAACAAACAAACTTAGAAATACTGCCATGCAGATTTAAATGAACCAGGTTTGAGTTCAAATAGGGTGGGATGCTAGCTCTAGTGGTTTGAATGAGATGTCTCTCATAGCTTGGAGTATTTGAATACTGGTCCCCAGTGGAGCTATTTGGGCAGTTTAGGAAGACTGGTCTCCCTACAGGATATATCACTGGGGGGTGGGCTTTGATAGTTTAAAGATTCAATTGCTAATTTTCTCTGTATGGTTCCCGCTTGACATTGGTGTGTAAGTGCATAACTGTTTCAGCCATCAAGTCTGCTGCTTTCCTGCCTTTATAAACTCGTATCTTTCTCGAGTGGTAATCTAAAATAAAGCCTTCCTTCTGTAAATTGCCTTGGTCCTGGTATTTTATCACATTAATAGAAAGGTAACTAATACAGCAACACAGAGCTGTTGTAGTTCTGAAAAATGTGTTAACTCAAAACTTCTCAGGTTTGGGGGTGCCAATCAAGAGCAGTTGCTTGCAGAGCAAGTGTACATGTAAAGTTGTAGCAAGTTTTGGAGGTTGCAGGAATGAGCTCATCTACAGCTGAAATTTGTGGTATTGGAATTTGAGGCAAGAATGAGCCTGCCCTGTGCCTCTTTGTCCAGTCCTAGAGGCTGGCCCAGCCAAGTTTCCTGACCAGGGCAGAAGCTCCATCCTTCAGTTGGCCTGTCCTCAGAGTATTGAGTAATACTTCCTTCTCCAAAGAATCAGGTAGCTGCCTGACAGACAGACACTAAAGTCTTCATTCAGGCTTCTTTTCCTCTGAAAAGAGAAGGAACATCTGGGACAGATGCATGGCCTTAGGATGCAGTGCTTGAGTCGATTTTCTCTTCTTGCTCTGTCTACGCCTGCTGTAGTTCTCTGCCTGTGTTCGGAAGTCAGAATTTATAAGGTATCGGGTGCATGTAATCCCAGATGACAGTGTAAAGCATGCAAATAAATGAAAACAGTGAAAAAAAATGAGACTAGTCAGGGAAGAACTGTCAGATGTGTGGGACTGGCAAAGAGGTGTGTGTGTGAGTGTATGTGGAGGGTGTGAAAGGAAGGGAGAGAAGGGAGACAAGAGAGGAAGACAAAGAGGACTAGCTATAGCTAGCATAACTGAAGTAGCAGAGTTCTAGGAGGGGAAAGGAAGCCTATGAGCTGGGGGAGTTTAGAGTAGGGGAGGAGATGGGAAGAGCAGGTAATTGTGATACTGAGATAGCCTGGAGGACAGCAGCACTTTGTTTTTTTAATAGTACCACAGATAGCCATTGTCCCTCTTGCCAGTCTATAGTCAAGTGGCTCCTTTGGTATCTGGGAACTTGCTTCACAAGTTCTAGAGGAATGTGGCTTTTGTCTCACCACCAGGAAATGGAGTTTCCTTTGAACCTCACAAATTTTTGTTGGCTTTGATTTGCCTACATTGTTTTGAGGAATTTTCTGTTTATGGCAGATACTGATTTGTACTTTCCCCATAGTGCTCTGGTCAGGTTTAGTGCTCTGGTTAGGTTATGGTAGATTTGATATTCCAACAGTTTGCAGAGAATTGCTATAATTCCTTTTTTATTATTATTTTTTTGAGCTTATAATATAATTACACCATCTCTTCTTTCCCATTCTTTCTCCTTATAAACCCTCCTATATACTGTTGTTAATTATGGAATAAGGACCAGTGCGATGGACGGAGGTTTTGTTCATTCAAGTCTGACTTTACTGTAAATCTTTACGTTTTTCTGGCCCCGTATCTTATCTGTAAAACCACGGCTGTTTTAAACTGACGTTTTTTTCCAAGATGGCGGGCGTAAGCTTGACTCCAGCTGCCGGCTTGGAGATGTGGCCACTGCCACTTCCAGCTGTATGTACACACCTTTTAATTGTTAGTAGAGACTCTTAATACAACCTTGGTGTTTTTTTTTTTGTTTGTTTGTTTGTTTTTTGTTTTGTTTTTAATGCTGAGTCAGGAAGCCTAACTTAAGCAAGCCACGAGTCTCTGCTTGCCGCTAACAAAACAGAGCCCACCTGAGAAAATGCTGCTACCAAAAATCTGTGCTTCTCTCCGTTCTTCTGTTTCTAAAATTCCTTTAAAGCTTTTGTCATTTTACGTGGAAATTCATCATCCCGCTCCTGATCACCATTTGTAAAGGGAAGCTTTATCCTTGTGAGAGAAGCCTTCCCGCCAGCCTGGTTCTAGAGCGGCATCAGTCCCAACTAAACACACAGGAGGCTATATTAATTATGAAGCTGTTGGCCTTGCTTGTTTCTTACTGGCTAGCTCTGACTTAAGTAATTACCCCATAATTGTTAATCTAAGTATGTCTCTTACCGGAGAAGTTTCCGGGCTTCCTACCCCATGGCATTACATCTCGACTCTCTTGTTTCCTTCCCAGAGTCCTCCTGGACTCCTAGTTCCACCTATCTAGATTCCTATTGGACCAACAGTGCTTTATTGACATAAGACTTCCCCAACAGGTCCCTCTTTGTTGCAAAGAGAAGCATCCTTGATGAGAGGTGAGGACTGCACTCACATTGTTCCAAGTTTCTTTTTTCAGATTTATTTTTGTTTATGTATATGTGTATCTCTCTTTGCATATGCCAAGTGTATGAAGATGCTCACAAAGGGCAGAAAAAGGTGCAGGATCCTGTGACATTGCAGTTATATAGGCAATTGTGAGCTGTTCAACATGGGTGCTAGGAACCAAACTCGGGTACTCTGGAAGAGCAGTATGCACTATTAACCAATGAGCCATCTCTTCATTCCATTAATGGTCTATTATTTTTATGTGTATGTATGTTTGGGTGTGTGTGCCTTAGTGAGTTTATGTGCATCACATGTGTACAAGCGCCTATGAAATCCACAAGAGGGCTGTAGCTCCCCTGCAACTTGAGTAACAGGTGATTGTAAGCTGCCATGTGGGTTCTGGAAATAAAACTTTGGTGTCTCCAAATTCAATAAGCACTCTTAACCATTCCTTCAGCCCTAAATTGTTATAATTTCTTCCTTAAATCTTTGGTAGAATTGTCAGTTCAGCTATGTAGACAAGGTACTTTCTGTTCTGGAAGTTTATTTTATTATTGGTTTCCTTCTTTAACAAATCAACCTTTCCCCCTGTTTGTCTCCTGTGTGAACTTGGAAGATCTTGTCTCAGGAAAATTGGTCCATTACATTTTGACTATCAAGTAGTAGGTAATAGTGTTGATTATATTATTTCTTATTTTCCATTTCATATCCTTTATAATCTTTGTGTATTTTCTCTCAATAATTGGTGTCTTTTTTTTCTGAGTACCACCTCAGCTGGATGTTTATCAGCAGTGTCACAGCTCTTTCTAAGGAACTTTCTTTTGGTTTTGTTGATTCTTTTTTGTTATTGCTTTCTTTTAATTTTATTGACTTCTTTTTTATTAACTTTTAGGTTTAATTTACTTGTCTTTTTTTTCTAGTTTACTAAGGCAGAAATTTAGGTGAGGTTTTAAATCCTTTGTGCTGTTTTGATAATTGTCTTTTGCTTTCTGTGGGGCACTGACTTTAAGACCCTAGTTGGAAAGCTGTTCAAGTACTTTATAAAATGGGGAGATATTTTTAATAACTAGGGCATATCTTCTCACATACTTTAGATTAACTCAATATAACTCTATGCTACCTATATTGTATACTGTATGTGTAGATTATTATATTACCTGTAATTTAAATCCTTTGTTATTATTACACTACATTGTCTCATTTACAGAATAAGGAAAAGTAAAAACAAATGTAATGTTCAGTATACATGCAGTTTGTTTCTTTTAAAATAATTTTACTCTGCATTTCGTTTGTTGACTCCACAAGTATATAACAGAGATCAACTATATACTCATTCATTGTTCCTAACTTTCTTTTAAGGGTTGTTTTGGTACATCCAAAAATGTTAATAAGTTGTCTTTTAGTTTTTACTAAGTTGAGTGTATTTGTAGTGTGTTGTTCAGTATCCCAGTGTTTGGGGATTTCTCAGCCATTTCTATCTTTGCCTCTTAGTTTAACTCCACTGTGGTTTGTGAGCAGCATTATGTGGTTTATGGAGCTATAATAGTGAGCAAAAATTCTGATTCTCACATACTCTGCCTCATTAGCTTTATGTCATGTCTTATTTCCTGGCTATCCTGGTGGTTATAGAGTGGTATTGCATTGTGAATAGGTGGTTCTCTAAAAATAAGCATGGTTTCTTTCCTTGTGAACACACTCATGGAAAATGGAAGAGACCTGTATGTTTTCACAAAATCAATTAGATGGTCTTGGTTGACCAGATGCAGACTATAAAACAAATTTAAATATTGTTTTTTTTCCCAACATAATATTTTCATTGATTATTTAGGAATTTCATACAGTATACCTCAATCACATTTGTTTTCTGTTCCTCCCAGGTCTACCTTCCCACCCTTGTGACCCCCCATCCCCACCCCTACCCCCCACAAAAAGAAGAGAAAAATTACACCAGGTTCACTTTGTGTTGCCCATGTACTCGTTGGAACATGGTGACACTCCTAGTGGCCAACTCCTTAAAGTTAACTCAGTTAACTGAGTCCTTTCCTACCAGAAGCCATCAACTGTGAAGACTACATGTCAGCATCTTTATCACAGTTTTTAAGGACTCTCTTCAATGGCTTCCTGTTTAGACTGTTTCTTTTGGGGGGTGGCGGGGGCAGGGGTGATGGTGTCACAAAAACCTTCAATGTCTCATTCTCAATTATGAGTCTTCAACCATTGATACTAATGCAAAAGAAACTTACATGCCCATTAACTGCCAGTGGAAACATGAAAACTAACACATGGTTTCCAGTGGCAGCATGGACCATGGGTATGCACATGACCTTTGGCGACAGCCTGGGCCACAGACATCCACATATCCTTTGGCTGTAATAAGGCCACCAACATCTACATGGTCTCAGGTGGCATCTTGATCCACAGGCACCAACATGGCCCCTGATGGCAGCCCAGGCCACAGACATATGTTCTCTGGTGGTACTGTGGGGCAGGAATATCAACATGATCTCAGGCAGCAGCATAGACCATAGACACCAACATGACCCCAATGGCAACATGGATCACAGACATCAGTATGTCTCTGGCAGCAACATAGATCATGAACAGTGACATGGTCCTTGGTAGCATCATGGAACATGGATACTGACATCATGTCTGGTGATAGCAATGATCATAGACATGACCTCTGGCAGCATGGACTGCAGACACCAACTTGGCCCCCTCCAGCAGTATCATGGACTACAGAGGCCTTTTGAGGAGGCCCAATCCAGAAAATGAAGTATTCTCCATCTGGGTCATCCTGCCATTTCTCAGAGCCAGGGTAACTCTGGGGACAAGCAGCACATTCAGACCTCCAGGTGCTCCAGGCTGCTGCTCAGCACCCTGCTGGCCCAGCTCAGCAATGGCATCCTCTCTCGTCCACTGGAGCTATGCTCCCACACCTGTTGCTGCGCCCACCCTAGGTCCACCTCTCTCAACCATAGGTGCTACTCAGTTCTGCCAACCTTCCTACCTCTACGAAACACATTTCTTCATCAAAGTGAGATTGGAAACTTCTGTGTCAACAGTATCTTTTTTTCCAAGCAGCTTTACATGTAAATGCTTATTGCAGCAAGTCATTGGTGTCTGGTTCGAGGTTTCTGGTTTCTGAAACATAAATAATACTGTACTGTCACTAAGACTCATCTGGAATATCCTGTTGTTGCCCAGAGCCAGAGTGATCTTTCAGTTGATCAGGGTGTCCAGGGGCAGGAGCTCCAGGTTGCTGCATATCTCTTTGCCCTCATTGCTGGCTGCCCCAACTGCTCACGGAGCACAACAGTTATGCGTACAGTGCCTTGAGCTCCAGTAGAGGTGGCTCCATGCTGTAGCCTTGCCATTGCTGGTCTGACCCTGCTGACAGACCGAGGATCAACCATATAAACAAATGACATTTTCCTTTGCTCTAACCACACTCCCATATGGGTTACTACCGAGTCTCTAGCCTCCTTCTCTCTCTTCACAGCTCTTCTCTGCCATCTTCTCTTCCAATATTATGATACCACTTTTTAAAAGCATCTTTCTGTATTACCTACCTTACTTAGTTTTCCCAGAGATGCTGCATGCTCTGAAGACTCATCCTCGCCTGCTACATCTCCCCTTGGGGTCTTGAGCCCTTTCTATTTTAAAGTAACAAAGTCTTATACATAGATTTTTAAAGTAACTTCAGTGAGATTTGATAGAGGTATTCAACAGCTCTGTGATGATATAAATAACTTCCATTGTTTGACTAAGTTCCCTCAGGTTATATAATTCCTGATACAGTGCTTGGGTATCAACCACCTTTACCCAACTTAGGTTAAAAAGTAGATAAACAGCATGAGAGGATCTGGTAGAATAATGGATAGGGAGCCTAATGATAAAAAGCGAAAAGCAAGGCTAAGGCCTCAAAAGCCTTATTTGGGCAAAATTTCCTCTTTCCTCAGTCCTGATAATACAGTTTTCTTAGTTGATTCTATCTTTGAGTTTTATATTAGTAGAAATAAAACTATAAGTACTTTCTCTGTAACAGACACCGTACTAAATATCTTCTGTGTGTTGCTCTTGAACACATTAGTATTTTGAAATTATTATTCCCATTATGTGAATAGGGAAATTGAGACTCAAAGAATTCACACTTCTTTGGAACCCAAATCTAATATCTGTAACCAAATTCCAAAATTTTCTAATATTCTCTGAAATATTCTGTCGATAGTAGGGTAGCTTTTTGCTTTGTTTTTGAAGGCAGTAAATTATGTATTGCATTTTCTGAGTATGTTATTCTTCAGCAGTAGCTAATTTAAAATCCAGTTAATGAATTGAACTTAGTATACCAAGCAAGCAGTTGTTACATATAGATGAAAATATAGTGATTAAAAGGAGCTTAGAGTTGAAAAAGAAGTAGTATTTTCAACTAAAAGTTATGAGTTTAATTTCTGATTTCCTGACCTTTTAGAAAAACTATACCCCAAGTTTATATCATTTTTCTGTATTTAAGTTTCATTAACTTCAAAATAGACACTTCTCGTGACTTTTTAAATCTTTTTATTCAATTGTTCATTGATTACATTAGTACTATGTTCCTATTTTATGTGTTTAGGTATTTTGTATCCACAAATCTCTTGATACCACTTGCAGCATGATATTCTAGGAGGTATTAAAGACTATTGTGGGTCCTGGAAATCTAAATCCCTTTCCCTCTTTCTCTGAACTGCTGAGCTATCTGTCTGGCCTCCTCCCTCCCCCCTTAGCGGGAAGTTTTAGAAGGTCAAATGAAATAATATTTATAGACATAAAGCTTAAGGTATGAAGCAAAACCATAATTACTGTGTAATTAACTGCAGTATATTTCATTAATTCTTGAAGAAGCATTAAAACAATGGTCAGGTAGCTTATGGGCAAATTATACTGATTTTGGAGAAAAGCAAATTATTCCTGCTTTCATACAGTTGCAGTCATGTCCAGTTCTATCCAGTACCAGTGTCCCTCATTCAGTGAGCTTCAGGCATTTGACCAAGGGGGTGTTCTGGTCATGAACCAGCTCCTGTTAGCATACAATCTCTAGCTCCAGGTAGACTGAGCGTCTGAACGATGTGACTAACCTGTGTATGCTCATGAGCAAGCTGCATCCAGGCCATGTCTTCAGGATCAGCTGCTCCATGAATAATGAACACAAGCTAGAAACTCAAAACGCCATGAGATGGAGAGTAGGTACATGATGCAGTTGACAGGGAAAGGACATGTCTTAGAGCAGCTGGACATGTCATCAAATAGAGAAGTAACAGCTGAGCTTGGATCATGATAGCTAAGAAGGCATGCTGGTGCCTCATTGGGCTGCATATGTGCACCAACAAATGTGCCAGCCAACCAGTATGGTGGCCTATAGTACCAAGTGATACTTCTATAGCCACAAAACCATATCGCTGCTGTGGACTGATTACAACATCATCCTTAGCCAAGTAGGTATGGAAGTTCAGGGATCCAGAGACATAACTATAACACCAAACTGGGCACATGGAAGTATGACAGCTCTTCTCTGTCCCTAAAGAAGAGCTACATGCAGGACTCTGACTGGAATGGCCATGTCCTAAGGGGCAGATACATGGCTCTCTGTATTAACAGGGTTTCCATCTAGGGGCAGTTGCTCAGGCAAGGCCCTGAAGCATCCCCATCATCCCTAGATTGACTACTGTTTACATTTACAGTTATGGTGCCCAGCCTCAGGCCCTGAGAATGAACACTTTTCATTCCATGGATCACATGAATGTAAGCTGAGGACCTGCATGGACCCATTCTATACAGTGCACCTGGTAGTCTGTCCTCAGGTGGATTGTTAGATTGTTAGTGCGCTTCAGGGCTCTGGATCTCCCTTAGTTTGGTCGAGGATTCATTTCTTTATTCTGAGGTGGTTAAGAAGTATTCTACTTTATCAGTACCATTCCTATCTGCTTTCAAAGTATTTTGTGTACAGTATCTGGTGTGGTTGCTCTGTAAGTAAGCATTTTGATCTAGATATTTGATGGTATTTTATCAGTACCATTTCTGTCTGCTTTCAAAGTATTTTGTTTACAGTATCTGGTGTGGTTGCTCTGTAAGTAAGCATTTTGATCTAGGTATTTGATTCGGTTTTGTTGCTTTGGATCTAAAGGTATTTTGAATTCTGGCTTTTTACCTTGTTTTTAGTATTTTGTTCAATTTTGGAATTGTGAAAGAATTTTGGTTTTTGTTTTGTCTTGGTTTTTCTTGTCTTTGAAATGTTTTGGTTTCTTATCATTTGCCCTTTGTCTCCTGACATTCCTCCTTAAATATGCAATTTTGCCTTTTCCTGCTGCTTCTCCCATGACCTTGGCAGGCCCTTAGCTTAGGAATTCTATGAGGGCCTGATGATAAAGATGCTAGGCTAAAGGCCTGGCAAGGTCACAAGGAAAAACAAGAGTCTTGTCTATCAATGAGACTTCAACTCCACAAAGATTTTGCTTAATTCTTCTTATCCAAATTATGCAAAAGACATCAGCAGCTGGGTGGTGGTGGCGCACACCTTTAATCCCAGCACTCGGGAGCAGAGGCAGGTGGATCTCTGTAAGTTCGAGGCTAGCCTGGTCTACAGAGCGAGTTCCAGGACAACCTCCAAATCAATACAGAGAAACCCTTAAATTAAATAAATAAATGAATGAAAATAAATAAATAAAGACACCAGTGACTAATAATAGTATTAATGTTTTATACTCTTGAGTACTGATGTTTCTTGATTTAATTACTATCTAAAATGTTCCATAGTACATTTTGCTGAGATTAAAAATTAATTATATAATATTTTAGCAATATAAAGGAGAGATTGTGCTATAGTAATAGTAACTACTTTTTAAACTACCATTTCTTTTCATAAGTAAGACAGTTCATCAGATGCAAATAACTATAAATAGAGGGAACTATATTGTCTACAGTAATTTTTATTTTAGACCTTTGTTTCATCTGTAATCTTTACTCCATTAGGCCAAACTTTTCGATATTATTTAATTTTAGACACAATAATCTATGCCAGGTGTAAATATTATATCTGATACAGAAGGTGAAAATAATTCAGACCTGGATCATAATGGCTAATGCTTTTGATATGATCTAAGAGTTTCCTTCGATTACCTCTTTTGGCAATGATCTTTAAAGGGGGAACATTTTGCTTTATTTATTTTAAGGAGTAATTTGTTGTAAACGTAGATGCCAAGGGCTTGCATACTCACTATGCCCTGTATGTGTTGGTTATATAAGTAATAAGACAACAATTTGGCTTATTTGCTACAACCTTGACACAAATATTATTACATTGTCAATGGTGATTTTAAAAATGGTACCGAGATCTAGTGAAATAAGTTTCTTATACTACCAGACCCAAGTCCTGTTCTGGATGGCCTATAGCTGATTTTTGGAAAGACTGTAGGGTTGTGAGAATATTTTGTGGTGTAATTAAGGTAAATAGTGTGTAGTTTGGTGATCTTCCTGTTAATTTATGGTAGAAATGAATAGGACCTAGTGCTTTTTAAAGTATTTTTATTCTTTGAAATTTTCATAAATGTGTAAAATATATTCTGATCATATCATCTCCTCATTCTTCTCAGATGACTCTTCCTAACAAGCCCACACCCAACTTCGTGTCCTCTTTAAAGTTTTAGTTTCATGATTCAATTATGTGTGTGTGTGTGTATGTGTGAACACGCGTGCTGTGATGTGTAAGAGGAGGTGAGAGGACACCTTTGAGAAATCATTTTCTCCTTCACTGTCTTTGGTTCTAGGGATCAGTCTCAGGTCATCAGGCTTGGTGGCTTACCCGTTGAGCCATCTTGCGTCCTCCCCACCCCTTAAACCAGTGAGTCCAATTAGTTTTGTCCATGTGCGTGTGGGTGTGGCGCCACCGTTTCATACATGAGCTACTGTCCATTGTCGTACCTCAGTGAAAAGTTACTCTCCCTTCACAGTAGCTCTTAATTGCCAGTGGAGTTCCTCAGCTACAGATAAGGCCTCAGGACCGCTGTCTCTCACTTCTAGACTGGAATTTTGACTGGTTTGGTTTGGTTTAGCTAATCATGGCTGCTGTGATGTCCTTGTATAAGTACCACATTATGTTTAAAATACAGCAAATTTTCTTAGCATTTCTGTATTCTCAGGCTTGTACATTCTTTCTGCCCACTCTTCTCAAATTATCTATGAGCCGTGCAGTGATAGAGAAAGAGAGGTTGATAGAGTGCCCTATCACATGATCACTCATTCTCAATACTTTGACCAGTTATGAATCTCATATTAAACATTTCCTTCTATGGAAAGAAACTTTTCTGTTCAAATTTGAGATTACTGTGAATTTATATGTATAAAAGTAAGTATAAATATAAATATTTGGAAGGTCATTTAGCCAAACAACAATGAACCCTCAGCAGCAGCAACAACAACAACAACAACAACACACACACACACACACACACACACACACACACACACACACACACACACAGAGCACACTCCAGGATCTATGGGATGTTAGGACTGTTTAATATGAGCTTCCAGCAATCAAATATAGTTTCAGTTTTTAAAATTAGCATATTGGATAGTGTACTTCCCTTTCCCTTGCTTAAAATATACTTCTTTAAAATAGAAGTTCCAGTTGTATCAGTGTTTCAGTTACAGAGAGAAAAGACCAAATTGCTATTTAACACCTATTTCTGTTCCTGAACTGTGCCTGCCTGCAGTTAATAGGTTTCTGTGAAAGTATTCTTCCTTAACACTAGTCGGTGGTATCTACCTCTGTGAAGAATAGTCATTTCGTTCCCTACCCCTCAAACTCCTAGTCTTTCTGCTAGTTTATATCATCAAAGTATTTATATAATATACTATATTTTCTTCAGGATTTTCTGAGTCAGTGCTAAAATATTTAACTCTAGATGTGAATATATGCACACAAGGGAACAAAGTTGAATGGTCTCATAGAATATCTGTATTCCTATGTGTATTAGCATTACCCACTGAAAAAATTGCAAAGAACAAATTCTTGTAGATTCTTTTAACTCTTTCTAGTTCTTCTTTTCCCCCTACAACTATAGCTTTCTTGTTTATTCTACTTTTGTGTTTCCTTTCTCAGATTTCTTTTTTACTTGGTTAGAGCTATAGTCCTCAAAATGAAATAACCACATTATAAGGAATATAATGTGTACTACAAAGGGGGAAGGTTAGAAATCATCTGTGTGATAATAGAAAAATTTTAGGGTTCATTGTGTTGATAACATATTGAGTAATTGTTAATGGAGGTAAGTGAACTGTTTAAGTCTTTTGTAGTTTGAAACCTTTTTATTTGACTTTCAGTTGTGAGTAAATTTGATTATGGAATTCCAATCTCATTTTTTTTTCTCAGAACATGTTAACAATACTTATTATTTGTGTTACCAGTATGGCTTTCTCTCAAGTTCTGCAGGGCTGTTTCCTCAACAATTCTGTTTTGAGTAGAAATGCTGTGTTCACTCTCAATGTAAGTCCTTTGTGTCCTCTTTGCTTCTCATGAACTGATATGCCTAGAAGAAAATAGATGTGGCCAAGTATTCCATGTCCTTTGAAGGATAGTTCTTAGAATTTGTTAAGATGGTAAAACCTCATCTCATCTTTGTGAAATGCTTGCTGCGTCAGCCAGCCCAGTCTGGTCTGCTTATGAAATAATGCTCCTGATGGCTGCATTTGCCTTTCACTGGCTCTTTGTACTTACAAAAAGATGACCCCCACCCAGCAGGAATTATATCTAGTACCTTGAATTGTAGTATTTCTCATTTCTTTGATATTTTTTATATTTGTCTACCTTGAATATCTCAAAATTTATCTTTTTCCACCTGTATGCCCCCTTTTGAATTTTCAGCCCTATTAGACCTTGCTTACCACTTTCCTCATGAATATGTTTTATCTCATTGGTATATTGAGGATAAACTGACAGATAAACAATATACATGTATGTTGTCTTAAACTGTACTGTTTAAAGTTCCATCATAAGTAAAGTATCTTGGACAATTGAATAGAAGGCCTTATATCTTTGTCATATGTAAATTGAGATCACGAACTCCGTTTCCACTACTTTTTTGTTTTAACCAAATATTTTGTGCTGTTAACATGCTTGAAAGAATTCATCTTCAAGCATCTAGTATAAGCCTTTGTTGAAAACAGGCAAGCACTGCCAAATTATTCTGTGACAGGATCTTACTCAGGAGCCTAGGCCGAACTTGAACTCAGTGTGTAGCTAATGAATACCTTGTGCTTGGAAAACTTCGGCTTTTGACTTTTGAGTATTTCAGTTACAGGTGTGCACCAATACCACTGCTAGTCACTGTCAAATACTTTTTGCAACTATCAAAGTGAGCTTTTACTTTGTTTTTGTGATTAATGTAATAAATTATAATGAAAGCTTTTAATGATAATCATTCTTCAATTACTTTTCAATAAGCTCTACTATACAATAGTACCAGTGCTTACAGTTCAGATACATACAAAATGAAGGGTGGTATCCTGAAATGACTTTTCTTAAGGAAGAAAAAAAAAATCAAAGAGATGCTAAGAATGGTGCTAAAGAATGAATTTGTAAAGTACTCAAATGAATTTAGTTTTCCCTCTTTTCTCCTGACCAGTGTATTTATTGTGTATCAGTTTTATTAAGTCAAAACTTATGTTTTAATTCTACTTAACTTCTTTGGTCCTCTGTTGTATTTACCTTTTTTAGTCTTCTTATACAAATTTTGCTTCATACACCTTTCTTTTTCTCATTCTCTATGGTATAATGGTAGCACATTAACTTGACACATTTTACTTTTTGTTAGTTAATTGAGAATTTTGTACACTGTGGTTTGATCATATTCACCCTCTGTTTTAATTAGGATTTCTATTACTATGATAAAATAACATGACCAAAGCAACTTGTGGAGGTAAGGGTTTATTTCATCCTTCTACTCCCAGGCCACATTTTAATTACTGGAGCAAGTCAGGGCAGGAACTCAAAGTAGAAACTTAAGCAGAGGCCTTGGGGGAACACTGCTTATACTCATGGTTTGCTCAGCCTGTGTTTGTATGATACATGATCACCACCCATCCTGAGCTGGGCCCACCCACATCTATCATTAGTCAAGACAATACACCTCAGTCTTCCCTACAGATCAATCTCAATGAGACATTTTCTCAATTATTGTTTCCTTTCCTCAGATAATTCTAGCTGTGTCAAGTTGATATATAACTAGCTAGCACACTCCCTTACACAACTCCTTCTAGTTCAGTAGTTTTCAGCCTTCCTAATGCTGTTTCCCTTTAATACAGTTCCTCATGTTTTGGTGATACCCAACCATAAAATTATTTTTATTGCTGCTTCATAGCTATACTTTTGTTACTGTTATGAATTGTAATGTAAATACCTGTGTTTTCCAGTGGTCTTAGTGAACCCTTGTGAAAGGATCATTCAGCACCCCCTCCCCCGACATACACACAAAGGGGTGGTGACCTTCAGGTTGAGAACCACTGGTGTAGATATTTAATTCTATGAAGTTTCTTCTTCTTCTTCTTCACTTTGTCCCATGTATGTTGTGTTTTCATTTTTGTTCAATTCTAGGGACTTTAAATTTTCCTTCTTCATTTCTTCGTTTGTCAGATTCTCATTTAGTAGTGTATTCTTTCCATGAATTTGTGTAATTTCTCTTCTTTCTATTGCTATTGAAGTCCACTGTGGTCAGATAGAATGCAGAATGTTCAGTTTTTCTGTTAATGTTAAGACTTGCTTTGTGCCCTTTTATGTGGTTGATATTGGAGAAAGCTTCATGGACTGCTGAGAACAATGTGTATTCTTTAGTGTTTGGGAGGAATGTTCTATAGATATCTCTTAGGTCCATTTGATTTATGATGTCATTAACTCTAGACTCTTTGTTGTTGTTGCATTTCTAGATGACTGTTGTATCTGTGAAAGTGGGGTTTTGGAATTACCCATTATCACTGTGGGTAATTTGATATCACTATCAAAATTCAGTCTGTGATTTTATATCTAGTAGTTTTTCTTATATTGAATTTGGTGTTTCTGTGTTTGGTGCTTATATGCTTAGGATTATACCATCATGCTGGTGTTCTTACCTTTTCTAACTAACTTTGGCTTCAAGTCTATTTTGTCAGATACCAGAATAGCTATCTCTCTTTGGTTCTTAGTTCTATTTGCTTGGAATGCCTTTTCCTGTCCATTACCCTCGGGTTGTAACTATCATTGATGACAAGGTATGTATCTTGGAGGTAGGAAAAAGATGGATTTATAATCCAATTGTGAATCTGTGTGTTTTCACTGAGGAACTGAGAGAATGAGTATTCAGAGCTATTTGAACAATGTGTGCTAGTTCATGTTAGTTTGTTGATTTTTTTTTTGCGGTGTTTTTGTTTGTTTTGTTCTGGTTTCTTTTGATGATCACCTGTCTTGGTATTGATTTTTTGTTTGTTTTGCTTTTTTTTTTCCATTGTTTGAGCCCTCTGGCTTCTTGGGTGTGTGTGTGTGTGGTTTTTTTTTTTCCTTCAGATTGAACTGGTATCCACTGTGAAACATTTTTAGTAGCTAACTACTTATAATGTCTTTTATCATGGAAAGTTTTTATTTCTCCTTCAATTTTAATAGTTTTTGTTGCTTTAATAATCTGTTTGACAATTGTAGTCTTTTGGAATTTGGAATACATCTTTCCAAGTCCATTTGGCTTTGAAGATTTCTGTCAAATACGGTAGTATTCCAATTGTCCTGCCTTTGTATATGACATTTTTCACGTGTAGCTTTTAGTATTTTTTCTGTATTATGTGTTTGTAAATTTTTAACTGTAATACATGATGGAGAATTACTTGTCTGTTTGCTGTTTTGTAGGTCTCTTTGGTTGGGCATCTTTTTCTATGAGGAGAGTTTTCTCCTATGTTTTGCTGAAGGTATTCTGTATGCTTTCCCTTTGGTGTTCTCCATAATTCAGGGCTAGACATTTTTCATGGTGTTAACAATATTTTTCCAACTTTTCCTTGATGTTTTGCCAGGTGTTCCCATTCTTCTGCTTCAGCTAATACCCCTGACTTTCTGTTTTTAAAGTGATCAGTTCTGTTGGTTAGGCTTTCCACTGAGACTTTTAATTGGCTTACTGAATTTTTCATTTTAAGCATTTTTAAAGCTTGGGTTTTTTTCATAGACTCAAAATCTATGTTTCCTGTTTTAGATTGACCTCCTTATTTCACTCGTTTCTTTGTATTCTTTGAGTTGTTTAACCATATTTACAATCATTCTTTTAAATTCTGTGACTGGGAGTTTTTCCAGGTTATTTCCAGGAAGGACCATTATGAGATTTTACTTTTTGGGTGAGATTATTTCATTTTTTCATATTTTTATTTCTGTGTTTAAATTTGTGCGTTTGTAGCTAGTTATTTTTTTTTCCTTTTTTGTTCTGATCACCTTCTTTCAGCATGAGTATTTATAGTGTTCAGGAGGAAGTTCATAGC
The DNA here is from genome assembly GCF_017639785.1 of Mesocricetus auratus. Lineage (NCBI taxonomy): Eukaryota > Metazoa > Chordata > Mammalia > Rodentia > Cricetidae > Mesocricetus > Mesocricetus auratus. The sequence goes on from NW_024429189.1 coordinate 8,835,763, forward strand.
AGGGTTGGGGTGTCTATGTTCCCCATTGGTTTGATATTGGAGACTGTGGCTTATCTGTTTCTAACCTATAGTCTGGGGCCTTCTGTGATGATCAAGTCACTTGGAACAAGTGTCCTTTGGCCATATGTACTGGGTATCAAGGCTGGATAAGCTAACTAAGGATTTCAGGCAGGCAGCTGCCAATACTCTGCTGTGAAGGGAAGGGGTTGACTGGCTTTCTCTAGCCGTGACTAGACAGTGCTTTGTGAGGAGCTGGCTGAGAACTGTGGAGTTCCAAAGGAAGGAAGAGCGATTAGGAGGAAGTGATGTTCCTGGTAACCCATTATGGGGCTTAGAAGTGACCTGAATGGAAGAGGGCTAACCAGGGGAATTCAGGTAGCCTTTATGTGTCTTTATGATATATGGGCAAGGTGGAGTGTCCCCAGTGCTGAGTGGTCTTAAACTTTTTGTGTTCAGCTGCTTGTCTTAACTCTGAGCGCTTCTGTCACCTCATGTCCTAAGCTATGGTATGTTGTTGTGTTTTTTTTTTTTTTTTTTGATGTATTTTGTGGTCTTGTGGGATTTTTCCCATATGTGTAATTTCACATATTTATAAATTCCACTTGTTATAAGGTTCTAGTTTGACTCTTAAAATCAGAGGGAAAACTTTATATGACTTAATCTTAAAATCTGTTGAATTGAGGCCGGGCGGTGGTAGCGCACACCTTTAATCCCAGCACTTGGGAGGCAGAGGCAGGCGGATCTCTATGAGTTTGAGGTCGGGCTGGACCGATAGCCTCCAAAACAATACAGAGAAACCCTGTCTCGTAAAAACCAAAAAAAAAAAATGTTGAATTGTTTTATGAACTTCATCTATTAATGGATAAAATGACTTGGTGTGATTTTATACTACTATAAAGTCATCTTGTTATGACTCAGTTCTGTATATTATATATACAGAACAGTTATTTCTTTTAAACTCAGTGCTCATCTTTGTCCCTTATTCTGGTATTTGCCTAATAAATTGATAGTTTATTATTATATTTTAACCTGTGTCTTTTGTTTGTCATCTGTAAAATTAAGACTTGAAACAATGGGTCCGTTGCATCTCTATACTTTTTAGGGGCAGCAGTATTTTAGGGTAGGAGAATAGGCCTGAAACCAGGAAAATTTGTGTTCAGTCCCTTGTCAGCTACTTACATGATTAAATATAATTTTTAAAACACTCTAAATCTTTTTCCTAGTAGTTAAGTTGAAGTTATTGCTACTAACAGCATTTCTGAAGAAAATCAGTCACAATACTTTATAAAGTGTTCAAGATGCATTTGTGCAGTAGTCTTCATACCCCTCTGTCATAGATACTTCATTTGAATAGAATCCAGACAAAAAAGCCATCCTTCCTAACCATTCAAACCTTTTCTTTAGTTTATTCTTGAGTAGACTTAGCCATTGTGAACCATGAACATTTGAGTGCTTTCAAGGATGCCCCCAGTGTCATCATTTTCAGTTTTACTTAGCTGCATGTTGATTCCTCAGTTTATCATTATGCTACATGCATGTTATGACAGGCTCTGCTTTTTTATTTCCTTATTTTATACAACCTGTGAGCACATCTAGGTTACTACGTTAGAACTGATGGCAATAATAAAAAGGGAAACAAGACAATTTAAAGAAAGATTAATTTCAAAGTTGTTCAGTTGAGATGTTCTGTAATTTTGCACACATCACTGTATTGGAACCTGTTCTTTAGCCCCTAATTTTATCCTGTTTTCCCTATCTTGTTATCTTCCATTTTTCAAGTCCTAAACAAGAATTTACCCTTGATTGCTCCTCACTTTAATTTCAGTCCATCAAAAATTTTGTTGATCATCAAAATTTTTCTTCAAAGAGAATCCTTTTCTTTCATTTTACTGTGGTATCATTATCGCTTGTCAAACTATCCTTAATATCCTCATAATTTATTTTTCAGCATCTGATCTTCTTTGTCTGTTACTAAACTGTCTTTTCTCTGAAAGTTCTTTTCAATTGCATTATTACCTAAATTACCTATATTTTTTCCTTACAATTTTGAAGTGACATCAGGAACATTTGACTACTATCTGTGTTGTCAGTATTCTTACGGGCTTTCCTGCATAAGACATTCACATTTGCTGCGCTTTTCTCCTCCCAGTTACTGGCTTTGACTTGTGTCTGATGTTATTTAATCTCCTGCTCTTCAGTTCAAATATTTTTTAGAGAAGCTATAGGGATTACACCATTCTACAATAGACTCCTTCTAGTCTAACTTAAGATTTCTCATCCATTGCATACCAATTTCTTCATTTTATTTCTTTTATTTGCTTTTATTTTATGTATTTATATTAACATTCAAACATATTAAAATTAATGTCTCCAAAGCCTGAAGAGCATATATCAGTGTCAGCTACTTAAAATATTTACAGATGAGTGAATTATAATTTGTCAGACTTCCTTATTGTATACCAAACTTTATATATCAAATGGTGCTTAATCTTTAAAAAAAATAATCTTTTAAAAAATAACATGAATATATTACCTCTATGTATTTTAAAAATAACTTATTTTATAGTTACTGTTTTATGTTACTGATTTATTTTGTTATAGTCTATTTTTTTTATGTGCTTTGGTGTTTTGCCATCAGTGTTGGGCCCCCTGGAACTGGAACTTTAGACAGTTGTAAACTGTCATGTGGGTGCTAGGAATTGACTCCAGCACATCTAGAAGAGCAGTCAGTGCTCTTTTCCACTGAGCCATCTCTCCAGCCCTTGTGATAGTCTTTTAAGCGATTGTTTTTATTACTGGGTTTGAGAAAAGGTCTTGCTGTGTAGCCCAGGCTGGCTTCACAATCACAGTCATCTTTCTTCTGCTTCTAAATGCTGTGGTTACGAGGGTTATGGGCATGTGCCACCATGCGTGGCTACCATCTCTTTTAAAACATGAGTTTCTTGTTTATATTCAAATGGGATACAATTCAGAACTGCTTTCTTATGGAGGTTGTTGTGTTCTTTTCCTCTGTCTGACTAGGAAGTAAGTTGAGGGAATTTACCTCATTCAAGAAGTAGGTGAGTATCATATACACGATTAACTTATCTAGAAATATTATTAGTTTGCCTTTTAATCATGAAAAAAGTCTGTGTGACTACCACTCATTCTGTTTTCCTTCGGTTTTAATCACCAAGGGGAAAAATGAGGCCACACTAATTGCTTTTCCCATTTTGAATTTCACAGAAATATATTTCAACGGTGATTTCTTTCTGTGTATGGTTTGATTGTTTTACTATTTGCTTGTTTTTGGAAAGAGTGAATTGGGCATTTGTAGGCCATGCCCCACGTGTTAATGTTCCCTGGCCCTTGGAAAGGATAGTGTGAATGTACCTTTGAAAACTTCATACACAGTAGACATTTATTCTTAGTATCATTTGCCATTTACAGGAAAAAGAAGCTCCTCTGATCGAGGCTAAGGAGAGCAACATTCTGTGAGCATAAACATAAGTATTTAGGAACAGTTTAATGACATGTCCCTTTAGTAAAATAAAAAAAAAAATAGGTTCATGCCTAAGGCTTATGACTTCCCCAGCCATGGGTCCTTGACCAGGTCTAGATTACCAGATACAAACTTCTAGCAGAGTGTACCCCATATCCAATCATAATGCAGTTGGCTACTCCCATACAAGCCATGCTTTTATTGAATCAGTGGGCACATCTTCCCTGGCAGGTTGCCATTGTAGCACAGAAGGTCCACAGCTGAGTAATATCCTTGATGGCTTTCCCCCCAAGCTTTCTGAATAGCAATATCTGATCTGTAAAAACTACCCAGCAGGAGAGACCTTCCAGCTTAGTTTCAACTTGGTCTTCTATAATTCCTGCCTCCGATGTGTGTGGTGTCTTCATTCAATCAATTTATAGTTGCTTCTTCAGTCAATTTACAGTTTCCTTTGATGTACAGAACCTTTTCAATTTCATGAAGTCCCATTTGTCCATCATTGGTCTTACTTATTCAGTGACCTGGATCTTGTTCAGAAAGTACTTATGTGTTGACATGTATTTTCTACTTTTCTCTGTAGCAGCATCAGGTTCTGGTCTTAGGTTAAGAGCTTTGATCCATTTGGAATTTGTATGGGTAGGATAAGGAATGATTGAGTTTCGTTTTTCTTCAGGTAGATATTTTGATTTTCTAGGAGCACTTGTTTGAGATGATCTCTTTTTTCCATTGTATACTTCTGAAACCTTTGTCGAAAGCCAGTTGGTTGTAGTTGCATGGGAGAACTTTACTAAAGTAATAGTTTTCATTACTGTTGACTGTGTTCTTCTCTTCAGTTTCCCTACTTCCCTTTCTCCTCCTTTATGCCTATGTGTTCTCACCTTTTCCCCCAACTTTTTCTTGCTCTATTGCCACCACCATCACCCCTTTACTACTTCTCCCTTTTCTCCTTTTTTTCCGTTTTCTTTGTTTTACTTTTGAGAAAGGAGACTGGAATTTGCCATATAAACTAGGCTGGCCTATTATCTCCAGTACATCTTCCTGGAATTTTCCGTGTGGATCAGGCTCTGCTTCCCTGCTCTCTACCTAGGGTTCCAGGTCTGCACAGTGGTTCCTGGACCCTGTTCATATCTCTGTTGCAGAGTTTTAAAGTGCTTACACTACTGTTCTGTAGTATTACAGAAAATTGTGTCTCTTTTAATTGAAGGATTTGCCTTTTCCCAAGTATATCCCTCCATAGGATTTATGAGATCTTTTTTTGTATCTGTTCTTAAATAAAAAGTATATTCTCATTGCTCTTACAAATTACAGTATATTCAACAACATCAACAGTGGCAGTCAGAGGAGGGGAGGAGAACAGAAGGTGAGAACACTGAAGAGATGAACGTGGTCCAACAATAACAAAATATATTGCTTTAGTTTATTATAGTTCTCCCATGTGACTAACCCAACTGATTTTTGACAGAGATTTCAGAAGTAATCATTCGAGAAAGGAGAGTGTCTCAAACTTGCTGTTCAACAACATCCAGATAGATTATTAATTATGCATCCAGATTGATTTGGTGTAGGAACATGTAACTAGAAAAGAAATACATGATTCAGTACATCTGCAAGAGAAATGCTATGGCAGAGATACAGCCTTACGACACAGCCGGGTTGTCTGAATTGTCTGCAGGCTTTTGTAGAAATCTATGCTCTTTGGTGAGAACTGACAGGTGATGACAAGTAGTCACAGTGATAACTTGCTCATGGCCCTTTGGATTTCAGAAAGTGATGGCAGAAGATGAAGCAGACATGAATGTCATTAAGTTTCTATAATGTGTTATGCTACGTGGATATTTTTGATTTGTGATATTTTGAGAAATAGTGTCATATAAATATTGAGTTTGTTTAGAATCCAAATGTTGGTTTCATTTATTAAAACTTTCTAAAATTATTTGAACACTTCATGTATTCTCTCGAATCTAAAGTAGTAATTTTCCTCAACTTTAAATATATTCTCCCTCCCAATTTTCTCATAGGTGATCAATAAATTTATTTTCTTTTCATGTAGCTAAATTACTAAAGTTCGTGGGATATTATAGGAATCTTAAACCTATAAGGTGGCCATGTCTCGGGAACCCACTCCACCTCTGCCTGGAGAGATGTCTCCTAGCCCTGTTGCAGAAAGCTGGTGCTATACACAGGTACATGACATTTCAAATGCATTTGATGGTTTTCACATAAACATTTTCTAGTCATGACAAGTATTATTGTAAAGTTGTGAAACAGTGTGGCACCATCACTAGAAAGATTAGAACGAGTATTTGACTTGTGATAAATGAGATTATTAAGTTATGAGTGTAAAAAGTGGCTTTCTGATCTCATAGGTTAAAGTAGTGAAATTTTCCTACATGTGGACTATTAATAACTTCAGTTTTTGTCGAGAAGAAATGGGTGAAGTGTTAAAGAGTTCAACATTTTCTTCTGGCCCAAATGATAAAATGAAATGGTAAGCATTATTATTATATTTTTTAACTGTAGTTTTTCTTACTTGGGGTTTATTGTTGTTGGTCCTATGGGTGTTAGTATAATTTTACGTTAAATTAGTAATTAACTCTCACAAAAATGGAAAAAAAACATGGAGTTATTACAAGAATACTGTTGTGATATTAATTTGCAGTGATTTTAGTATCACCTGTCTTTTTGTTAATGTCAAATACTAAATTCCTCTAAGTGACCTATTGTTTTATTTTAGGTGCCTGAGGGTAAACCCAAAGGGATTAGATGACGAAAGTAAAGACTACTTGTCCTTATATTTGCTTTTAGTCAGCTGCCCAAAAAGTGAGGTTCGAGCAAAATTCAAATTTTCCCTTCTGAATGCTAAAAGGGAAGAAACAAAAGCAATGGGTAAGTGATTGGCAAACTGGATGAAGAAGTCTCTTTATCTACATATGGTGACTTTACCTAGCAAAATTTTGGATTATTTTCCTCCCTCAAATTTTCGTAGTCCAAAATTTTTATCTGTTGCTATTGTATAATTTTACATCTCATATTCTAGGTAAAGTCTTTTCATAAGTTTTAGCTTCCATAGTACTTAAAATAATACTAAATTTTAACTGCTGCATGCCCTAAAATGACATTTCACTGGTCACTTGGAAAAATAGTTACTGCTAAAACAGGGTTGCTGGTATAATGTCATTAGAAATTTTCTCTTCCCCTACCTTCTTGCTGGACAATAATACAGAGGAGGTGGAATGGCCTCCTACTTATTTTTTTTTAAACCAGGTAACTAACACTAAATGAAAGAAAATCATTCGACTTTTATTATATTCAGAGCTTGTTAACCCTAGTGGCAATGCTTTACTTCAGAAATTCATAATAGAAGAATGTTAGAGAATATTTATAATGTGTTTAATAGGCCATACTGAATTGTAAATACTTTCTAGAAGTGACTCAAAAAACCAGTTAACTTCATTTCATACACACACACTTTTTTAATATTTGCTTTTCCATATTACGTGACATTTAAAATAGACTACTTTAGTCAATTTACATCCTGAGTGTAGATAATAATATGTAATGAATATTTTCTGCTGAGAATCTTGTGTATTTCACAGTATGCAATTGAACACCAGGATGTTTGAAACATCTTAGGTATTTATCAAAATCTTTCATAAAATCTTGGGCATGGTAAGAGGCCTTTTCGCATTCTCACCAATTTGAAGTTTCCTGTAATTCATCAAACTTAAATCAATAGGATGGGTTCACTAGCAGAGCTTAAAAGATTTCTTATGACCTGGAGCACCTAGCTTTAAAGGGAGAAAGAAGAAATAAGATATTTTCTAACAAAGTTTTGTTGACTACTTATGTCTTTGCTAATTTTTAAAAAATGTATTTCATTTAATGGCAGGGCGTATGTATGTGTGAAAGAGAGAGACACAGAGAGACAGAGAGAGAGAGAGAGAGAGAGAGAGAGAGAGAGAGAGAGAGAGAGAGAGAGAGAGAGAGAGAGAGAGAGAGAGAGAGAGAGAGAGAGAGATGCGTCTTTTCTTTCTGGCGGACTTGATGGCTTAGCTTAAGATAGTCAGAGGTCTTAATTTAAGTTCATTGACTGTGAACAAACTTTTGAGCAATGATAGTGGTTCGATTCCTCTTGACACATTTCTTCAGATACCTTATTTACACACATGGGTAATGCATCATAGTGGATAGTGTCTTTATGTCCTGTACATCTATATTTCTTTACCATTAAGAAAAAGAAAGTATCTCTGATACTCGTTTTACTTCAACTTCTGTTTTCTACCAGAAAGCCAAAGAGCTTATCGATTTGTACAGGGAAAGGACTGGGGATTCAAAAAATTCATTAGAAGGGATTTTTTGCTTGATGAAGCCAATGGTCTCTTACCAGATGACAAGCTTACATTATTCTGTGAGGTGGGTATGTTTTTACTAATAAAGAATTCCATAGTTTATTGGTGATGTGGCAAAAGTATGAACTAGATTAATATTGAATAATTAAAATTAAAGTGATTGGTATATTACATGGGTTCTTTTGTAAATTCAACAGAAAAAGCTGACTAAAAGCATCTTACAAATTATTGTGGTATTTTATATTTTTATTATATCTCTAGTTTTTTTGCATAGTTATACCTATCACATACTAAATCATTCTTATTGAAGAAGCTGGATATATATGTTTTTGTTGTGTTTATTACTTTCTTCATTCTAAGTAACTCTGATATAGCTAATCAGGTTTTTAGGTTAATAAGATTCAAATTTATTACTTATAGTTTGTTAGTTTGAATGAAAAAGCATGTGGAAAAAAATGGGAAACATCCTAGTCCTTCAAGCTATTGGATTAACATAGTCAGTAGGTGCTAATATTCTAAGAAACTAATCTGAGGTTTAATGATATGCCCATATATTTTGGCAAACATACATGCTTAATGTCTACCCATGAAATATTGTTTTGAAAATTATGAGTATTTCCTCTACCAGGAATTTACTCTTATGATTTGTACTAACTTCAGGTTTTGGTTTGCTTCTGTCATTTTTATCATTGGGTACATTTATTTATATAAAATCATGAGATTCATTTTTGGAGTAAACCCAAGAATTATATTTTCAAAATTATCAGCTGTATGTCATTGTATTGTATGTTACTGAAGTATGTTTTAGAATTGAAATAGCACCACCAAAAAATACTTGCATAAATTAATAACAAAATTCATTTGTTATTAATACACTTATTTGGTTAGTTTCTCATCATTTCAAGGGGAAAAAACTGAAGCATTTGTCTGCAGTAAGCAGATATTTCAGTAGTATTTTAAGTAGATAGCAGATTATATTGTTTAAGTTTTTGCCATTAATGCACACTCTTTCAGAAGTTTACAATTTACCTTAATTTGAAATGTTTGTTTTTTAACTATCATCTTAGAATTTAATTGATCTTTAAAGATTATTTGAGTAATGTATTAAGAAAAAAAAAACCCAAACAACAACCTGACAGTCTTGAGTAGTGAGTCTTTTTTAGAAAATAATCTAAATAATCTGCATTATAAAACTGAAATAGTGTTTGTTAATAGATAATTTCCTGGGTATACGTACTGGAACCTAGACAATCAATAAATTCAGTATTAAGGCTGAAATTAATTTTAGGATTATTCAAGTATGCTTTTGTGAAGTTTGTTTGGTATCCATATGTGAAATAATGCATCTGGTGACTCACAGAATGTATTATGACACATTTTTAAGTTGGTAATGATCAGAACCCATTTTTAGAACTTGAAATGTGCCTTTCACTACCCCAGACATTATCTTTTGGACACTATCTTTAGCATAGATGGGCAAAAATCACCTTTAAACAGCATTCTTTGTGCCCTCCATCATTCTTCCACTCCTCTCATGGATGCCCTTCCTTCTACAGCATCTCCAACACTGCTTGCAGAAGAGGAGGAAGCATTGCACTGCCCTCCCTAAGGAACTGGCACCTCCCCCTCCACTGCAAGTGGTGCTGTAGACAGGTAAGGCAGCTGGGTGCTACCCTTTTGATGCAAGACATAGCTTAGTCTTGCAGTCTATGTAGTGGCTCAAGTGGCAAGAGTTAGATAAGAATTTCTAACAGTGTAAACAGTTCTGCTTCCTTTCTCCAAAGTGATACAACAAACAAGAATTGAGCATAAATTCGAGAAAGGGAACACTGGTCAGAGTCACTCATCTGTATATGTATAGCTAAAACATATGAGAAGCTTTTCATAAAGCTAAGCTCATTCTTAAGGACATACTAGAAGAAAACATTTTCCTTTTGATGAGGTATCAGATTGACTTGACTGTTTAAAACACTTATGGTAATGAGTGGAAGATGGGTTTTATTTTCTGAGCTCTTAGCTATGAGAAATGAAAACTTAACTACCCTGTTGCTATCACCAGAACTTTGAAGACAGTATATTGAAAGCCTCAAACTCAAATTATTATCTCCCTTTACTAGGAGATACATAAAAGCTGAACTTTTCAAGGTTTCTGCCTTTGCAATGAGTAGAGAGTTTAAGCAAATAGTTGATTAGAGAGACAGCATTGTAATTCTTTGTGATTTTAGGATGGTTTTGTAGGGTTCAGGTTTTTCAGAGTTAGAGCCAGTACCGTCTTCACTCCCAAGAAGACAAGAATCAGATTTGTTAGCTAGATGCACGTTCAGTTATACCCCTCAAATGTTCATCTTCATTTAAGCTATATCCGTAGTGTTAATCAGTAGCAAGTTAGCAAGAGAACTATCCGGTGTGTTAAGTCAGCAGGAAATCTCAGCCTTCTTCCTGAATTTTTCTCTCTAGGTTCCATAAATAAAGTTGTTCATTACCTGTTCTCAATATTTTTATCATCTCAAATTATAGATATCAAAACAATGAACCCACCACTTCTCAATTTTAATTAGGTGATTAATTTCCATCTGAATTGAAATGTGTGGTTGCTTTGATAGCACTAGGTAGGTATGAGAGGAATACAAGTCCTTTAAATTATGATTGTTTATACAGAATGCAGCTGTGCTTCACAAATGTGATGAAAATGTTTGTTTTCTTTCACTGTCATTTATGTGTTTATTTATTTATTCATTTATTGTGTGTTTTCCAAGTTTTTATATTAAATATATTATCTTGGGGCCCAGGAGCTGATTCAGTAGGTAAAATCACTTGCCACGCACATGCCTGATGACCAGAACCCACGGAAAAAGCCAAACGTGCCAAAGCAAGTACCTGTAATCCATCACTGCTATGGCAATGGAGTGTCTGAGACAGGAGAATCAGATAGACACTTGTGGTGTAGCTCGATATAACATGACAGCAACAAGACAGAAAACCTCAGAAACAACGTGGAAGGAGAAAACTGACATCTCAAAGATTTCCTCTGACCTCCACATTGGTCGTATGACACTTGTACATTTGCAGCACACACATGCACAGGCACATGCAGGAATATATTATCTTGAATTAGATAGAGACAACACATGGAATTTAAGATACCATACGTTTTTATAACTACTAGGGAATTTATGGAGGTTGATAAACAGTTTCAGTTCCCTCTACCCAAAAATCTCAAGAATAATGCTTAACATACATAGTTGAATATTTCATATACTAAAAAATGATTCTCAAATAAATCCTGAGTATTTATTTACATCAGCATATTCCATTTGTGTATCATTGACTTTCGATACATAGTAAAATAGATCAATCAAGACCAGGGAAGTATTTTCTTCTCTTTGAAGTTACTGAAATTTTAGAGAATTTGAATGATGAAAGTCTTAAGGTAAAACCTTTATTGATGGCTTTGTATACATAATATTTTGACTCTCGTATTTATAATACCATCTCATAAGATTATTATTGTAATAAATAGTTGTGATCATGATTGTTATAAGGAAATATAAACACCAGGACTAATCCTCTCTGCTTGCCCAGTGTTACAATTATGCTGGGTACCGTAGTTGTTTTTTTTCCACATGGGTGCTGAGATAAAATTCTGGTCCTCATGTTTGTCCGCAGGCAGTTTACCAACTAAGCCATCTCTGAAGCCCAGTGTGTATCCTTTAATTTTACATTCATGACATGAATTCATTTATCTGTTGCTTTATAACAAATGTTCCCAATATTTAGCACTCAAAAACATAACTAATATAGCATATGTAATTAATTTTTGAAGATTGTTCATTTGCTCTGAATTATTGTTAGTTGAAGTACTTCTTTTTTTGTTCTTGTTTATTGTAATATGAAATTTCCCATGTAATGTAATGGAGTGCTTTCTTTTAAAGATAATGTGAAAATTACAAGATTTGATTCAATAAACAATGATCTTTAATGGAGTCTACATAAAAGCAGTGTCACAGTTATCCCAACTTATCATTTCCCAGATAAATGAAGTGTCTGCTAATTGAAACAAAGTACATTTATATTGAACTTGCTTTTGACTTTCCACAAAATATTGTGAACTTTGATAATTGCAGTCACTTTTGTGGGAATTCTTGTACTTAAATCAAGTTTAGCAGATATTTACATCAATTCTACTGATATTGAGATTTCTAGGAATAATAATTAAGCTCCAAAATTTCTTTTATATTTGTGTCAGAGTTTTGCATCTATGTCTCCGTACCATCAGAGTGTCTGGTGCCCAGGCAGGCCAGAAAACAGTGTTGAATCCCATGGGATTACAAATCTTTGATAACTCCCATATCAGTGCTGGAAATCAAACCTAGGTTCTTTGGAAAAGGAGGCAGTACTCTTAACTCTTGAGCCATTTCTCCTGCCACAATTTTCCAATTTTATATGATAATAGCTTTATGTTTCTGAAAACCATACAAGTAGTATGTGCAATAAAAGTGAAATGTTAATAGGTATGAACTATAAGTGAAGAACAACAACAAAAATTCCTCTGCAAAACTCTCAACTTGTCAAGTGTGATCATATTGTGGAGTTTCTACTAGGAAATAATTTTGTGATTGGGATAATTGAGCTTTTCAATCAACTGATAAATCATTTGTTTACAAACAGTGTCACCATCAAAAAAGATTAGGTCATTTTTAAGTTTCTATGCTATTTCTCTCACATTAACTTGTTTTGGAGGGTACTAGGATTTTTTATCAGCAGTACATTGAATTAACCAGGGTATTTTAAATTAAAAAAAAATCGAGTAACTGATCATTTAGAATACTGTGTGAAAATGTTTTCCTTGTTGTCTTCTTTGTTAGGTGAGTGTGGTTCAAGATTCAGTAAATGTATCAGGACATACTAACACAAACACTCTGAAGGTGCCAGAATGTCGATTAGCAGAAGACTTAGGAAATCTCTGGGAAAACACAAGATTTACAGATTGCTGCTTTTTTGTGAGAGGAAAAGAATTCAAAGCTCATAAGTCTGTGCTTGCAGGTATCTTCTCCTTTGGATAATATAATATTTTGTTAAGTAGATTTGTGCATCAAATAATAGTGTTTATTCTTGTTGCAGCTCGATCCCCAGTTTTTAATGCAATGTTTGAACATGAGATGGAAGAATGCAAAAAGGTAAATGTTGTTAAAAGGCTTTTTATTATTTAGTTTGTATATATGAAGAATGAGAGAATGTACATATTAAAATATCTGTTCATATTCTTGTTCTCAAGGCATAACAGAGAAAAACTTTAATGTGTTCTGAAATAAACCAATAGGTGCCTTTCAATGTGAATGCTTACTGAACATTCTAAATAACAGCTATTTTGATGCTCTGATTGCTAGAGTGCTTGCCTCCATGCAGAAAGTCTTGGGTTTCATCTCTAGTGAGAAAGAGGGAGACAAAGGAGCCACACTGGCAATATTGTTTGGTAACTTCTGGCTTCTGTGGCTCATTTGGTGGCGTGACACCTCTAAAAATAAAATGCACGCATGCATGTGTATATGCACATATATCTTAAAAGTGTTTTTAAGTAATTACAAAATGTATTTCTGTGGCTTTTTCAAACATCCATAGGGCGACTTATTCCCCCTTTTCCTCTTACCCTCTCTACCTCTCTTCAGTTTAAAACCTCCTGTATTTTTCCTGTGTTTACTGCTGGTTCCTCCTTTAGAGTCCCAGACATCATGGTTAATTTTTACATCTCTGTTTTATGAGGATGTACTCACCCCTTAAGGTTTGTAGGTAGGAACTATAGATAAGAGACAACATACAAGAACCCAGTCTTTTTGGGTCTGTATGTTCACTTGATTGTTTCTGTTGCTGTGTAGAAGCATTTTAATTTCATGAGTTCCCATTTTTCTTGATATTAATTCCTGAGCAGATAGAGGCCTATTCCAGAAGGCATTTCCTTTCTCCTATGTCCTAAATCTTTTGTTTTCTTCTAGTATTCTCAGATTTTAATATTTGACATCAAGGTCTTTGAATCTTTTGGAGTTTATTTTTGTAAAGAGTAGTAGACACAATTCTAAATTTCATTCTGCATTTGAACATCCAGTTTTTGTGACGCCATTTTTTGAAGATGCACCAGTGTATGTTCTTATCATCTTTACCAAATATCAGATGACTGTAGTTACATGCCCTTGTGTTTGTGTTTTGTATTTTGTCCTACTGATCTGAATGTGTTGGTATCGCATTGTTTATATTACTATGGCATGTTATTACTGAAATCTGAAATGGTAATCCCTTCAGTAGTGTCCACTTTTGTCAGGATTGCTTTGGCTGTCCTCGGTCTTTTGTCATTCTTCATGTATTTTAGGGTTTTTAAAAGTATTTCTGAGAGGAATAAAGATTCCATTAATATGTAAATTACTTTTGGCAGAATGGCCATTTTTGCAATATGAATTCTACCAACTCATGAGCATGGGAGGTATTTTTCTCTTATCTAGTGTCTTCTTCAGTCAGTTTCTATAGGAATCTCAAGTTTTCATTGCAGCAACCTTTTCCCTGCTTAATTAGATTATTCCTAGGAACTTACTTTTCTTTGAGGCTGTGAATGGGAACATGCCCATGATCTTGTTAAGTGTGTTTATTGTTAGTATGTAGGAAGGAAGGCTTCAGATTTAAGTTAGTTTTGGATCCTATTGCTTTGCTGAAACAGTTGCTTTCTGCTCTTTCTGAATAATGTAGAAACTTAGAACTATAAAATTTTCTCTTCAAACAGTTTACAATGGATCTCAGAGGTTTTGTTGTATTCTTTACATTTTCGCTTAATTCTGTATATATTTAAAGTGTCTTTCTTGATTACTTTGTTTTTTATCACAATTGTATTATTTCATTTCCGTGAGTTTTATAATTACTCCACGAGTTTTATAATTGTTCGCTGTTGGTATTGAATTTTATTCCATTTAGTTAGATTTGATACACAGGGTTATTTTAGTTTTTCTAAACTTGTTGAGCTTTGTTCTCTGTCCCAGTTTGTGGTCTGTTTCAGAGATACTTCCTTGGACTGTTAAGTAGAATGCATGTTCTTTTGGGCTGGGATAGAATGTTCTGTAGACATCTGTTAAGTTCATTTGATGTGGGATACCATCTAGTTTTTAGTTCTCTTGTTTTGTTTTGTTTTTTGTCCAGCTGACCTTCCTATTAGAGAAAATGGGGTATTAAAATCACCTAATAGGCTAATATTAGCCTTTGTCTTTAATTTCAGTAATACACTTTTTATGAAGTTGGGTGCACAAGTATTTTATGAACATGTTTAGCATAGGAGTATTGACTTAGATTTGAAATACATTGTCCATTTTTATTTCTAATGATTAATTTTTGTTTATAACCCTAGTATTCGTTATATGGGTGGCATGAATTATTTTAGTCTATTTAATTCACGGAAAGTGTTGCCTTATCTATTACAGTTAGTACTCTATGTTGACATCTGTGGTCTTTTAGACCTTGGGGAGTACATTGCTCCACGCTTCTAGCTTTTAAAGTTTCCATTAGGAAACAGCTTTCAGTCAGATGGACTTTTCTTGTGGCTCATTTTTATCTCTTGCAGCATGCAGTATTCTTCCTTTGTTTTGTATATTTAATTTTTTAAAAATGAGAGAGTTTCTTTTCTTATCCAGTCTATTTGGTGTTCTGTGTGCTGCTTACATCTGTGTGGTTAAGCCTTTCCTCAGTTTTTAAAAATCTGATCTATGACACTAATCAAGGGTTCTTCTGAGTCATCTATGCCCATAATTGAAGATTTGGCCTTTTCCTGGTGTTCCACAATACCTTATATTCCTTTCCTGATTTTCTTTTTAATACGTAGTTTTTGCTTTTGTTTTTCTAATTTTTTTACTTTATCTTGGATGTTTATATTCTACCTTCTGTTTTATCCATTCTTATTGTAAGACCCCCCTCCTACCCTCATGAGTTTTCTAACTGGGTTGTTGAGATTTTCAATTCAATTCCATCTTCATTTCAGCTTCAGTTCTCTTCAATAATTCTGTCTCCTTGCTGAATTCCATCTTCAAA
The DNA here is from genome assembly GCF_017639785.1 of Mesocricetus auratus. Lineage (NCBI taxonomy): Eukaryota > Metazoa > Chordata > Mammalia > Rodentia > Cricetidae > Mesocricetus > Mesocricetus auratus. Next base: position 8,851,651 of record NW_024429189.1, read on the forward strand.
TCCTGAATAGTCTTCGCTATTTTGTTCAGTTATGTCTTTGTGTTTTTTTAGTATTCAATCATCTATTGCTATTCTCTATAAGTTCATTGATAAGATTTGTTTATTCTTTGGTTGATTTATTAAATTTTTTGAATTATTTGGTAAAGTTTATGGCTTTTCCTTAAGTTTTGTGAAGTTTTTCTAGCTAATGTTTTTAGAGCTGGTAGATGTGTGGGTACAGAATAGTGTCTTGATCATTTACATTGTTTGTGATTTTGAGAGGAGACCTGGGCATATGGACTTCTTTGATTAGTTTTGTGCCTGGTATGGGATTCTAGATTGCTTCTGTTGAATAGAAGTTTGATTTTGATTTTGTTGGTATCCACATTTTGTTGCTTGAGATCCAGTTTTCATACTTTCTAGGTCAGTCTCCATACGCTCAGTGTTGGTTTTGAATTGGAAGAATGGGGTTGATTACTGTTGAGTGATAAGAAAGCATGCAGTTAGAACAAATGGCTCATTATGGTTGGTATAGAATGGAAACTGCTGCCTCAGCTCTACCTGGAATTGTGTTGGCATAAGTGGGCTAGGTTTTTTATTTTCACCAGACTAGGTCAGCATACAGGTTGTATGCCTGATTCTAGGCCTGAAGTTTGGAGATGGCGTGGACAGACCTGGTTTCCATGACTGAACATGATCTGCTGGCACACAAATATGTTCTCAGCTAGTCATGGAGGTTGGATGTAGTGCAAGTTGTTGAGAGCCTAGGGCTCTTACCAGACTGGACAGGTTTACATGATGTGTAACCTGGAGTAAGCCTGGAGGTAGATTATGATGACATTTTTTTTTCCTGGTTAGTCCTGGGAGTTGGCAGGCCATAGGCTGGCTAGGGATAAAGAGATAGATAGGGGAGTATAAGGACAGGCCATGCATGGAAGAGAACATGTTTCAGGGCTGGGGAGATGCTTAACTGCTGAGTGAGCAGTCAGGACTAAAATACTTGCACTCAGGTAACAAATAACAGTCTAATGTCCAAGAAGAGGAGCACTGAGAGAGGGGACAACTTGAAAACTAAAACAAAACAGGAAAAAATGCAGAGCATGAATAGTGGGATAGCAGAATGTCCTGCATTCATCTTGGGTATCACAAAAATAAGGGATAGCTGCAAGGTGATAGGATGCAAGGTAGAAAGAGACTAGCTCTAGAACCACAGTCTCAGGTCATTTCCTGACTTCACAGAGCAGTGTGGTGTGGGGGCAAATGTCAACATTCTCTTCGCCCCAGAAGGAAACCTGGGGTTGGGGCTGATTGATGTCTCAGCATACTTCCTGACCTGAAATGTTGATGGAGCCAGGGTAGGTGTGATGTCTTAGGTTCCCTGACTTCCCATTATACTCTGGGGTAGAGTCTGAAGTGTTAGTGTGCTTCCTAACCTCAGAGGGTGGCCAGGGTGGAGTCCAAAGCCTCCCATAGACTCCCAGACTTCACATGGTGACAGGCTGAGGTCTGAAGTGTCAACCCATGCCTTATGTGGAGAGAAGTGACCAGTGAACTGTGAGGTGCTCAACAGTTAGGACAATTACACAAGATTTGTCTTTCAAGTATGCCTCATTTATTCATATAAACATTCCTTATGATAGCATATTAATTTAAAAATGAAACAGACATATCACCAAGTAAGGAACTGGGAAGAAAATGTTGTTGTGGGATTCCACTTGGGAATCTTCTCCAATGAGGATGTTTCAGAAGCTTGGAGACTCAACCCTTATCCATAGTGAAAAGGCTGGGAGGATGGCACTGGTGGAGGTCCCAGGAGGTCCTTAAGAGCATAGGCAAATGCTGTATTAATTGACTTGCAGGCATATGTGAGCCCAGCAACACCCAGATGTTGGATGACACTAGAAGTTCAATGTTCACTGAAGCCAGAGCCACAGAGTCTCACATCTTCTTGCAAATGAGTATCAACATAGGCTAGAGAAACCTTTCTTTGCAGCATAGTAGTGGGATCCCAGGGACCACTCTCATGGTTTCAATTTTTGAATCATTTCATTGAATGGTAGCTTTGCTCACTTAGGGCTCACAGCTGACTGCTGGTTTACCTCATATCACCACCACCTTGGGATTAGTTTATTAGCATCTCAAAGTTTGTCCTGTGCTATGTATTAATCTGAACTGTCTTCTGAAGCCTGGCTCTATTAGAGCTGCCTAGGGGCAAGTTTGTCTAAACTTGTATAACACGTATAACAAGTCACACTAAATTGTTTTTAAGTTACACAAACTGATTTCACTTACATTCCTAACACCTTGACTTCACAAAAATGACCCAAAATGGTTTCTGAGATATTGACACTTGCTTCCTTATCCTAGAAGAGAATTGGATATAAGGCTGCAAAATATAAAAGCAATTGGTCTTGCTTGAACTGGAGTCTGCCTCAAATAAGAACAGAAGGACCAATAAATAATATTACATGGCGTTTTGCAAAAGCAAGTGTTTTCAGCTAGTGAGCTCTCATCAAAATTACATACAGACTGTTCTTTCAATTGACAACGGTGAATAGAATTTGTAGTTATAGGGTTTATGTATTATATTAGGTTCTAATTCAACCAGGGAAAAGCCAATAAGTGTTCTCTGAAACTGTGACCAAAGACTGACCGCAGATGAATTTTATTTGGGGTACAATATTTTATTTGTCACTTTTAATTGTGGTAATACTTAACATGTCTCATATCCATGTATTTACTTTCTGGCTGATAATAGCTCTTACCAAAAAAATTTTAAAAAATATGCTTTCATTCTTATAATTACCTCTACTGTGGTTTGGATGACTACGTTACTACAGATTTACTGAACTTTATTTTAAAATGGAGTTTGGTCATATTAATATATGTTTTTAACTGACAAAGATTCATGTGGATTCACATGTGTACCTGTTTGTGTGTGTGTGTGTTATTTTCAGTAATAGAATTGAGTGAAAACAAATAAACCCTGTAGATTCACTTATATGTACCTGTTCCTAATTTTTTGTATTATTTTCTGTAATAGAATCGAGTGGAAATAAATGATTTAGACCCTGAGGTTTTTAAAGAAATGATGAGATTCGTTTATACAGGAAAAGCACCAAATCTTGATAAAATGGCTGACAACTTGTTGGCAGCTGCAGACAAAGTAAGTATAGGGTTTTAAAGGACCAAAAAAGAAACAAACAAAACCAAAATGCAACCCCTCAACCTTGACATTTATAGAAACTATCATACATAAAAACTACAAATAACTTTTGACATAACTTAATTTGTGCTATTTGTAGATAGCGTGAAGAGTTTTATGAAATAGCATACATGAAGTATAATGCTATGAAAACAAAATTGTCTAAAAGAGCAACATGATAGCAAAGTATGAGGAACATTTGTTCATGGAAGATAAAATCACAAGCTTAATAATTTCTAGGGTAAATACAACATATAGCTGCATATAAAACAAATTAGTATTTCTCCTAAATGCATTCATTTACATTTTCTTCATAAGCTAAAGCAACAGCTTATTGATTTAAAATAACATTAGTTCAAAGAAAATTTTCTTGGACTTCATCTGCTAAGCTACAAATATCAGGTACTTACATCCTAAGCAACTGGAGTAAATGTTTAATGATTGTGTTTTTCTTTTGGGTAGTATGCACTGGAACGGCTGAAGGTCATGTGTGAAGAAGCTTTGTGTAGTAGCCTCTCAGTAGAAAATGTTGCTGACACCCTTGTCCTTGCAGATTTGCACAGTGCAGAACAGTTGAAAGCCCAGGCAATAGACTTTATTAATAGGTAAGCTATACTTGCATTTCATCGATATAACACCCTTAACACTTTTCCACTGGGCTTTTCTTAACCCCTTTTTAAATCTTAAATGCAGGTGCAGTGTACTTCGACAACTTGGGTGTAAGGATGGGAAAAACTGGAATAACAAGTAAGATGACATTACTTTTAGTCTACATTAGTTCAATGAATTGTCTGTATAGCTTTTTGCTCATGAACAATAAGTGTGGCCACTGATGAAGCTAGCTGTCTGTTATTTAAAGTAATATTTTGACTACTATTAGTAGATTCCTTGTAGATTGGCCTTTCATACAAACTGGGATGGTGCTTTGAATTTCTTCAATACATGTACTTATTTCACATAATATACAGCTGAGTGCAGGTATTATAAGGTTGCTAGGAATCTGGCCTCTGTCCCTTCAGAAGACATTAAGGAAGGCTACATGCTCAAGATTTGCCTTGGAAGTCTCTAATTTTGTTGTTCTTGTTGACTTTGGTAATGCTTATTGATTGAAACCTGGATTTCACATGCTATACAGGGACTCTACCACAGAGCTACCTGAATCTTAACCCTTTTTGACATTTAATTTTGAGGCAAGTGCTTGGTAAGTTTTCTAGGATAGCTTCAAATTGATTCTTCCTGACCCTCGTCTCTCAGATAGTGAGAATTACAGACTAGGACTTCACACGTCCAGGAAACTCATTTATTTTTATTTCTTTATTGATCTTATTGGTTTGCTTGCTTTTAAGTCTAGGTCTTGCTGTGTATTCCAGACTGTCATCAAACTCAGAGACTTCCTGCTCTACCATAAGTGCTAACTCAGTACTATTTAGAACAGCCAGACACTTCGCAATATACATTAAGCTGACTAAAGTTGTAGAGCATGTCATTTGCTAAGAGATTGGATCATTGGCAAACCCCGCTGATTCTAGATCTTTATATACAAAGTATTGGAAGTAATTTTCTACCTTTTTCCTTCTCTTATTTTAGAGTATTCTTTGTAATTGTTTGAAATAACAACAGTAAGAAATGATAAGGTTTCTTATAAAGTTTTGATGAGTTTTACCTATAAACCGCTAAATTTTACTACTTTTGAAAATTATCATAAGTTGACATACTGAGCTACAAGCCACTATGGGATGTCTATAACAAAACACATTATTGTATGTGAACGGGGGATGGTTGATAAAAGAAAATTTAAAAGGCTGCAGTATTAAGGACAATTGTTCACTTCTTTCCATTGCATTTATCCATTGGTTTCATATTAGTTTGTAAATTTTGATATGTAAAAGTAAAGCATTTTACTGCTTTTAAATCTGTGGGAGTCCTGTTTACTGACCAGTGCCACAGAGTTAACAGGGTGTGAATTTAACATTGTGCATTAGTAGCAATGGCTCACTTTGATCCTTATTACATAGATTTAGTTTTAGTTTTTTAAGATTTATTTACTCTGTTGAGAAAATACATCATATAACTTTTCTTCTATTAAAATATGAGATAATTTTACACTTTTGTGTTATATGGGCAGACATTCAATAAATACCTGTTAAATCAGTAAAATAAAAGGTTAAAGTAAATTAATGAATGGCAATGTGATCCTAAACAACTAGTTAAAATTTTAAACAATTATGGCATGGTAGTGATGCAGGGCATAGAATATTGTTTTGTTGATATCATCTACTATTTAGTTCACTAAACTTAACTTTCATTATATTTCAAGCACTTTTCTAAGGTACTACATGTAAAATGACATTTGATGAATTGTTTTTGTTTTTAAGAAATAGATAAAATTGAGATAGATATTTTATTTTAAAATGGTGATGATAGACAAGGATATGTACAGGTACTTGACTAAGCCCTGGAATTCAGGAATAGCTTCACAGATCAGGCTGAACTTCATTTCAAAACATGAATAAGAGGGAGCAGAAGTAATAAAAAGGAAATAGCAGACATGATAGACTGAAAGGGATTACATGAAACAATCCATAGCTGTGTTTAGAGGTATATAGTTATTTGTTTATTGAGTTTGCAGAACACTCTTTCTCAGTAAAGAGTTTATAGTGTAAGCATAGCAGATGTTTTCCCTCTATACAAGTAGTTTATGGTGTACAGCAGATTGATTAAACAAGTAATTGCAATGAATTAGGGAATCTAGTTTCATTTATATTACAGGAAAGCAGAATAAGGGTGTGTGAAGTAGGTGGATAACAAATAAAAGCTAGAGAAAGCAAGCAAAGATCAGATCCTGAAAACCATGTAGCATTAGACCTGTTGACAATGAAGTGAAGAGCAATGATTCTCCAGTAATGGTTACAGCCGCTGATTGAACACGATAGGGCTTCCATTCTTAGCAGGTTGATGGATGGGAACCGGAAAGTTGGAGTAATTTGGGAAACAAGGTTCGATTCAGGTAAATAGAAGGTACAGAGGAGAGAAGTAAAGGATAAAGAACTAATGTGACTCTGATTGCTCATTGAGAGCACGTTGTATATATAGGACACAGTAAATGAAATAGTAGCTGAGTATTTGGAACATAGAAGTGGAAATGAAAAGCAATAAAGAAGATGGAACCACATGTCTCATTTTTAAAATTTAAATGTAGGGAAAGGAAAAAGTAGAGTACAGTATAATAAAGTCATATTCCAGTCACTACAGCAGCTTTATAGAAGCTGCAGTAAGAGAAACAACATGTAAGATTAAGGACAAATTAGAAGGATTTGAAATGATTATAAGGTTTAACTTATGGGTTTTTTGGTGACTTTGGGAATTAAAATGGGACTTTTATGCTTAGAGGGCTGGTTCTAGGATGACTCCCAGATACTTTAATTACAGGGCAAAGGTGAAAGCTTCAGCCAAAATGAAGGACAAACAATTTGAGACTTAAGGAGAAAGATGATGAGTTCTCATGTCATAGTGCTGAGTTCGTGAGACTTGAGGCTCATTCACAAGTAAGGAGCAAATGATTGATGGTTAATCTTGTAGGGAAGCAATAGGATTTAACTTATCAGTAACTAACTACTGGCTGCAAATATTAGAAATGTGACAAATAGATAAGATAAAATGCAGAATCTAGTAAAAGAAGAGTGTAAATGGAAAATTGGAACTCTAGAGAAAAACCTGTAAGAGGTAAGAAGGAAAAATAGGTCATCGAGTACTTGCAATAGTGAGGAGAGCTATGAGAACAACTGCACATGTACCAGGGTTCAAACTTGCAGAACCATTCTTTCAGTTTTGACCAAAAAAGTTCAAATGAATGTATGGAAAGAGGTAGAGCACTATCTAAAATTTCAAAATCCACAAATTAAAAACAGAAACTGATAACAATGTGTTTGACAAGTGTTCTTTTAGTAAACATCACTTAATATCTTCTTTTTCAGTCAAGCAACTGACATCATGGAAACATCGGGGTGGAAGTCCATGATTCAGTCTCACCCTCATTTAGTGGCAGAAGCCTTCCGAGCACTAGCCTCTGCACAGTGTCCACAGTTTGGGATTCCACGCAAACGGCTAAAGCAGTCTTGAGTCTTCCATGGACAGTAGGAAAATTGATTGCCTTTACTCCCCAGGTCCAGAAGAATTCCAATACAAACCATAAGCAACAGTTGTTTCTGTCTCTTGTCCACAGAACAGAAGCTAGAAAAGCATATTGCTTGCTTTCAGGTGGATAAATTTATGGTTTATACTTCAGCTTTAAATCAGACTGATTAATTCACTTTAAGGCCTTAAATTATCTTCAGTGACTTCTCTTCTTCGTATAGTAGTTTAATTTTTTTTATTGTGCCTTGTCAGTTTGCCAAGGCTATGCAGGATTGCACTAGCTCCACAATGCAGTAATATTGATAACTGAAGATACTGAGTTTTAAAAGGATCTTCCATTATTTTGAAAACAAAAGAATTTTATAGGTTTTGTTCTATGCAATCTCCAAATTTAAAACTAGGTTCTCCTGGATTTGGAGATTGCCAGAGGTGGCTCTAGTCTCAGTTCTGTTGACACTAAAGAGCCTGTAAATGATGGCCATATACTGCTCAGATTAATTTATTTTTCATTTTATGGGGCAGATAAGCAATGAGTTGGCCTAAACTTTTCGTAAAATTTTTGGTGTTTATCTGTATATTAACTGCTCAAGAAACTGGTTTATGTTCATTTTCAATGATTGAGAAATGATTTGAAGTTGAGATTCCAGTTAAAGAAAGCATGTTTTTTCCTAATGTTTTAAATTTATAATGACTTACATTTGAAAGAATAATTCAGTAGATGTTAAAGTCAGGATGACCAAATGTACATTTCATGAGTGGGCCAATTAAGAAAGATACACACACACACACACACACACACACACACACACACACACTTTTAATGTGTAATTTTTATATGATGAATGGTACATATATATTTTCTTCCTTTTGAGGGGATTAATAAGGTATAATTATGTTTTAGCATTTAAAATTTATATGACACACGGAGCCAACTTGGATGTTTGTGATAATAGATAAAAATATCCTTGGTTATAGATAAATTGATTTGGATTTCAAATAGTCATTATTGGATTTATTACTGTTTTATCACACCTTGGAAAAGGCACCTAACACCAAATGAGTCCTGTACAATCAGCTTCCTCTTAAACAATGGGTGGATAATATTTGCCTGTGGGAGATGCATGGGAAAGTGGAGAACCCTCTGAAAATGTACAATACAGTCACTCTAGGAAACTTTATTTCCCCTTGTTCTCTCCTTGGTGGCTCAGTTACGAACTAACTGTAGATTGATGGAATTTTGCATAATGTGAACAGGATAAGTGATATTAACTGTTTTTCATGAGCCAGTTCTTTATTATGAGTTTAGCTTTAAACACACGAATGTTTTGAAGTTGATAGCTGTTGTGAGATATGTTCTGATTCATTGTCCTACAGAAGCAGAAGTGATCAGTGTCAGATCATACATGACTGAAGCATGATAGTGTGCTTCCTAGGTAAAGACAGAGCATGTTACTGGAAAAAAAAAGGTGCATATGCCTATAGTTTGCATATATATCTTTATCCCCAGATTGCAATTTTGTCTAATTTGTTTATTTAGTCTTAAAATTCAAGACAAAATATTAAGCTTATGGTTTTAAAATAGACTTTATTTTTATTATAGCTTTATTGGATATTAGCTGAAGCAATCCTACATACATTGCTAAAATACTATCAAATAAGCATAGTTCTCAAGAACAAAGATTATTTTTAAATATTTGAGTTGTGAGTTTTTGTTGTATTGAGTTAAAATGGAATGAATTATATGTGATGGAAGAAAAGTTTACCAGACAATGGGCTTCACCTTGTATTAGGGAATCATGACAAGGAAAAATTCCCTTAATTTCATCATGATTTGAAGCCTATTACATTAACATTATACAATTTTAAAACAGGCACGCACATGCACACACATACACACACACTTATATACATACATACACATTTATATACTTTTAATACAAAATTTTTCCCATGTTCTTATTGAAAACAGTTTCCACTGAGCTGTGGAATAATACATTGTCAAAATATCACAAAAAACACTGGTCTATATATCACACATTGTTAACTGATTCCATCAATTTGGTCTACATTTCTAAACACAGTGAAATCAGTAGTAATACCTGATTTTATTATATACAATGACCATTATTAATGTTTATTGATAATCTTAAGGATTTTCTTATATGTTTGTTTTTATTTTGCTAACATATTCTCTACCCAAAAAGTCAGACACTGAGCTCTAAAAATATCAGTGTTACCTAAAATGCCCACTTTTCTGATGACACAGTACCCACCATTATACTCACAGAATCATACAATGTTTTATTTTTATGTATATTTTAGTAGTATAGGTTCTTGAGTCAGTGATAAAAGGCTATTAATATATTCTTATTGCAGAGCATACCTACTTCCCCCAGTTTTAAACTATATAAAACTTGGTCCAAATAGGTACGGATTCAATTCAATCTCTGCCTTTTAAGTTACCAGTTTGCTCCTATTACCCTCCAATCACCTAAAGAAAGCTCTCCTCAGAGCACAAGGAATGGTTTTAAATATTACAGTTAAAAAAGGTAGCCATTGGAAAACTGTTCTTTAGACTGAGATTTAGAAACACTGTTATTTGTGCCTTTTTCATTTGTTACTTTTAATGTGTTTTGATATTTGGAGCACAAATATGAAGGTGCCATAACATGGCTTGCTGATGTTACCTCCTTAAATACTTCTGTGTCACTGTCTTCAAATAGTTATGGAGAACCTTGAATGAAATGTGGTCATTTGTGAGGTATGTATGTGTTTGTGTCTATATTCCCTTGAGTGTGTGTAATATGTTTAAGACTGAATTTACAAAAATAGGAATTAATTAAATATGCTGAAAGTTCAGATTAATTGATCTATCTCATCTAAGTGTGCTTTGTTTGAGAAGACAATGGATTGCCAGAAGACAGTGGAATCCTCAAAAATGTGACCAGCATTCTGCATGATAAAATAGGAAAACAGTGCTGTTTTAGGATATCAAATATAATTAAGTTTTAAACTAATTGCTTTGAATATCTTAAAAGTGTCATGATCATTATTGTTTTATTTTTTAACTAGATCTAATTGAAAATTTAAATTGTCAAATATCAATTCCCCCATTTATAATTTCTTATATAAATTCTAAGTCGAATATTTTTTATTTAAAGTTAGAGATAAGGGCTTTGAGAGTGGTTCAGTGATAGAGTACTTATCAACATTTGTGATTCCTAGGTTGGATCCATAGCACCACCAAAACACACCAAAAAACGGAAAGTCAAAGATAGTATTCATTGTTAGAAAAAATGCAGCAAAGAGTTCTGTAAGTTTTATGAAAATCCAACCAGCAAGATTTAGTAAAAGCCACATTCATGAAGAGGTAAACTAACCTGACTTGGACATGCCTAGTGTTAGGTGGGTGGATGAGTGAGTTGTTTCAGTGTTCTCAGAGTATAAATACAGCACTTTCAGCACACATGAGAGTATTTTGTAAACCTTTTTATATAGAGATTGTGAGCTCCAGTTTAAGTGTTCATGAAATGATGTAAATGTTAGGTCTAGCTGAACAAATACTGAGTGCCTCAAATGCAAGACTTCTTCACTAGGAATGAAATCACACTGTATCTTCTGATGTTGTATGTGAACTTTATGTCTAAGAAGGAATACTTATATTTAAATATTTTCCTGTTAGTAAAGCTTATTGTATACTATAATATAGCTAATTTTGCATTGCTTAAAAATGAAGTTGAGCCCATTTATGGAAATAAAGTTCTGCTAAAATTATTTAATTATTAGTTCTGAAGGAAGTTGACTTCAAGATTCAGATATATAAACATTTAACTTTTTGGCCTTTATTTAATCAATTGGTGTTTTATGATGACATACATATTTGTGTCTTGATGTTGGAATTAGATTTTGTGTTTCAGCACGTTGAGTTTAAATAAAATTGTTATTACTTATTCAGAATTAATTTGGTTGTTTGGGTTTATTTGATTTCTCAAAATGTCTGCTTTAGTGTACTGCTTTAACATGAAAATTTAAATTTCATATACCATTTGTATTCTACACAGGGAAGTTTGTATTTTTGACAGTTTTACGTGTTTAATGCTATTAAAAGGCAGGCATAGGCAGCATATTCCTAAACCAATTCACCGAGAGTAACAAAGTGCTTAATAATTGTGGTCATGGTGTCAGAACGACACCATGGGAAACCTCCACATACCCAACACTTGTGTAGATATATGTACATATACCAAATTCTTATTGGGATTATAAAATAGAACATTTCTGTGTAAGTGTAATCAAATAAGAAAGAGAGATTGGAATCCAGACTCAAAACTGAACTCAGAAGAGCTTTTCGCTCATCCACTGTTGCCGTCAAGCCAACTGCTTGAGAATGTTGCATTAATCTTCTGTTACTCAGTACCTCAGAGGAGTCATAAAGGACCAAGGTTCACACTTTAAAAAAAAATCTTCTTTCATTTTTTGAGATTATAGTATTATTACATTTATCCCTTCTTTAGTCACTCAAAAGTCCCCTTGCTGTTTATCAAATTCATGACTTCTTTTTCTGTGAATTGTTGATAAATATGTGTGTGCAGGGTGTTGGAATGGGAGTGTCTCATGAACATATAAAAACAGCCTACTCAATCTGTACAATGTTATTTCTATGTACTATATACATTTTCAGTGTTGATTTGGTTTTGAGTAACCAATTGGAGTGTTCTTCCTGGTGGAAGAAATGTCTCCTGCTCTCGGCATTACTTAGTTCCAGTATTTTTTTTTCGTGTGTGTGTGTGTGTGTGTGTGTGTGTGTGTGTGTGTGTGTGTGTGTGTGTGTGTGTGTAGGCATTCAGGGCTCCATTCCTACCCCTATGAGCCACATCCACATTAACATGTCTGTTTGTTGCTGTTCTTTTTCAGCTCTTGCCTAAGCAGTCTTGGTGAGATTTGATGGTTCTAACTTAAGATACAATCTCACAGCAACTTCCTTGATCCTCTGAATCTTAACAATTTTTTTAAAGATTTATTCATTATGTATACAATGTTCTACCTACATGTATCTCTGCAGGCCAGAAGAGGGCACCAGATTTCCTTATAGGATGCTTATGAGCCACCATGTGGTTGCTGGGAATTGAACTCAGGACCTCTGGAAGAGCAGCCAATGCTCTGAGCCATCTCTCCAGCCCAACTCTTCAATTTTCCACCTCCCTCTTGAATCATGATTCCTGAGCCTTAGGTGCTCTAGTTGTCTCTCGGGACTGGAATCTATGATTCCATTTTGATTGGTTGTTGTTCAGTTGGAGTTTCTGACTCACCCTTGTACTGTCATGGCAGCCCCATTTCTGTCTCTTACTCCAAACCTGACCTGCTTAGAGAATCTTTGGACAATGGAGATAGACCAGAAACTCAGTTCCACATTCTTGGTAGCTATTTATGCTTCATCCCCTGTTGGGACCATTCTCCCAAGTCCCTGCCTAAGCACTTACCTTTGACCATACCTCGGCACAAACCCAACTTGTGGCAGATATGTCATTGCCCCTCATACAATCTATAAAATGTACATTGCTTCTAGGCCCTGTTCCAAATGATGTGACAGACTTTGAAGATCCCCCATGAAAGGCCTCACCCTCCCTGGGGAACAGAAAGGGGATTGGATAGGAGTTCAGTGGGGGATGGGGGAAAAGGGGAGAGAGAGAACTGGGATTGACATGTAAAACAAGATTGTTTCTAATTTAAATTAAAAAGAGAGAGAAAGAAAAGGAAAAAAAATGTCCATTCCTTGGCTCCCATGCACAACTCCTCTGGCCTCATTCTCTTAGGCCAGTGAATCATCCCCACCCACACCCCTGGTGTAGTTTTGCTCAATGTAAGAGTTGTTACATTTTTTCAATTCTGTTTGATATCTGGCTTGCTGTGTAGAGAAACTTATTTTACGGGGGGGTTGGGGGGAAGAGACAAAAGAAAAAAAAAGTTGTGGTTTGCTTTAACAGTCTCCAAGTCTGTTTGAATGAGAACTCTTTCCTTAATGAGGGGTGAAGATTATATTTACCTTTGGGTGTAAGGACAAATGTTTAGAAAGTACTTAGGGTTTATGCTGGTTTTATAAAGTGGTGACTACATTTTTCTTCAATATCCATCTCATTAGCCCTGAACAGTTGTACAAGTTTTCATTACAAGGGGTTGTTTCCCTCTTGTTGAGTGTGTCAAGTCCAGTTAGAGAGTTGTTGATTACTGACCGGTTATGGGTGCCATTACTGCAAGTTTAGGGTTTTTATGCCATGCTGGTCATTGTTGTTCTTAGGCAGCATAGCTGGGTAGGACTGTGGCTTTCCTCTTTTCACAGCTTTCATGGCTCTTTCTAATAGTATGAAAACTAGTCCTCAGGAATAAGGCATTTATGTAGGTCACTTCCAGCTCAGGTTCCTCTGGGCTCTTTGTCTGGAGTAAATGCTATTATCAACAACAGAGACTTACTGACAAACTCGGGGATAACCAAGGGCAATATATGTAATACAGCAAAAGTTCTCAACCGTGGATCACAGCCCCTTTGGGGATCAAATAACCCTCTCTAGGGGTCACCTAAGATCGTCAGAAAACACGGATATTTACATTATGATTGATCACAGTAGTGTATCATTATATTATGAAGTAGCAAAGAAAACAAATTTGTAGTCAGGGGTCACCACAACATGTGGAACTGTATTTAAAGGGTTGTAGCATTTGGAGAGTTGAAAACTACTGTGTAACAGTATTTTGGGAGTATCTTGGAAAACCCTGATGAACAACTCAAAAGAGGACTTCTCATACCAGGTGTTAAGTTTTTTGTAAGAGGGTCTTTGGATCTTGGAGAGAGAGAAGTGTCAGCTCAGATAAGAAACTTTTGAACCATATATGTATGTTTATATACAGTTATATGTGTTTTTAGGTAGTTAATATCATTATTCTTTATTATTTATTCAGCTATCTTTGCTGTTTTACCTTTTTCCCTCATTCTGTATTTATCCCCCCCATCAGAGTCCCTCCCTACTCTGCCCCATTTCCCTATTGGATAACTTGTACCATACTAGTCCTGTTTCTATTGCTCCCCTACCACAGCACTGGTCCCTTTGTAGCTTTCCTGGTTTCAAGTTACTCCAAGATGCATACTCACAGTTAGATGAGAGAGCATGTATCTTTCCTCTTTCTGGGTCTCAAATATCTCAATCAGTATGGTCTATTCTAGAACCATCCATTTACATGCAAATTACATGAACTAGTTTTCCTTATAGCTGAGTAGTAGTTCTGAATATATATGCACCACATTTTCATTGTCCATTTTGGTTGATGTTTAAGTTGTTTCCATGTCCTAGGTAGTGTGGCTAGACCAACAGTGAAGATGACTGAGCTAGTGTCTATAGAATCTTGGGGCTTATGCCAAGGACTGAAGTAGCTGGATCATATGGTAGATTTACTTTTAACATTTTGAGACTTTTCCACACAGATTTCCAGTGTGTCTAGACCTATTTACAATCCCACCAACAGTGACTGCCCCTCCACTCCCATCCTCCATCATTTATTTTCTATTGTTGTGTTTGAATTGAACCTAAGTCTCTGATTTCTCTCAGTGGATTTGAAAGCCACAACATCAGCTATAATATTTTCCTGCTTATTTCCGATTCTGTTTGTTTGAGTCCTCTGTTTCTTTTGGTTACTTGGTGTCTTAGGGTTTGTTTTGCTATGAAGGGACACCATGATCATGCCAACACTTATAAAGGACGTCAACACTTACAAAGGAAAACATTTAGATAAGGTGTCAACTTACAGTTTCAGAGGTTTAGTCCTTTATCATCATGGTGGGGAGCATGGCGACCTGCAAGTAGTCATGGTGCATCAGAAAGAGCTGCTACATGTTTACATCTAGGCAAAAGGGAGTAGACTGAAACACTAGATATGGCTTGAGCATATTTGAGATTTCAAAACCTGCCTCAACAATGGCATACCTCCTCCAACAAGGCCATAACTAATTCAAAAAGGCCACACATCCTAATAGTGCCACTCACTTTGGGGACAATTTCTTTCAAATCACAAAATTTCATTCTCTGGTCCCCAAAGGCTTATAGCTATATCATATTGCAAAAATACTTTACCTTCAACTTCAAAAGTCTCCATAATCTGTAACAGTCTCAAACCGTTTAAAGTCTCTTATGCTTAACCATGTCTTGGTAGCATGAATGCAACTATAACCAATACATGAACAATTGGTTTGGTCATGTTCCATAACAACTAATAAAATTTGGGAGTGGAAAAGATTTGTCTTTGCCACATTTTGCTAAATTGGAAGATTTTAGTAAACTTTGAAGTAACTGATAGCAGAAAATAAAATATGGGTGACTTCATTGAATTTGCCGGCCAAGAGTTTGGAGATGATGAGATCTAATGTTTTCCTAATTGATGTTTCCAAAGAAATAATTGGAATAGTGATGCAGTATAAACTGAAGTAATCAAATTTCTGCTATAAAGGACTTACTAATAAACGTGCTTTAGGGTATACTAAGTTACAGAAAGGAGCATTGCCTCCAATATGTCAAGAAGATTATTATGCTAACCAAGCTTGTTAAAATCTGTAGTAGAGGAAAATCTTGTACCATAATTGAAGATTTCTGAGGAAAAGCTTCTGCTAATGTTTGTTTATAAAGATTGACCTCCAATCCTATAACAAAAGGAGACAACCTTGACTTTAGGCCACCATTAGGCCAGTGGTTCTCCATCTTCCTAATGCTATGACTTTTTAAATACATTATGTTGTGGTAACCCAAAGCCATAAAATTATTTCATCACTACTTCATAACTATAAATTTGCTACTAATTTGAATCTTAATGTTAATATCTATCTAATGTGCTGGATATATGATTTGTGACCCCAAAGGAGTTGTAACTCACAGCTTAAGAACTGCTGCATTGGGCCCATTCTCATATCAGAGAGCATGCCTATAAAAGGCAACTCAAGGAAGCTGTGCAGAGTCACAGCTTTCATTAGATCCTGACCTTGCCATTAAGTGCTCTGTGCTTTTACCAGGAAAGGCATAGTTCTGCCAGGTAGGCAGAATGACCATAGGTAACAACTGTTTGTAAAGAACAACACCGCTGTGCTTCAAAAAAAAAACTAATGATAATTCTGGCAATATAATTGCTTTACCATGTGCTAAAGGAGTTAGGCTTGACAGATTCCTGTCTCAAATTGTTCAGAGTGTAACTGAAGGCTGTACATTTATTGACTACAGTGTTTGTGGAATGAGGGTAACCCTAAGCTGTTAAAATTATCTGCTTGAGACGTGTTCTTTGATTATTAGCCAGAACCAGTTAGGCAATATTATTAAAGAGTGTTTTCCTTTGTTAATCCCTTAAGTATGCAGAGTTATTTCTCATTGAGTAGGCATATTAATTCTATAATGAACTTCAGAAATGAGAATATTCATAGAGAAAAGATGGAATTTGTAGACACCTAAACATAGACATAACTGATTTTTTAGTTAGAAAAACAAATGACCCTGGTATCTCACCAGTATATATTAAGGATCCATGTCCCTCATAAAGCACTTATGTGGTAAAAATGGCCCAAAAATTCTTATTTAATGATTTGCTCCTATTATATAGATATGGATTTTTTAAAGATGTTATCATAGTTCCCCAAACTAAGAATTTGTCTAGATTTATCAAAATGAATCTGAGTTTAGTAAACTGTTTAAAAACCTGGCAGTAAGTAATAAGCTACAGGAGTGAAAGCTAGCTTACTATGATATTAGAAGGCAAGTGAATATTTATTATAAAGAAAGTAGAGGACAGAAGTAAAAATGTACATTTCTTTTTTATGCATAATCATGAAAATTTCTTGTTAATTTTTAAACTGAGTTTTAATTGTAAGTATTTTTTAATCATAAATCTTCAGTCTCAATTGGTGGAACTTAAATGACGCATATAATCTTAAAAGCACAAGCTTTAACATTTGTTCATGACAGAGTTGTATGTGTAGCAATGTGAGAAAAATACAAATACTAAAATGGACACGGCATATGTAACAAATATTTAGCAGAATCAGTATGACAAGTTAAATGAACCTACTATAAAGAAAGCCACTCAGCTCTGCCTGAGTAGATATTGTAGTTCTCTGGGAATAGATACAAAATGGATGAATGTAAGTAAAGTAAGCTAGGTGAATGGTGAAGTAAGGGTATAGAGTATATATCTAATTGCTAGCCAGAGAAAAGAGTGTTCCTAAGTGAACCAGTGTGAAGCCTCGGGGGTAAGAGAAGACAGTGATTCCAGTAAGCTCTCTGTGTATGAGAGGGATTTTCCTCTTTTGAGTTGAGCTCTCAAGTATTGCTGTGTTGCTGAGGTTAGTTTCAAACTCTTGTTCTGAAGGAGTTCTTATCTCAGCCTGTAAAGTAGCTGAGGATAAGATCCTATTCCTAGTTGAGGAGTCATTGGCCACTGGAAGCAGGATAGTTTTTTTTAGCAGTGTTCGGTGCACATAATTGGTTTGTCCACTTTCCAATGGGTGATAACCTTCATAATGCATAATGTTGATAGTACTAATAGGACTTAGTGGGTTATTTTTTAAAAGAAAGGAGACAAAATGAGTTTGGGAAGGGGTAGGACTAATATTAAAGGTTACAGGAGGACTCGTTGTAGTATGGCAACACTGAGTGCACATGATTGAAATATATTCTGTTTGTAAATTAAATATCCAGTAAATAAAAAGCTTTCTTAAAGGCCTAGAAATAGTATAACTTTATATGGGGATTATCCCAAACATTGTAGACTGTTGATTCACATGATGGGTGAGCTGAAACAAATAAGGGTAACAAGTACTAATATAAATCAAATTACTAGACAATAATCATATAACTGGATAATATACAGAAAAATGCATGGCTATAAGTGAAATGTGTGGAAATGTAATGTCCTAGCAAAAGCAGTTGCCTAATAAATACTGGCTTCCAGTCTCTTTTTCCCCTTTACAAAGAGAATACCCCACAACTGAGATTCCCAGACTTGTTTCTTGAGTATTAGGGTTCTGAATAAATTACCAATATCTTGAAATTTGTAATAGAAAGAAAAAAATTAGTAACTGTCTTAGTTGGTGTTCTATTGCTGTGAAAAGACGCTGCGACCTCAGCAACTCCTGTAAAAGAAAGCATTTCATTGAAGCTTGCTTACAGTTTCAAAGGGCCAATCTGTTATCTTCAAGGTGGGAAGCATGGTGGCAAGCAAGCAGACATGCTGCTGGAGAGGTAGCTAAATATACAACACCATAAAAAAATAAGCAACAACAATGACTGTAGTCAAAACACACCTCTCAATAATTACTTTAAACATCAATGGCCTTAATTCTCCAATCAGAAGACACAGGCTGGCCAAATAGATCAAGAAACAAATCTGTCTTTTACAAGCAACACATCTTACTTTTAAAGATAGGCATGTCTTTCGAATAAAAGGAAGAACAAAAGTATTCCTATCAAATGGGATTAGGAGAGGAGGTATCCTAATACCTGACAAAACTGACTTTAAACTAAAACTAATTAGAAAAGACAAAGTAGGGTCTTTATTTTAAGCAAGGTATAAATTAACCAAAAAGACATTACTGTCTTAAACATAAGTACATGGAAAAAATAAAAAAATCAGGATTAAATGATATCATGCACTAACTAGACTTGATAGACATGCACAGAATATTCCACCCAAATATTAAATATACCTTCTGCTCAGCTGCTCGCAAATGTTCTCTTATATACACCATAAACTTATTTACAAATCAGAAAGATTGAACAACTCTGCATTCTACTGGACAATGAATTTAAACTTAAAATTAACAACAACAGCAAAAATCTCTACTAAATATTTAAGCTTATGGATATTAAAGAGTCTATTACTGAATAATGAATGGGTCAAAGAAGAAATTATGGATAAGTAAGCACTTCCTAGAACTAAATGAATGTGAATGCCCACATACCCAAAACCTCGGGGACACATGTATAAACAATAGCAAAAGCAAATGACTCAAAACCTTGGAAAAATAAGAATAAACATAATTCAATCCCAGTCTGCATTAAATCATAATTTAAACAAGCAGAAATTAGGGAAACAGAAGCAAGGAAAACAGACAATTGGCAGATCCTTGATTCAACTATTCAAAGAAAGAAAAAGAGCACCCAAATTACCAGAATCAGAAATGAACAGGAAAGCAGGCAGTGCAATAGTCAAGAAAGAATTGAGACATAATGGAATACTTTAAAAACCTATACTTCATTAAGTTGAAATCCTCAAAGAAAGTCAATGAGTTTCTAGATTCAGCCAAGTCATCAAAATTAATCCAGGAGAAGGTAAACAAATATACTCTTAATAAATTTGGAGATTGAACATCTAACTTTAATCCATTGTACTCAGATAAGATATAAGGTGTTATTTCATTTTTTTTTTTACTATTTGTTAAGACTTACTGTTAAGAGAAGCTTTTTCTTTGCTAGCCGCTTTGATTTATCCCCCGCCAGCCGCCTGGGCTCTGCCGCATTGTAGTCCCCAAATAAACACACAAGACGCTCTATTAATTATGAAGCTGTTGGCCTTGCTTGTTTCTTACTGGCTAGCTCTAACTTAAGTAATTACCCCATAATTGTTAATCTAAGTATGTCTCTTACTGGAGAGGTTCCGGGCTTCCTACCCCCATGGCATTACATCTTGACTCTCTTGTGTTTCTCCTTCCCAGAATCCTCCTGGACTCCTAGCCCCACCTATCTAGATTCCTATTGGCCAGCAGTAATTTATTGACATATACACAGGACTTCCCCAACAACTTACTTTGTGTCATAATACATATGTATGTGTTTGTGTATTATGTGTGTGTGTGTATAGATTCATACATATTTTATGCTAGGAAAAGATAGCATCTTCAGCAAATGGTTCTAGGAAAACTGTACCTGCAGAAGAATCAAATTAGACCTATATGCACTATCTTGCGCAAAACTATAAATGAGTCAAAGACCTAAACATGAAACCCAAAAAACACAGAGACTGCTATGAGAAAATAGATTCAGTACTGTACAGGACATAAGTGTAGGAAAGGACTTCTGAATAGGACTCCATTTGCCAGGAAATTAAGGACTACAATGGACAAGTAGGACCTCTAGAAACTGATTCTACACAGTTAAACAAAAAATTGGGTGAAAAGGAAATACAGGAATGGGAGAGAATCTTTGCCAGCTATACATCTAACAGAATATTAATATCTGGAATATATAAAGAACTCAAAGCACAGAGTCAAAGAAACAATCCCTAAAATGAACTTGGTATCTTAACAAGGGGCTCAAAAAGGAAGAAATAAAAATGGCTGAAGAAAATCTAAACAAACAGAAAATTGTCCATCATCCCTAGCAATTAGGGAGAGGAAAATCAACTTTGAGATATAATTGTATGCTAGCCAGAATTGCAAAGATTAATAAAATGACTGGAACACCAAACAACTAATGCTAAAGAGTATTTGTAAATGAAGGGACCCTCAATCATTCTTGATAGTGTTACAAACTGATCCAGCCACTCTGGAGAATCTTCCAAGGCTTTCAAAACAATAACACCAACAACAAAACACCTTCTATATGACTCATCTATACTACTAATTGACATATGCCCAAAGAACTGGACATCCTACTTTGTTAGCCATGTTTATAGAAACACCCTTAATGTCCTAAACTCATGAATTGATAATGAAATGTAATACACATACACTGGAATGCTGTTCTACTGTAAAGGAAAATGAAATTATGAAAGTTTCAGAGATGGATGGAATCAGAAAACAGATGATATGTGGTGAGGTAAGGGGGATCCACCTCCCTCCAAAAAGGGAAAAAATAGAAATCATTTTGCCCATATACTAAAGAACCTAATGTATAGCAGTTGTGTGTTATAGATATATGGTTTGGCCCTGGGCTCCACAACTTTGCACCACTGGCAGGGAACGTAGAGCAACACCAAAAGACGAACCCTGAGCAACCTAAAAGAGGCTTTCTCATAGTTGACATCCAACTTCAAATACGATGCAAGGTGTTATTTAATTTTTTTAATTTATTCATTTTACATACCAACCACAGTTCCCCTCTCTTCTCTCCTCCCCCCATACCTCTCCCTATACCACGTACAATCAACTCTTCAGAAAGAGTAAGGCCTCGAGTGGGAAGTCAATAAAGCCTGGCACATGGAGTTGAGGTATAACCAAAACTCTCCTCACTGCATCAAGGATGAGCAATGCATCAAACCATAGTGAATGAGCTCTAAAAAGCCAGCTCATACAACAGGAATAGATCCTGTTCCCACTGCCAGAGGCCCCTCAAACAGATGAAGCTACATAGCTCTCACCCACATACAGAGGGCCAAGTTAGGTCCCATTCAGGCTCCCCAGATGTTGGTCTAGAGTATATGAGCTCCCACGACTCTGGGCCAACTGTCTCTGTGGGTTTCCTGACCCCACTTGCTCATATAATTCCTCCTCCCTCTCTTCTACTGGTATTCCAGAGCTCAGTCTGGTGGTTGGCTATGAATTTCTGCATCAGATTTCATCAGTTACTGGATGAAGGTTCTATGATGAATGTTACGGACCTCATGGAACTGAAAAGCATCTGTAAGACAAAGGATACAGTAAATAAGACAAAACAACAGCCTACAGAATGGGAAAAATCTTTGCCAAGCCTACATCTGACAGAGGGCTGATCTTCAAAATATATGAAGAATTCAAGAAACTAACCATAAATTTACCAAAGAATCCGATTGAAAAATGGGGTACAAATCTAAACAGAATCCTCAACAGAAGAATCTCAAATGGCCTGAAGACATTTAAGGAATTGCTCAACATCTTTGGTCAACAGGGAAATACAAACCAAAATAACTGTCTTACACCTGTCAGAATGGCTAAGATCAAAAGTACTGATGACAGCTTATGTTGTAGAGGATGTAGAGTAAGGGGAATACCCCTCCACTACTGATGGAAAGTAAACTTGTGCAGCCACTTTGGAAATCAGAATGATGATTCCTCAGAAAACTGTGAATAAAACTACCTCAACACCCAGCAATACCACTCTTGGGGATATGCTCAAAGGATGCTCAATCATACCACAAGGACACTTACTCAACTATGTTTATAGCAACAAAATTCTTTTTTTTTTCTTTTTAATTTTTTTCTTTTTTATCTTTTTATGTTAATTTTTATTATTATTATTTTAATTTTAAATAGCTTGTTTTAATGTCAATCCCAGTTCCCTCTCCCTCACCTCCTTCCACACCCCTCCACCATCGCACACAACCTCCCATCCTATTGCCAATTCCTTCCACGTAGGGGATATCTAGAGTCTGTCATTTCACTCAGGGTAGGGTCCAGGCACTCCCCTAAGAGTCCAGACTGAGAGAGCATCCCTCTTTGTGTTATGGACACACGATGTCTATTTGTATTCCAGGGATGAACACTTCCACTGCTCAGGGCCCCATAGGTTGCCCAGGCCTCCTCACTGACTCTCACATTCAGGGGGTCTGGATCAGTCCCATGCTGGCCTCCCAGCTGTCGGTCTGGGCTCCAAGAGCTCTCACCTGTTCAAATCAGCTGTCTCTGCAGGTTTTGCCAGCCCATTCTTTGCCTATTTGCTCATCGCTCCTCTCTCTCTGTCACTGGGTTCCTTGGGTTCAGTTCAGTGTTTAACTGTGGGTGTTTGCCTCTACTTCCATCAGTCACTGGGTGAAGGCTCCTGGTTGGTTATAGACATCAAGTTCATTATCAGGAATGGGCCTTCGAGATGGTCTCTCCACTATTGCTTCGCTTGCCAATTGGTGTTATCCCTTTAGATCACTAGAGGTTACAATGGTGCCTGATCTGTCTTCTAACCTAGATTCCCTCTTCCCCCTATTCTACCCCCCACTCAACCTTCCTGTTCCCCCATGACCTACGCTGTCTTCCTCTTCTCCCCCTCTTTTCTTCCCAGCTCCCACTCCAGCGTTCCCTCGTTCTGTGTTTTATCATATTTCAGCTTTCAATCCTTCAACTGTTTGAGTTGTCTCCTTCATTTGTTTGGTTGTTTTTTCTTGATGCTTTACATTCTTGTATTTCTAAAATAAACCCTACTTGATAATGAGCTATTACTCTTTCTCTGTATTGCTGGGTTATGGACTAGAAGGGAGTATATGGGTTCAGTAATAGCCACATTAGGCTTTGGTATAGTGCTTAATCTAGAATCATGACACAATTTATAAATTGTTCATTACTCCTCCATTTAATAGTACTACACAAATTTACCAAATTTCCTTGTGTGAAAGAGTTGTAGGAAGCTTGTTTTTAGTTACTGTTGCTATATATTAACAGATTTACTGGCAAAAAAATTCATGCTATTGCATTGAATCTCTTCAGAGCTGTGTGAGTGGGCAAGGATGGGCCTTCCTTATCCTTGAAATTGGTATTAATGTCTTTACCTGCCCTCTCATCCTTTCTGCCTCTACTACCTCTACTTCCTCTACTTCCCAAGTGATGATATTACAAGCATGCACCACCACGCTAGGCCCTATATTAGCTTTTTCAATCTTATAGTAATACAGTGCACATTTTCCCATCATTCATTTTTAAATGATTTGGTGGTTTTATATGTAAACTGACTCTTTTCTAAACTGTGTGTGCGTGTATGTGTGTGCGTTCTTTTGTTTTGTTGTTGAGAGACAGGGTTTCTCTGTATTGTTTTGGAGGCTGTCCTGAAACTCGATCTGTAGACCAGGCTGGCCTCGAACTCACAGAGATGCTCCTGCCTCTGCCTCCTGAGTGCTGGGGTGTATATTCTTTTTAAAATTCTGCCTACTAATTTCAAAATTTAGTTGTTGTGTGTTTAAACCATGAATGCCTTACTTACACTGCATTATGTAATTATTGATATGTTTTAATTTGTAATACTATTTTAGGTTTTTAAATCTATATTTCCCTTTTGTTTTTATTCTTTTCTTTTTCTGTTCCTTATATTTTTGTAATGTTTCTCATACTCAATGAATTTTGTTTTCTTTGTAGCTATTCCTTTTGAGTTTTCATGATTGTTCTAGACAAGATGCATCCCTCAAAAGAAAGCCCACTTCTAAATAACATTATAATTTATACTCTCTAAAAAGACACAGTTGCTTAATGTCATTTACATTCCTCCCCCTCTTTTGTGCCAGTGTTTTCATACATTCAAATTCTGCTTAAGCTCTGCAGTGCTGTGTTATAGATCTTATCCTCCACACATTTTTGATAAACTAAGAATTGCTTATAGTGTATTTTGGTAAAGTTTACCTCTCCCCCAACTCCTCCCAGATTCACCCCAACCAGCTCCAATTTGTGTCTTCATTTATTAAAGATCCAAATCCAATATATACTGCCATGTGCTCTTGAGTGTATAGCAATACACTGGAGCTTTGTTGATCTACCAAGGGCTACATCCACAAGGAAACTGTTTTACAGATGCAGCAGGGAAGTTGCACACATAAAATCAGAGTGATGGTGAAAGCATACACAAGGACTATGCTAAATCAAGTCAGACGAAATCTCTGTAATGAGGGGAGGTAGGCACGATGTTCTCCCCCTAGCTGAGGAGCTATTGGCAACTGATAGCTTCTGGGAAAGAGAGTCAGTTAAGTACCTTAAAAACAAGAAATAGGGTCAATGAGATATTCAGTGGATAAAGGCACTTAGGGTTTTTAGTATTAGGGTATGAGTTTTATTCCCTGGATCCACATGGAAGAAGGCTAGACAGAACTGACTCTCACATGTTGTTCTCTAAACTCTACTCAAATGCCATGGCACTTGCACAACCACACACATACACATAAATAAATGAACTACTTTAAAATTTAGAAAAAATGAAAATACTCTTTAGTTACTACTTCAATGGTCTTTACTTATTTTTCCCATTTAATGTTTTTGCAAATATTGTGGCTGCTCTGGCAGAGAGTTTTTTAATGAATTAATGATTGATAAGTGGAAAATTGAATAGCACCATAACCAAGAGTGTTTTCATATTTTAACATTTCTTAATGGGAAATCAGAAAATTTCAAACACTAAATAACTAAAACTCTTAAATAAAATCCATGAACTAGCCATGTTCAATGTCAGAAATTTGAAAAGAGAGACATGAATTCTAGGTGGAGAAAGGATAAAAAACTCTGCAGACAAGCTGAAGATGTCAATAAAGTAGAGACAACTCTTGCTAATTTTATTTCTACCTTTTGACATTTTATTTCATGGATATTTAGTATTCTAAGAAGCAAACAACAAAAGGTTGTGCAATATTCCCATGATAAAATCAGAAAATATGGCAAGCCAAGCTAATAGAGTCCTCAGTACACATGATGGTAATCAGTAAGTTATATGGTTGTCTTTGCCAAGAGAGATGCACACTGTGATGAGTTTTTAACAAGAGAGAGTATGTGATGGGTTGTGCAATATTCCCATGATAAAATCAGAAAATATGGCAAGCAATCCCCTGATTCATGTCTAAAATCCATAAATGAGTGAGTACATACCATGTTTCTCTTTTTGTGACTGGGTTACCTCACTCAGGATGGTTTCTTCTAGTGCCATCCATTTGCCTGCAAATTTCAAGATTCTAGAACAAAAAGAAGCAAATTCACCCAGGAGCAGCAGATGCCAGGAAGTAATCAAATTGAGGGCTAAAATCAATCAAGTAGAAACTAGGAAAACATTGAGAAGAATCAATGAAACAAAGAGTTGGTTCTTTGAGAAAATCAACAAAATAGACAAACCTCTCTCCAAACTAACTAAAAGACAGAGAGAGAGCATGCTAATTAACAAAATCAGAAATGAAAAGGACATAACAATGGACACTGTGGAAATCCAGAGAATCATCAGGGCATACTTTGAAAATCTGTACTCCACAAAATTTGAAATTTTAAAGGAAATGAACAATTTCCTGGATAGATATCACTTGCCAAAATCAAGAACAGATAAACAATCTAAACAGACCCATAACCCTTAATGAAATAAATGCAGTCATCAAAAGTCTCCCAACCAAAAAAAGTCCAGGCCCAGATGGCTTCAGTGCAGAATTCTACCAGAAATTCAAAGAAGAGCTAATTCCAATACTCCTCAAAGTATTCCACACAATAGAAGCAGGAGGCTCACTGCCAAACTCTTTTTACGAGGCTACAATTTCCTTGATACCCAAGCCACACAAAGACATGACTTAGAAAGAGAAGTATAGACCAATTTCCTTCATGAACATCGATGCAAAAATACTCAATAAAATACTAGCAAACCGGATTCAAGAACACATCAGAAAAAATCATCCACCGTGATCAAGTAGGCTTAATCCCAGGAATGCAGGGGTGGTTCAACATTAGAAAATCTATCAGTGTAATCCACCACATAAACAAACTGCAAAAGAAAAACCACATTATCATCTCACTAGATGCTGAAAAAGCCTTTAACAAAATCCAGCACCCCTTCATGATAAAGGTCCTAGAGAGATCAGGGATAACAGGAACATACCTGAACATAATAAAAGCAATATACAGTAAACCAACAGCTAACATCAAACTAAATGGAGAGAAAGTCAACGCAATTCCTCTAAAATCAGAAACAAGACAAGGCTGTCCACTCTCGCCGTATCTCTTCAATATTGTACTTGAAATTCTAGCTACAGCAGTAAGACAACAAAAGGAGATCAAGGGGATACAAATAGGAAAAGAAGAAGTCAAGCTTTCACTATTTGCAGATGATATGATAGTTTACATAAGTGACCCGAAAAACTCCACAAGGGAACTCCTAGAGCTGATAAACACCTTCAACAAAGTGGCAGGATACAAGGTTAAGTCAAAAAAATCAGTGGCCCTATTATATACAAATGATGAAGTGACTGAGAAAGAAATCAGAGAAACATCACCCTTTACAATAGCCATAAACAGCATCTAATATCTGGGGATAATGTTAACCAAGGAAGTGAAAGACCTGTATATCAAGAACTTTGAGTCTTTAAAGAAAGAAATCAAAGAGGATACCAGAAAATGGAAGGATCTCCCATGCTCTTAGATAGGTAGGATCAACATAATAAAAATGGTAATCTTGCCAAAAGCAGTCTACAGATTCAATGCAATCCCATCAAAATTCCGGCACAATTCTTCACAGACCTTGAAAAAACAATAATCAACTTTATATGGAAAAACAAAACGCCCAGGATAGCCAAAACAACCCTATACAATAAAGGAACTTCAGGAGGCATCACCATACCTGACTTCAAGCTCTTTTATAGAGCTATAGTCCTGAAAACACCTTGGTATTGGCATAAAAAAGGACAGGTAGACAAATGGAACTGATTTTAAAACACTGATTTTAACCCACACACCTATGAACACTTGATTTTTGACAACGAAGCTAAAACTATACAATGGAGAAAAGAAATCATCTTCAACAAATGGTGCTGGCATAACTGGGTATTTGTATGCAGAAGACTGCCGATAGATCCATGTCTATGGCCTTGTACAAAACTTAAGTCCAAATGAATTAAAGATCTCAACATAAATCCAACCACACTGAAACTCTTAGAAGAGCGTGGGAGATACTTTTCAACGAGTTGGTACAGGAGACCATTTCCTGAACATAACACCAGTGGCACAGACACTGAGATCGACAATTAACAAATGGGAACTCCTGAAACTAAGAAGCTTCTGTAAGGCAAAAGACACAGTCAACAAGACAAAAAGGCAGTCCACAGATTGGGAAAATATATTTGACACATATGACAGAGGGCTAATCTCCAAAATTTACAAAGAACTCAAGAAGCAATTCTCCAAAAGGTAGGGTACAGAAGTAAACAGAGAATTCTCAATAGAGGAGGCTAAAATGGCCAAGAGACACTTAAGAAAGTGCTCAACATCCTTAGCCATCAGGGAAATGTAAATCAAAACAACTTTGAGATGCCATCTTACTACTGTCAGAATGGCTAAAATCAAAAACACTGCAGACAATTTATGCTGGGGAGGATAAAGAGAGAGGGGAACACTCCTCCACTGCTGGTGGGAATGCCAACTCGTACAGCCACTTTGGAAATCAGTATGGAGAATCCCCAGGAAAATGGGAATCAATTTACCACAAGACCCAGCAATTCTACTCTTAGGCATATACCCAAAAGAGGCAAATTCATACAACAAGGACATCTGCTCCACTATGTTCATAGCAGCATTATTTGTAATATCCAGAACCTGGAAGCAACCTAGATGCCCCTCAGCTGAAGAGTGGCTAGAGAAAAATGTGGTACATTTACACAATGGAGTATTACTCAGCAGAAAAAAACAATGGAATCTTGAAATTCACAGGTAAATGGATGGCTCTAGAAGAAACCATCCTGAGTGAGGTAACCCAGTTACAAAAAGACAAACATGGCATGTACTCCCTCATATATAGATTTTAGACATGGATCAGGTTAGTGCCAGTCTGCACTTCCACTGACAGTGTCTGGGAAACAGGAAAGAACCTAAGGGAGATATGCATGGTACCCCAGAGAAGAGGAATGAGGCAAGGTCTTCTGAACAGACTGGGAACATGGTGAGGGGTGGAGGGGAGTGGGAATAGAGGAAGAGAGTTGGTCATGGGGGAACAGGAAGTTGAGTGGATGGGGGTAGAATAGGGGGAAGAGGGAATCATAGGTTAGAAGACAGATCAGGCACCAGTGTGACCTCTAGTGATCTAAAGGGATGACACCATCTGGCAAGCTAAGCAATAGTGAAGAGACCACCTCGAATGCCCATTCCTGATAATGAACTTGATGTCTATAACCATCCTGGAGCCTTCATCCAGTAACTGATGGAAGCAGAGGCAAACACCCACAGTTAAATACTGAACAGAATCCCAGGAACCCAGTGACAGAGAGAGAGGAGCGATGAGTACATTGGCAAAGAATGGGCTGGCAAAACCTGCAGAGACAACTGATCTGAACAGGGGAGAGCTCTTGGAGCCCAGACCGACAGTTGGGAGGCCAGCATGGGACTGATCCAGACCCCCTGAATGTGAGAGTCAGTGAGGAGGCCTGGGCAACCTATGGGGCTCTGGGCAGTGGATCAGTGTTTATCCCTGGCATACAGACTTCGTGTGTCCATAACACAAAAAGGGATGCTTTCTCAGCCTGGACTCTTAGGGGAGTGCCTGGCCCCTGCCCTGAGTGAAATGACAGAATCTAGATATCCCCTATGTGGAAGGAAGTGGCCATAGGTTGGGAGGCTGCGGGGGATGATGGAGGGGTGCGGGAGGAGGGGAGGAAGAGGGAACTGGAATTGACATGTGAAACAAACTATTTAAAATTAAAATAATAAAATAAAAAATATGTCAAAAATTTCATTCTTTCAAATACACATATGAAAATGTAAAATTTTGTTTTCTGAATTCATATTTGGAAGACACTTTATGTAATTTTTACATAGTTGTCCTTTAGAACAATTTTGAAATCCTCAACCTTTGAGGACTTTGTAACATGAAACACCTTATTTCCTGATGTTTAAGAGTAACTTACTAGCCTAGTACTCTGTAACCCTGGGTTCTTTAGTGACTATG
The DNA here is from genome assembly GCF_017639785.1 of Mesocricetus auratus. Classification (NCBI taxonomy): domain Eukaryota; kingdom Metazoa; phylum Chordata; class Mammalia; order Rodentia; family Cricetidae; genus Mesocricetus; species Mesocricetus auratus. Next base: position 8,881,552 of record NW_024429189.1, read on the forward strand.
CTGCTTTGAATAGGGATGGCTCTCATAGGCTCATAGAGTTGAATGCTTGGTCATTAGGGAGTAGTGCTACTTGACAGGGATTAGGAGGTATGGGCTTGTTGGAGTATGTAAGGCCATATTGGAGGAAGTTTGTCACTAGGGGTGGACTTTGGGGTTTCAAATGCTCAAGCTAGGCCCAGTGTGCCTCTCTACCTGCTGTTTACAGATTTGGAGGTAGAACTCACAGCTACTCTCCAGCACCATATATGCCTGTATGCTGCCATGTTTCCTGCCATAATAACAGTGACCTAAACTTCTGAACTCAAAATAATCTCCAATTAAATGCTTTCTTTTATAAGAGTTGCCGTGGTCATGGCATTTCTTCTCAGCAGTAGAACTCTAAGACATTGTGATTTTCTTACATTCAGACACGTCATCCTATAGAGTGATCTAAATCAGGTAATTAAAATCAATTACTAAAGTTATCTGTATTAGGTCATAGAAATAATAGCAAGTGTGTGTGTGTGTGTGTGTGTGTGTGTAAATTTTTTTAAAATAACATCTGAGATTACTGTGGTCAGTCATTGTCTACAAGCTGAAAACTGAAGAAAGCAAGTGATACAAATTGGGTCCCTGATTGTTGGAGCTGGAAAGCAGTTGGTGTGCTCTCCTGCATTTTAGTTTAAGTCAGAATGTCTGAGAATCAAGAGAACAAAGAGCAGAAGATTCTAGTGCAAGCAGTCAGATGTAGAGTAAATTCTATCTTCTTTCTGTTTCATTTAGTTCCTCAACAGATTGGTGAATCCTACCTATTTGGGGAAGGCCATCTGCTTCCTTCAGTCCCCCAGTTCAGAAAGCACCCACCTAGACACATAAAGTGAATAAAGCAGGGCTTCATTATCCTATCAAAATACCTTAAGTAACATTCATTTAGCTTATGGTTTTGGGTATTCAAGACACGAGAGCCCCCTCATGTCTGGTGAGGGCTCACTGTACCATGCACATTATGGCACAGGGTACTGGCAGGAACATATGATCACATCACCAGGCAGCCTGGGTGAAGGCATATTGAGGTTTCTATAACAATCCACTGGAGTCATAAGGATCCCATAAGAAATAACTAAATGTTTGAGTACATGTTCTTGTTGCCTGACAACCTTCCACTAGGCCCTGTCTATTTTCTATCGCAACTTCCTACTGGCACAGCCCTAGGCACTGAGCTCCCAACACATAGGTTTGGTGGGGGGAAAACTATCAAAATCAAAGCGCCCATAAAAATGTTTATTTATTGTGGGCATTACATGGCCCAGTCAAGTTGACATAAAACTATTACACTATAAAATCTGGGACACCACTCAGAGTTTAACAAGTGCTTCTCTGATCTTTATGGGAAAAATACTAGTTTGGCATCACATGTTATCCTTTGTTCTGAAGTGTGCTTGATTTCTTTTTCTTGTACATTTATGATCTTAGCATTTTTGAAGAATGATCACTAAAGACTTAGATCCCCCTGCTGACCCTGTGACTAAACTTGCACAGGACTGACTCGCAAGAACATGAAACAAATGAGTGTGTCTTCTGTATCCTATCTGGTTGGCACATTCACCATGACATCATATTCATTCTAACCATTTCATTATGGTGATACTTTTCTGTCTTCTAACTGTAATGTGATGTTACATTTTTATCTGTAATTGTTAACCATTTTTAAGGAACAAAATGTGAGTTGTGATGTGGATGCTGGGAACCAAACCTGGGTCTACGACAAGTGCATCTTTTAACTGCTGAGCCACATCTCTGGCCACAATAAAATATTTTTAAATACCGATTTATGCTTTTATGCCCTTACCCCTTCCCATTAAGTGGGATAGAGGGGACCCCACACCAGAACATGAAAGTGATGTAAGAACTCATGAGAAAATAGGGATGCCTAAACTAGAGAAAGTAGAAAGTATAGACTAATTACACTCAGGAAAAATGATTAGTAACTAAATATACTGAAGATAATGGGATTCAAGCTTGTCACTGGAAAAAGAATCCATAACAAAGATTAAACTATATTGTGTGATCAGCATGTAATAAAGCATTCAAATTTGTGTTCATTAATATTTATGTAATTTTTCTATTTTATTCTGCGACCATCATTTATTCTGAGGATTAAGTTGTCTTTTATTCAGCCAGTGAAGTTTTCGTTAGACTTTCTTTTGTCTCTCATCACCATTATTTGAAAACCTTCCTCTTCATCCATGCAGCAGTATACACTACTCTCTAGTTTATCCTATCACAGCCCTGATTACCCACTTCTCCACAGAGCTATTCCCTTTGGTTTAAAAGCAAAGATCAGAGGACCTGGAGTTTCTATTCTTAAGGTCCTATTAGAAGATAGAGATAAGAAGTATACGGCTATATGCTGATATATATGTATGTACATATATATGTGTGTGTGTGTACTTGCACATATTTAGACACTTACATATTTTTCTATGCTTATTTTATTTTGTTGATATATATAGAAAATGACACATTCACCACTACTTCTAAATCCAATCCTGATCATCCAGTACAGTTTACTCATCTTTCTTATGAATTTTTTTCCTAGTGACAAACTTGAATTCCTTTCTCAATGTATCTCACTTAATGGCCTTTTAATTACATTTTTGGGAATTGGCAAGCAGATTAAAAAGTATGAATTGGTCTTTTAAAAGCTTTTATTGGAGCTGGAGAGGTGACTCAGCAAATATGCTTTTGTAGTGGACCCACCTGTGGTTCCCAGCCCCTACATGGTGCTTACAACCATCCATAAGTCAAGTTCCACATGTGTGTGCGTGTTTGGAGGGAAATCCCTCATACACATAAAATAAATGAATCTAAATGTTTTAAAAGTTTATTATGCAAATGTATATATTTCTTAGTTTGTAATTTCATTTTTCTAATTTTATAAGAGACCTCAGTATTGACAGACTCAGTGTTGACAGATCTATTTCATTCTTTTTAATTGCCTTATTAATTAATGTTTATTAACAACTCAAGAAAGGAATTTTAAAGTATACACTTGCTTTTATGAACTTTTAAATGTTATATTTCCTATTGTGTATATTTCCAGGTGGAAAATATAGTTAAGAATTGTATAGACATTTTATTTAGGTAATACTTTTACCACATTTTCTTTGCAAATGCTCTTGGTTTTGCTTAATGATTTTTAAAACTTCCATGTATAAAGAATTTAAGATATTAACATAAAATCAAACACATTGATCAGTGGAATCAAATTGAAGACACAGAAGTAATGCAACACACTTATGAACACATGATTTTTTACAAAGAGACCAAAAACACACACTGGAGAAAAGATAGCATCTTCAACATTTGTGTTGGCCTAACTTGATCACTGCAAGTAGAATAATGAAAATACATCCATAGCACAATAGTCATCCTCAGAAATATCTAAGAGCTCAACATAAGACCTAATACCTAGAATCTTATAGAAGAAAAATGGGGAAATAGCTGGGAAAGGAATTTGTAAACGGAATGCCAGAGCACAGATACTAATATCAACAATTAATTAATAGGACCTTATCAAACTAACTTTATCAACATTTCTTCGTGGAGAGAGAACACCATCATTTAGGCAAACTGGCAATTACAGAATGGGAAAAGATCTTTACCAGTTATGCATTTTATTAATAAAGGGTTAAAATCCAGAGTACTTAAAGAACTCTAAAATTGACCATCTAGAAAACAAATAGTCCAAATAAAAAACAGAATACAGACTAAGCAGAGAGTTCTCAAAAAATGAAACACAAATGACTGAGAACCATTTAAAGTAATATTCAAAATCCTTAGCCATGATGGAAGTACAAATTAAAACTACTTTGAAATTTCATCTTACTGTAGTCAAAATTTCCATGATCAGTTCAATAATCATTCAATAATAATTGATTTAAAAGTCAATTCAATAATTTATCTATCTTTTGATTTCTGGAATAAAGCAAACTTGATCATGATGTATGATCTTAATGTGTTCTAGAAATCACTTAGCAAATACTTTGTTGAGAGCTTTTGTAATTGTTTTTATTAGGGAAATTGGTCTACAGTTCATTGTTGTATACTTGTTTGTTTATTTTTCTTTTGAGCAGTATTATCTTCAAAGAACAAGTTTGGTAGTATTCTTTCTCTTTCTATTTTGTGCAACTAATATTGGGTCTTCCATAGCAGTATGATAGAATAATGTTGTATAATTTCATTGGGAAAAGAATGTTTATGAAGGTAGTTTGAAAATAAAAAGGCTTATACCAATAAAATTTTATCATTGCCATCACTATCCCTGGAAAAATTAAATTCAAATTTAATTTGCAATTGTCTCATGGCTGTGCTCTTTTTTTTCCTATCGTGTCTGTTCCTTCTGTCCTTCTAACCTTCTAACTAGTCTCCCCTCTGCCCTCCCCTACTTCTCCTCCTTTCTCTCCAGAAGAGGGCAAGCCTCCCGTGGTTATTAACAAATCATGGTGTATTAAGTTGCAGTAAGACTTTGCACCTCCCTTCATATTAAGTCTGGGCAAGGCAACCCAATAAAAGGAACTGGGTACCAAAAGTAGACAAAAAGAGTCCCTACTCCTACTGTCAGGAGTCCTATAAGAAGACCAAGCTATACAACTGTAAAGTATATGCAGAAGATCTAGATTCAGTCACATGAAGGCTCTCTTGCTCGCTGGTTCAGTCTCTGTGGGCCATCTCTGAAGCCACGATAGTTGATGCTGTAACTTCTTGTTGTGTCCTTGACCCCTCTGGCTCCTATAATCCTTCTTCCCCCTCTTCCACAGGATTTCCCAAGCTTCTCCTAATGCTTGGCTGTGTGTCTCTGGGTCTGTTTCTACCAGTTGCTGGATGAAGCCTTTCTGATGGCAATTGGGCTAGACACCAATATTTTAGTATAGCAGAATATCATGAGGCATTATTATTCTGACTTTTTTTGCCAGTTGTGTTTGGATCTATCCTACATCTCTGTCATATCCAGCCCCTGGATCCTGGCCCTCCAGACAGTGTCTGGGCTTCCTCTTCTGGCATGGGTCTCAGGTTGAACCAGTTCTTGGTTGTCTACTCCTACAATTTGTGTGTCCTTTACCCAGGCACATCTTGTAGGAAGGACAAATTATAAGTTGAAGGCTATATGGATGGGTTGACGTACCACTCACTTCACTGGAAATCTTGCCTTGTTATAGGAGATGGCCAGTTCAGGCTATGTATCCCATTTTGCTAGCAGTCTTAGCTAGGATCCCATCTGTAGATTCCCGGGATTTTCCATTGCATTAGGTTTCTACTTCACCCTGAAATGCCTCCTCCCAAGCTTTCCAGTTGTGTCTTCCAGTAATCCCCCAACCACGCACCAAATCCCTTCTGTTCCCATCCCCCTATCCATCCACATGAAATGTCTGTTGTATTCCCTTCCCAGTGAGATTCATACATCTTTGCCCCTCCCCTTCAGCTCTCCTTGTTAGTAAGGAAGAAAAAACAGTGAGATTTGAAAGATATTACAGATAGGTATTTTTTAACAGAAAAAATATTTATTGCTCTTTTTCCTATTCATAATGAGATATCATCAACAGATGTATATGACCTTTGTGAACCATTTGAATATAATCTGAAAGATTTAACTTAGTGTTCCAAACATATAATTATTCATAAAAGAAAAATGTTTAAGCAATTCTTATGATATGGATTGATGATGTTGGGAGACAGTTTGGAAATTTCTATAAAATTGCTAAAAATATTGTCCTAGTTATTGATATTATTGCTATGATGAAACACCATGATCACAAGCAAGTTGGGGAGGAAATGGTTATTTGATTTACACTTCCACATCACTGTTCACCATCAAAGGAAGTCAGGACAGGAACTCAAACAGGACAGGAACCTGGAGGCAGGAGCTGATGCAGAGTCTATGGAGCAATATGTAATGGGGTGCTGTTTACTGGCTTGTTCGATAGAACCTAGGATTACTAGCACAGAGATGGCACCTCTCACAGTGGGCTGGGCATTCCCCCATCAATCAGTAATTAAGAAAATGTTTTTCAGGCTTGCCTACTATCCCATACTATGTAGTCACTGTCTCAATTGAGGTTTCCTCCTCTCAGATGACTTAAGTATATGTCAAGTCAACATAAAACTATCCAGCACAAATATTCTTAAAATAAATAAACTTTATAAGCTAACCACTCAAAGCCTGTCCATAAGCAAGAAAGATTTATGTAAAGGCCCTTTGATGCAGCATTCCTAATAACAAACTGTGTAAAGTGTCTAAGTGTAATTAATAGCTAAAATGCAGATTCAATGACAGTACTGTTAGATATAATATTATAGATATGTAAAATAAATATGTTAAGTAAAATCAAGTGACAGAATAATGTCTTAAATTATGTACAGAAAACTTTTTATATGTCTATATGTATGATGCTGTATCCAATAGTAATCCAAGCAAGAGAAGTTATCCTGGTAGAAGTTGGGAACCAAAAAGCCTCATGTTTTATATTGTTTTTGTATGTTATATTTATTGCTTATTAATGCTATTTGCAGTTTAAGAAGGAAAACCTAGAGGATAGTATAATAATTGATACTGTCTTAGTCTTCTAAGTATCACACAATGTGTATAAACTAATCTATGGCCCATATCTGACACTAATACCAGTCTTGTGATCTTCTGTAAGTCATATATTTTCTGTGACCCTTCAGTTTTTCATCTGTAAAATGAAGTTAATATCTAAATGGGATAATTATTTAAGTCATAGAGAACAGTGTTTACAAGGAATTATTTAATAAAATGTTTTCATTCTTTTTCTATTTATTTTTGTTCTTATTTATATCATATTGCCATAAATATGTGGATTTAAAATTTATCATGCCAGGCTGAAATTTTTTTTGATGTGTACCTGTATTTCAGTTGAAGGTCTTCTTTTGTATTTTAGCGTTTACTTTTGTAGGTTCAGCTTCTGTGACACTCAGCCACTACTGAACTCTACTAAACAGGCTCTCAGGGAATTGAGTATTTTGGAGTATTAGCTCTGTTATTAAATAAGAGACATTTCTTCTCTGAGATAAGTATACCATAGTGCATTCATACAAAGTTTGCAAGATACCTGATTTCATACCCAACATCTGTGAAGTAATAGTTGTAAAGATTTCTACTTTGAGGCACTTTCAACTTTGTACACAGACACTGATTTATAATTTGAGAAGTATTTTGATGGCAGGAGCACTAATATAAAAGAAAAAGCAAATTAACTATAATCTTCCCTGTCTGACATTATGAATTTTGCTCCATTTGTATTTGTTTATAGTAATGCCTGGTATAATGATTGTGGTAGGTTGATGCAATAGCCCTCCATATGCTCATAGGGAGTGGAAATATTATGAGGTGTGGTTTTCTTAGAGTAAGTATGGCCTTGTTGAAGGAAGTATGTTACTTAGGGGTGGCCTTTGAGGTTTCCTGTGCTCAAAATACTGCCCAGTGTCTGAGTCCACTTCTTTTTGCCTTCTGATCAAGTTTTAGTCAACACTATGTCTACCTACATGAAGCCATGTTCCTTACCATGATGATAATGGACTGAACCTTTGAAACTGTAAGTGAGCAACCCCAATTAAATGTTTTCCTTATAAGATTTGCTCTGGCTGGGCGGTGGTGGCGCATGCCTTTAATCCCAGCACTCGGGAGGCAGAGGCAGGCAGATCTCTGTGAGTTCGAGGCTGGGCTGGACCGACAGCCTCGAAAACAATACAGAGAAACCCTGTCTCGTAAAAAAAAAAAAAAAAGAGTTGCTCTGGTCATGGTGTCTCTTCACAGCAATAAAAATCCTAACTAAGGTAAGGGTTACATTTATTAACAGCTTGACAGTATCTGGAGTACCATAGGAAACAAGTCTCCAGGCACACTTCTAATGGATTAACTGGCCTTTGGACATGCCATGTGCAATTGTGTTTTGGTTCCATTAACTGACGGAGGAAGACCTGCAGTATCAGTGGGTGGCACCATTTCTTAAGCTGGATCCTGGACTATACAAACATTTATTGAGTACAAGCATTTATTGTCTTCTTTTTGACTTCTGGTGTAATAGGACCAGTTATTTCAAGCCTTTATTGTTTTGGCTTCCCTACAATGGACACTACTCTACCCTAGAACTATGAAAAAATATAAGCCCTTCCTGCTTTTAGTTTTGTTCATCAGTGTATTTCATCACAGCAGCAGGAAAAGTAACTATGACAAAAATTGGTACTGACAATTGGAACCAAATTTGATGTTTTTATTGACCTGCTGCTTGCTGCTTTTCCTTCACTTTTGTCATACCTGCTGAGGATGTTCTTAGTACCTGATTTGATGACATTATATATCTTTACCTTGTTCTTTGCTCTTTTACTTTTGCTTACTATATGATTAATAAGCTTACTCATTTGAAACCAGAAAGGTTCTGGCTAGTTATACGTCAAGTTGACACTAACTAAAGTCATCAGAGCGGCGGGAACCTCAATTGAGAGAATTTCTCCATAAGATTGGGCTGTAGGTAAGCCTGTGGGAAATTTTCCTAATTAGTAATTCATGGTGAAGGTCCTAATCATTATGGGTGGTGCCATCTCTGGGCTGATAGTCATGGTTTCTATGAGAAAATTGGCCAAGAATTCTATGGAGAGTAAGCCAGCAAACAGTATTCATCTGTGACCTCTGCATCACTTCCTGCCTCCAGGTTTCTACGCTATATGATTTCCTGTTCTGCCTCCCGTCAACATGAACAACAATATGGAAGCATAAGCCAAATAAATAAAACCTTCCCTCCCCAACTTGCTTTTTGGTCATGGTGTTTTATCACAGCAACAGAATCCTTAACTAAAACAAAAATTTCTTTCATAGACCATTCCATGTGCAGACTGCCAGCCTCTTCAAGCTCTTGTCAGGATGATGGATGTATTCTTACACTATAGGCCTAACTATACCTTTCCTTCCTTTCTTTCTTTCTTTCTTCCTTCCTTCCTTCCTTCCTTCCTTCCTTCCTCAAGTTGTTTTTGTTAGTATTTGATCATATTAATGAGTAAAGTAACTGCTATAATAAAACAACCATAAATACATTGGATTCTAGTAATGTGATTTTAAATTTATAAAATATTTAATCAAAATAATGAAATACGCTGACTATAGTGGAATTCTTTTTAATACCATCACTCTGGAAATGAGTATTTATGAATTTGAGGCTTCCCTGGCCTACATAAAGTGTCTAAGCAAGTCAGAGCTACATAGCAAGACCCTGTCTCTCAAAATAAATAAAGTATAAACTAGAATTATATTATGAGTAAGACTACTCAGTGGATAAAGCACTTGCCATACCACCCTGCCAAACCTGTGTTTCATATCTGAGATCCATATAAAGTTAGAAAGAAACAACCAACTCCACAAAGTTGTCCTCTGATGTATGTTGGGGTTCCTGCAAATGCCAAGGCTGGCAGAGTGTTGATTTACATGAGGAAAGAAGGAAATGTGTTTCAACATGACACAGTAACCAGTGTTGGTTTAAAGTTCTAGAGTCTGACACTGGGCAGTTAATTCTAAGTGTATTTAAATGCAGTGCAATTTGGCAATAAGTATCCTGGTGTAACATAATCTTCTGTGCTCAAGGAGGTATAATTACATTGGAATTCAAAGTACATGTCACTTCTTCCACAAAGATGTAGTCTAAGGATAGACTACATATGTTATGTTAAGGACCTGAGGAGGATCTCTACAAATAGGTCATTTGGGCTGCTAGCCTCCTCTGATCCTGCTTATGGGAGCTTGGAATGGCCTGGCTATACAAATATAATCAGGATATTAACAAATTCCATTCCCAGTCTTCTGGGTGGAAAAACAGGTTATATATCTCTGCCATTGAGGGGACAATTATGTCTGTTTAGCATTACTAATTTCCCTGTGAGCACAAGGACCTGTGTTCTCCCAATAGACTTCTACATTCAGACAGTGGCAAAAGAATCTCCTCTGTTATTTACAAACAAAATAACAATAAATTTAAAGTTTTTAAAAATAGATTAGCATATCTTTTCAAAAAAATTAAATGTCATGAATGGCAATCTTATGATAATGATGCTAACATGATAGTAAAAGAAAACATATGGCAGCCAATACTTCACTCCAAGCCCACTCTGGTCTCTGCAGTCTGGAGGCATTCTGTGGTCCTTCTTACTAAGAAGGTTGGTTCTCATTGAGCTTTAGCATTCAATTTTTTTTACCATAATGCATCAACTACACATAGTTTTTCCCACTTTTATTAAAACAAGAAACATCTGGTGGAGTTTTATAGCCAATATTAGACCTATAATGAGATAGTCACTGTACTGGAGGAAGGTAGCAGTTCATCAGAGAATTAAGTATTCACAACAGAACTTACAATGCAGTCAGAAGTACTGGGTAAAATTTAGAGTTACAAATAATGTTGCAAAGTGAAAAAAAGAACCTCATCCTACTTTTAAATAAGTAATAAACACCTGCTTCATATATATTACAGAGAGCAGTAAAAATTATGAGTTATTTTATAACAAAAGAAACTATATGTAAGTGAATAATACCCATGAAATTTAGTGTTAAAAGTCAAAACAAATTTGCTAAAGTGAAATAAATAATAGCTATAATAAAACTGAAGCTAATGTTGAAAAACACTCCCTTTGAAATTGGATAGATTAAGATGTTGTTATTATTAAAATAAATCTTATGGTATACTTCTCATTTTTATTTGCTTTGATCATATAATATGGAATGACACTACATATTATTCCAAGACAACATCAGAACTGTGATATAATGGCAGCAAGTTCAATGATAAAATTAATGTATAATAACTTTATGTACTAATAATGAAGTTTTATATATAACTAGTACTATTTGGAAATGACTTAAATCCCCATAGCTTATATCTGATCTAGGTTCTGATTGTTTTAGGTGTTGTCCATGCCTCTTTGTAAAACAAAGATTCACAAAAACTACCACAAAAATGCATTCACTCAAGCAATTTGGTGTCATTAAGCCATACTGTCAACAAAATGTAAACTATATGGAAAACAGCATGGAAGAGAGACTCTCAGGTGTTGAAGATACACTAGGAGAAATAGATTCATTGACCAAAGAAAATCTTAAGTCCAACAAATCCCTAACACAATTATCAGAAATATGGGACACTGTGAAAAGACCAAACCTAAGAATAATAGGTATAGAAGAAGGTGAAGAAAACCAACTCAAAGGGGCAGAAAGTATATTCAACAAAATCTTAGAAGAAAACTTTCCCAACCTAAAGAAAGACATGCCAATGAAAGTACAGCAGCTTAGAGCACATCACAAAAAGTCCCCTCACCACATAATAATCAAGAACCCAAATATATAAAATAAAGAAAGAATATTAAGAGCACCTAAGTATGCTCTCTTTTTTCCATTGCAACAAACAGTTGGTTCTTTGAGAAAATCAACAAGATAGACAAACCTTTAACCATACTTAGCCAAACGGCAGAGTGTGAACACACAAATTAACAAAATCAGAAATGAAAAGGGGGACATAACAACAGACATTGAGGATATCCAGAGAATCATCAGGTCATACTCTGAAAACTTGTACTCCACCAAATTCGAAAATTTAAAGGAAATGGACAGTTTTCAGGATGGCTAACTCTTGCCAAAATTAAATCAAGAACAGATAAGCAATTTAAATAGACCTATAAACCCTATAGAAATAGAAGCAGTCATCAAAAGCTTCCCAACCAAAAAAAGCCCAGGTCCAGATGGACTCAATGCAGAATTCTACCAGAAATTCAAAGAAAAGCTTATATTAATTTTCTCAAAGTATTTCACGCAATAGAAGCGGAAGGGTCTTTGCCAAACTCTTTCTACGAGGCTTCAATAACTTTGATACCCAAGCTACAAAAAGACACAACTAAGAAAGAGAACTTCAGACCAATATCCCTCATGAAAATTGATGCAAAAATACTCAATAAAATACTGGCAAATCAGATCCAAGATCACATTAAAACAATCATTCTCCACGAACAAGTAGGTTTCATCCCAGGGATTCAGGGATTGTTCAACATACGAAAATCTGTCAATGTAATCCACCAAATAAACAAGCTGAGAAGAAAAAAAAACACCTGATCATCTCACTAGATGCTGAAAAAACCTTTGACAAATCCAACACTAATGGTGAAGTCCTGTGTATATGTCAATAAAGCACTGTTGGCTAATAGGGAAGCAAAATAGATGGGACTAGGAGTCTAGGAGGACTCTGGGTAGGAGAAACACAGGGAGTCACCATGTAGCCGCATAGGGTTAAGAAGTCCAGACCTTTTCTCCGGTAAGAGAAATACTTAGATAAGTAATTATGGGTTAAATACTTAAGTCAGAGATAGCCTGTAAGAAATCAAGCAAACGGCCAACAGATTCATAATTAATACAGCGTCTTGTGTGTTATTTGGGGACTACAACATGGCAGAGCACAGGCGACTGGTGGGGAAAAACCAAAGTGGCAGACAAGAAAAAGAAAAAGGCTTCTCTCTACACAACACCCCTTCATGATAAAGGTCTTGGAGAGATCCGGGATAACAGGAACATACCTAAACATAACAAAAGCTATATACACCAAACCCACAGCCAACATCAAATTAAATGGAGAGAAATGCAACCCAATTCTACTAAAGTCAGGAACAAGACGAGGCTGTCAAATCTCTCCATACTTTATCAATGTTATAATTGAAGTTCTAGCTAAAGCAATATGACAACAAAGGGAGATCAAGGGAATACAAATTGGAAAGGAAGAGGTCAAACTTTCAGTATTTGCAGATGATATGATAGTTTACATGTGTGATCCAAAAAACTCTACCAGGAAACTTCTACAGCTGATAAATACTTTCAGAAAAGTGGCAGGATACAAGTTCAACTCAAGAAAATCAGTAGCCCTACTATACTCAGACAATAAATGGTATGAGAAAGAAATCAGAGAAACATCACACTTTACAATTGCCACAATCAACATAAAATACCTTGGGGTATTGCTAACCAAACAAGTGAAAGACCTGTATTGCAAGAACTTTGAGTCTTTAAAGAAAGAAAGGAGACATCAGAAATGGAAAGATTTCCCATGCTCTTGGATAGGTAGGATGAATGTAGTAAAAAATGTTAATCCTGCCAAAAGCAATCTACAGATTCAATGCAATCCCCATTAAAATACCAGGACAATTCTTCAATGACCTTGAAAGAACAATAATCAACTTTGTATGGAAAAACAAAAAACCCAGGATAGCCAAAACAATCTTATTCAACACAGCAACATCTGGAGGCATCACCATCTCTGACTTGAAGCTCTATTATACAGCTGTAGTCTTGAAAACAGCTTTGTATTAGCACAAAAATAGACAGGTAGACCAATCGAATTGAATTGAACACCCTAATATCAACCCATACATATGTGAACATCTGATCTTCAACAAAGAATCTGAAAATATACAATGGAAAAAAGAAAGCATCTTCAACAAATGGTGATGGCATAACTGGATGCTGGCATGTAGAAGAATGCTGAGAGATGCATGTCTATAGCCATGCACAAAACTTAATTCCAATTGGATCAAAGACCTCAACATAAATCTTGCCACACTGAACCTCTTGGAAGAAAAAGTGGGTGGTACCCTTGAACGAATTGGTACAGGAGACTGCTTCCTGAGCATAACTCCAGTAGCACAGACACTGAGGTCAACAATTAATACATGGGACCTCCTGAAACAGAGACACTTCTGTAAGGCAAAGGATACAGTTAACAAGACAAAAAGGCAGCCCACAGAATGGGAAAAGATATTCACTAACCCCACATCTGTCAGGGCTAATCTCCAAAATTTACAAAGAACTCAAGAGGCAAGTCTCCAAAACACCAAAGGATCCAATTAAAAAGTGGGGTACAGAACTAAATAGACAATTCTCAATAGAGGAGTCTAAAATGGCTGAGAGGTACATGTGAAAGTGCCCAACTTCCCTAGCCATCAGGGAAATGCAAATCAAAACAACTCTGAGATATCATCTCATTTCTGTTAGAATAGCTAAAATCAAAAACACCAACGACAGTTTATGGTGGAGATTGGGGAACACTCCTCCACTGCTGATGGGAGTGCCAACCCATACAGCCACTTTGGAAATTAGTATGGAGATTCCTCAGGAAAATTGTTATCAGCCTACCACAAGACCCAGCAATTTCACTCTTAGGCATATACCCAAAAATGCATATTCATACAACAAGGATATCTGTTCCACTATGTTCATAGCAGCATTATTTGTAATAGCCAGAACTTGGAAACAATCGAGATGCCCCTCAACTGAAGAGTGGATAGAGAAAATAGGGTACATTTACACAATGGAGTCTTACTCAGCAGAAAAATCAGTGGAATCTTGAAATCTTTAGGCAAATAGATGGCACTAGAAAAAAACCATCCTGAGTGAGGTTACCCAGTGACACAAAGACAAACATGGCATGCACTCACTCATATATGGATTTTATACATGGATCAGGGGAGTGCCTGTTTACAATCCCACTGCCAGAGAGTCTGGGAAACAGGGAAGACCCTAAGAGAGATATGTATGCACCCCAGAGAATGGGATTGGGACAAGATCTCCTGAGCATATTGGGAGCATGGGGGGGAGAGAAGGGGGAAGAGAGGGGGATAAGAGAAGGGAAGAGGAGGACATGAGGTAGCAGGAATATTGAGTTGGGGGAAGAATGGAGAATGATGTTTTGACTATTACTAGTAAAAGAAAAAACGTAGCTTTGAAAGCAATTTTGTCATAGAGAATGAAAATCATATTACTTTTTCATTTGTGCAATGAAATAGAACTTTGAAATATTCTAACTCATGCATTTTGATCTCTCTTTGGATTCTTATCCCAAGCCCTAAAAAAGTTAGGGGTAGACTGGTGTTATGTAATTGTATTAGTGACATTTCAAATGTATGCAATCAACAAATTATCAAAAGTTTTATAGGTTCTGCCCAAAGTGAAGGAAGACATCCTAGGAAAGGGAAACGTGTGAATGGAGAATTCAGACTACTCACTGCAGTGTTACCTTTTGGCTAAAGCACTGTGCTTTCAAGGCTGTAGGCTTGATTCATGAAAATCTCTATGGAATGACATCTCTATATTCCTTTAATGTGCCAACTATGCAAGTTTAATTATGTCTCGTTCAAAGATATATTGAAATCATCACCCCTAGGACATGTACATATGACCTTGTTTGGAAATGGAGTATTTGTAGCTAGAACCAAATTATGATGAATCTAAGTTTAAAATTATCCATTAGCACCCTTATAGGAAAGCTATCATGAACACAAGGATAATGATGATAGTCAATGCAATAGGGAATACAATATATTTATTTACCAGAGAGAGAATCACACAAGCTGGAAATCCAAAGCCTGGCCGGCTTCCAAAAGAGGAGGTCCTTTTTCCTTTTGCTTCCTTTATTTCTACCTGTGCTAATTTACTTATCCCCACCCTCGTGGGCAGATATCTTTGTGGGTTTCACTCCTACAATTCCCCTTTAAGTCTAAATAGAAGATTTAAATTTGATACAAACTCAAACATATACAACATATATACATAGAGGGTGATAAGTAAGTTATAATATATCCTAAACTAAACATATCCATTCCACCTAAATTCTAAACTTATCAGATGACAATCATGGGCACCTGTGGGAAGACAATGTTAGTGTAACAAAAGTCTTAAGTAGGTTAATTAGTCTCTGTTTGGCCGGAGATGCATGATTGAAGTTCTTGATTGAAATTCTGATTTTGATTGATTCTCTTATCGAAGCTCTGGTCAGATTGTAGAAGAAGCATTGTATCAGTTCCTTATTCTGGAGTTGTGTTGAGTGATGTAGTCCTAAACCGGTTTCAGGATGGTACTTGTCAGGTAGAGTTGATGATGTGGGGCAGTTCAGATGCATCCAGTTGGATCAGGCCGAGTCGAGGAAGTGGATCCCCATTCTCTTTCGAAGCAGTTGAAGATAGCTGTCAGGAAATCCCTTGTTCTCTGGAAAACTCAAACATTAATGTTAGCACAGAAATTTTTAACTTTTGTGTGTATGCATACTGGGAAAGGCAACCCTAAGGAAGATAATAAACATGAAAGAGATTAGAATTTTAGGAAAAGAAACAAGTATACACCAAGGACAGTCCCTAATTTTGTTTTCTTCTGTCTTATATCAATGGCTCTTTGATCTAATACAGAAATTCTGAATTGTATTTTAACAATATGCTTGGGTTTAAAGCAGGAGAGCCAGTCCAACTCTAAAGCCAGTATCAATTAGATAAATTGGGACTAAGGCATATTAAGAAGCAAAGAGAAGTCTGGGAAACAGAAACTTCATTTAGTGGCTTGAAGAAGAGGCAGACTCCCTTGGTTAAGTACTGAGCTGAACTCAAGAAAGCCAGTAACAGAGAGGGAGGACTGATGATCAAAGGGATTAAGACTGGGCTGGTTTAACCCCCAGAAACAGCTGACCAGACAAAGGTTAACTCTTGAATCCCAGGCATCAGCCTGGGAATCCAGCATGGGACTGATCAAGACCCCCTGAATCTGGGTGTCAGTGAGGAGGCCTAGGGAATCTATTGAGCCTTGGGCAGCAGATCAGTACCCATCCCAAGTATACACATGGACTTTGGACTCCCATAGAACAATGTGAGGTGCACTCTCACCCTGAACTCTTGGGGAAGGGTCTAGGCCCTGCCCTATATGAAATGACAGACTATGGACACCCCCATGGAGGGCCTCACCCTCCCTGGGGGAATGAGGGGATAACGGGGGGGGGGTTGGGGGGAGGGCACGGGAGGAGGGGAGGGAATGGGAGAGGGACCTGGAACTGACTTGTGAAGCAACCTCGTTTCTTATCTAAATTTAAATTGGAAAATAAAATATAAAAAAAGAAGCAAAGAGAAATGGAAATTATATTAACAAAATAGAGAGATTCAGATATTGATACCACGTGTTGTATTATTGCGTGTTTGATGGTCCTCTGGGTAGCTATCCTTTCTTCTTCAGGTATCCATACGTCCAGTATTTTTTCGGTGTTCAGAGCTGGGTTTTCCTATAAAGACAAAAACAGAATACTTCTCTTTCCTTTTATGAGGTCTCCTTAACATAGTAGCACATAGTAGCACATGGTAGAATATGACCTTGTAGATGAGCTGTCGTCTTTCTTCCTCCTGAGGTTTCTTCTGTTCAGATCGAATCTTGACTAATTATGATGGAATCCAAAGTTTTTCTTCTCCTGTTGAAACAAAAGCAAAACCTCTTCCCTAGCGTAACACATACCTGGGCTTCCAGACTGAGGTCATAACATCTTTAAAATACACCTGTTGCTTCAGCTCAGAAGTTTTCTCTGTAGTCCAGTGTCTTTCTGCAGCTGTTTGTCCTTCATTATTAGCATTAACAAAATTCAACATTCGTAAAGCTTTACGTAACCTGTGTTTGGGGGTCTTTGTTCCCCCTGGCTGTTTATGAAGCATTTCTTTCAAGGTTCAGTTAGATCTTTCAACTACTGCTTGTCCTGTAGGATTGTAAGGTATTCCAGTTACATGTTTTATATTATAATATTTGAAAAACTGTTCCAATTTGCTGGAGACATATGCTGGAGCATTGCCAGGTTTTATTTGTGTAGGTATACCCATAACAGCCATCACTTCTAAGAGGTGTGTAATAGCAGGATCAGCTTTTTCAGAGTTGAGGCCAGTAGCCCATTGAAAGCCTGAGAATGTTTCTATGGTTTGGTGTACATATTTCAAACTTCCATACTCTGGGAAGTGAAATACATCAGTTTCCCAGAGTTCATTCATTTCTGTGAATACCTTTGGGATTACAACCTGCTAGTAATGGAATTTGATTGTAGAATGAGCAAGTGGGGCAATTTCTTAGGCTTATTTTCAGGTGATAGAAAAATCCTTCTTTAAATCTTTGCTGTTAACATGGTGTTTCTTATGAAACTCTGAAGCTTCCAACACATTACCTATTAATAAATGATCAATTTCATCAATGCCTTGTGCTAAAGGACCTGGAAGACCCGTATTGGATCTGATGTGTGTTATATACATAGGATGAGTTCTGTTTCTGATGGTTTCCTGTAATTGTAAAAACAATGATGTTAATTCAGTGCCATTATGAACAAATTCTGCTGTCTCAATGTGCTAAACAACTCTCTCTGCACACTGAGAATCCATGACTATATTTAGAGGCTCTGTAAAGTCTTTAAGTACCATGAAAATGGCATACAACTCTGCCTTTTGTACAGAGTTATAAGGGCTTTGAACTACTTTACTTTTATTTCCAGATTTATACCCTGCCTTACATGATTTGTTTGCATCCATGTAGAAGGTAAGAACTCCAGAAATAGGTGTTTGTCTCATGATATGTGGGAGAATCCAGATTGTTTTCTTTACGAATTTGATTCTCTCTGTTTTGGGATAATGGTTACTGATAGTTCCCAAATAGTCACTGCAAGCTATTTGCCAATACTCATTATCCTTCCATAAGGAGCAAATTTCCTCATTAGTTAAAGGTACAATAATTTCTGCTCTTCCAGTCAGTTGACGAAGTCTTAACTTACATTTTAATATCAAATCAGAAATATTTTCTATATATGTTTTCAATTTTTTATTCTGTTTATGTGTCAGAAATACCCATTCTAGTATGATGTCTTCCCTCTGCATTAATATTCCTGAGGGATATTCTCTAGAGGTAAAATAACCAGAAAGCAAGGCCAGTTTTGGATCTACACAGTCCACATGCGCTTCTAATATTCTCTTCTCTACCCATTCTAATTAATTTTCAGCTTCACCTGATAGTACTAGTGGGCTATTTAGTTTCTTATCTCTTTTAAAGGCCAAATTTCAGATGTTTCAAATCATGACCTTCTACTCTAATAATTGTCTGTAATTGAGAGATTTCTCCTAGTAGTTTTTGAAGATCATTAAGAGTCTGGTAACGATCTCTTCTGATCTGTACTTTCTGCGGTCTAATTTTCTGAGAGTCTATTTTATAACCTAAATAATTAATAGAATCTCTTCTTTGTATTTTTTCTGGGGCAATTTTTAATCCCCAGAAAGGTAAAGTTTCCTTTACTACTTCAAACACTTTTTCCAAAGTATCCTTATTTGAATCAGATAGTAATATGTCATCCATATAATGATATATTAACGAATGTGGAAATTGTTTATGAATTATTTCTAGAGGTTTATGCACAAAATATTGACACAAAGTTGGGCTATTTAACATACCTGTGGCAACACCCTCCACTGGAATCTCCATACTGGTTGAGAATTGTTATAAGTAGGTACAGTGAGGGTAAATCTTTCTCGGTCTTTTTCTTATAATGGTACAGTGAAGAAGCAACCTTTTAAATCTATAACTATAATTGGCCAATCTTTAGGTATTAGAGAAGGTAGTGGCATCCCAGGTTGAATTTCCATGTAAAATGACAAAAGCTTAAAAGAAATTTTAGAAACAAAAGAATGGAGAGAAGCACAGCTTCTTGGTAGCAGCATTTTCTCAGGTGGGCTCTGTTTTGCTACCGACAAGCAGCAAAACGGCTCACTTAAGGGAGTCTTCCTGACTCAGCATAAAAAAACCAGCAAGTTTCTTTTAAGAGGCTCTGCTAACAATTGAAAGGTGTGTACACACAGCTGGAAGTGGCAGTGGCCACATCTCCAAGCCGGCAGCTTTTGCTGGATGTCAGCATACACTGAGGTGATGTTCTGGAGTCAAACTTATGCCCACCATCATGGAAAAACATAAAGATTTACAGTAAGTCAGATTCAGATGAAGAAAAACCTCTAAAGGTTTACAGTTTGTTTAAAAATATATGTAGGATTAAGAGAGAAAAAGAAATGGCATAGTCGCAAATAAACAGAGAAGCTGGCTATGATGGAGCATGCTGGTAGGATTTGCTCCAGAGGCAGAGGCAGGCAGATTTCCAGAGAAACCCTGTCTCAGAGAAATAAATAAATAAAAGTAAAAGAAGTGGAATAATAATAGATAAATAAATAAGCCACGTAAAGATGGAAAATACACAGAGAGTCTGGATATTGTATGCTATTGTGTTTTTCAGTTTTTTGATTGCTAAGGAAGGAACAACTGCTAAAATACACTTGATTATAAATGCTGCTGAATTAATTCAGCTTATATCTTTTGAAAATGCCTTGACTTCAAAATTTAAGTATAAGGATATGTTTCTTTGGAAAAGATATTTTATTTCTGTTTCCACAGAAAATGGAAAGCTGTGGATTCCTTCCAGGCTTCTGTGGTTTGATGAACCAAGACCCCCGGAAGCAATGGGCCAGGAGTTCCAACTATTAAGACGGCTAAGATGATGCAGTCTTACAGACAACAAAAAAAGGACTTGGCCAAGGTTTCTGAGTTTTGTCATGATCCCGGTATGAACAGCGCCCCCATCCAGCAGGAAGAAGTTTGGAATGATCGACATCCAAATTCCCATATTGTTTAGAAATCCTAGTTTACATTTAAATGGGGTTGCTTATAAATTGGTTAATGATCATAACCAATCTCTTATTAATGCTAAAAAGGAAATTATGGTATGGAAATGAATATGGTATAGGTATGGATTTTCATTTATTGATACAAATTCAAGATCAATTTTGTGACGTGTATATTTCTCCCTTGATTAAGTATTGTGCTTATACTGATCTTTTAAAATGTAATGCCTAATTAAATACAGACTATAGATAGTTACTTCTAATAGACAGAACTTATTGTTAGGTTAGTTAGGTTTTGTAGATATACAGAGATATATGTGAGATAGATATACAGTCTTCAAATCTTTCAAAGAACATCAGAAAATGGCATTTTAAATGGTTTAGGATTTTCTTGACAATGAGAAATGTCTGCTCTTGGCAGCACCAATTACATCTGAGAGGAAGATGGGCATAGAAGAAACTCGTTATAGAGTTTGCTTTCAACATGGCAAGATTAGCCATTTGGGCAAGACTGTTTGACTGTTGCTGTATCATCTGGACATGCAGGACCCATAGGAAAGTGACTGCTGAACTCAAACAGTCCTTCAGGGTTCCTGCTTCATGGAAGAGTCAACGAGACTTTCTGCAGGACACAGACAAATGAATGACACACTGCCAATACAGATGGACAGTATGAAATTTCTTGCTTTGCTGAGAAGTCTTCTGGACACATTGTGGCCTTATGGGATGCCCCAACATTACAAAGAAACTTTGGGTGACTGTCCAGGCAGCAAGATGTCTCTGTCAATCCTAGTGTTTACATATTATCCTTCTGTGGTCTTTTATGGAGTTGAAGGCAGATAGTTATCATCATAGTTTTCCTCAGTTATGATAAAAGATAAGCTACATATAAGACTTTAGATTCATAAAGATTGGATAGATGATATTTTCTTTAAATCTTACTAAATGTGAGTGGACAAATATTGTAACTATGTTCTTGATAACTGTTCTGTAATATATAATTTGACTATTTTGAAGTTAAAACCTTTCTCTTATTTTAGACAGGAAAGAGGAGATGATGGGAGATGTCATTCTGAAATCTATCTCTTATTGGTGGTTGAATAAAGCACTGTTGGCTAATAGGGAAGCAAGATAGGTAGGACTAGGAGTCAAGGAGGACTCTGGGAAGCAGAAACATGGGAGTCATCATGTAGCTGCCATAGGGGTAAGAAGTCCGGACCCTTTTCTCCGGTAAGAGAAATACTTATATTAACAATTATGGGTTAAATACTTAAGTCAGAGCTAGCCAGTAAGAAACAAGCAAGGCCAACAGCTTCATAATTAATATAGCCTCCTGTGTGTTTATTTGGGGACTGCAATGCGGCAGAGCCCAGACAACTGGTGGGGAAAAACCAAAGCGGCTAGCAATGAAAAGGCTTCACTCTACACAAGGAGACATGGGAAGATCACATGAAAATGGAAGGAGAGGTAAAAGAACATCAGGGACTGCCAAAAACTGGAGTATAAGGAAATAGTTTTCTTTACAGACTCTAGAGGAACCATACTGAACACATCAATCTCCAACTTTTAGAATCCAGAACACAAGAAGAACAATTTTTATTTTAATCCATCTAGTTTGCAATGTCTGCTTATGGCTTTGCAATAACATAACAGTACAACAGAAAACAATATAGCAGCTACCATGATCAAGTTTTGCCTAGTCCTTGAGACTTCTTTTACCAGAATGACCCTAGCCTGTATTTTCTATTTGCACTCCAAATACCTTTTATGACTTCCAAGAAGACTATTAACTGCCAGAATAGCTGTGTCTTTATTCTATCAGATGGAGTGGAATAAAATCTGATCGTGGTTTAACAGAAGCTATTGTTTTTACTTCCATCATTGCATCATATTATTTTTTCTTCTGTTCAGGGTGAGCCATGTGAAGGTTTTCAGCAACAAGACCTCTTGCACTAATTAGGTTGGTAAGGCCATGATTCACTTTTGTTGTCTTCCAATGTCATTTTTCTGCAGGTCTAATGTTAGCTAGAATTTGCCCACAGTCTTTTGGATCAGTGTGGATGTCTCCACCAGATGCAATGCTTCAGATTCTCTGGGATCTCCAGAGTCTGAAATCTCCAGTGTATTTATTTTACTTGGCTTTTATATCAGAAACAGCATTTTAACTGGATCTTGATTTCAGTAGCTAGATGGGTAACACTAAGTGTCTATTGACACTTGCAGTTTGATTATGTTGATTGTATCCAGATCATTTCCTCAATGAATAACTGAATGTGCACTTTCCAAATTTTTAATGTTAAAATATGCAAAATATATAATTTTTTTTTCTTTCAAGCTGGGGTATAGGTCCATGTTCAGCTTCTGAATATCTCCCGAGTTTGAACAGCAAACCTAATACAGCGTGCATAGAAGAGCAGAATTTTAATCTAAAAGGAAGAAGTTCATTTAACCTTTGAACAAATTAGTTAGCTTCTCCATAAACCATTTGAGCTTGAGTATGCAAATTATCTCTTAATAGGAACTGTCATTAGTCATTCTTCCACAAAGTCATAATTGATGAACATTGTGGTGTATGACAAACAGCATTAGGATTCATCAAATTCTTAATTCTTGGACTCTTTCGCTATACCAGAAAAGCAGGTTTTTGGTTTTGTGATTTTGCTGGTAAAACTGGAGTCTTTTACTTGATGTGCAATTTAGAAAAGAATATGATCTGGTATGGTGCATCTATTCAATAAATAGTATTGCAAACAAAATAAAAAGGAATAGATGTAAAGTTGTTATCTATGAAAATTAAGTTTGGTGAGATGCTACAGGCAGCTAGTGAACTTACTATATACATTATTCAGACTGATCACAAGGTGAGGTATAGCATAATTTTCTATACAAACTTTAGTCATTGTAGAGAGTTTTCTATTCACATAGTAACAATTTTATGAATTCTATGATAAATTCCAGAAATATTCTGTGACTCAATTTTAGATGTAAACAGAAGGAATTCATATTTAGCATGGCCTTCATCAAGTAACCTTTGCGATAATGTTTGCAGAGAGTTGAGAAACCTTTAGTTTTTTAAATTTTATTGTTACTCTTTTACAGTCTGTTTGGTCTTCTATGAAAAAATGAAACCATGTTTTGTAATATAATTTTTATTTCCCATCAAGGTCAAGGTGCAGCAGATTCAATGACTAGTGAGAGCTTCTTCCTGGCTCCTAGTTCACTGCCATCTTACTCTTTTAATATGGTAAATGTACTGATTTACCATGAAGGCTCTTTTATAAAAGGTCACTAATGCCTGCCATGAGAGTTCCATCCCTCATGACATAGTTACCTTCTAGAGACTTAATTATAAATACTTTAATAGTGGTGATTAGCTTTGAACATACATTTTAAGGAACATAATATTCATAACTGTCATGAACAGTCAATATGAAGACCCTTGTATTTTGTATTTTGTTGGGATTTATTTCCCATCTTCTGATGTGCATATGTGTTACAAGGAATCCAAAGTCCTTCTGTTTACTTGAGCAATCAGCATAATGTCATGAAGATAGTGAACCAATGTGACATTTTATTAAAAAGACAAAGAAGATCCTTTGAACTAAGTTACCACCCAGGACTGGAGAGTTAATAGGTTCTTAGGGTAGAGATGTAATAGTATACTTCTGGCCTTCCAGCTTAAAGCAAATTGTTTCTGGTGGTCCTTATGGACAGATATCAAGAAAGAGGCATTTACTAGATCAATAGCTGCATACCATGCACCAGGAGATTTGTTAATCTGTTCAAGTAAGGACACCGCATCTGGTACAGCCAGCTGCAATTGGAGTTACTACTTGTTTTTAGTAGTTGACTGTCATTTTCTATGAACCTTCTGTCTTGTACTGACCAGATAGGAGATGAAAGGAAAATTGTGGTAAAAGCCATCGTACCTATATCTTTCAAATCTTTGATAGTGACACCAATTTCCGAAATTACTCCTGGGATTCTATATTGCCTTTGGCTAGTTTTTTCCCTAGTAGAGGCAACTCCAGTGGCTTTCATTTGGCCATTCTAACCATAATAATTATCACTGCAGAGGTTAGAGGATCAATGTAAGAATTCTTCCAGCTTCTACTTATATCTATCCCAACTATACATCCTAGGACTGGGGAAATAAGTACAGGATGAGTGTGGTGACCCACTGAACCTTCTGTGAGTTGGACTTCAGCCAAAACTCCATTAATCACCAACTTCCACATGCCCCCTACTTTAACTGGATGGCTACAATGTTTCTTGGTGTTTCTTGTAATCAGTTCCTATTATAAATCAGTATTCAGTAGACCCCAGAAGTTCTGATCAATTCATTTCCCCAAGAATAGCTACTCTTGTAAAAGGCCATAGGTACCCAAGTGTACAGCTACCCTTGTTAAAAACAAAAGACCATAGGTCCCTTTGGGCGAACAATTGGAAAGGCTAACAGTAAAACTCTTAGTATTTTAGCACAGTTCTTCCTCATGAGAACTTTGCCTTCTCGTCATTAAATGGATTCAGGATCTGCAAACTTGCTCAAATCTAGAAATTGGTTCATGGACCAAGATTCCATCATGCATGTGCATGATTCAATATAGTCTTTCATTTGAGCACTTTTCCACTTATACAGACCAAAAATAAATGTAGTAGGTTTCTTATCAATTGCATGTCTGAAAGCACCATGACCGATTAGCCTGTACTAAAAGGTCATCTTCATGCCACCAGAGAAATCGCTTTGCCTGTGCTGACCATTACAGGTCAAGCCATTATGGTTATTTCTCTGCCTATGCTATCCATTAGGTTAACTATCACTTTGTCCTTATTGATTCCGTGCTGCCATCTGGCCCCTGCTACTCCATGGCTCAATTGACCCCATGGCATTTAATTCATCCAGCTGAACAGCAGCATATCTGACCTCTGGCACAAATGACAAAAGACTGACAACAAAGCTCTTCACATGTGCTGATGGCTTTCTTATCATTTTGTGTCTTATAAGTGAATGGCATGTCTTCCAGACCTTCCGATGTGGCAGATGAGGTTTTATACAGAAGACCCATTCTAGCATTGCTATTTCGAGAAATCCCTTCATCATCACTAAACCAAGGATATCACGTATGTCTAGATCCTTTTCAGTAGGCCATCTTGGGACAAATACTTCAGTCAACCAATGAAACCAAATTTGACATCTTAAAAATATGTGTGAGCTCCCATATTAAACTTGGAACCTCTACTCAGAGAGATGATATCAAACCACTTAATCTGGCCCATTTTTAATGTTCCTTCCACCATTATCACATACTCTTCAAATTCATTCCTATGCATATTTTTCAGACTTCCATCTGAATTAATTAGCATACCCATTAAGCTCTTTAGTGGTATAATATACCTCCTCATGGACTACACTTTCTATCTCTCCTTGAGGAGTATGTTTAGTCTTAAGTCTGGTTACAGGTCTAAAGGCAACTATTGGTGGATGCTGAGGGACATAGGTTATGTCTTTCTGGGTGTCTTCTTCAGGGTACGTCGATGATGGTTTAGCAGACAATGAAGACAATTTCCTCGGGAAAGGCAGAAAAGGCCATACCTCAGGCTGTAAGGCTGGGATGCATCTTCTGCTAAGGATAGAGACTTATTCAAGTGAGATAAACCATTAAGAATCTGAGTATTCAAAGCTCTCAGATTCAGTAGGGATCTCCCACACACCTTCATCCCAAGTTATAGGATCGAATTCTTTACCAATTAACACCCTTACTTTAACCACTGATCTTCTTCAAGGCCGGGACTTGAATTTTTTGTTGTAATTCTGCCAGTCTTATAATGAGGGCTTTGAGTTTCTGCAACTTGAGCTCTCTGGATGCTGAAGAGAAGATTCTCTTACATGGCTCACGTAAAGACCGTGAACTGTTTATGCATATCTAGAATTGATCAATTTTTATTACTGAGCTCATTGTTGTCCTTAGTCACCATATCCTGAGAAGCTAGAAGTTGATTAATTTTATCACAGAGCTTGTCAATTTACCCAGTGATGCTAGGAATAACCAACCAACATCATTATTTTCTTTATTTTTCCACAAATTGTCAAAAAAATTGCAAAGAGAGTCACTAAATTTCCTTCTCAGACTAGGTGACTCAAATCCATCTGCCCCAGTAAGTTTGTTAAGCAGTTCACATCATAGGATTTTAGAACTTTCTCTGCTTCTGGGGGAACCTTCAGTAACTGTAGCTATCATCAAATTATAAAGCTTTTTTAGATACTTAAAAAATTCATTCTTATGTTTTTGTAGACTAACCCCTGCTACCAAAATCTGTCTTTGGAAATGTATTAACAACCCTAGTTCCTAAAACAAATGGTTAAGAATGCACTTGGCATCTGAGACCTGTACCTGAGATTTCTCTGCTGTGATGTGACTACCCACTTAATGTGCCCCACAATGTATTTGAAAGGCTTGGCTTATGGCTAATAAAATTGCAACTTTATAGAGCATGGACTGTGTGACAACCTAAATCTATGTTATGTGGCATGGGTACTCTCATATTTGACTCCAGAATAAACTTTCTGTTATCCTCTTGGAGACAAGAGCTTTTGTAGAGACACTTGGGGATAACATAACCATAGCACAGACTGAAGCTTATAGTTGATACTAAAAGAACTGATTTTAGCTTGTCAAGGTTCTCCCTTAATTGTGGAGTCTTTGACTCTGCCTTAATTTGAGAGCCTTGCCACCTATATCTTGACTTACAATAATCTTTCAGAGACCATGCAAAATGCTCCAAAAATACACTTTCCTTAAAGTTTAGGCCTAATCAACCTCTTTGCCACCTTGAAATTTATACCCTTAGAGAAATGGGATTCCCCTCACTTCTTCCAAGTCAAGAGATGAGCAAAGGATACTTCTCCATGAGCTGACCCATTCCTCCAGAATGAGTGGCCCACATCCTGTTTCCAGGATGGAATCTGTTTTTTGATGAATCCTCTAGTCTCATTTATTCAGCTGTGTCACAAGTGGAAGCCAGTAATCTTTGCCCAGTAGCTGCTTAGCATAGGCCCTCTTCCTCACCTTGTTTTCCCCAGCATACAGGCAGAGGGCAGCTCACTGGTAATGCTGTGCAATAGCCTGTTTTTGATGCTCATTCTTTACAAATAGTGTAAGATAATACATTTCTTGAATCTCTCACAGTTTTCAAGATAGGAGAATGCAATCATATTTTAGGCTAATTAATTTAAGGCTTCAGGGCAAGATTCTAAAACCTTCAATACATGTTATTCCACTTCCTGAATATTTTAGTCTTAAGTATTGACATTCACTACAATAAAATCTTAGGTTCTAGCTTCCCTTCTGTTACTGGGATAAAACAGTCTGACCGAAACCAAGTTAGGAGAGGGAGGTCAGTGATGAATTGAAAGCAGAAGCCATAGTGGTGCTGCCTGCTTACTCAATCACAGAACCATGCATTACTAGCTTTCTCACATAGCCCAGGGATACCTGCCTGGGGAATGATACAACTGGGAATGATATAGGACTTTTTTTACATCAATTAATAATCAAGAAAAATCTCCCATGGGCATGCCCACAGGCCAGTCTGATCTTGATCGTCTGGCAGTTGAGACTCCTTTTTTCAGGTGACCCTACGCTGTGCCAGGTGTATGGTTAAAGCTAACTAGGACACATTCCTTAAGGGCAATTTTGAATACTTTAGCTGAACAGAATCATGAACAAAATAAGAAGGCAAAATAAATTTTGTAACTAGAATGTCCGAAACTCCATTGAAATGAAATGGGACATTTTCAATGGAAACAAACAAACTTTCCCTGAAAACCAAAAATTCATGAAATCATTGTTTTCCTTCTGGAAGTAACTCACACTCATGTTATATAGGTCACTGTGAAACATCTTCACCCAAGCTGGCTTAAAGGGACTGCTCCTTTTTCCTCTTGTTGAACATTTCTTCTAGCTCTGTATTTGGACATTATCTTTAGTGTTATTCCTATTCTTTATTTAATATTTGATATACCCAAGTTTTTACTGCCTTATGGCAGGTTTAACATTACACAATAAAGGCATTTTTGCCTAATTATGACACTTTAGTACAGAGTATAATAATTGTTTATGCCCATTACTTCTTGACTTCCCTTGTCTAAAGTAAATACATGTGAAGTTATGAGAAAAAGTGAACTCTGCAAAATGTCTAATCCTGTGAATGAATGATTATTGACAAGATAAAATGTAATCCAAATTGAGCATCACCATGTGCACTCTACCAAGTGACTTTCTGAGTTGTGTAATTGTACAGCTATACAATTTCTTCTCAATACAGCACTTTCCAGTTTACTCAGCTAATACACACTTAAAATGCAGTCTTTATTAATTCATATCAATGTAAATGCTCCACATTTATGATTCCTTATGTTTCTATGTTTTCATTCCTCATTCCCAGGTGGTATTCTCAAAAGTTTTCTTGGAGCTGTCTAGTTTTTATGTTAACTTGATACAAGCTAGAATCATTTGGAAGAAGGAACGACAACTGAGAAAATATATGCCCTTACAAGATTGCCCTGTGACCAAACCTGTGTTTCATTTTCTTGATGCTTGATGCAGCCTATTCCACAGGAGATAGTGCCACCTGTGCGTGAGTCATCTTAGTTCTATAAAAAGGCAGTCTGAGCAAATCATGAGGACGAAGCCAGTAAGCAGCTCTCCTCCATGGCTACTGCTTCAGTTCCTCCCTCCAGGTTCCTGCTCTACTTGACTTCCAGTCCTGACTTCTTTCACTGATGGACTATATTGTGCAACTATAAGCTAAATTGAATCCTTTATTAAGTTAATTTTGGCAACAGTGTTTTTTTAATCACAGATTACCCTTAGTAAGATAATGTAAATATTCTAAGGTCCCCTAAACCTGAGTGCTGAAAGCTACTCTAACAATCTTGTTCAAAAATAGCTATATTCTGTGTCATTTATCATAGTTAATGCTTACCCAAATCTGTCGTGTTTCTCAACACTCATACTTATTTCAAGCCTGGTCTTGGAAACCTGACTGGAATGGCAAGGAAACAAAGAAAGGACAGACACACATACAGAAAAGATGAAATGGGATGAACTCTACTCACTCTGATGGAGTGGTACTTGCTAAAACAGCATCAGTGCATTTGCTATTCATAGCATAGGGAGGAGTAGCTAGCTAGTCTTGGTTAAGAGGTCTCTGTAGAGGAGTACTGGAACTGAGTTGAATTCAATTGAGTTGTTGGCCAATAGGGTCTCTTGGAAATCCCCAGTCAACCCAGGTTGTTTCTAAGATGGTGGCTTGCACTCCACAAAATGCCGTGCGTTATTGCAGAGAACAATGCCCACATATTTCAGTGGTCATGGATCATTCAAGTGAAGCCTATACTGAGTCTTTGCCTCTATGTTCTAGTGTCTTTGATGCCAGAAGATGCTCTACAGGCTACCAAAAAAGAAATGTAAGCATCAACCCTGCCACAAAACCCATGACCTAAAAGAAAGCCAGTAACAGAGAGGGAGGACTGATGATCAAAGGGATTAAGACTGGGCTGGTTTAACCCCCAGAAACAGCTGACCAGACAAAGGTTAACTCTTGAATCCCAGGCATCAGCCTGGGAAGCCAGCATGGGACTGATCAAGACCCCCTGAATCTAGGTGTCAGTGAGGGCCTAGGGAATCTATTGAGCCTTGGGCAGCAGATCAGTACCCATCCCAAGTATACACACGGACTTTGGACTCCCATAGAACAATGTGAGGTGCACTCTCACCCGAACTCTTGGGGAAGGGTCTAGGCCCTGCCCTATATGAAATGACAGACTATGCACACCCCATGGAGGGCCTCACCCTCCCTGGGGAAATGAGGGGATAATGGGGGGGGAGGCTCGGGAGGAAGGGAGGGAATGGGAGAGGGTCCTGGAACTGACTTGTGAAGCAACCTTGTTTCTTATCCAAATTTAAACTGGAAAATAAAATTTAAAAAAAAATATGTCATGCCTAGAAGTTACGTGAGGGCAATGATGGCACAGAACTTGTGGGAATGGCCAACTATCAATATCTGATTTGACTTAATGCCCACTCCATGAGATGGATTCACATGCCTGATACTGCTTAGATGACAAAGAACCAGAGACTAGATAACCCAAAGATCTAGGTTAAAACCAAATACTACTGATCTTTAAAAAAAAGACTCTTAATGAAAAGCTGCTATATTCATAGATTGGTGCCTTATCCCGCCATCATCAGAGAAGCTTCCTCCTGCAGCAGATAGGGACAGATAGAGAGATCCACAGCCAAATATTAAGCTGAGAGACCTGGGACACACACCTCTAAACAGGAAGTCAAATCCTTCTCCTCAGAGCACAGGGATCCCCAGGGAAAGGAGGTAGAAAGAGTATAAGATCCAGAGGGGATGGAGGATATTATGAGTCCAAGGCCCTCTGATTCATCTGAGCAAGGCTCATATAAGCTCTCAAGAGACTAAAGCAGCAAGACCAGACACTACATGGGTGTGCTGTTTCACCACATACACAGAGATGCCTTGAGAGTCCCTAGACAGCTTCTGCAACACTCAAGATACTCACAAAACCTAGGCTCATTATCTAATCTTATTCTTTCCTCAGGTATTTTTATATGAACATGACTGGCAAAATCCAAACCTCATCTCGTCTGCTGGTTGCAAGTTTGCCTTAGGAATCTTTTTGATTAGGTTCTAAAATATGAAGGCATCTTTTATGGTTTGAATACAGTTTGTTATCTACAAAATACATGCTGAAATTTCATATTCATCATGAGATGCTAATAATGCCTCCACAAATGTGTAAATCTCTTCGTGCAACTGATGTAACTGAATTACGAGAGTGATTGGTTATCTTAGGTGGGTCTGTTGTAACATAGAGGAAGGTTGGTGCACCAAAAGCTTGAAATTTATGTAATGTTTTGGCTTTGTGCTCTTTATGTTATAAAGATATCTTTGAGATTTTAGAGCAAGAAACCTCATTTCCACCTTTATGATGAAAAATTCAAGTTTGGGGGGAACATATGTGATGAAGCAGACAGTAGAACTCAGGATGCTAAGTCTCAGTGAAAGGTCCCCTTTATCACTCAGGTACCTGAATTTCACTATGTCTTTGGCTTGGAGACTGACAATTTGGTGGTGATTGATGGTTGCTTTTGTACAGCATGAGACGCAAGTACCAGCAATATAGAAGAGTTCCCTAGAGACACAGCCAGCCTGCCCAAGCGTGGAGGGGAGCCGCTCTAGGAAATTAATTAATCTTTCATTCCTCTGATTCCTATTAGGATAGTGTCTCTCATTTGTTATCTTAAGTGAATTGAAGTGGACACTATCAGAAAAGTGATGCTTCTACTTGTAAAGTTGATGAGGGTACAGAAGCAATAATGTTTCCTTCTTTTTTATTTTCACTGGAAGACATAAGTTTGTGGATCACTAAGGTAAATGATTAACTTTTGTATGCTGTTTCAAGATTAAACTCTTTAAAAATATTTATTTATTTATTGTGGTGTGTGTGAGAGAGAGGGGATAGTACCACAGTTCATTTCGGATATTAGAGGGCAACTTTATGGAGTTGTTTTTCTTCTTTCACCATATCAGCTGTGGAAGTAAATTCAGATCATCAAGCTTAGAAGCAAGCATCTTTGCCCTCTACACAATCAAGCTACCACCTGAGGTTGAGTTCTGATAATAGCATGCATTGACATAAAACTAAGTTAATTTAGAGAGTTTTCCAAAAACCAAAGGTTTTATCACCAAGCACTCTTGCGCCTTTGGTATCACTCTTGCTTGTCTGTTGCTGAGAGCTAAGACATAGAAAAATTAATGTCTATTCAGAAAAGAGATATTTGTGCAAACCTGAGCATCCTGGAGTTAGAACATGCTTCTCTGTGGCCCCATGGGCTCATAGCTCTGTACTACATTTATATTTTACATTTGGCGAAGATAATCATTAATAATTCATATAGAAATAGTTTTATTCTTACATCTACTTAGAATATTTTTGCATCACAGCCAAAAAGAATTTATTAGAATCTGTTGTTAGGGAAAGGAAATGTATCCTGGGCTTAAAGGTGACTAAGTCTTGACTATACTTATCATGTGTATCTTTCAATTTTTAAAGAAGTTAAAATTCAAGTATGTAAGCTTCAGACATGCTGATGATGAGACTTCACCCCACAGATTCTAATTTAATGTATATGGGGCTGCCATTTGGACACTAGGGGTTTCAAACACCTGTAGAATTAGAATGTGCTACCAACTATTACTCTAAGCTGTCATCAAAATTTCTTTAAATATATTATAATACATATAATTGTGGAATTTGAGAAAACCTCTGTCAGGCCTCACATTTCACTTTGTTTGAGATGGGGGTCTCTTCTGTTGATCACTCATGAATTTCTCGAAATTTCCCTAACTCTATCTCCCATCTCACCACAGATGGGAGCATTAGGACTATAGATGCACACTGTTCATCTTTAGTGCTGCTCCTGGGGATTTGAACTCGGGTTCTCACATTTCTACATCAAGTGCTTTATCAAATAAACCATTTCTCCTCTTGTCAATGTTATTCCAAGTATTCTTAGATGTTTCTACCCTGATGATATTCTGGGGTCATTTATTGTGACAGAATATGTATGGCATAAACCCCTTATTTCTGATCCTCAAAGAGTTGTCCCTGTTGATCTGAGCTATTAGTGAAATATGTCTGAAACAACTATGACTTTAGTTACTGGAAAGCAAAAATTTTTGAAGGTAAATTCTCTTTGAAGTTAAAGATCAAGATCTCTCTCTGTTCCCTTGTGTTGTTGATCAATAGAAAAAATATCTTAGACAGAGAGTCTTAAAACTTGTTTGTAAAATGTAGATTTCAATGAGACCTTTGTCAGAAGTTCAGGGAATTGCCAACCCTCCCGGCACCGTGCAATGCTGTCACAAACTGAATGCTCATGTCTCAAACTGAAGTTATTCTCTTTCATTTTAAAAACCTCTAACCAACTATCAAATTTCATTCAATGAAACTCAACATATGCTAACCTAAAGAGGATTATTCAATATATGGGATTATCTAAATATATTACCACACATGGTATTTGGCATGATTGCTACAAAGCCTCACACATTTTTCTCTCAGCTCTGAAAATTGTATACTCCCTTGTGAATTTCATACTTAAAGTTAAAAATCATGGAAGCAGTGAAATATGTTACTCTTTGAATGTGTAATTGATATGTATAGCTCGACTTTAACCACTTAGCTAGCAAGCACAGTTATAGCCATCCATCAATGTGTACAATTTGCTTGATTATATTTTTAAAATATGTGAAGTGATAATAGTGCTGAAAACACCCTGTCTCACGTAACTAGCTGCACCATAGCTAACCAATAGCACCAAAGATTCACTGTAATTTCCTTTCATGTACTCTTGAAGAATGACTTCCTTTTATTTATGTTCTTCTTTGACTCCTTCTCAGTCACCATTTTG
This sequence comes from Mesocricetus auratus, assembly GCF_017639785.1. Classification (NCBI taxonomy): domain Eukaryota; kingdom Metazoa; phylum Chordata; class Mammalia; order Rodentia; family Cricetidae; genus Mesocricetus; species Mesocricetus auratus. The sequence goes on from NW_024429189.1 coordinate 8,915,568, forward strand.
AAATTGTTTAGATTAGTGATGATTTTTCCCTAGTTTATTTCTTTTATGTAATGGTTAAAATAACATATGTCGAATCCTGGGAGATAAATGTAAGTTTAAAAACTCTCAAAAACTTCCTTTGTTACCTAGAGATACCACTTTCATTATTAGATCACATGTTCACACAAATATCTACATAAGTTTACAAACAAAATAGGAGAACTCTGTAACTATATACAGGCTCTCTCTTAAAACCAATGCCAAGGAGTTAGTGTTCTAGGATTTACTAACAGACAGAAGCTGGGGGATGAATACCTTAGCTTCTTGTCTGAGACAGGATGAGTGTTCAACCTTCTGATGGACTGCTTCATAAGCCTCTCTTTATCTCCTTCTTCCCTGTCTCCTCTCACCAATCTCTCTGAGAAATATCCTCCTAAGTTACTCAAATTTATATCCTACTCCACGAAATCCCATTTAATACAGAGATGCAGCTTAAATGAGGTTTTGGATTTTAAGTGACAGCAAAGTTCATACCCACAGAACTAAGAAGCGCTGATTTGTATCTGACTTCTGATCCAAGCTGCAGGCTCTGCATAGAATTTTGTTAATTTGTAATCAAATTCTTGATTAGCATATAAAGAAATCATTTGGACATTGTCATGTTTGCTTTGTTATAGTTTGTTCTGATTCATCTCTCAACCATCATCCACCAAACTTCTCCCTCCTTGTTGGTCTTCTTCCTCTATAAAAATAGTCTCCCTCTCTGTTTTCATGGCATATATATTCCATATTCCTCCTTTTTCCTTCCTCTCCCTTTAGATCTCTTTTTTCCTTTTATAGACCCTTTTATATTTTCATATATATAAAACACACATTTAAATCTATGTTCTGTATGAGGCTGACTTGTTTTACTTAACAGCATGCTCCCCATGTATGCAATAATTTCATTTTGTTTCGAGTTGAATATAATTACCTTGTGCATACATGCCACATTGTATTTATTCAGTTCACTTATTGATAGACATCAAGTCTGATTATCTATCTTGTCTATTGTGTATAGCACAGTGATTAACATGGGTTGGAAAGTATCTCTTATGTAGAGAACTTTAGCTTTTCCATGCCTGTCTCTCAATGTTGCTCTCTGACTTGACCCCCCCACTCCATGTGTTTCTGTGTGTGTGTGTGTGTGTGTGTGTTTCTTTGTATGACTTAGTGTCAGGAAACTGTATTGTGTTAATCCACATGGTATCCTGAGGTAAACAGAAGTGAGTCCTCCCTATAAAGATGTTTTTATACAGTTATAGTGGTTAGTGATTTTCCAGAATTATACTTAAAACATGATTGGTCCTTTTAAAAGTAAAATTTTGATAAAGTCTGTTTTCAATATAATAAAATGTTTGTCTATAAAAATGAAGTTGTAATTTATACATTTACTTATTTTCCAACTTTGCATGTGCATTCATTGCATACTTACCACTGACTTATTACCCCTTCCCATCCTTCATTCCTCCCCACAAATCTCTCTCTGAGTGTCATGTCTATTCATTTTGTTTCATAACCTACTAAGATTAAACACAGCCATTTGTGTGACTGTGGGTTTGGGGAACCAACAGAGGGTATACAACTAAAGATAATGATTCGTCTGTTCCAGAATCTCCAGATAGACTAGGCATACAGTGTAGGGTCCTGTAAGACCCACCCCTTTCATGACTGATTGTTGTCAGTGTGTACCCATCATAGCAACTATGCTTGATATATTTTTGTGATAGAGTAGTTTACTGAGTCTAAGGAATAGTGTTCCATAGCCCTTCACAATCTCTTCTTATTCTTACATGCTTTTTGCCACTCTTTTCCCAATATTTCTGGGCCTTATAAGTGGCTTGTATAAGTGACTTCTTTCTGGTGTAACCTGTTTTCTGCAACTCAGGCAGCCAAGCATCTCTGAATTCATTTATTGTTACGAGAAACTTCTCTGATTAGGGTTGAGAGCTGCTTTTGTCTATGGGTGTAAGCATGGGTATTAGTTTGCTGCTGTATCAGTTTAGTTAGCCATAAGAAATAGAGACTACTCCCTATACCTGGGTTGTTAGCCAGGATTACAGTACTAGGTATTGGTCACCCTCTCTATGCTGTGGGTCTTGAACCCACAGCCTATTATGAGAGCAACTAGTTTACTGCCCCATACATACCATTAGTAAATCACTGTTACACAGTTAAGTAGATATTGCTTTCTCAAGGGGTTCTTTACATTATTATGTTCACTTAATTCTAGTCAATTATTCTCACATATAGCATTGTTGTCTCCACAGTGTTCCAGATAGGCTCCTTGTCTAAATTTTTCTGCCCAGTATTCCCTCTCTCTAAGTACTCTCTACTACTCCTACCTAATTTGCCCCATTCCCATCTTTGTTTCCTGCCTTTCAGAGGTAGACTATGTTAGACATACAAATATGTTAAGACATATGCTTTTATTTTTTCTCTAGCAGTTTTAGGATATCAGGGTTTATGCTGAAGATGCAAATCTAGGAGTCTTATATGAAATAGAATGTGCCTGGGATCCCTCACCTACAGTAACTTTTCCAAGCTTTATCCATTTACCTATGAATTCAAATGGTTTCATTTTTCTGTATAATTTGATAGCATTTCTTTGTATATATGAATCACATTTTCATTGTCCATTCATCAATTTTGGGGCAGATTGACTGCTCCCATTTCTTAACTAATGAAAATAGGCAGAGTGAAAACAGATGTGTAGGTATTCCTCTTGTAAGCTACGGAATCCTTTGGGTATATGCTAGATCACATGGCAGTTATAGTTTCAGTTTTTCAAGCCAAAATGACTGTACTGATTTGTATACCCATCAAGAGTATGTAAGAATCCCTTTATCCACATCAATTCCAGAATTTGCTGTTACGTATTCTTGATGGAAGCCATTCATTCTGAATCAGGTGAAATGGAATTTTTATTTTTATTTAAATTAGAAACAAGCTTGCTTCTTAGGTCAATCCCAGCTCCCTCGCTCTCCCCCTCCTCCCCAGTCCCCCAGAGCCCTCAGCCCCCCCACCAAATCCACACTCCACTCTCCAGGGAGGGTGAGACCCTTCATGGAGGATCTCCAATGTCTGTCATATCATCCAGGCAGGGCCTAGGCCCTCTATCATGTGTCCAGGCTGAGAGAGCATCGCTCCATGTGGAATGGGCAACACTGATCTAGTCCCGAGGCCCTAAAGATTGCGGAGGCCTCCTCACTGACACCCATGTTCAGGGGGTTTGGATCAGTCCCATGCTGGCCTCTCAGCCATCAGTCTGGGGTTTATGAACCCGTCTTGTTCAATTCAGCTGTTTCTGTGGGTGTCACCCACTTGGTCTTGACCCGTTTGCTCATCACTCCTCCCTCTCTACAACTGGTTTCCAGGAGTTCAGGTCAGTGTTTAGCTGTGGGTGTCTGCCTCTGCTTCCACCAGCCACCAGATGAAGGCTCTAGGATGGCATACAAGGTAGTCGTCAAACTCATTATTGGGGAAAGGTATTAAGGTAGCCTCTTCACAATTGCTTAGATTGCCAGTTGGTGTCATCCTTGTAGCTCTCTGAAAATCTCACTAGTGCCAGATCTCTCCTCAAATCGGTAATGACTACCTCGATTATGGTATCTCTCATCCTGCTCTCCTTTATTCTTCCCCTGACTCAACCTTCCTGCTTCCCCATGTCCTCCTCTCCCCTCCTCTTCTCCATCTCACTTTTCCCCAGCTCCCTCTCCCCTCTCCCCATGCTTTCAATCCACTAAGGAGATCCTGTTTCATTCTTCTTCTCTGGGGTACCATAATATCTCTCTTAGGGTCCTCTCTGTTTCCTGGACTCTCTGGCAGTGGGATTGTAGGCTGGCACTCCCTTACTTCAATGTCTAAAATCCATATATGAGTGAGTACATACCATGTTTGTCTTTTTGTGACTGGGTTACCTCACTAAGGATGGTTTCTTCTAGTGCCATCCTTTTGCCTGCAAATTTCAAGTTTCCATTGTTTTTTTCTGCTGAGTAGGACTCCATAGTGTAAATGTACCACATTTTCTCTATTGACTCTTCAGTTAGGGCCATCTAGGTTGCTTCTAGGTTCTAGCTATTACAAATAAAACTGCTATGAACATAGTGGAACAGATGCCCTTGTTGTATGAATGTGCACCTTTTGGGTATATGCCTAAGAGTGGAATTGCTGGGTCTTGTTTCCTGTTTTCCTGAAGAATCTCCATACTGATTTCCAAAGTGGCTGTATGAGTTGACACTCCCACCAGTAATGTTCCCCTTTCTCCACATCCTCTCTAGCATAAACTGTCCTTTGTGGTTTTTGATTTTAGCCATTCTTACAGGAGTGAGATGGTTATGTCAGAATTGTATTGAGTTGCATTTCCCTAATGGCTAAGGATGTTGAACACTTTCTTAAGTGTCTCTCAGCCATTTTAGACTCCTCTATTGAGAATTCTCTATTTATTTCTGTACCCCACTTTTTAATTGGATCCTTTGGTGTTTTGGAGACTTGCTTCTTGAGCTCTTTTTAAGTTTGGAGATCAGCCCTCTGTCAGATGTGGGGTTAGTGAATATGTTTTCCCATTCTGTGGGCTGCCTTTTTGTCTTGTTGACTGTGCCCTTTGCCTTACAGAAACTTCTTGGTTTCAGCAGGTCCCATTTATTAATTGTGGTCTCAGTGTCTGTGCTACTGGTGGTATGTTCAGGAAGCTTTTAAAGGGGTCTAGTCTGCATTTCCTTACTGGCTAAGACTGTTGAACAACTAACAAAATGTTTCCTTGCTGTTTGTATTTCTTCTTTTGAAAATGTTCTGTTTCTCTCTGCCGACAATTTTCAAATTTGGTTGTTTTTTCTTGATGTTTAATTTTCTTGAATCCTTGGTATAATCAATACACTACTCATCTGACACATGTACACCTGGTAAAGATTTTTGTCCATTCTGTGAGCCCCTTTGCTTCTTCACTGGACTCAGTTGTCTTTGCTATACAGAAGCCCATTGGTTGACTGCTGTTCATGTTTCCTAGAGTCTTATTCAGACATTGCCTATACCTAGATGTTGAAGTATATGCTCTTATTTTTCTCTAGCAGTTTTAAGATATAAGGATTTTTGCAGAAATTTTTGATCCATTTGGAATTGAGTTTTGTGATTTTGTACATGTAGAGAAATGGTAATCTAGTTTCATCTTCTGTGTGCTGTTATTTAGATTTTCCAACACTACTTATTGAAAATACTGTTGTAGAATATTTGTGTAGCTATACAAAAAATGTGGTGAATTTGTTTTTGTTGTGCAATATTTGTTTAACTGTGTAAAGATGTGTTGCTGTTTTGCCTTGCCTGTCTAAGGCACCTTATTGGTAAAATGAAAAGGTGAGTGGCCAATAGCAAGGGAGGAGATATAGGTGGGATTTCTAGGCAGGGAGAGTAAGTAGTAGGAGTGCTGGGATTAAAGGTGTGCACCACCAACGCCCAGATTACCCTTAGTCTTTTATATTCCCATATGGATTTCTGTATCTGAAAGAAATGGCTCTGGATATTTTTGGGTATTTTGTTTGTTTGTTTTGAATTGCAATGGATCTCTGATTTGCTTTTTGTAGGGTAATTTGTCACAGTATAAAATCTTCTAAGCCATGAGCATAGAAGTTTTTTCTACATCTGGTGTCTTCTTTGATTTCTTTTCTTCCAGCATTTTAAATTCTTCATTGTAGAGGTCTTCAGTTTCCTTGATTAGGCTTATTCCTTGGTATCTTTTGTAACTGTTGTGAATGGGATCTATTCATTTCCTAATTATTTCTTTTCTTTTTGTATGCTTATCACTATTTTAGAAGAAATCCACTGTAGTGGTTTTTTTTGTTTTGTTTTGTTTTCTTTTTCTTTTTTGTATCCAGAGTTTTTTAGTGGAATCTTTATTACATCATTTTCTAACCATGTACCTCTGGCTGCCCTGGGACCTTAAACTCACAAAGATCTGTCTGCTTCTAGTTCTAAGTACTGGGATTAAAGGCATGTGCTACCTTGCATAAATCTCAGGTCTCTTACATATAGACTCATATCATTATAAATAAAAATACTTTATCTTCTTATTTTCTTATTTGTATCACCATTATTTCTTTCTCTTATCTTATTGATTTTCCAAATTTTATTATACTTTTCAACTTTTAAGTATATTTTCATGTTCTGGAAAAATTAAACACCTTGCTATATAATACAAATAAATAAAGAGTAGAATAGATATTATTTAGGGCATGGAAGAGGGTCTGTGGGAACAACAAATAGTATTAGGTGGTAAATATAGAGAAAGCAATTTTGTGAAAGAAATCCATTTATATGCTAATTAAAATTAATGAAATAAACTACAAGGTTACAAAAACAGCTAATATTATTGGCAGTTCCAGTTTGAGTATATAAAATACTAAAATTCAAATAAAGTGCTAGATTTATAAGCACTGAGAGACTGAGACAAGGAGATCTCTCAGGCTTGCTACTAGCTAGCCTAACCTATGTTGTAAACTTCAGACAAACTAGAGACTGTGTCTCAAAAAGAAAATTTGATGGGATTTGACAAGTAGTACATGATGTTGTTTTCTGGTAACCTCCCTCCCAATCTGGCCAAAAACATATATATACTCATACCTTGGAGAACAAAAACACATACACGGCCAAGTTGTATAGTTTAAAATGAAGGGAAGACTTTCTGCAAGAACCACTTGTCACTGTAATGCTGACATATCGCAAAGGTACTCTAATTGGCCCTGCTTACATCCCAAATCCAGTTCTTAAACAATAAATAATGTTGAGTAAAGGAAATGTCATAACTTATAAGTATTAAATGTAAGGAAAAATACCATGATTAACAGTTATTCTAGAATCCCATAGGTTGAGAATGTAATAATTTCATTAAAAACAACAAAAACTCTAAAGTTAAAACTTACACATACATATATTGCCTAATACCTTTTGAGAAACTTTCCTTAACCATCTTTCTACTGAATTTTACCGTAATTAAAATACTGTATTATATTTATTTACTCATATTGCATCGAAAGTCTGTGAGCTCAAGAGTCATATTTGATTTTATGTATTGAGAAGATTAGACAATAAAGGTGAGGAAATGCTTAACAGAGTACTTGACACATGTGTAACAATATGAACATTGATATTATTTATTTTATTTAATTATTGATCCTAAAACATTATTTTCCATGGATATTTGTGAAGCTACAAGTCCTAGATACAGTTGTTATTTAGAAATAAATAAATAAGTAGGTCTTCTTTGCTCAATAGCAAGTCTCTAATGGTCAAATCCAATTGCCAACCTGACCACTCTCTAATATGGTTAATAACCCCAATTTTGTTCTATGTCTAAATCACAATACTCTTGTTTTTAAAGTTTCCTCTACATTCCCTAGTCACCAATTATGTAAGGGCATTAGGTAAACAATACTCTGTGACCTCTCTGTTTACTTAATGAAATCTGAGATCAACATGTGAGTTAGTCACTTACTTTAGAGCTAATAATTTCAGTAAAAATATTTCAGTACGAGATGCTTTCATCTCCTGAAGTAATGATTCTTTATCTGATTATCCCATTCACTGGTCACATTGACTCAATACATTTTTTTCCATTCTCCCCTGCTTTTGAGTTTTGTGCTTGCCTTAGTTTTCCTCAGGATATTGGCCAATATATTGCAGTAAGTGAAGTTCTCTGTAAAATTAAGCATGTCATATTCACAAATTTTCTTCCTTATTCTTCAAGGCCATCAACACTTGCTACAAGTCTTCTTAAAAATATTTCTTAAAGTCAGCATTAGCTTCTGGGATTTGTCGTCCTTAGAGACTTCCTATAGTGATCTCAGATTATATGATAAAATACTTCTATATATTAACAGCTAAAAGTCAAACTATGAATTGTAAAAATGGCATGTATAGAAAAATGAAATTCTTAGAAAGCTCTAAAAATGATGTATGAAACCAGTATATTTAAAATAAAACACCAATGAGAAACAAGAATTCATAAATTCATGAAGATGTGGTTTGAGGAGTATTTCCTGTTGAGAAGTCCATTCTTAAAAAATGGGTCTATATATTTAATGCAATTCTTTTCACAGTCATAGCAAAGACATTTTAAACTTACAAAAGTTTTAAAGTTAACTTTAACATTAAAATTGAAATGCAAAGAATCTAGAAGTGCCAAAAGAATTTTTGGAAAAGAAAAAAAAGACCCACCTTGAATTTTGTGATTGTAGAAGTTATTATGAAGCTGTAACAATAAGCATAATATATAATATTCACATTATTATAGAGAAATTAATCAATGGAACAAAATAGAAAACAAATAAATAAACCCATATCATGTAATCATATAGTCAATAAATGTCCACCATAAACCAGTGATAAATGATATATTCAACAAATGATAGAAAAATTAGAGACATATATAAATAATAAAATGTGAATATTCATGCTCCCCTTTCTATATAAAATATACTAAAATATTCTACGTATTAAAATACTTCAAAGAAAATCAAAGATCAAATGTAGAACTCATAGCTATAAAATTCTTATAGAAAAAGTATGTTATAGTTTTTCAATTTTACTTTATTTAGGGATTTCTCAGACAACTTTAAATATCTATAAATTTAAGAATAGTATTTGCTTTAATTGAACAGAATATAAAGCTTAAAAGATGTTATCTAATTTTATATATAACATATTTATAATCAATTTTGACAAAGATGCTAAGAATTTACATTGTGGAAGAGATAATCTCAGTATTAAATGATGCTTGGAAAACTGGATTTTCTTCTTCTTTTTTCCTTCTGGTTTTTCAAGACAGGATTTCTCTATGTAGCGTTGAAGCCAAAATTGGATTTTCATATGAAGCAGACACTATATCCTTATCTTGGAACAATCACAAAATCAGCTTAGATATAAGATGTGACCTAGATATAAGATCTGAAGATGTCTCATACTCTTGTGCAAGCCATGATCCCCTAGCTTTTCCTGGAGGCCCTTTTCAACTTCTTTCTTGCCCATCTTCAGTCCTTTGTGACTACAACAACTGTCAGAACTTCTCTGTAGCAGGAATCCAAATCGGCTTTACTAGGCTGAAACATAGGTATGGGATATTCATCCTCCTTTCTGTCCTCCAGTCTTGTCAACCCAGATTTACTCTCAGTCCTGCTGCAGTCTTCCCGCAGGAACATCTCTCTTCAGCCCACTTTCATCTCCTAGGAGCTTAGCATCCTGACATAGACCTAGAATGCCCCTACTTTCTCATCACCCCTCTTAGCCGTTCCTTCTAGCCAATCTCCCATCCCCTGTGATTCCCTGATGACTCACAGAGCAGCTTTCTACTGAGTTTCCACAATCAGGACACATAGCCACTAGAGAAATAGAAGCAGTAACTTCTAATCTCAAAACAAAAAAAAAAACAAAAAAACAAAAATCCCAACCAAACAACCAAACAAACAAAGCCTAGGTCCGGAGAGATTCAGCACAGAATTCCACCAGACCTTCAAAGAAGAATTAATGCCAATAATCCTTGAATTATTCCACAAAATAAAAAATGAATCAATACTTATTACTTTTTGTAGCCACTATTACCCTGATTCCAAAACCGCATAAAGACCCAACAACAAAGAAAAATTACAGTATCTTTATGAACATAGATGTAAAAATTCTCAATAAAAATTTTGTGAACTGAATCAAAGCACACATTATAAAGATTATACACCATTATTAAGTTGATTTCATCCAAGAGATGTAGAACACTAAATTACGTATGTTATGAAATGTAGTCCACCACATAAAAAGATCAACAGATATAAACCACATATTCATTTATTAGATAAAAAATGCCTTGATAAAAAAATTCTAACACCCCTTAATGGTAAAGTTCAGGAGACTCTAGGACTGCAAGGGTTACATCTCAATACAATATAGGTAATGTATATTGTTTTTAATGGAAAGAAAGGCAAAATAGTTTTATTAAAATCAAGAAGAGGTAGCATCCATGTTCCTCAATATAGTACTTGAAGTCTTACCTAGAGCAGTATGACAACTGAAAGAGATCAAGGGGATTCAAATAGGAAAAGAAGAACTGCTTATCTGCAGGTGATATGATTTTATATGTAAAAGACCCTAAAGATTCCACCAGGAAACATTTATGACTGATAAACACCTTCCAGCTAAGTCACAAGATACAAAATTAACAGGGAAAAACAGTGACTTTCCAACATGAAACCTACAAACATACTATAAAAGGAATAAGAGAAACAGAAAACTTCACAATAGCTTCAAAAAGTCTTGGAATAACTCTACTCAAGCAAATAAAACACTTGTATAATTAAAAAAAACACAACAAACAAAAAAAAACCTTTGGGACATTGAAGAAAGGAATTTAAGAGAACAGCAGAGACTGGAAAGATCTAATTTGCTCATAGATTGGTAAGAATAATATTAGGAAAATGACCATCCTACCAAAACCAATAATGAAATCCCTTCAGGTATGGACTTGCGGTCACTGGTGAGGTGACAGCAGGGGAGTGGGAATGGGTGGGAGGATGTTTGGTGGCAATTGAGAAATGTCTTTTTTTAATGTTCAATATACTTAATTATCAGGGAAATGGGAAATTAAATTTCATTTGAAATTTCATTGTATCCTAGTCAGAATGGTCAAGTTAAAGAGAACATATTGCAGCACCTACTTAAAAGGTGTAGGCGAAGGAGAACACATGGTCTTTGCTGATGGAAGTGAAAATTGGTATGGTGCCCATGGAAATCAGTGTAGAGGTTCTCCCCAAAGCTGAAAACTGATCTATCTCATGATCCAGCTGTACTCCTCTTGGCCAAAGCTCTCTACATCTTATTAAAGAGATATTTGCTCATCCATGTTCACGGTTGCTCTATTCACAATAACCAGAAATTTAAAACAGCCTAGTTGTTCATCACTAATGAAGAGATAATGAAAATGTTGTATATTTGTACAAGGAAGTATTATTCAGATGTTAAGAAAAAGGAAATTATGAAATTTGCAGGTAATGGGTGGAACTAGAAACAGTCATCCTGAGAGAGGTAACCCGGGCTCAAAATCACAAGTTTTAGGTATGTCTGTTTCAATCGTAATAATAGTTGAGTTTAGGTAGCTATCAAGGGACTGAGGGGGATGGTGTTGGGGAAGTAAATATTCCTAGGAAGTCACAATATAGTATAATATTATAAAGAAAAAAGGGAAACTAGAATAGGAGGATTAAGTGTGTTGGGCATAAGAAGGCAGGACAAAGGAAGGAATATGAGAGGGGATAACTAGCATTAGAGGATTTCTGAAAAACCATATGGAAATTTACAACTGTTAGAAGTTTCCTAAAATGTATTTGTATATGAAAGGGATTTAAATTGAATCACTGTATAATGGGGGTAGGTAATGCCCCATATAAATATGTCATGAAACCAAATAAAACTTACAGTGCCAGGAATTAATTTGCATCTTGAGTTATTGGCCAAAGAGGTCTCATAGACTGCACCCCGCAAAACAGAAAACCAACAATAAAAATCATGTGTGATTGCTAAAGCTGTTGGTAGCTCTCCATAGCTCAATGTTAAGGCACAGTTTCTGATGATAGGATGTACTTAGTTATTGAACATGGATATGTGGTGATATATTATATATTAAAGATACTGGAGATCAAAATAGAAAGCAGCCAAACTAGTTAGTTAGTTAGAGAAGCTAGGTGGTGGCAGTCACATATTTAATCCCAGGACTCAGGATTAAGAGGTAGATGGAGCTCTGCTAGTTCAAGCCTACACTGATTACATGAAATTGATCCAGTCCTAAAAGAAACAGCTCACACAAAGGTGATCTCCGCACCTGGGATCACACACCATTAATCCCAGCACTAGGGCAATGGAGATAGGAATGACATGGCCGGGCAGGGAAGGCCAAAAATGGGAACACAAGAAGGAGGAGACAGGATCTGAGAACCTTTTGCTTCTGAGGATATGTGGATACAGGACTACTATTTCTGCTGGGTAGAGGTAAGATCTTCAGTTTGAAGCTAGAACCCCAATATCTGTTTCTGGGTGTTTTACTTATCTTGCTACAGGAGAAATCAAGTTGCGCCCATCTAGAAAGTTTACTGCCGGGGAGTAGCTGTTCCGGATCAGGTACAACAGGACCCAGCATAGGGTCCAGGGGACCAGGTAGGAGGCTAAGCGCCCCAGATTCCTGTTCTTCTTCTCTACCCACGGACCAGCATTTGGACAAGGCATAGAAGAACCACCAGATTACTGGACTTACTAGCACCCACCAAAAGGGAACACTGGTCCCCAGACCAGGAAGGGGCTCTTTCTGCACCCACTAAAAGAAGAGATGGGAAAGAGACAATACAAAAACACAGTCAGCAACAGAAAAACAAATATGACACCGCCAGATTCTAGAGACTCCACACCAGCAAGACCCCAATATTCCAACGTGAAGGAAGCAGAAGAGAACGACCTTAAAAGCACTTTCATGAAAATGATAGAGGCCCTAAAAGAGGATATTGGAAAATCCCTCAAAGAAATGGAAGAAAAAACAAACCAAAAAATGCAAGAAATGGAAGAAAAAACAAAGCAAAAAATGCAAGAATTAGAAGAAGAAACATACCAAATAAGGCAGGAAATGGAAGAAGAAACAAAGCAAAAAATGCAAGAAATGGTAGAAAAAACAAAGCAAAAAATGAAAAAAAATGGAGGAAGAAACAAACCAAAAAAGGCAGGAAATGGAAGAAGAAACAAAGCACAAAATCCAAGAAATGGAACAAAAAACAAACCAAAAAATGCAAGAAATGGAAGAAAGAACAAACCAAAAAATTCATAAAAGGCAACAAACGGACGAACAGATAAACAGAAAATTGCAAGAAGCAATGCAAACGCTGCAAGGGTTGAAAACTGAAATAGAGACACTAAAAAAAACACAATCTGAAGAAAGGCAGAAAATAGAAAAGCTGGACAAACAGTCAGGCACTACCAATACAAGCATTACCAACAGAATAGAAGAGATGGAAGAGAGAATCTCAAGTGTTGAAGATACATTAGGAGAAATGGATTTATCAACCAAAGAAAACCTTAAATCCAACAAATCCTTAACACAAAACATCCAGGAATTATGGGACACCATGAAAAGACCAAACCTAAGAATAATAGGTATAGAAGAAGGAGAAGAAATCCACCTCAAAGGGGCAGAAGGCATATTCAACAAAATCATAGAAGAAAACTTTCCCAACCTTAAGAAAGACATGCCAATGAAGGTACAAGAAGCCTACAGAACACCAAATAGAGTGGACCACAAAAAAAAATCCCTCGCCACATAATAATCAAGACCCCAAACATACAGAATAAAGAAAGAATATTAAGAGCAGCTAAGGAAAAAGGTCAAGTAACATATAAAGGCAGACCTATCAGAATTACACCTGATTTCTCCATGGAAACTCTGAAAGCCAGAAGGTCCTGGATAGATATTCTACCTACACTAAGAGACCATGGATGCCAGCCCAGACTACTATACCCGGCAAAGCTCTCAATCACTATAGACGGAGAAAACAAGATATTCCATGACAAAACTAGATTCAACCAATATGTGTCCACTAACCCAGCCCTACAGAAAATTTTGGAAGGAAAACTCCAACCCAAGGAAGCTAACTACAACCAGAAAAACATAAGCATTAGAGAATCCCTCTCTACCAACAGCCAAAAGAACAAAGGGGTGAAATTCCACCCATAATTCCACCAACAACAACCATCGCAAATCGAAGAAGGATGAGCAATCAATGGTCATTAATATCCCTCAATATTAACGGCCTTAACTCACCCATAAAAAGACACAGACTAGCAGAATGGATTCGAAGACAGAACCCTTCCTTCTGCTGCATACAAGAAACACACCTCACCCTCAAAGACAAACATTACTTGAGAGTTAAAGGTTGGGAAAAAATTTTTCAATCAAATGGGCCCAAGAAACAAGCAGGGGTAGCAATCCTAATATCTAACAAACTAGACTTTAAAATAAAATCAATCAAAAGAGATGAAGGAGGTCATTACATACTCATCACAGGTGAAACCCACCAAGACGAAGTGTCTATCCTGAACATCTATGCCCCCAATACAAAGGCATCCACATTCGTTAAAGAAACATTATTAGAACTTAAATCTCATCTAAAGCCCCACACAGTTATAGTGGGAGATTTCAACACACCACTCTCACCACTAGACAAGAAACCAGACAGGAACTCAACAAAGAAGCAAAGGGTCTAATAGAAGTAATGACCCAACTGGGATTAACAGATATCTATAGAACATTTCATCCACATAAAAAAGAATATACCTTCTTCTCACCACCACATGGAACCTTCTCAAAAATCGACCACATACTTGGCAACATATCAAACCTCAGCAGCTACAAAAAAATTGGAATAACTCCATGCATCTTATCAGACCACCATGCCTTAAAATTAGAATTCAACAACAACACAAATTGCAGAAAACCTACAAACTCATGGAAATTGAATAATGCTCAACTGCACCATCCCTGGGTCAAAGAGGAAATAAAAAAAGAAATTAAAGACTTCCTCGAATTCAATGAGAATGAAGACACAACATACCCAAACCTATGGGACACTTTGAAAGCAGTGCTACGGGGAAGTTCATAGCACTAAGTGCTCACATGAAGAAACAGGAAAACAGTTATACCAGAGAATTAACATCACAGCTAAAAGCTCTAGAACACAAAGAAGCAAACTCCCCCAGGAGGAGTAGACGCCAGGAAATAATCAAATTGAGGGCTGAAATCAACAAAGTAGAAACCAGGAAAACAATACAAAGAATCAATGCAACGAAGAGTTGGTTCTTTGAGAAAATCAACAAGATAGACAAACCTTTGTCCAAACTTACCAAACAGCAGAGAGTGAACACGCAAATTAACAAAATCAGAAATGAAAAGGGGGACATAACAACAGACTCTGAGGAAATCCAGAGAATCATTAGGTCATACTTTGAAAACCTGTACTCCACAAAATTCGAAAATTTAAAGGAAATGGATGACTTCCTGGACAGCTATCATTTGCCAAAACTAAATCAAGAACAGATAAGCAATTTAAATAGACCTATAACCCCTATGGAAATAGAAGCTGTCATCAAAAGTCTCCCAACCAAAAAAGTCCAGGTCCAGATGGCCTCAGTGCAGAATTCTACCACAAATTCAAAGAACAGCTTATACCAATTCTTCTCAAAGTGTTCCACACAATAGAAGCAGAAGGGTCTTTGCCAAACTCTTTCTATGAGGCTTCAATAACCTTGATCCCCAAGCCACACGATACAACCAAGAAAGAGAACTTCAGACCAATATCCCTCATGAACATTGATGCAAAAATACTCAATAAAATACTGGCAAATCGGATCCAAGAACACATCAAAACAATCATTCACCACGATCAAGTAGGTTTCATCCCAGGGATGCAGGGATGGTTCAACATACGAAAATCCATCAACGTAATCCACCATATAAACAAGCTGAAAAACAAAAATCACATGATCATCTCACTAGATGCTGAAAAAGCCTTTGACAAAATCCAACACCCCTTCATGATAAAGGTCTTGGAGAGATCTGGGATAACAGGGACATACTTAAACATAATAAAAGCCATATACAGTAAACCAACAGCCAACATCAAACTAAATGGACAGAAACTCAACGCAATTCCTCTAAAATCAGGAACAAAACAAGGCTGTCCACTCTCTCCATACCTTTTCAACATGGTACTTGAAGTTCTAGCTATAGCCATACGACAACAAAGGGGGATCAAGGGGATACAAATTGGGAAGGAAGAAGTCAAACTTTCACTGTTTGCAGACGATATGATAGTTTACATCAATGACCCAAAGAACTCTACCAGGGAACTCTTACAGCTGATTAACACCTTCAGCAAAGTGGCAGGTTACAAGATCAACTCAAGAAAGTCAGTAGCCCTACTATATACAGATGATAAAAGGGCTGAAAGAGAAATCAGAGAAACATCACCCTTTACAATTGCCACAAACAACATAAAATACCTTGGGGTAACGCTAACCAAACAAGTGAAAAACCTGTATCGTAAGAACTTTGAATCTTTAAAGAAAGAAATTAAAGAAGCCCTCAGAAAATGGAAAGATCTCCCATGCTCTTGGATAGGTAGGATCAATGTAGTAAAAATGGCAATCCTGCCAAAAGCAATCTACAGATTCAATGCTATCCCCATTAAAATCCCAGCACAATTCTTCACAGACCTTGAAAGAACAATAATCAATTTTGTATGGAAAAACAAAAGACCCAGGATAGCCAAAACAACCCTGTTCAACAAGGCAACGTCCGGAGGCATCACTATCCCTGACCTCAAGCTCTATTATAGAGCTATAGTCCTGAAAACAGCTTGGTATTGGCACAAAAATAGACAGGCAGACCAATGGAATCGAATTGAAAATCCGGGTATTAACCCACACACGTACGAACATCTGATCTTTGACAAAGAAGCTAAAAATATACAATGGAATAAAGAAAGCATCTTCAACAAATGGTGCTGGCATAACTGGAGACTGGCATGTAGAAGAATGCAGATCGATCCATGTCTATCGCCATGCACAAAACTTAAGTCCAAATGGATCAAAGACCTCAACATAAATCCAGCCACACTGAACCTCTTAGAAGAGAAAGTGGGTGGTACCCTTGAACGAATTGGTACAGGAGACAGCTTCCTGAACATAACACCAGTAGCACAGACAGTGAGATCAACAATTAATAAATGGGACCTACTGAAACTGAGAAGCTTCTGTAAGGCAAAGGACACAGTCAGGAAGACAAAAAGGCAGCCCACAGAATGGGAAAAAATATTCACTAATCCCACATCTGACAGAGGGTTGATCTCCAAAATTTACAAAGAACTCAAGCAGCAAGTCTCCAAAACAGCAAAGGACCCAATTAAGAAGTGGGCTGCAGAACTAAATAGAGAGTTTTCAATAGAGGAGTCTAAAATGGCTGAGAGGCACTTGAGAAAGTGCTCACCATCCTTAGCCATCCAGGAAATGCAAATCAAAGCAACTCTGAGATACCATCTCACTCCTGTCAGAATGGCTAAAATCAAAAACACCAATGACAATTTATGCTGGAGAGGATGTGGTGAAAGGGGGACACTCCTCCATTGCTGGTGGGAGTGCCAACTGGTTCAGCCACTTTGGAAAGCAGTATGGAGATTCCTCAGAAAAATGGGAATAAACCTACCACAAGACCCAGCAACTGCACTCTTAGGCATATATCCAAAAGATGCCCATTCATATAACAAAGATGTCTGTTCCACTATGTTCATAGCAGCTTTATTTGTAATAGCCAGAACTTGGAAGCAACCTAGATGTCCCTCACCCGAAGAATGGATAGAGAAAATGTGGTACATCTACACAATGGAGTACTATTCAGCAGAAAAAAATAATGGAATCATGAGATTCGCAGGCAAATGGATGACACTAGAAGAAACCATCCTGAGTGAGGTAACCCAGTCACAAAAAGAGAAACATGGCATGTACTCTCTCATATATGGATTTTAGACATAGATCTGGGGAGTGCCAGCCTACAATCCTATTACCAGAGAGTCTGGGAAACAGAAACTTCATTTACTGGCTGGTTAAGTACTGAGCTGAACTCAAGAAAGCCAGTATCAGAGAGGGAGGACTGATGATCAAAGGGATTAAGACTGGGCTGGTTGAACCCCCAGAAACAGCTGACCAGACAAAGGTTAACTCTTGAATCCCAGGCATCAGCCTGGGAATCCAGCATGGGACTGATCAAGACCCACTGAATCTGGGTGTCAGTGAGGAGGCCTAGGTAATCTATTGAGCCTTGGACAGCAGATCAGTACCCATCCCAAGTATACACACGGTCTCTGGACTCCCATAGAACAATGTGAGGTGCACTCTCACCCTGAACTCTTGGGGAAGGGTCTAGGCCCTGCCCTATATGAAATGACAGACTATGGACACCCCCATGGAGGGCCTCACCCTCCCTGGGGGAATGAGGGGATAACGGGGGGGATGGGGGGGAGGGCACGGGAGGAGGGGAGGGAAAGGGAGAGGGACCTCGTACTGACTTGTGAAGCAACCTTGTTTCTTATCTAAATTTAAAATGGAAAATAAAAAAATATTAATAAAAAAAAGAAAGTTTACTGCCTACTGGCTATGTTGCCAAAAGGTACTTTGCAGGCTGCCCAAGGAGAAAAGTAATCATCAATTTCTCCCAGCTACAAAACTTGTGACTTATAAAGGTTACTTTCTTGCAAGATACACTGCTTCAATAGCAACAAAAATTTTATGTGACTAACCAAGCAAAAATTTTATGTGACTAACCAAGCCATTTTAAAAATTGGGTTTAAGGCACATTCCTTCAGATATATGATACTACTAATGTGGTCAAGAACCTGAGACTTGATGTGTCACGGGCCTAGTGGAAACACACTATTATTCTGCTAAAGAAACATAGCAATAAAATGACTCCTAACAGCATATTTCTATAGCAATAGAGCAGAGCATCACTCAGACCTCCTTGGAGAAGCTTCTTGCGGTAAATGGTAAATAGAGACCTACAACTGAACAGTGGAAAGAGTGAGAAACTTGGGGTATTCAGCCCTAAATATGATGTCTTTAACAACACGCCCCCCTATACACACACTCACAGCTCAGGGATCTATGTAGAAGAGGAAGAAGAAAGATTGTGAGAGTTAGAGATGGTAGACACAAAGTTTCACTCCTAACCAAGAAGCCACTTGAATACCTGCAGTAAAGGGATCAATTTTCTCCAGTGGAATATTCTGTGTATATCAACCACATTCCAGGATCAGTCCCATTTCCAGGACTAGTTGACCAATATAAATCATATTCCATGTTTTTGTTTTGATTTGCCTTTTTTCATTGTTTTTTGTTGTTTTGTGTTTAGGCACACAGGTTTTTTGCTTTTTATATTATAGCTTTTCTTCTTCTGTTTCTTCCTTATCTTGTTGCTTTCTTTCTAGTTTTTTTTTTGTGTTTTGGTTTTCAAGACAAAGAAAAAGAATGAAGTTGGGTCAGTAGGGCCACGGGGAAAATCTGGGATGAATTGGGGAATGGAATGTTATGAATATGCTCAAAATATAGTATACAAAAATTTTTAACAAAATTTAGAACAAAAATATAGTAACAAAAATTAGAAACAAGCTTGTTTTACATGTCAGTACCAGTTTCCTCTCCCTCTCCCCCCACCACTATCCCCATGTCCCATCCCTTTTCTGATCCCCAGGGAGGGTGAGGCCTTTCATGAAGTCTGTCATATCATTTGAAGCAGGGCCTAGGCCCTCTCCTGTGTGTCTAGGCTGAGAGAGTTTCCTTCTATGTGGAATGGGCTCCCAAAATCCATTCGTATACTATATAGTGAATCATATAAATACTGATTCACTACCTGAGGCCCCATAGATTTCCCAGGCCTCCTAAATGCTGGTCATGAATTCTTTTAGCCTGCTTTTAATCATGAAAAGAGTTATTTCTCTTTCCATTATAGCAGATAGTTTTGCTAGGTATAGTAGCCTGACGTGTGGGACATTGTCTTCCAGAGCTTGAAGTACATTGTTACAATCCCCCATGGCTTTTAAATCTTTGGTTGAGGAACTGGCTATTTTTCTCATGGGCCTGTCTTTAGATGTGATTTGTTTTTACAAAATCATATTCTTGATTTAGAATTTTCTTTAAAAAGAAATGATATATTTAAAGAAATATCCCTGCTCCATTTTGAATATTGCTTTACATAAACACTACTTACTTAGTAAACATAAATATGCACATAATGTGTATAGCTCTGATGTGTCAGCTCAATAATAACAATAATTAAAATAAGACATCGTAGTTTTTTTCACAAACTGTGCCACTGAATCCTGGGACACACTTGGAACTTGGGAAATACACCCCAAATTGCTGTCCTTTGTGGTTAATACGCCTGTTTTGTTTGCCTTGTAACCTTGTCTCCCACAGTTGAAGTCTGTACAGATAAAGGCAGTTCTTGATTTTCTATCACTTTCTTGCCCATTAGTTGTTTTATTCTCACCACAGTTTTCATCACCATTACCTTCAATTTATTTTCAGTGGTTTGCTTTACTAGGAGTCTGTATGAGGCACGGAGTCATGAAACATGTCTGTTTTGATTTCACATATTTGCACATTAGGGTTCTCTAAAGAAACAGAACTGATTGACTACACACACACACACACACACACACACACACACACACACACACACACACAATTGGTCCTAGGCTGATAAGGTGACTAATATTTTATTTTACAAACCAAGTCACCTATTTGAGTTCAAACCTCCTATTTAAAGTTGAAAAGAGAGAATTAACTCTGTCAAGTTGTTTTCTGACCTCTACACATGTGCCATTTCAGGTATGAATCTACACCATACATCAAACTCTCTCTCTCTCTCTCTCTCTCTCTCTCTCTCTCTCTCTCTCTCTCTCTCTCTCTCTCAGGCCATTTTCACATGCACATGAACTGAACCCTAGATTCATTCAGATACATACTCAAGACTAAAAGTAGCTACATTATAGGACCCAAATAAATCCCTGATGTGAACTCCTTTTGGCTTTAGTATTATCATAATTTGTGTTTTAGTGTATAATGTGGGGATCTGATTCTCAAATGTTTAGATCACTAGTACTCACAGTAAGCCTCTCATTCTGCATATTTCCATGTACTGATACTAGCTGGACTAGTGGGGATTCTAGTGTACATGATTGAGTCAGGCAGGATTATTTTTTAGTAAAGAATTTGCCTTGCTAAGTAAACTTGGTTATGTGGTTTTGACATTTTAGTTTTTGCTAATCTGAACTAGATTAAATTGTCAATCACTTCTTTCATATTTTATATTGTTTCCTCTGTGCAGAGGCATATGTGATGTTGTAAATGCCTCACCCATAAAACAGCCCTCTGGATTGAACTCTGTTCAGAACATGTAGAAAGGATGTCAAAATAGTTGTACCAAAATAATGAGTTAGCACTAAGTGTTAATTAAATATTGATGAAAGTCATACCTTCAATTACTTTCATTATAGCAACATGTCTTCTATTGACATTAAATGTTTACAGTATGAAGAAAATGTTTAGTAATTAACTGTGCATTATGAAAAAATAATCCCAAGTTATTGCCCTGCATATTGAAATTGTTAAGAAGCTCATTTGGAAAAAAATGAATGCATTTTTAAAATTTTTGAAGTATTAGGAATAACTGTATTTCAGGTTTGTGGTGTTGGATATAGTCTTTGTTAAGTTTCTGCTGCCAAGATAAAACACTTACCAAAATAAACTTGGGCTAAAGGGGTTTATTGCTGTTTACACTTTATGGTATATTACTTAGGGAAGTCAGAGAAAGAACTCAGGGCAGGAACTCAGAAAGCAGGTTAAAGAAATGTTGTCTATTGGCATGTTAATAGGTTAGCAATGCCACAGTGTATTGGCACTTCCATATCAATCAGAAGTCAACCAAAGGCCCAACACACATGCCCAAGGTCATTCTGATAAAAGCATTTCCTAAATTGATGTTCCCTCTTCCCAAGTGACTTTAGCTAACATTAAGTAGACAAAGCAGAGTCACACAATTGATCCATCAGCAATTTGAAACACAAGCTCATCATTGCTAAGCCATAGACTTTCCTTTCTTTGCTCCTATAATCTCACATTAATATCATAAAACACAGTATGCCTTTATGTCTCCCACAGTCATTAAGTTCCATTGCTTTAAATGTTCACTGTTTAAAAAGAATACAGAATCTCTTAGCTGTGGACTGTTGCAAAATCTAAAGTAAGTTACATACTAATTCTAAAATGGAAGAAAAATGGCACATGACAATTAGATCAAAGTAAAATCCAAGTCCAACCTGTAGAATCTCAATATTGAATATGTGGGACTTAGTCATGATTCTCTGGCCTCAAAGGGGTTGAGTAGGCCTAACTCTTCAGGTCAGCTATCCACAGGACACACATCTACCCACATAGGTCTAGACCAGCTCCACTCTGTTCCTTCCACTGTCTTTGTGAGACATCCTGAAGTCCTGGAATCTCCAGTATATTTGAATTTCTATTGCAACTGAGGCTGAATCATCACCAATCATCACCATCAGGAACTCTGATAATAGCTAGTGGTGCCAGCTCTCAACTTCTCTCCACGACCCCTTCAATTCTTCAAGCTAGTGGGAAGCTCTTATACATTGTTTGGCAAGTTCTACTGTCAGCTTAGCATTTAGCTTCAGCTCCTCCTGGGCATAGCTTCTGTATGATGACACTGAGGAAACGTTCCTCCAGAGATTATTTCCCTCAGCGATGGTGGTCTCTTAGTATTTACCGATGATTCTTCAGCTCCTAGTAACCAGCCTTCATTGTTCCAGGAAAATAAATGTTTCTCTTTCACAGATTTTTTTAAATCTAAAGTATCACATAAACAGCCCTGTTAAACTCTTTGCTTCCCTTTGAAACGTCATCATCTGAAGTTTCTCCACAATATTATCTTCCAAGCACCCACAGAACAGCCTAGTAAGCTTTGAACGCTCCCTGACTGTTCCTGCCCAACCTTCAAACACTTCCACAATCTTCTTGTATAACAGTTTGTATCTCACTCTTTGATATTAATTTTCATCCTCCTTTGCTTTCTGCTACTATGATAAGCATGGTAACCATGCTTAGCATCTTGACCAGCCATGAGTCTCTGAATTCACTGCAAAAGGAAACTTCTCTGGCCAAGGATAAGAACATTTGTGTATGGGTATAAAGATAAATATTTAGATTTAGCAAAGCAACAGTAGAAAGTTGCCATTTAGGGCCCATGACCAACCCAATTATGAGCTTTGACCAGGTTTCAGAAACAATCTTGAATCCTTCAGTGAACAAGTCCCCAAGAACATTTGCAGAATGTTTGATTACCACCATAGCAGTCATGCTTCTGTTATTACAGTGAACAGATCTTTCCTGGAAGATTCACATTGCTGCATGCAAAGTTGGTAGCTGGAGAAAACCACTAGTGACTTTTCCCTTACATTAGCCTGCATAGAACCTCATGAAATAAAAACCCTTCTGAAAGAGCAAATGGACTGTTTTTCTCTTTTCTTTTCTTTTTTTTTTTTTTTTGAGGTAGGGTTTCTTTGCGTAGCGTTGGCTATCCTACAACTCAGTCATAGATAAGACTGGCACATAATATTATATACAGGACCTTTGTTGATCATTCAGTCTTATAATGTCTTCCCAAATTTCTTCCTTGAGAGTTTTATTGTAGAGGTTTTTCATGATCTCACTTTCAAGATACTTTATGAAAGATTCTTTTCTTTTAGGTGGGGGAGCATATTACAAATATGGGAAAGTTTCTCTGATTTCCTTCTTAGTATTTTGTTATTAGTTTATAGGATGACTACTGATATTTCTATGTTGATTTTTGTATTGTGCCACTTTGATGAAAATATTGATAATTTCTTGGACTGTTCTGGTGAATTACTTGACAACTATTATGTATAGAATTACATCATGTGCAAATGATGATACTCTGTCTGCTTTCTATTTTTATCATTTGTATCTCCACTTATCCTCTAGGTAATAATTTTATCACTATATTGAACAGGAACAGAGAGAATGTGTACCCTTGTCTTGTTATTTATCTTAGTAGAAGTTCTTCAAGTGTTCTCCACTGAGCATGATGTTGTCTATAAGCTTGCAACATATAATCTTTATTATGTTGGGATGTGCACTCTCTGAGGCTTTTACATGAAGGGATGTTGAATTTTGTCAAAGACCTTCTCCAAATCTATTAGATGATCACTTAATTCCTAACAGTTTCCGTGCTTCAAGTTTCAAAGTGAGGTCTTTGATAGACTTGGATATAATTTTGTACTGTTTGGTATATATGAGTTTAATTTCATTCTTATACATGGGGATACCTACCTTTCCCAGAACCATTTGTTGAAGGCAGTGTCTCTTCTTCAGTATATCTTGTTTTGTTTTGTCATTGCTATCAAACTTTAGATGGTTTTAATTATAGGTACTCTCTTTTGGGGTTTTCTGTTTTATTTCATTGGTCTGCATTTTTGTTTTTGTGCCAGTACCATATTGTTTTTCTTATTAGATGTCGTTTTTATTACAATAGCTCTGTCTTGAAGTCTGGAATAGCATTTTCTCCAGTATTCCTTTTCTTTTTCTTTTTTTGCAGGGGGGTGCTTTTACTTCATTAAATTTGAAAATATTCAAGAAATGGGTGAATTTTTAACTCATTCAAACTTCCAAACTTAAACCTTGAAAAGACCATTAAATTTAAACAGACCTGTAAGAGCAGAGGACATTTAAACAATAATAATAAGCTTCTTATCTAAAAGAAGTACAGGACTAGATGGATTCACAACAGAATCCTTGCAAACTGTCTCAGATGTTTAAATTGTATGGACTTAAAGCAGTATGACTTTCATTTTAGAAAGACCTTATTTATATCAGATAGATTTTCTATCTTATGCTTTGTTTCACTTCATTCTAAAATATTTATATTTCCTTCTTCACTTCTTCAGTGATTCATCCCATATTCATTGTATTACTTACTTTCAATGAGTTTGTATACTTCCCATAGTTTCTTTTATTTTTTATTTCTTGTTTTCCAAAGTGACATCACATTGAGTTTAAGGAGTCATTTCAGTTTTCTTATGCTTGTTGACACTCACTTTCTGCTATCCTATGTGATTTATTTTTAGAAGATCTATGGATTTCCAAAAAATGTGTGTTTTGGAGTGTTTAGGTGGAATGATCTGTAGGTATTTGATAGGTATATTTTATTTATGATATCATTAACTACAATGTTTTTTTCTGTTCATTCTTTTATCTGGAGTATCAATGAGCATTGAGGTAGTTGAAGTTTGCCATCATCATTGTATTAAGATTAAGTTACAGTTAATCTGAAGCATTTGTTTTATGAAATTGGGTGCACCTGTGCGTGTATGTTTAGAATTGTAATATCCTCTTGGTAGATTGTTCGATTGATTAGTATGATAGAACCTTCTTGGTTTCTCCTATCTAGTTTGTATTTGAGGTACTATGGGGTTTTTTGGTCTAATATCAGAAGAAATGCACATACTTATTCCTTGGTTCCATTTGCTTAGAATACCTTGTACACCCTACTCTAAAATATGTCTGTCTTTGATGGTGCATTCTGTTTCTTGGAGTCAGCAAAAAGATAGATAGGCAATGCTTTCTGATCCATTTTGGGAATCTGTGTCTTTTTGTTAATTCACATCAATTCATTCCAAATTATTATTGAAAAAATTATTTTGCTGTTTTTTTTAGTGTTTTCTTATTTATCATTTGTTTATCTGTCCTACTGTTGCTCATTTTTTTTCTGTATCCTCTTGGTTGATTACTCTTCTTTTCAGACTGAAGTATTCCTTCTACTATCCTCAGTAGAGCAGCAGATGGGATTCCTTTAGTCTGATTTTATTATAGGAAATGTTTGTTTCTCCGTATATGAGAGTTGATTTCTCGGGGACATCAGTCTTGCTTGGTAGTTTTGGCCTGTTAGAGCAGGTAATATATCCTTCCAAGACGACTTGATTTCTTAAAAGAATTCTAGTGCGTATCAGCTAGAATTTTAATTGGCCTGCTTTATATTTGAGTTGGCTATTTACTCTGGCAAATTTTAGTACTTCTTTGATTTGTATGTTTAGTGTGTTAATTCTAACATCATGTTATGAGGAGGTTCTTTTCTAATCCTTTCTATTCAATGTTCTTTAAGTCTCTTGTATCTGATTTGGCATTTCTTCCTCTTGATTTAGAAAATATTCTTCTGTGATTTTATTGAAAAATGTTTTTGTGCCTTTGTCATGGAATCCATCTCTTCATCTATGCTAATAATTCATATATTTAGTTTTTTCTTGGTGTTTCAAAGCTCCTACATGCCTTGTTCATATACTTTAAAAAATCATTGAACTTCATTGGGTGGTTTACTTCCTCAGGTCCCATATTCTGCCTTTTATACAATCCATTCTGTTGATGAAGCTTTCCACAGAACCTTTATTTGACTTATTTCAGTGGGTGTTGGGCCACTTTTTTTTCTACTTGGTGTGATGCTTTTCATTCCTGTAACTGCCAAGGTTGCCCTTTGTATTAGTTTGCTCAACTAGAGAAAAAAATGGTAGGCTTGATACATCAGTCAAATTAAACATGTATGTTCCTTGTGCTGGAAGAACACTAAGTTCCACAAGGCCTTGCTCTTATCTAATTTGATTCTCATCTGGGATGTACCTCTCAGGGATACAACATGGTGTCTAGGGATTCCTGGGCCTGTGTGTTTCAAGGCCTGTCCTTGGGTTACTAGTCTGTGTATGATGCTGCTATGTAAAGCCTCCATCTATTTATTTTTAAAGTAAACTGAGGAGGAGTAAGAAAGACACTAATATTGGTAAGATATGAGGAATCTATTTATCATCTAAGATTTCACTTACATTTTTAAATATTTATTTGTTTTTATTTTATGTGTATGAGTGCTTTGCTTTTATGTATGCTTGTGACTCAACAAGCTTGCAGGGCCTGTAAAAATATAATAGGACTGAAATTATAGTTGCTTGTCAGACACTATGTGTGTGCATGGAATTGAACCCAAGTCCTCTGGAAAAGTAGCCAGTGCTCTTAAAAATTTAGTCATCTCTCCTTCCTTCACCCTAACTTTGGCATCTTCTTAAATGTGTATATCCTCCTTCACTTTGGTTTGTCTGTGTGTCAAATGCCTGACACTGGCAAATGTCATCATTATTATTAAACATAAGATTTTGATCAAGAGGCATTTTGGCCATTCACATGTAAGTGAGAGGGATACCCCTTTGTTGTGAAGAAACATGGTCCTGCCTAAGACAAGATCAAGTCTCTCCACCTTAAGAATCTCTACAGCTGCCCTTAAGTAATCTAACACATGGTGCCAAAGACCTGGGATGCCCTATCAGGATGTCATGAACCTTGTACCTAAGCCTGTCATCTGACCTTCATGCTAGTTAGGTAGCTGAGTCCTTTGCCCTGACATTAATTCTTCCTCTTAGCAAAGCTAATTTCAGGGTCCACATCCTAACCACCATGTGTCTGCTGATTAAAGGAGGATAGCAGATACTCTGTTAGTAAAGTCTCAATTTGAAAAAGTTATTCAGAATATCCAATTGGTGTCTCTGACAGTTGGAAATGTGTGTACTGCTGTCAGTGTGTAGTGACACAGATACCTGTTCATCAGCCCAAGGAGTAAAGAATTAGCTTTAGCAGGGCAGTGGTGGTTCACACTTCTAATCCCATCATTGGGGAGATGGAGGCAGGAAGATCTCTATGAATTTAAGGTCAACCTGGTCGACAACATGAGTTCCAGGAAAGGATCCAAAGTTAAGAGAAACCCTTTCTTGAGTAACCCCCAGCAAAAAAATAAAAAAGCATTGGCTTTAGCCTTTAATTCAGGTCCTCGTACATGTAAGTTATTTATGACGAATTTGACATGAGTGATTTTTGTCTGTTAGTTGAGAGTATGGAACAATGAATTTTGTATATTTGTTTTAAATTGATGTTAACAAAATATGCATTGTTATGTTTTCAGATACCAGATATGGTCATTTAAAGTACTAGTCCCAATTTTACAATTTTACTTTAGCATATTTTTCTAAACAAAAATTGAGTTTTATTTGAGAAACACTTTTTTATTAAACAATCTTATGTTAACTTTACATTTAACCTTATATTATAATGAAACATATTAATCTTAATGCTAAATTTTTCCTTATGTAACTTTGTCTCTTAATGTTCCCCACAAACTCATATGGTTATTACCTCCTGGCTTTTCTTCTGGATCTTTGCTAACTGCTAAGTTCTATCATGATCCCTCTGATGAACCTTCTTCTGAGGCACTAACTGCTGTTCCCCCAGTTGCTCTTCTGTCAATCTTGAAGCAGTTACTAAGATATCAACAACCCCAAATCTCTAAAAAAAGATTTGTGTGACTTCTACAAGGGGAGTAGTGAATCATGGAACACCCAAGTCATTCCTCTTGCCACTCTGGACGTTGTTTTCTGAACTCTGAACTGAAACCACTGGACTGAATGAAGCTTTCTTTGCATCAGTTATTCTCTCTGTCTCACCAGCTCAGATCAGCTTAACATCCTTCAGTACCCACTCAACTCCTTGACTGCTACACTGCTCTTAAGACTAAAAAGAACTGCATCTGCTAAGGATGGAATGTTTGCCCTCCTTGAACAGTGGCGCTTATCAACACACCCTAACTGGTTTGAAATGGGTTCCCTCCCACTCTGGTTCCTGCCCTTGATCACACTTTGCTCCTAATTAGCTCCGTACCTATATTTTTACCCCGACTTTTTAAATGTTTAACTTATTGACCTCACCCTATACCAAACAAAATGTACCACGCAAGCTCCCCAATAGCTCTCACCCTGGATACATTTACAAAAACATCTTCTTGATGCTGTGGAGAAACTGGCTAAAAGCAACCTTCTTTCCTCTCACTCTGGTACTGATATGTTCCTTTGCATTACTTCTCTATTTTCTCCTGTCCCTTCCTACAATGCTCTATAGTACCTTGATACTTCTCTCAGCTCAGTTTGGGGCAATAGGCATTGCAATGGAAGTAGTCATTGTCATCCTGAATCAACTTTACACACACTTCATTTCTCCCACCTCTTCAGTTCCAGGTGTTTAGACACATCATCTGGCTTCTGCAGGCACTGCACAAACATGATCCATATGCATAATGGCAGACAAAGCACTGATGAATATAAAATAAATACACTGAAAAATAAAAGAAAGAAAGAAAGAAAGAAAGAAAGAAAGAAAGAAAGATGAAAGATCGTTTGCATAATGGGTATGTAGGTGAAGCAGCCATTTGTCGTCTCAAGCATTTTTGGTCATCCTTCAAAGCAAACCGTTTTTTGCATCAGTCAAATGATTTTTCTGGCAAACATACAAAATATCAGCACAAAGAAGCAGCGCCAGGCATGAGCCAAACATGAAGCTCTGTTTGACTCTGTAACCAAATCATCTGCTTATAGCCCTCTAATAATTTTTCCAAATCTCTCCAAGAATGCAGGACAGCACTTGCCTGGTCCATTACAGTTGATCAAGCTAATTCTCTCCCCCTACTACATGACCAAAAGATGCACTCTTCAATGGACCCCAGATTATCTCCTATAACAAAGACCCTCCTCAGCAGAAAACAGTTATAATGGCCCTGGCCTGCATTTTTTATAACCTCTCAGAGTTAGGAATGATAGTTTCCTGCTGAGGACTATACTTCTCAGTTTGTCTTGTGAACTATGGAAGTTATTTATGTTCGTATAAGGGGCCACATCCATCTTCTGTAAGCATTTTGTTCATCACTTGGGTGACAAAGATACCTCCTCACCATGAGAAAGCATGGTCCCATTGAAGGTCAGAAAAAAGTAAAAGATTTCAACTAAGAAGACTCAGTGTAGTTCTGGTTTTGCGAGTATTAGAATAACTTGGCTTACTTATCCTGAAGATTCTAGGGCATTCCCTTGTAGGTAAGTCAAGCAGTATAGATCAGGTCATGGTATAAATAGTACAGGTTTACAACTAATAACTATTGCATTGATTTGAACCCTAATTGTCTATTAGAATTAACATATGGTCTTCTAAATTATACTATAAATGAATTGAGGAATTACTAAAAGTCCTTTATCAGTGTGTTCTAGAACATAAATCAATTTTAGAAAGCAAAGAAATTATAATACAATACTACGACATAGAGAAACTAGAAGGCATTATGGTAAAGAAAATAAATCAGTCATAACATGTAAATATTGCATGATACACTTTTGTGAGTTATTTATAATCATACAAATCATAAAGTAGAATGGTATATGCCAGGCAATGAGTGGGTTGGTAGGTGGGTGGTGATACAGACACAGACAGTTAATATTTAGTAGGAGTAACATTCATTTTTACAAATATAATGATAGTGATGGTAATGGAACATTACAATTGATTTTAATGTCACTAAATTGTGCATGTAAAAATGATTGATAGTAAATTTTATGTTATGTGTGTTATAAAATAGGGTGAAAATAAAAAAACATTCTGTGAACTACGCTTAGGATATTCTTTCTCTGAGCTCTGGACAACACATTACCTGTCCTCCTGACCTCAAATCACATATCTACTTACTTGGCCCTGATTTTACTTAAAATTGCAACCCTGCTACTTTAGCCTTTCTATTTCTCCATAGCACTTAATTGTGCTTAAAATAGACAACATTACATGGAAAATCAGCGATGAAGAAATTATTTATTTCATAATAATTCTGCATAGCAGATTTATTAGCTATACTACATAAAAAACTCTCAGGATACTGAACAGTAATGTGGTTGGTGAGGACTTACACTCAGATGTATCCAGATTCTCATACATGTTCAGCTCATGCCTGGTGCTGCTTCTTTGTGTTACCATTTTGTACTCTTGCCAGAAAAATCTCAAAGAAATCTTGTTTGCCTCACCCAAATTATGGTATGCTTCAAAGGATGACCAAAGATGCTTGTGACAACAAATAACTCCTTCACCTATATAACTATTATACAAATGATCTTTCATTTATTTTTAGATGTATTTATGTTATGCATATGAGTGCTTTATGGATCATGTGTGCAGTGCCTGCGGAAGCCAGAAGATACATCAAAACACCTGGAACTGAAGTTACAGATGGTTGTGAGTTGCCGTATAACTAATCTTAATTGCTAATACATTTATACAGTCTTTTTTGTTTATTGTTTATTATTTGTTTATTTAAGTTTTCATTTTCTTTATGTTTGACAGTGATGGAATTGGTCCTAGGGCCTCACGCATGACACTAAGGAAGCACTCAACTATTGCACCACCTCTAGCTCTCCTTTAACTTTGAATTTTGAGAAATGGTCTCAGCAAATTGTTCAACCTGGTCTT
This sequence comes from Mesocricetus auratus, assembly GCF_017639785.1. Lineage (NCBI taxonomy): Eukaryota > Metazoa > Chordata > Mammalia > Rodentia > Cricetidae > Mesocricetus > Mesocricetus auratus. The sequence continues at coordinate 8,946,597 of NW_024429189.1, forward strand.
GTGCTTGTAATCCTCTTGACTTAAACTTTCTGGTGGCTGGATTAATGGGTCATGTCATGAGGTCCTGCTGTTTCTTATTTTTTAAACACTTCAATATATATATTTATATATACACACATATATATGTATGTATGTATGTATGTATGTATGCATGTACCTATGTAGGTAGGTAGGTATCTTCTTACTCAAGGAAGAAGCCAATATTATACTTGCTATTGATTATTCATATTGCTTGAGAACTTATATATTGAATCCCAAAATGGCCTTCCTTGACCACTATACATAGGATAGTCCACCCTCTCAAAATCTCACTCTGTCTCATCCATTCTCTCTGCTGCTATGGGCATGATTTGATTTCTTCAGATTGGAATTTTTTTCAAGTGACCACTGTCTTAAGAGCAGACTGTGATACAATAACTTTTATGGGTAAAATGTCACTGGAGAATGTGGGTTATTGTATGTGGATCTTACGGTTTTACAGTGTGGCCCTACTTCATGTTACTCCATTCTACCTGCCTTTGGACACGATATGGCCAGACCCCTTTCTGACACCAAGAACTTCTTTATTTTCTTTCACCAGGAATTTTGTCACAACAAAAAATGTAACTGTTGGAGTTATCTAGTGTACCTTGGCTGAGTGAAAGAAAGCATCATTTCACTGGTTGCTCATACTGGAAACTAGGGAGTCATCTATGTGTATCTCCCTTCCTTGATGCCTGTATCTAATTCATCATGAAAGCCTATTGATTGTACCTCCCAAACATCTCTCAGGTCCATTTGCCTCTCTCTGTATTTATTGTTAGCAATTATTTCCTACTTGCATTTTGCAATAGCTTTCTAATGACTTGCTTTTTATGTGATTACCCCTTTAACAACTCATTCTTTTCAAAGAAACCTGAGCAATCATTACAAAATAGAAATGATTATGTTCTGCCCTCCCTTCTTGCTTAGGGTTTTCCATGATTTGCCATTGTTCTTGGCATATTATCAAGGTCCTAAATTTGACCTACCATGTTTTGCATATTCTTTCTCTTGCTGTCTTTCTACCCATTTCCATTCTGTTCATTGTATATTCACCACACTGGCCTTATGTCTTCATTCTAAATACTAAGGCATTATCAGTTTAACCTTCCTAAGCTCATGGATTTCATCTTATATTGATCTTTGGTTAGTTATTTTTATCATTAACTTGACAAAACATCTCAAAAAAGAAACCTAAGTGTTTATTTTGATTCAAGATTTATGTAGCAATACAGTTCAATATGCTGGGAAAGGAAGGGAAGCAGGTTATAAGGCAGCTGGTCACACTGTGCCCAAATCAGGAAGCAGAGAGAGGATAGAAAATGTGATTAAACTATCAAACCTGAAGCCATGCTCCCCACCACTTCCACTACCAGGGCTCCATTTTTCATAGTTTCTCAACCTTCCAAGAGAGTTCCACCAATGGAGGATCAAGTTTTCAATAACATGAACCTATGGGGGACATTTCAGACACAAACCATAATCTTCTATCCCTAGAAAAATGACCGTCTTATAAAGCAAAGGGCATTCATTACAACTTCAAAAGTTGCCATACTCATTAGTAGTTCTATCATTGTTAAACAGTCCAAACTCTCTTCTGAGAGTCGAGGCAATTTCTTAATCCAAGTCCTTTTAAAATAAAATAAACTATATATTTACAGACACAACATTGGTATTCTACAATTGAATATCAAGACAACAGCAAGAAAAAGATTGGACCAAAGCAAGAAAAATACTCAACAAGACAAAAATAAAACCATGAAGTTTATCTTATATTTGGGACTTCCTCTGTAATCACCTTGACTCCAATGATCTGGGGCCTCCTAGCACCCCTAGCTCTGTTGTGTACAGCACATGTGTCTATCACCCTTGTGAATGCAACTTTCTTCACTGACCATCTCAGTCTTAGAAGCACCAAAAACTGTTGCACTTTAGGCTGTATATACCCAGATTCAAAGAGGGTTCTTTCAGGGTCTCATTGTAGAGAATCCAATGCTGTCATATGCTATCTGGATTCAGGAGCTTTTAGAAATCTTAGTGTAAGGCACAGAGACCGCTTAATCCTTCATCTGTGATACTTGAAAAATAGTACTATTTGGACAACATTGCCAACTTCTGTTGCCTAAGCTTTTTCCTTACATACTCAGAATAGCCCTTAAATATTCCCCTCTTTACTGAAATCACGCATTCAGATGATTTTAAACAGATACAGTAGCTTATTAGTCACTATTCCCATAACTTAAGAGTGAAAGTATTTATTTTAGCTCATGGTCCAGAGAATCCAATCTACAGAGGGAAGCTGCTTGTTCACATCTCTGAAGCAGAAAAAAGAAAATCATTATTGTCTTCAACAACTTATTTTTCTCCTCTTTTCATGTTTTACTTAGCCTGGACCTCCAAGAATATATGTAATAGCTCTGCCCATGACACGGTGAATCTTACCTCTTCATTTATACCTCAGAAATTTTCTCACAGGTATACCAAGATGCATCTTCTAGTTCCTTCTGAATCATGTAGAGCTGACCATAAAGATTAACTTGAGGAAATAAAGGACATCTGGTTTTAAGTTCATCCTAGGCCAGATCCCCACTTTCATGGTCAGATTATTTCTTGCTGTTCTTAAGAATTTAAAGAGCCCTGTGTCTGGGGACTGTCACTGTGCTCCCATCCCAGTGGGAGCTAATGCACTCCAACATCCTAGTCTCCTTCTCCATCCACTGGACTAGATAAATTGAGGCTGTTTCCAGGCTTCCTTCCTGTGCCTGGGGACTGCCACTGAAGCACCCATCCCAGTGGGAGCCAACTAACTCCAGCAACCTAGTCCATTTCAATACCCACTGGACCAGGAACAGGAGAGTTACTAGAGTATTAGACTGGTTTGCACCCACTGGAAAGGAACACTGGTCCCCTACTCACCAGGAGAGGAAGAAGCTCCTTCTGGACCAACTGGAAGAAGGGACAATATAAAAACACATTCAGCAACAGAAAAACTAATATGACATCGCCAGATTCTAGAGACTCTACACTAGAAAGACTCAAACATTCCAATGCAAATGAAGCAGAAGAGAATGACCTTAAAAAGAACTTCATGAAAGTGATAGAGGCCCTCAAAGACGATATAAGAAAATCCCCAAAACAGATGAAAAACAAAACAAACCAAAAAATGGAAGAAATGTAGGAAAAGACAAAGCAACAAATGCAAGAAACAATTCAAACAGTACAAGTGTTGAAAGCTGAAATAGAGACAATAAAAAAAACACAGTCTGAAAGAATGCAGGAAATAGATTCATCAACCAAAGAAAATATTAAGTTCAACATATCCCTAACACAAAATATACAGGAAATATGGAACACAATGAAAGACCAAACCTAAGAATAATAGGTATACAAGAAGGTGAGGAAAACAATCTTAAAGGGGCAGAACACATATTCAACAAAATCACAGAAGAAAATTTTCCCAACTTAAAGAAAGATATGCCAAATGAAAGTACAAGAAGCTTACAGAACACCAAATAGAGTGGACCACAAAAAATTCCCCTCACCACATAATAATCAAGACCCTAAACATACAGATTAAGGAAAGAATATTAAGAGCAGCTAAGGAAAAACGTCAGGTAATATATAAAGGTAAACCTATCAGAATTACTCCTGACCTCGCCATGGAAACTCTGAAAGCCAGAAGGTACTGGATATATATTCTACCAACACTAAGAGACCATAATGCCAGTCCAGACTACTATACCCAGCAAAGCTATTAATCACTATAGATGAGGAAAACAAGATGTAAACAATACATATCCACTAATCCAGGACTACAGAAACCTCTGAAAGGAAAACTCCAACCAAAGGAAGTTAACTACAACCAGAAAAACATAGGCAATAGATTATCCAACTTTACCAACAACCAAAAAAAGGGGGGGGGTGGAAATCCACATGCAATTCCACCACTAACAACCATTCCAAAACAAACAAGAATGAGCAATCAAAGGTACTTAATATCCCTCAGTATAAATAGTCTTAACTCACTCATAAAAAGACAGAGGCTAACAGAATGGATTGGAAGACAGAATATATCCTGTGTTGCATATAAGAAACACACCTCAGCTTCAAAGACAGACATTACATCAGAGTTAAGGATTGGGAAAAGATCTTCCAATCAAATTGAGCCAAGAAACCAGTGGGGGTAGCAATCCTAATATCTAACAAATTAGACATTAAACTAAAATTAATCAAAAGAGATGAAGGAGGTCATTTCATACTCATCACAGGAGAAAACCACCAAGATGAAGTCTCACTTCTGAACATCTAAGCCACAGATACTAAGGCATCCACATTCATAAAAGAAACATCAATAAAACTCAAATAACATATAAAACCTCAGACACTTATAGTGTGATACTTCAACACCCCATTCTCACTATTAGACAGAACTACCAGACAGAAACTTAACAAAGAAACAAAGGAAATAATAGAAGACATGACACAATTGGGTTTAACAGATCTGTAGAACATTCCATCCAAACACAAAAGGATATAACTTCTCAGTACCATATGGATTCCTCTCAAAAATTGACCACATACTTGGCAATGTATCAACCCATAACAGGTACAAAAAAAGTTGAATAACTCCATGTATCTTATCAGACCACCATGCTTTAAATTTAGGATTCAGCAAAAATACATAGTGCAGAAAACCTACAAACTCATGGAAATTGAATACTGCACAATTGCACCTGGGTTAAAGAAGAAATAAAGAAAGTAAAAACAAATTCTTAGAATTCAATGAGAATGAGGACACAATATACTAAAACATATGGGACACTTTGAAAGCAGTGCTAAGAAGAAAGTTCATAGCACTTAGTACCTACATGAAGAAACTGGAGAATAGTCACACTAGAGAATTAACAGCAAGTGGGGTACAGAACTAAATAGAGAATTCTCAGTAGAGGAGTATAAAATGGCTGAGAGACACTTAAGAAAGTGCTTGACATCCTGAGCCATCCGGGAAACACAAATCAAAACAACTGTGAGATACCACCTCACTCCTGTCAGAATGGCTAACATCAAAAACTCCAATGACAGTTTATGCTGGAGAGGATGTGGAGAAAGGGGAACACTCCTACACTGCCAGTGGGAATGCCAACTTGTACAGCCACTTTGGAAATCAGTATGGAGATTCTTCAGAAAAGTCGGAATCAGTCTACCACAAAACCCATCAATTCCACTCTTAGGCATAAACACAAAAGATGCACATTCATACAACAAGGATGTCTGTTCCACTATGTTAATAGCATAATTATTTGTAATAACCAGAACCTGGAACCAACCTGGATGCCTCTCAACTGAAGAGTGGATAGAGAAAATGTGGTACATTTACACAATGGAGTACTATTCAGCAGAAAAAAACAATGGAATCTTGAAATTTGTAGGCAAATGGATGGCACTAGAAGAAACCATCCTGAGTGAGGTAACCCAGGCACAGAAAGAGAAACATGTTATGTACTCATTCATATATGGATTTTAGACATGAATCAGGGGAGTGCCAGCATACAATCCCACTCCCAGAGATTCTGGGAAACAGAATCTTCATGCAGCGACTGATGAAAGCAGAGGCAGATACCCACAGACAAACACTGAACTGAACTTCTGGAATCCAGTGTCAGAAAGGGAGAACTGATAGGCAAAGGAGTTAAGACTGGGCTGGTTTAACACACAGAAACAGTTGTCCTGAACAAGGGAGAGCCCTTGGACCCCAGATTGATGGCTTTGTGAAAAGCATGGGACTGATCCAGACTCTCTGAATGTGGGTGTCAGTGAGGAGACCTAGGTAATCTATGGGCCCTTGGGTAGTATTTATCCCTGGCATACAGATAGACAATGAGGGATGCTCTCTCAGCCAGGACTCTTGAGGGAGGGCCTAGGCCCTGCCTTGAATGAAATGACAGTCACTGGAGATCTACCATGGGGGGCCTCACCCTCCCTGGGAATCAGAGTGTTGGGTGGCGCACTGGGTAAGGAGGGAGGGGAGGGAGAGGTAGTTGGGATTGACATGTGAAACAAGCTTGTTTCTAACAGCACTAGAAGAATCCATCCTGAGTGAGGTAACCCTGTTACAAAAAGACAAACATGGTATATACTCATTCATATATGGATTTTAGAGACAGATCAGGGGAGTGCCAGCCTACAATCACACTGCTAGAGCATCTGGAAAACAGGAAGGACCCTAAGAGAGATATGCATGGTGCACCAGAGAAGGGAAATGAGGCAAGATCTCCTAAGAGGATTGGGAGCATTTTGGGGAAGGATAGGGATCTGGGGAAAAAGATAGGGGGAGAAGAGGAGAGGAGAAGAGGGCATGGGGTAGCAGGAAGGCTGAGTTAGGGGAAGAATAGAGGAAAGCAGGATTAGAGATACCATTATAGAGGGAGTCATTATAGGTTTGAGGAGAGATCTGGCATTACCTGAGATTTCCAGAGATCTCCAAGAATGACACTAACTGGCAAACTAAGCAATAGTGGAGAGGCTACATTAAATGCCCCTCCATGATAATGAGTTTAATGACTACCTTGTATGTGGTCCTAGAGCCTTCAATCATTGGCTGATGGAAGCAGAGGCAGACATTGCAGATAAACACTGAACTGAGCTCCTGGAATCTAGTGACAGAGAGGGAGGAGTGATGGGCAAATGGGTCAAGACTGGGCTGGTGAAGCTCACAGAGACAGATGACCTGAACATGGGGAAATTCTTGGATCCCAGACTGATGGCTGAGAGGCCAGCTTGTTAATGGTCTATAACCCCTGAATGTGGATGTCAGTGAGGAGGCCTAGGCCATCTATGGGGCCTTGGGTATTAGATCAGTATGTATGCCTGGCATATAAATGGAGTTTGGGTGCCCATCCCACTATGAGGGATGCTCTTTCAGTCTGGACACTTGGGGGAGGGCTTAGGATCTTCCCTGGATAAAATGACAATCTCTGGAGATCCCCCATGGTAGGTCTCACCATCCCTGGGGAATGGAGTGGGAATTGGACAGGGTTCTGGGGATCTGCTGGTGGGTGGAGGAGGACGGGAGGGAATGGGAGCTGGAATTCACATGTGAAGCAAGCTTGTTTCTAATTTAAATTAAAAAGATTAAAAACATTACAAAATTTAAGATCAGTTTGCCTCCTCTTCTGTACCTAACAAAGCTGTGTGGTGGTAGTACTGGTGATGGTATGTGTATGTTTTTAAAAATCAAGATAGCTTTGTTTTAATAGTTATAGTGTAGTAACAACAAATCTGTGGAATCTGGCTCAAACAATGCAGTAGTTGGGAATAATGCTGTGTGGGGTGGGACCACAGGTGGCAGTCCAGGTTCTGTGCCAGGACCACGAGGATTGCAGTCCAGTGCAGGTGATATACAGTGTGCAGATGGCAGGACAGAGACTTGCAGATGGGACTCACATTGAAAGTTTTATTAAGGGTGAGGTAAGAAAATAAGGTATAGAGACACATAGACACGGACAGAAGAGAAGAGGAAGAGAGAAAAAGTCCTCTCTGCCCCAAGGGAACAGCAGTAAAGAGAGAGAGAAAGAGAATATAAGGGGGCAGGCATCTTTCTTTTAAAACGTTCCTTTGCATCTTTGTACAGTCTAGTAGTTATGGAATCATGGGCTGACCTGAGTGCATTCTACAAGTTGACAGGGGCAGGCCAAAGTAATGCCTGAATCCTTACATAAGGAGTCTATCATCCCAGAAATTCATGGCCTCCTGATTTTACAAAAAAAGTTTCATTTAGATAAAATCAATTCTTGTTTTATAAATCATTGTTCCTTTATGTCTTAGTTGTTGCTTTAAGTCTTAGTTAAGGTTACTACTGCTCTAATAAAACATGATGACAAAAAGCAACTGGAGGAAAAGTTTTATTTGGCTTAAACTTCCAGGTAACAGCCCATCAGTAAGAGAAACCAGGGCAAGAAATCAAGCTGAACAGGGATAAGGGAGACAGGAACTGATGCACTTTGGAAGCAGGGAGGTTCATGAGCTTACATACCAGTACTAGGGGAGCCAAGAATGTTATGCACACATGACTGTTCCTTCAAATTAAGAGATGCATAAACTTTTGTCTGTCCAAGAGACTGGGACTAGACATTGGTAATAGCCTAAAGATCTTTGCTCTACCTGTGTACCTGATATCATACTGGATGTTCTCCCAGACCCTTGTCTACCTATAGAGCATGTCTTTATGGAAAGTGTCACATGCAGTCAATCTATAGAACTCTTCTTTATGGAAGGTGTCACTAGTACTTTACAAAGAGTTCTGATATATTCTCATCTTAAGCTTTGTTGTGCACATAGGGTTGAGTTTATTATCACCAGGAAAATTTTCACCATATCATGCTGTGCTTAAATATGTCTAAAATAAGCTACTTGGGGTCAGACTCCTGAGGATTGAACTAACACTGGCTACTAAGTAATATACCTACTTGCTTCCTGCAGATCATTAATCTTTTAGCTGTGATGGGTGCATAGACTCCCACAAATTCAGGAGTCACGGAGGAGTGCTACTTACTGGCTTGGTTCTCATAGAACTGTATGGCAAGAACTTTAATTTCCTAAAGAAATAAGTTGAAGAAAATGTCAGAAAATGGAAAAATCTCTCATGCTCTTGGATATGAAGGATCAACATAATAAAAATGGCAGCCTTACCAAAACCAAACTACAGATTCAATGAAATCCCCATCAAATTTCCAACACAATTCTTCACAGCCATTGAAAGAACAATACTCAATAGTATACGGAAAAACAAAAAAAAACCCTGAATAGCTAAAATAATCTTGTAAAATAAATGAACTTCTGGAGACATCACAATACCTTTCTTTAAACTCTACCATAGAGCTATAGTAATATAAACAGCTTGGTATTGGCATAAAAACAGACAGGTAGATCAATGGTATAGAAATGAAGACCCTAACATTAATCCACAAATCTATGAACACCTGATTTTTGACAAAGAAGCCAAAATAGTACAACAGAAAAAAGAAACATCTATAACAAATGGTGCTAGAAAAACTGGATGTTAACATGTAGAAGATTACAAATAGACCCAAGTATATCTCCATGCACAAAACTCATATCCAAATAGAGCAAGGACCTCAATATAAATCCTGGTACATTGAACCTGATAGAAGAGAAAGTGAGATGTAGCCTTGAACACATAGGCACATGAGACCAATTCTTAAATATAACATCAGTAGCACAGACACTGAAAGAAACAATATATGGGACGTCCTGAAACTGAAAACCTGCTGTAAGGCAAAGGACACTGTCAATAAGACCAAACAATAGCCTACAGGATAGGAAAAGATCTTTAACAATGGGACATCTCATAGAGAACACTCAATCACTCAATCATACCACAAGGATACTTACTCAACAATGTTCATAGCAGCATATATACTGCCACAACATGGAAACAACCTAGATGCCCCTTAACTGAAGAATGGATGAGGAAAAATGTGGTACCTTTACACAATGGCGTACTACTCACCTGTAAAAAAAAAAGATGATCTCATGAAAATGGATGGAACTAGAAAAAAACATCCTAAATGAGGTAACCCAGATTCAGAAAGACAAACATGGTATGTATTCACTCCTAAGTGAATATGAGAGGTAATGAAGGGAGAGAAGCTAGGTAACAAGGAGGACCCCAACAGGGACACATGGATTGCCCTGGGAAGAGAAATTAGATGAAATATACTGGGTAAACTGGGGGTTGGGGGTGGTAAGGGAAAGGGGAGTGGAAATAAGTATATGGGGGTAATTGGATGACTGAGGCAGGGAGGGATGCACAGAAAGAACAATGAAAGAAATATCTTAATAGAGAGAGCCACTATGGGGTGAGGGAGAAAACTGTTGCTAGGTTAATTCCCAAGAATCTACAAGGATGACCCAAGCTAACACACCTAGCAGTAATGGAGAAGATGCCTGAACTGGCCTTCCCCTGTAATCATATTGGAGAATATCCCAACTATTATCACAGAGCCTTTATCCAGCAATTGATAGAACCAGATGCAGAGATCCACAACCAAGAAGCAGGTCTAGCTCTGGGAATCCAGTCAAAAAGAGGGATATATGAGCAAGGAAGGTCAAGATCATGATGGAGAAATCTACAAAAACCAAGCTCATGGAAACCATGAACTCTAGGCTAACAGTAGTAGAGACTCCAGGGGACTAAACTAGGCCCTCCATATGTGGGAGACACTTGTAAAGTTTGGACTATCAGAGGGAACCCTGGCAGTAGGACCATGATACAAACCTGTTATGAGCTAACTTGTTAGAGCCTATTCCTTATGATGTGATGCCATGCTTAGCCTTAATGCATGGGAGAAGGGCTTGGCCCTGCCCCAACCTATCACTTCAGACTTTTTTGACTCCTCATGAGAGCCCTTACCCATAAGGATGAGTGGACTGGGAGTGGGATAGGATGAGGGGGTGGAAGAATGGGTGGAAGGGAGAAGTGTGGTTGAATATAAAATGAAATTTCAAAGAATAAATAAGTTATAAAAAGTTCATGAAAACACACAGTGGAAGGAAATGGATAAAACTGATCAAGACATGAAAATGGAAATAAAATCAATCAAAACAAAACAAAAATTGAAACTGAAAGCATTCTGGAAAAGAAAAACTTAGGAATTTCAACAAGAACTACACAGACAAGTTTTAACAACAGAATACAAGAGATGGGGGAGAAAGAATAAATGGATACACTAATCAAAGAAAATATTAAATCTAAAAGAACCCCAAACATTCAGAAAATCTGAGACACTATAAAAAAAGACAAAACCTAAAAATAATAGGAATAAAGGAAGGAGAATCACAGCTCAAAGGCCTAGAAAACATTTTCACAAAATCATTGAAGAAAATTTTCCTCACCTCAATAAGGAGAGGCCAATAAAGGTACAAGAGGCATATAGAACACCAAATAGACTGGGCCATAAAAGATAATTCCCTTGGAATGTACTGATAAAAACACTAAATATATAGAACCAAGATTAAAATATGTAAGATATGAAGACATACCTGTTATAATAATACCTGGTTGCTTAATGGCAACACTAAAAGCTTAGAAGTTCTTGGACAGATGTGTTGCAGACTTACCATCCCAGACTACTAAACCCTCAATACTTTCAATCACCATAGATGGAGACAATAATATATTAAGTGATGAAGTCAAATTTAAATAATATTTATCTACAAATCCAGCCCTACAGAAGGTGTTAGAAGGTAACCTCCAATCTTAAGGAGGCGAACTACACCCATGAAAACACAGGGAATAAATAATCCCAGACCAATTAAATCAAAAGAATGGAAATACATACATACCACCACCACCACCACCAATAATAAAATAACAGGAATCAACAATCATTGGTAATGGTTATTTCTCAATATCAATGGCCCCCAGACCCCAATAAAAACAGAAAGAGTAACAGAATGGATACAAAAATAGGATTTTTTGTATAAAGTGTTGGAAAAAATATTCCAAGCAAATGGACATAAGAAGCAAGCTGGTATAGTCATTTTAATATCTAACAAAATATACTTCAAACCAAAACTAAATCAAAAGAGATTGGGAAGGACAATGCGTGATCATCAAAAGAAAATTCTGTCAAGATGACATTTTAGTTCTTAACATCTATACCCAAAACAAAAGGGCACCCATGTTTGTAAAAGAAACACTAATGGATTAAATGTCATATTCACTATCAACAGAATGGGAGACTTTAATACCCACTCTCATTGATGGACAAGACATCCAGACAAAAACTAAATAGAGAAATGCTGGGACTAACAGATACATAACAGATATTTTCAGAACATTTCACCCAAACACAAACTATACACCTTCTCAGTATTACATGCAACTCCCACCAAAATTGACCACATACTTGGTAACAAAGCAAGCCTTAACATAGATAAGAAACTTGAAATTACTCCCTGTATCCTAGCAGACTAAAATGGATTAAAGCTGGATATCAAAGCAACAGAAACAACAGAAAGTTTACAAACTTATAAAAAGTGAGTTACTTTCTACTATATGAAAATGAGTCAAGACAGAAATAAGGAAAACAAAATAAAGACTTCCTAGAATTCAATGAAAATTGATGTGCAACATACTAAAACTTATGGGACACAAAGAAAGAAGGGCGAATAGGCAAGCTCATAGCACTAAGTGCCTGCATAAAAAAATGGGGAGACCTCATACAAGCCACTTAAAATTTTTTTTGTTCATTTTACATACCAACCACAAAATTCTCCTCTCCCTCCCCTCTTTCTGACTCCTCACCACTCCCCCCACCACACCACCCATCCTATTGGGAGTCAACAAAGCCTGGATTATCAAGTTGTGGCAGGACCAAGCCCTTCTCCCCTGCATCAACGCTGAGCAAGGTACCATACCAGCAACTTAGTAACACACCTGAACTCTCCAGAAACAAAAAAAGAAATAAGTACGTCTTAGAAAAGTAGATGGCAAGAAATAATCAAACTCAGAGCTGAAACCAATAAAAATCCCACCAGTGAACTCTTACAGCAAATAAATACTTTCAGGGAAACACTGGATACAAAATTTAATCACAAAATTCAGTAGCCCTCATATATACAAATGAAAACCAACTGAGGCCCCTCTGACCTCTGCCCTCTGCTTGAAGTATGTGTGGGCTCTGCTCAGGGCCCAATTCTTGTCATCCCCCCTGGATCTTTCTGGGCCTGCTCTGCACGTGGAGTGGACCTGCCCCAGCAAGATGGACCACCTGGACTCTGGCCACACCTCAGTCTTGACCCCCTATACACCCTTCACCATCCAGAGTTGCAGACACCGAAGACTAGGTCCACCTTTTTATGGGAGACGAGGAGAGGGAGAGACCCTATCTGCACTCACATAAAGAAGGGATGGGAAGACAGCAGTGTAAGAGCACACTCAACAACAGAAAGACCAATATGATACCACCAGAATCTAGGGACTCTAAACCAGTAATACCTGAACACCCCAGAACAGATGAAGAAGAAGAGAAGGACCTTAAAAACAACTTTATGAAGATATTAGAGACCCTCAAAGAGGAAACGAGAAAATTCCTTAAAGAAATGGAAGAAAAAACAGAAAACATACAAGAAATGGAGGAAAAGACAAACCAAAAAATTCAAGAAGTAAAAAAATCCCTTAAAGAATGCAAAGAAAGCCAAGAAAAAACAATCAAACAAGCAAAGGAAACAATTCAAACAGTTCAACGCTTGACAGCTGAAGTAGAAACAATAAAGAAAAAAGGAATGAGGGAATGCTGGGATAGCAGGAACATACCTAAACATAATACAGGCAATATACAGCAAACCAACAGCCCACATCAAACTAAATGAAGAGAAACTCAAGGCAATTCCTCTAAAATCAGAAAAAAGACAAGGCTGTCCACTCTCTCCCTATCTCTTCAATATTGTACTTGAAGTTCTAGCTAGAGAAATAAGACAACAAAAGGTTATCAGGGGGATACAAATTGGAAAGTAAGAAGTCAAATTTCACTATTTGCAGATGATATGATAGTTTACATAAGTGACCTGAATAGCTCAACCAGGGAACTCTTACAGCTGATAAACACATTCAACAAAGTGGTAGGATAGAAGATTAATGGAAAAAAATCAGTAGCCCTACTCCATATAGATGATAAATGGACTGAAAGAAATCAGAGAAACATTACCCTTAATAGCCACAAACATAAAATATCTTGGGGTAATGCTAATTAAACATGGAAGAGACCTGCATAGCAAGAACTTTAAGAAATTAAAGAAGATACCAGGAAATGGAAAGATTTCCCATGCTCTTGGATAAGTAGGCTCAACATAGTAAAAATAGCAATCTTGCCCAAAGCAATCTACAGATTCAATAAAATCGCCATAAAAATCCCAACACAATTTTTCACAGACCTTGAAAGAACAATACTCACCTTTATACTGAAAAACAAAAGACCCAGGGTAGCCAACAACCATGAACAATAAAGGAACTTCCAGAGGAATCACCATCCCTGATTTCAAGTTCTAATATAGAGCCATAGGCCTGAAAATAGCTTGGTATTGGCACAAAAATAGATAGGCAGACCAATACAACCCAATTGAAAACCCTGATATTAACCCACATACTTACAAACACCTGATTTTTGGCAAAAAGCTAAAATTATGCAATGGAAAAAAGAAAGCATCTTCAACAAATGGTGCTGGCTTAACTGGATGCTGGCATGTAGAAGGCTGCAGATAGATCCATATCTATCACCATGCACAAAACTTAAGTACAGATGAATCAAAGACCTCGACATAAATCCGGCACACCGAACCTGTTAGAAGAGAAAGTGGGAGGTACCCTTCAATAAATTGGTACAGGGGAGCACTTCCTGAATGTAACACCAGTAGCACAGACACTGAGACTGACAAATAATAAGTAGGACCTCCTGAAACTAAGAAACTCCTGTAAGGCAAAGGACACCATCAACAAGACAAAATGGCAGCCCACAGAATAGGAAAAGATCTTCACCAACACCACATCCGACAGAGGACTGATTTACAAAATATAAAATGAACTCAAGAGGCTAACCACCAAAATACCAAACAATTCTATTAAAATGTGGTGTACATAACTAAGTAGAGAATTCTCAATAAAGGCATGTAAAATGTCTGAGAGACACTTAAGAAAGTGCTCAACAACTTAGCCATCAGAAAAATGCAACTCAAAACAACTTTGAGATTCCATCTTACACTGCCCAATAACAGTATATGCTGGAGAGGATGTGAAGAAAGAGGAACACTCCTCCATTGTTGGGAGTGCCAACTTGTACAGTCACTTTGGAAATCAGTATGACAGTTTCTCAGGAAAATGGGAATCAGTCTGCCTCAAGATTCAGCAATTCCTCTCTTTGGCTTATATCCAAATAATGCAAATTCTGGCAATAAGGACATATGTTCAACTTTGTTAATAACAGCATTATTTGTAATAGCCAGAACCTGGAAGCAACCTAGATGCCCCTCAACCAAAGAATGGATGGAGAAATTGTAGTACATTAACACAATGGAGTATTAGCTGAAAAAACACATGAAATCTTGAAATTTGCAGGCAAATGGATGGAACTGGAAAGAAACACCCTGCGTGAGCAACCCAGTCATAGAATGAGAAGCAGTGCATGTACTCACTCCCCTCAAGAAGGGGAGGGGAACAAAAACCTCTGAACATATTGGGAGGACAGGGGGGAGAAGAGGAAGGTAGGAAGGGGAGAGGAGACGGGGAGGAGGCTAGAGAATAGAAGGGATCAGCAGGACTGAGACAGGGGAGAAGTAGGGGAGAGCAAGAAAGGAGATGCCTTGATAGAGGGAGCCAGCATAGGTTTGCAGAGGTCTGACACTGGAGAAATGTTCAGGGATCCACAGGGATGACCCCATCTAACAATTTCAGCAATGGTAGAGAGGCTGCCTTTGATGCTTTTCTCCTATAATGAGATTGATGACTACCTTGGTTGCCATTCATAGCGCCTTTATCCAATAACTAATCGAACAGGCACCCACAGCTAAACACACAGCCATACTCCTGGAATCCAGTTGTGGAGAGGGAGGAGGGATGAGAAAAGGAGCCAAGACCATGTTGGAGAAACCTGCAGAAACAGTTGACCTGACATAGTGAGAGCACAGAGACCCTAGTCATTAAGCTGGAGAACCAGCATTGGACCAAACCAAGCCCTCTGAATGTAAGTGCCAGCTTCGAGGCCTGGGCAGTCTGTGGGACATCTAACAATGGAGCCAGTGTTTATCCCTAATGCACAAGGATGCCCATTCCCTGTTGGGCAACTATTGTTGCCCAAATACAGGAATGAGGGCCTAGGCCCTCCCCCATACGAGATGTGATGGATTGATGCCCCTCACCCCCAGGGAAGGCCTCACTGTTCTAGGTGAGTGGATGGGGGATGCCTTGTGGGGATTGGTTGTAAGCATGGGAGGATGGGAGGAAGGGGGAATGGGAGGACTCATATGGAAAATAAGATTGATTGTAAAATTAAAAAAATTATAAAAAATGGGGAAAATAAAAAGAAACACAGCTGAGAAAGAAGCCAGGGAAATAACACCTTTCACAATAGCCACAAATAATATAAACTACCTTGGGGGTGACTCTAAGCAAGCAAGTGAAAAAGTTTTAGGGTTAGGTTTAGGGTTAGGATTAGGATATCAGAAGAAGGGAAGATCTTCCATGCTTATGGACCCATAGTATTAACATAGTAAAAAAATGGCCATGTTACCAAAAGCAATCTACAGATTCAATGTAATTATAATTAAAATTCCAACACCATTCTTTACCAACTTTGAAAAGGCAGTTCCCAAGTAAAACCAACCAACCGCCAACAAACAAACAAACAACGAATTCTGGATAGCTGAAACAGTTCTGAACAGCAAAAGAACTGCTGGAGGTCTTGCCATTCCTGATTTCAAGTTGTACTATATAGCTATCATAATAAAAACAGCACATGGTATTATCACTAAAAAGACATGTTGATCAATAGAATCATACTGAAGACATAGGCATAAGTTCACACACATAGTGACACCTGATTTTCATAAAGAAGCCATAAATACACACTGTAAAAAATGCGCATTCATACAACAAGGATGTCTGTCCCACTATGTTAATAGCAGCATTTTTTGTAATAGCCAGAACCTAGAAGCAACCTAGATGGCCATCAACTGAAGAGTGGATAGAGAAAATGTAGTACATTTACACAATGGAATACTATTCAGCAGAAAAAAACAATGGAATCTTGAAATTTGCAGGCAAGTGGATGTCTCTAGAAGAAACCATCCTGAGTGAGGTAACCCAGTCACAGAAAGAGAAACATGGTATGTACTCACTCATTTTATGGATTTTTAGACATGAATCAGGGGAATGCCAGC
The DNA here is from genome assembly GCF_017639785.1 of Mesocricetus auratus. Classification (NCBI taxonomy): domain Eukaryota; kingdom Metazoa; phylum Chordata; class Mammalia; order Rodentia; family Cricetidae; genus Mesocricetus; species Mesocricetus auratus. Next base: position 8,963,571 of record NW_024429189.1, read on the forward strand.
ATACACTCCCACTGGCAGAGAGGCTAGGAAACAGAACCTTCATCCAACAACTGATGAAAGCAGAGGCTGATACCCACAGATAAACACTGAACTGAACTCCTGGAATCCAGTGTCAGAAAGAGAGAACTAATGAGCAAAGGAGTTAAGACTGGGCTGGTTTAACCCACAGCAACAGTTTACCTGAACAAACAGGAGCTCTTGAACCCCAGTTTGATGGCTGTGTGGAAAGCATGGGACTGATCCAGACCCCTTAATGTGGGTGTCAGTGAGGAGGCCTAGGTAATTTATGGGGCCTTGCGCAGTATTTATCCGTGGTGTGCAAATAGACTTTGAGTGCCCATGCCACAATATGGGAAGCTCTCTTTGCAGGGACTCTTGGGGGAGGGCCTAGGTCCTGCCCTGGATGAAATGACAGTCACTGGAGATCTGCCACGGCGGGCCCACCCTCCCTGGAAATCAGAGTGGAGATTGGGCAGGGGACTGGGGGCCTGGTGGGGAGGGCGGGGGAGGAAGGGAAGAAGAGGGAGCTGGGATTGGCATGTGAAACAAGATTGTTTCTAACCTAAATAAAAAGTAATAATTATGAAAAAAGACAGCATCTTCAAAAAATGGTCCTAATCATATTGGATACACACTTATCACCCTGCATAACACTTAAGTCCAAATGGATCAAAACCTGAACATAAATCCAGATACACTGAATCTTGTAGAATAGAAAGTCGGGAATAGCCTTGAACTCATTGGCATAGGAGAAGACTTCCGGATAGGAGAACACTGATAGCATAGTCATTAAGACCAATAATTAATAAATGGGACTTCATGAAACTGAAATTCTCTGAAAGGCAAAGGACACCATCATTTGGACAACGTGGCAGCTTACAGAGTGGGAAATCATTTTTTGTCAACTCCACATCTGATAGAGGATTAATATATGAAATATATAAAGAACTCAAAAAAGTAGATATCAAAAAATCCAAATAGAGAGAAGGCTGGGAGCACAGGGAAGTAGCTGTCCCTCTGGCATCATCAGGTAAACAGGCCAGCTTCCCGGCCTGTGTTCCAGAGCCTGCAGATCGCCTGGGAACTGCACAGAGCTCCCAATCCCGGCGGGAGCCAAGCACCCCAGACCCCAGATCTTCTCTCCCACCAACGAGTCCAGGAAACTAGAGGAGGCTGGGAGTACAGGGAAGTAGCTGTCCCTCTGGCATCATCAGGTAAACAGGCCGGCTTCTCGGCCTGTGTTCCAGAGCCTGCAGATCGCCTGGGAACTGCACAGAGCTCCCAATCCCGGTGGGAGCATCAGGTAAACAGGCCAGCTTCCCGGCCTGTGTTCCAGAGCCTGCAGATTGCCTGGGAACTGCACAGAGCTCCCAATCCCGGCGGGAGCATCAGGTAAACAGGCCAGCTTCCTGGCCTGTGTTCCAGAGGCTGCAGATCGCCTGGGAACTGCACAGAGCTCCCAATCCCGGCAGGAGCATCAGGTAAACAGGCCAGCTTCCCGGCCTGTGTTCCAGAGGCTGCAGATCGCCTGGGAACTGCACAGAGCTCCCAATCGCGGCAGGGGCCAAGTACCCCAGACTCCAGATCTTCTCTCCCACCAAAGAGACCAGGAAACTACAGGAGCCAGGGAGACCAGGGGAGTAGCTGTTCCGGATCAGGTACAAAGGACCCAGCATAGGGTCCAGGGGACCTGGTAGGAGGCTAAGCGCCCCAGATTCCTGTTCTTCTTCTCCACCCACGGACCAGCATTTGGACAAGTTATAGAAGAACCACCAGATTACTGGACTTACTAGCACCCACCAAAAGGGAACACTGGTCCCCAGACCAGGAAGGGGCTCTTTCTGCACCCACTAGGAGAAGAGATGGGAAAGAGACAATACAAAAACACAGTCAGCAACAGAAAAACAAATATGACACCGCCAGATTCTAGAGACTCCACACCAGCAAGACCCCAATATTCTAACGCGAAGGAAGCAGAAGATAACGACCTTAAAAGCACTTTCATGAAAATGATAGAGGCCCTAAAAGAGGATATTGGAAAATCCCTCAAAGAAATGGAAGAAAAAACAAACCAAAAAATGCAAGAAATGGAAGAAAAAACAAACCAAAAAAGGCACGAAATGGAAGAAGAAATGAAGCAAAAAATGAAAGAAATGGAAGAAAAAGCAAAGCAAAAAATGCAAGAATTAGAAGAAGAAACATACCAAAAAAAGCAGGAAATGGAAGAAGAAACAAAGCAAAAAATGCAAGAAATGGTAGAAAAAACAAAGCAAAAAATGAAAAAAATGGAGGAAGAAACAAACCAAAGAAGGCAGGAAATGGAAGAAGAAACAAAGCACAAAATCCAAGAAATGGAACAAAAAGCAAACCAAAAAATCCAAGAAATGGAAGAAAGAACAAACCAAAAAATTCATAAAAGGCAACAAACGGACGAACAGATAAACAGAAAATTGCAAGAAGCAATGCAAACGCTGCAAGGGTTGAAAACTGAAATAGAGACACTAAAAAAAACACAATCTGAAGAAAGGCAGAAAATAGAAAAGCTGGACAAACAGTCAGGCACTACCAATACAAGCATTACCAACAGATTAGAAGAGATGGAAGAGAGAATCTCAAGTGTTGAAGATACATTAGGAGAAATGGATTTATCAACCAAAGAAAACCTTAAATCCAACAAATCCTTAACACAAAACATCCAGGAATTATGGGACACCATGAAAAGACCAAACCTAAGAATAATAGGTATAGAAGAAGGAGAAGAAATCCACCTCAAAGGGGCAGAAGGCATATTCAACAAAATCATAGAAGAAAACTTTCCCAACCTTAAGAAAGACATGTGAATGAAGGTACAAGAAGCATACAGAACACCAAATAGAGTGGACCACAAAAAAATTCTCCTCGCCACATAACAATCAAGGCCCCAAACATACAGAATAAAGAAAGAATATTAAGAGCAGCTAAGGAAAAAGGTCAAGTAACATATAAAGGCAGACCTATCAGAATTACACCTGATTTCTCCATGGAAACTCTGAAAGCCAGAAGGTACACTAAGAGACCATGGATGCCAGCCCAGACTACTATACCCAGCAAAGCTCTCAATCACTATAGACGGAGAAAACAAGATATTCCATGACAAAACTAGATTCAACCAATATGTGTCCACTAACCCAGCCCTACAGAAAATTTTGGAAGGAAAACTCCAACCCAAGGAAGCTAACTACAACCAGAAAAACATAAGCATTAGAGAATCCCTCTCTACCAACAGCCAAAAGAACAAAGGGGTGAAATTCCACCCATAATTCCACCAACAATAACCATTGCAAATCGAAGAAGGATGAGCAATCAATGGTCATTAATATCCCTCAATATTAAGATCAACAATTAATAAATGGGACCTACTGAAACTGAGAAGCTTCTGTAAGGCAAAGGACACAGTCAGCAAGACAAAAAGGCAGCCCACAGAATGGGAAAAAATATTCACTAATCCCACATCTGACAGAGGGTTGATCTCCAAAATTTACAAAAAACTCAAGAAGCAAGTCTCCAAAACAGCAAAGGACCCAATTAAGAAGTGGGCTGCAGAACTAAATAGAGAGTTTTCAATAGAGGAGTCTGAAATGGCTGAGAGGCACTTGAGAAAGTGCTCAACATCCTTAGCCATCCGGGAAATGCAAATCAAAGCAACTCTGAGATACCATCTCACTCCTGTCAGAATGGCTAAAATCAAAAACACCAATGACAATTTATGCTGGAGAGGATGTGGTGAAAGGGGGACACTCCTCCATTGCTGGTGGGAGTGCCAACTGGTTCAGCCACTTTGGAAATCAGTATGGAGATTCCTCAGAAAAATGGGAATAAACCTACCACAAGACCCAGCAACTCCACTCTTAGGCATATATCCAAAAGATGCCCATTCATATAACAAAGATGTCTGTTCCACTATGTTCATAGCAGCTTTATTTGTAATAGCCAGAACTTGGAAGCAACCTAGATGTCCCTCACCCGAAGAGTGGATAGAGAAAATGTGGTACATCTACACAATGGAGTACTATTCAGCAGAAAAAAATAATGGAATTATGAGATTCGCAGGCAAATGGATGACACTAGAAGAAACCATCCTGAGTGAGGTAACCCAGTCACAAAAAGAGAAACATGGCATGTACTCTCTCATATATGGATTTTAGACATAGATCTGGGGAGTGCCAGCCTACAATCCTATGGCCAGAGAGTCTGGGAAACAGAAACTTCATTTAGTGGCTGGTTAAGTACTGAGCTGAACTCAAGAAAGCCAGTATCAGAGAGGGAGGACTGATGATCAAAGGGATTAAGACTGGGCTGGTTTAACCCCCAGAAACAGCTGACCAGACAAAGGTTAACTCTTGAATCCCAGGCATTAGCCTGGGAATCCAGCATGGGACTGATCAAGACCCCCTGAATCTGGGTGTCAGTGAGGAGGCCTAGGTAATCTATTGAGCCTTGGACAGCAGATCAGTACCCATCCCAAGTATACACACGGACTCTGGACTCCCATAGAACAATGTGAGGTGCACTCTCACCCTGAACTCTTGGGGAAGGGTCGAGGCCCTGCCCTATATGAAATGACAGACTATGGACACCCCCATGGAGGGCCTCACCCTCCCTAGGGGAATGAGGGGATAAAGGGGGGGGATGGGGGGAGGGCACGGGAGGTGGGGAGGGAAAGGGAGAGGGACCTCGAACTGACTTGTGAAGCAACCTTGTTTCTTATCTAAATTTAAAATGGAAAATAAAAATAATAATAATAATAAAAAATCCAAATAATCCAACTAAAAATGGAGTATAGATCTAAATAGAATTCTCTATAGAGGAAACTCAAGTGGCTAAGAAACACTTAAAGAAATACTCAACATCAGGGAAATGCAATTCAAAATTACTTTGAGACTACATCTTATACCTGTCAGGATGACTAAGATCAATAACACAAGTGACCACTCATGCTCTTGAATATGTAGAATAAGGGCAACATTCATCCATTGATGGTAGGAGTGTGAACATGTACAGTCATTTTGGAATACAATATGGCAGTTCCTCAGAAGTTTGGAATTGATCTACCTCAAGTTCTGTGCTTGGAGAATATACCAAAGGACATTTCATTCTGCCACTTGTTCAACCATGATCACTGCTGCTCTATTCGTAATAGCCAGAAACTGAAAACAATGTAGGTGCCCTTCATCAGAAAGATTGATAAAGAAAATGAAGAGTCTATATTTGTACAATGGAGCGTTACTCAGATGCTTAAAAAATGTTATGATGAAATTTGCAATCAAGTGCATGGAACTTGAAAAACACATCCTGAATTAAATAATCCAGAACTGTAAAGATAGATATGGAATGTATTCAGTTATATGTGAATATTAGCCATTAAATAAATGATAACGAAGCATCAGAAGTAGTTGTTCATTTGTAAACAATAAATTCAAAACTTCATGGAACAAGGTGTTTTTCAGTAGATTTGAAGAACTTGAAGGGGATACAGACTCCTCCTGAGAACAAACTTTCATAGTACCAGAAGTCTCCTATGCAAGCTTCCAAAGGAGGAAAGCAGGGAAGCTATTAACAGTCTTACACAGCTGTGATGCTTATGAGCCATACTTATTATCAGCATGTCATTAAAACCCTAAAGGTGTGAAATATATGGATATATGCCATGGAGGCCAGTGACCGATTGCTCTCTAATTGAACAGACATAGATACCATGGAGCTAACCAACAACTCTCTAATGGGACTTAAGACCATCTCAACATAAGGGAAATCATGTATGGTGCCAGAAACCTAGTCTACTACCCAGGTATAATGAATTCATGGATCTTGGAGAACTTGAAGTATCACATTAGGTGAAAGAACACAATCCCTAACCATATGCTAAATATTTGTTTTCACACCACCAGATAAGTATAGTTGTTGCCTCTCTTCAAGGAAATTTCTCTTTGCAACAGAGATATACCACTGCTGAAAACCATAACACATCAAAATGCAGAGTTTGGAGGCCAGTCCCAATAGAAACATCTACAAAACACTCCAGCATTTAAGGCACAGAGAGCACTGTGGAAAGAGTGGGGAGAAAGATTGTAAAACCAGAGGATCAAAGATTTTGCTGTAAGACTGTCTCCTAGTAATGTCAGCAGCTACGTTTGTAAAATCTCACCAACATGATTGCATAAACATGAATTGAACAAGGATAACAATAATAGACATGCCAAGATGGAGAGAGGCCCATGAGGTTTCAGTCCTACACAAAGAATGATACTAAGAAATGTAGAGAGGGGGAGAAATAGTCTTACTCAGGGAAGAATACACAGATTATTTATCTAACACCAAATGGTCAGCCCTGAAAACACACATAAAAATAATATTATATAGACTGAAGAGGTTATATTTAGTAGTACATATATGTATATACTTATACATCATATACATATGTAACAATGAAGAAAGGACATGAATTTTAAAATAAGCAGGAGTATATATAGGAGTGTTTGAAGGGATAAAAGGAAATGGGAAATTATGTAATCATATTTTAATCTCAAAATTAAAGAAATAATAAAAAGTAAGGGCACATTGGTAATGAACTCTAAGAATGAGTATGGTCTTTAGGTGTGATTCTTTGACTTCAACCTGGCCTCATTCATCAGTCTTCATTTTCCTTCTTGTAACCTGCTTAACTGATATTTACCATATGTTTATGGCAATTGGAATCTTTCTCCATCTTTGCTTGTCATGGAAAATAAGGGACATTGCTGGTGTAGCCACATACTAACCTAAAAAAGATAACTTAAAAATGCATCCAATAGATTCTTTTAAGGTGTAATTTATATTACTGGGCCACAAAGGAAATACCTAGACAACTTTCCCTTTAGCTAGTGTCTGCCACTTTGCTACTAACTAAAGATGAGTGAGTGGATGGCTACTCTGCTATTATGGATTGTGATACCACAAGATAAAGTAGGAAGAATAAATGGGATTTGACTTCATTGGTTTAACCTCTAGAAGAATCATGAGGCTAAGAAGAGAGGCTGTGGGAGGGGATCAATAGTTGACAAATGAAAAGAGTCTCAGTCAGTTGGAAGGTGCATTTATTTTTCACATGACATAGGAGAATAAATCACTTGCAGAATTCAACAGTCAAGACTGTCCTTGGCAAAACAACACTACACTTTCCTCTATTTAAAATCTCTGGGAACTATAGTACAAAGGTTATTTTAAAAATAATATAATTTGGGAAATTGGAGGTGCATCAATGCAAACTGATGCTTGCCTCAATTAATTACTAAATATAATATCAAATTATTTGAGAGAGTGTGAGTTACCATCCACAGTCTGTTTAAAAACATATGATACATTTTGCCATCAAACAGTAAAGAAGCTTATTTATAGTCTGCAACTGATGCACAGTCTTTATGTTATTGCTTATTGAAAAATTTTTCTCCTATGATTACATTTCTCTTACCACACTTTTTGTAACTTAAATTTATCCTTTAGTATAGGGAATCTCTTCATTCCTTGCATATAATGTAAACCTGTTTGACCTATTTTGGGGCTTGATATTTGCCCTTATCCTACTCTTCATCTGTTCTCTACAATTATTTATTTATGTGACTAGTAGCTTAAAGTAACAGACATTCTGTTTTACTCCTAAAATAAGAAGGCTACATGGGTTTCTTAGGGCCCAGATTCCAAGTGCCTACTCATAATGGATCCCAGTCTACTCTTCCAAGAAGGGCAGAAATAAGACAGTTTAACTCAAATTCCCTAATTAAATGCTGTTTATGGCATTTTCTGATAGATTAATTGCAACATTTTCCACATATTGAAACCCCTGCTCCAGGGAGGAAGGAGAGTCTAGTGAGTTCAGGAAGTAAACAAAAGGTCCCACTCCCAGGTGACGGGAACTTGGAAGATACTTGAGGGACTCTACCAAGCAGAATAGAAAGTTGCTAGGAGTGGAGGCTCTGGGCAGTCACACTTCAGAATGTTAATTGGAGTGTGAAGCTGCCTACAAGCCTCTAAGAAAGATCCAGGGGTGCATTTGCCAAGACTTGTCACTCATGTAGGGTGGGCTTTCTGGCAACACAGTTGCATTTGAGTTATCCCTGTTCCTCACAAGTAACCCACATCCATACTCCTGTTAATAACCTCAATAACAATTCATGGATTCATCAAGTTTGGTCATTGTGGGCTCCTTTTCTGTGGTGAATACACACATGTGTTATGTCTCCCCAGGAAGTCTGCCATATCATAGATGGAAAACTTAATTTTTGGTAAGAGGATTGTCAAAATTGCTCAGATCCAAGCGACCAAAGCATATAACCTGATCAAATCTAAAGTAAAAGAAGTGAGGGATGTAATTTTAGTCATCATTTTTATTTATTTTGCATACCAACCACCATTTCCCCACCCTACTCTCCTCTCATTTCCTCTTCCCCTCTCCCCTCTTATATAACACTCCTCCATCCATTCTTCCTCCATCTCCATTCAGATGGGTTAAGGCCTCCAGTGGGAGTCGACAAAAATGGCATATCAAGTTGAGGCAGGAACAAGCTCCTTTCTCCTGTATCATGCCCAAACAAGGTATCCATACCACTGTAGGGAATAGTTTCCAAAGAGGCAGCTCGTGTATCAGGGATAGGTTCCAGTGTTAGGGGCCCCACCAAAGACTAAGCTACACGGCTGTCACCCTGATGTATAGGGCCTAGGTTGGTCCCATGCCAGTTCCTTAGCTGTCTGTCCAGAGCCTGTGAGCTCTCACAAGCTGAGGGGAAGGCCAGTTCAGGTACATTATCCACTATTGCTAGGAATCTTAGCTGTGGTCATCCTTGTGGGTTCCTGTGAGTTTTCCTGGCACCAGGTTTCTCCCTAACCCCATAATGGCCTGTGAGGAATGTATTCTTTGTAAAAGAAAACAAAACAGTTTTCTGCTAGAATTCAATGAATATATAATCTACAGAAAAATTTTTAAAGAGAATAGTTTATTACAATGACACAAGGAGCTGTCTAGATGAATCCAAAGGCAAGGACAGAAGCTGGCCTTCAAGACTCAGAGTGAAAGGCCCTGTACTTTTAAGACTTACCTTTCCCATGCATACTCCATCAGATGTTTGCTTCCCTTTGGTTCTCTTGTAGCAGCAAAACTTCATTTGTCCTCTTACTTCATGAGAGAAAGCAAAAGGGGTGGCACATCCCAAGTGTCAGGATACAAGAACTGTTTGTCAATCTTAATTCAACTCAAATCAGACTGAGATTGGTTGCATGTAGATGAGCTTCTCATTTGCAGGGCTGTAGGCAGAGCACAAAAGGTAAGGGCACACTGAACAATGCAACAGCTAGGATCAAGCAACATGGTATGGTGATTAAGTTGAGGTAAAATAAATAAGCAAATGTAAACCTAGATTTCGTTTAGTCATAGGTTGCCATTTAGTGATCACGTTTTTATTAAACATTTGTATAACATTAATACTACAATCTTCATTTCCTATAAATAGAAAATTAGGCAGTATACTACAAAGGCTTCTAGCTCCTGACTTTATTCATGCAAGATGCTTTGCACAAGTTTTCAATTTCTGTATAATACATAAAGAAAATATCATAAATTGATGCCATTCTAAGACAGTGAAGACATTAATACAGCTGTCTCCTTACATACACAGTTTCAAATGCAGCAATAAAGATATTTTCACTGGTTGAAATTTAATTAATTTTTGAGCAAGAGACAGAATAAAAAAATAAAGTTTATTCATACTAGTCTTTTTATATCTACATTGTTTAAAGTAGTGTCAGCAAGTAAATAAAAAAGTATTATGTTTTAAAAATCATTATGTACTACTGTTCACAATCTTTGTGCTGTTTGCTTCTTTGTTAATGTTAGGAAGCAGAAATTATAACTGTGTTAAAGATGAGACAAGTAGAGTAGTGAGATAAAGATCCCATTACTATTAAATGACAGATTCATGGCATAAATCCAGGGTGGATTAATTCCAAAATCTGTGCCTGTCTGTTAAGTATCTAGTTTTCCAGTTTCAGCGTCTTCCCATGCCGATATTCATTGAGCATCGCGCTCAACTGGAGCAATGAGTGCACACAGGAAATGACATAGAGTACCCTTATTTGGGAAGGGTAGCCACCCCCCCCAATCACTACTCTGCATCGGAAACTGAAGAAAATTAAAGCAACAAATGCTGATCAAGTACCTATTTCTGATGTTTAATTTTAGCTTTATCTTGACAGATAGTTAGAATGCTTAGTAAAACATTTATGGATGCTCTGTAAGTCTCTTCAGGAAGAGATTAGTGTAAAAGTGAATAAAGACACATTCCCACCAATATCCAATCCATTTTTGTCCAGACAGAACACAAAATTCTACCCACAGAGGTAGGAAACCTGCTTTCTGGTTCTCCATTTAGCTGGGACATTCATCTTCTTCTGTCTTTGGCCATTCAAATTTCTAGTTCCTTTGTCTGTAGGCTGTGGCTGTGGGCTGAATCATGCCACCTGCTCTTCTAATTCCCCAACTTTTTGGACTTCCTCACTTCCACAGTAGTGTTGGCCAATTCTCATAATAAATCTCATACACTATACATACCTTATGGCTTTGTTCCTTTGGAGAAACCTGACTGCTACAGTAGTATAGACCAGATAGTCAGCCAGGTGTTGTGGAAGACACTCAGGCTTAGCTCATTCTCTCAGATGACAGATCACATATTCTTTAAGGGGAAGTTGAACTAAATGAAGGCAAAGGAAGATTGAAATGAAGCAAGATATTATGTGCTCCTTGTGCTCCAGATCTCAACACAGAAGAGAAGATAAGGGGGAATATGAAATGGTTCATGAATAACCCCTACAAATTTTGAAGAAAAAGATCCATAATAAGAGCTAATTTTCCTGTGGTTTATCTTTTATAATTAGTCATTTTACTCACTGATGGTTTCATTAACTAATTTGGGTTTAATTAACATTTTCTGTAAGTAAAGGCATAAATCTGTCTTCTAGAGGTTAGACAATCAATTTTTTAATGAGGTAAAACCAGGACTTTAGACAATAAAGTTATTCCACAAAATTCAACAATTTCTACAAAATAGTTTCAGGTACCCTAAGAATTTAAAACCTTTTTAAAATTAAATGTTCTGTTGATACTAATTCTTAGCTGGATATATCATTAGATATGAAATAGCTCTGTTTTGACATTTTCTATATTTAAATATAGAGTTTTTAAAACTGTTAAATTCATAAGGAAATGATAACCCTAAAGTTTTTAGAGGAAGAGAATTTTGAGTGCCATCTTATTCTTATCTTAGTGTTTTGGGCCATGTCTTCAATATGTTTGTTGTAATTATTAGTTGAGTTATCAGTCTAATTAGGAATCAGTAGGAAAGAATTTTTGCTAGCTTTCCACTTCATTTGCTCTCTTGGAGATGTGGTATAACTGTCAACAGATACAGATGACAACAAACACTGCTAATTTTGAAGTATTCACCTTATGCTGATATTAGGCTAGGCCCTCCATATTTGGTTATTAGCTTGTCTTTGATTTAACACTAGATTATAATAGGTTTTATTTCTTAATTTTTGGGCAGTTTATTATTCCAAGAGAAATTTGCTCATATTAATGTCCTTTTCCTTAACTCAGTACTAAAAAGCAACAATGGTTTTTATTGGAATATGTGCATTTGCATTCTTAAATGGGGTCTGACTTATAATATGCCAAGTGCTTTCATTGATGATTATGTAGTCTGAAATGAAGTTATGACTTAGAAATAGATGTGACATATGTTCTACACTACTTTAAAAATATGCCTGTGGGAAACTTGAAAAAAATCATAAATCCTGCTTGAATCGAAGAATTGCATAAATTGAGTTGCAATTTATTTCTTTCCATGGAAATGTTTATACCTCTTAGTAGTTGGACATCAGATAACTTAAAATCTAATTTTATGTTTTGAATAAAACAATGAGAGCAGCAGCTGCACCTACAGGGATTTTTTAAATTGATGTCAGATTATGTTCTATCTACTTTACATGAGTCCATTTAGTTTATAATCTTCCCAGCCAGCCCATCCTACTTAAAATATTTAAAAGAAAGATCTTAATATTTAATTGATGTTACATACATTCAGGAAGAGTAAAACATTGTGAGAAAAAAAGCAATGAAAAACCTCTTTAAAAACAAACACACACCTGGAGTCATGTGTAGAACTAGCAACTTTTTTATTTACATAAAAATGCACACATAATTCATTTGTACACAGAAAATCCTAAGTATATATGTACTCACATATTTTACAATAGATAGCATTTTACTCATGTTTCTAGATGAACATAAAATATGTCTCAAAATATTATTCACCAACCACAAAATTACAAAAGCATCCAATGATCTCAAAAAGAAACTTCAAGCATGGACTACCACATATTTACCCTAGCACAACTTGTACAAAACACAAAGTAAGACACTGCAGATACCACCAGGAATAGAACAGAATAGAGATGTGAAATAGAGAATAGAACTGTTGGCTTTCTGAACACTGTGTTAAGAACATATTTGTTGGTTAGGACTTACCTTCCATGAGTCCTCTTCGAGTATTTTACTTGATTGATATTGTACAGATGAGAAGTGAGAAAGAAGTTAACATCTACTACAGGGAGAGTAACCACATGTCTAGAGCCCTAGAAACCTTTTACCTTTTTTTCTGTTCTCATACAATGTCAAGTTGCATCACAAAGATGGCCACTCAACTTTTAGAAGATGAGGACACAGAGAGTGAAGTATTTTCAAAAGCTCAGTGACCTGGGCATTGAAGGTATCAGCATTTAACACTTAGAGATACTCAAATGTATCTCATTGTTTCCTTACAGAATCCTTATTTTCAGTCTAGTGACTATGTGAACACACACACACACACACACACACACACACACACACACACAAATATTCCTAATCTGATGAGCTACAGATAAGGAGCACATGACTGGAATTTTCTGCCCAGAAACACTTCTTTCAGTTTCAGAATTGTTCCACAAATGTATATAAAACCATACTATCAAACAAAGGCAATGAAGTCCTGAACTTTAATGTGAATAAAGTTTTAAAAAACAATCTTTCAGCATGGAAGTGTTTGGAAACATCATCATCTTCATTATTGTTGAGCTGACTTAGACCCGCATTTGCCTACCTAGTACCCTAATGCATGTTACAATACCACTCAAATGAAAGTCATAAGGGTAAAGTGCTTCAACCGCATTCTAATCAGAACTGCTCACATAGTAATATGTTTGCCTTTCCCGTAACACTCCAGCCATTAAAACAGGCATCAATACGAAGACAGCTGGTTTAAAAAGGGTTCAACACCAGAAACACAATCCATCTATTGAATACCATAGTTTGAGTTACTCTACTGAGCTACTCTTTCTAAAGAAACCTTCCAAAGCATTGCAAAGGCAGGCTCATTTGGAGATCAGAGCTCCTCACATGCACCCTTTGGTTTCCTTCACACAAAGCTACTATCGATGTTTCTTACAGAGAAGCATCATTTACAGAATGTTACCATCTCCCATGAAAGTATGATGGTTCCATAATCAGTTTGATGTTTTAGATAAAGGTTACTTATCACCAAGGAAAATGCACTCCACATTTGAATATATATATATATATATATATATATATATATATATATATTTTTTTTTAGTTGGGAACTGGACAAGGAATTGTAGTCCACTGCCAGAAATAAAAGGGACCTTTTGCCATGGAGAGTTGGGCATGTTTCTTGATCATTCTAGATAAACTGACATGAGTATTTCATTTCTATTACTGAGAGAAGATTTATCCAGAAGATAAGTATGGTGTCTCACTATGGTAATTGTAGTCAGGACAAACCTTTTGCACAAGTTTATAATCAACACTGTAAAAGGCAATGTAAATGCAGATGACCTTAAAGGGTTTGGAACATAACCAGGACACATGGCTCTGAGTCTGCTCCTGGTAGCATATCTTGGATGGGTCGAAATTGCATAGAGCAGTCTTCTTTGCCCGATCTGTTTTTTCATACTCAATACGGCAGTTGAAAGATTTGGATTCCTTGGTCTCCAAGGTAGATTGGGGGGATACTTCAAATTCCACTATTTTAGAAGGAGGTACCAAGCTCACTGAAACATTGCCCAGGCCTGTTGAATTGTGTCGGAAATAAACACTGAACGTCCCATTTCCATGATCGACAATTTTCCCTGTGATGAGCAGGTTAAGCTTGACAGTTTTAATGTTAGAATGGAAGTCACCCCACCCAAACATTTTCTTAAATTTTCCCGTTTTCACTATTGGCCGTCTTTTAGTTCTTGACAGTGGCTCTTGAATCTCTGTGATGTTGGCCAGCCAATCCCAAAAGTTTTCCATGCTGTCTGTATAAGCGGGCTTTGGGCCTGGAGGCTGCTTAACAAATAGACGCAGAGGACTGTTAATCCGCGAGTGTACCACATTTCCAACCAACGCTCCTGGAACATCTCTGTCTTCCCAGTCCACACCCTCTGTGGTGTGTATCAATTCTTCACTGTCACAAAACAGCTGTGGGAAAAGAAGAAAGAAAAATGTATTTTGGGACAGGCTTCGGATAAGCGTAGATTGATAAGGCAAAGAAAAATGAGATAGTTTAGATTCCAATGATCATTTCACACACAGGTATGTTCAGCAATATGACCAGAGCATTTAAATCAAGCAGCATAAAATGGTGGGAACAAATGCTAAAACGGTGAGGTTAAAATAAAATATTCCAGCTTCGTCGTTGCTGTAGTTCTCCTTATTTTCAGTATTTAATTTGCAGATCTGCTCAAATAAGTGATTTTGGGCCCTCGTGTGATAAACCATTAAATTTTTCACTATTTGTCCTTCTAGACATATGAATATATAAATACCAAAAATCCCTACCAAGAAGCTATGAAGCCATTTTAAGTATAGAATACTAATAAATCTTTTAAATATATTTTGAAATATATTTCAAAATTGCATTATTCAAAGACAATAAACATAATTTCATGGTTTTCTTTAAAATTCCATCTCAAAATATATAACAAAAATAATGATTATATATTTGATTTTCCATGGAAATTTTAGATGAAAAACACTATTATATATTTAGGTGCCTTACATTAAGAGACAATGATGTGAAAAGGTATACATTGATTAAGAGTCTGTATAGCTTAATACATTTTATTATAATAAAACCACACTCCAATGACACAATTACTAAGAAAGACCTATAAGTCTGTTTTGTAGGTTCCAAAGTATTTTGGTTCAAACCACAGACACTTAGATAACATTTTTAGATTTTTTTCTTTTTATTGCTTTAGCAGCAGAAGTCCTCATGATTTCCCCAAATCATTTAGTTTTGCCAACGTGGATTTTGGGGGTGAGATTATAACACGTATGAAGCTGTTACTGGAAATGAATATTTATGGGTGAGTTACAGAGAATGAGAGACAGAGGTTCCTGGTGGAAATGTAGATAGCCTCTTATCTTAATGGAACAAAAGCACTGTTGTAATGATTCCAGGGAAAACTGTCAGCATGATGAAGAGGAGGAGGAGGAGGAGCCAAGTGAGGCTGGAAGCTGGCACTGCTTCTCCAACCCACTCTCCTTCCACATCACTTGGCAAAATTCACTTCAGATTATTTTCCAAAAAGTTTCAAAAGAGAATAGATACAGAAAGGACGAAAATATCGCATTAGCTAGTTTGAAAATGTGATGTTTCTTGTTGGTCATAAAACTTGGGAAGTTTAAGTTGTAACAGAATTGGTACCCCCAACGTGGTGGCAAGAATTTCCATGTAAAACCTGACAAAAACTTTAAAAGGAAGTCTGAAAACAGAAGAACAGAGGCAAGCATGGCTTCTTGGTAGCAGCATTTCTCAGGTGAGCTCTGCTTGCTAGCGGTAAACAGAGACAAAACACAAACTTTAAGAAAGGCTTCCTAACTCAGGGTTAGTGCAAAAAACCCGGCATGGCTCTTTTAAGAGCCCCTGCCAACAAACAATTAAAGGGTGTATATGAGCAGCTGGAGACATGCTCCTTGGTGGTGACGTGAACCTAGGAACTCCACAATGAAGCTACACTCTCAGAAAGCCAAGGAATAGGGCTTAGGCCAGATGCTGCTTTTTAATTATAGCCATGCTGTTTAGCAGATGAAAGACTCAGTGGTCAAAAAATGATAGAGATATACAAGTAAAGACTGATTCAGATGAAGAAAACCTCTGAAGGGTTTGCAGTGTGTTTAAAAATATTTGTAGGCTTGGGAGATGAATGTAAAAGAATGAAGTTCTTTAAAAAAGAAATATAGAGTATCTGGGTATGGTGGCATAAACCTTTAATCCCAGGATTCAGGAGGCAGAGGTATGCAGATCTCTGTGATTTCAAGGCCAGCCTGGTTTGCAGAGTGAGTTCCAGGACAGTCAAAGATACACAGAGAAATTCTGTCTCAAAAAACCAAAAGATAAAAGTAAAAGAAATAGAGTAAAAGAAAAAGCCACGTAAAGATGGAAAATACATAGAGAGTATGTTATTGTGTTACCTTTGAATTTTTGATTGCTGATGATGGAGCAATAGCTACTAAAAGACATTTGATTATAAATGATTCTGGATTTCCCCAACCTATGTATTTTGAAAATGCCTCAGCTTCAAAATTTAAGTCTAAGAACCCAGTTCCTATGTTTCCACAGAAGACGAAAAGCTATGGATTCCTTCCAGACCAACATGGTTTAATCAAGCAAGACCCCTGAAGCAATTGCCCAGGTGATCCAACATTCAAAACATCTGAGATGATGCAGCCTCAGACTACTACAGCAAGGATTTGGCAAAGTTTCTGGGTTTTCTCAGGATCCCCTTGGAATGGACAGTGCTCCCCAAAGAGCAGGAAGCAGTCTGGAGACAACTACACCCAAATTCCCAGATCTTGTTTATAAATATTTTCATTTAAGCATGGTTGGTTATAAATGGTTAATGATCACAGTCAATCTCTTTCTTTAAAAAAGAGAATATGATATAGAAATGAATAGTTTGCATTGGTATTGATTTTGGTTTATTGATACAAATTTAAGGTCAATTTTGGTATATGCATATTTCTACTCTTGTTTAGGTATTGTATTTATATAGCTCTTTAAAAAATGTAATGTATAACAAAATACAGATTATAGATAGTAACCCATAGTAGTCAAAATTTATCATTATGTTAGGTTTTTTAGATACACAGAGATGCATTTCAAATGAATAGGTAGTCTTCAAAACCTTTAAAGACCTATAGAATATGGTATTTAAAATGGCTTATAATAGTTTTTCATGACAATGAGACACAACTGCTCTTGGCATCACCAATTACATCAGAGAGAATGATGGGCATTGAAGAAACTTGTTATGGACCTTGCCTTCAACATGACAGGAACATGTTTTACTGTATGTTGTATAAACTGGACATGCAGAACCCACAAGAAAGTGACTGTTGAACTTTTCAAAACAAGATGGGTCAGTCCTTCTGTGTTCCTGCTTCATGGAAGTCTGCCAGACATTCTGCAGGACACAGAAAAATGACTGACAAACTGTCAATACAGGCAGGACAGTTTCAAATTTCCTGTTTAACTGAGAAGTCTTACAGACACAATATGGCCTATGGACTGAAAACAGATACCCCAATGTTACAGAGGAACTTTGGGGTGATTGTCTGGGAAGTGAAATGTCTTGTCAAATCTATAATCCTTCTGTAGTCTTTTATGGAGTTGAAGACAGATAGTTATGGTTATGGTTTTCCTTAGTTATAATAAAAGATGTTACATATAAAGCTTTAGCCTCACAAAGATGGGTAGATTACAGAATATTTTCTTTAAATTTTGGCAATATTAGTAGACTAAATATTGTTAACTATAGTTCTTGCTTGATAGCTGTTTTGATATATATAATTTTACTATGTTAAAGTTAAAACCTTCCTTTTTATTTAGACAGAAAAGAGGAGATTATGGGAGAGATTCTTCTGTTTGGTATGAATATGCTCCTCTTATTGGTTTAATAAATCACTGATTGATTAGAAGCCAGGCAGGAAGTACAGGCGGGGCTACCAGACAAGGAGAATTCTGGGGAGAGAATGTAGAGAGAAGCCTCAAGGCAGACACCATGTAGCTACCAGAAAGATAGGACACCACGCATTCTCTGGTAAACCAAAACACATGGAGACACTGGCCAAACAGTTTATAGTGTGTTTATTTGGGACTAATAGGGTGAGGGACCAGGCTGGGACAGAAACCTAGTCAGACATGTCTTTACCTAGATATTCCCAGAATCACTGTGGGGCAGAGAATCCAAAGACTCAAAAGCAATGTTTTTTTTCTTTCAAAATTCTTATCACTAAAACTACTGTAGTTAGATTAGGGATGATTTGATATATCACCTATTCTTAGTTTTATGAGAACTCACATCCATTGAACATCTTAGGTGTTTACATATGCTGAATTGATAACTTCTAGACCAATAATGGTGGGGGTAAAGCTGTCCCAAAGGAAGGAACTTGCTCCACTCCATTTGGTTAAGAAACTATTTTTTAAAATCTCAGAGGAACTGGAATTTCCCTAAGAATTTCATGTTGGGGGAGGGAAAAGGTTGAAGCCTGATGTTAGCCAGAGGATGAGCTTGTCTTCCAAGAAGAGGTTTCACAATGCTCTGACCCAGCTATCAGATCACATTATTTCAAAGAAGAGGAACAGGACACTGATGGGCAAGGTCCCATTTGACCAGCACTGCTTAGTTGTGAAGACCTCTCTTGATTTTTATTTAAACTTAAGCCCTACCATCACAATATTCCAAGGAAATTTAGAGGGATCTGTAGATCTGTTTATGTTTTCTTCTTCCCAATGTGGTCACATTGTTGTCACTGTTGTTCCCCACTGATATTTGTCTCTTTAGTTGGAGTTCTCAGGAATGGTGGCTTAACATAGCTTGTTAGGGCTGCCATGGCCCACAATCTTGTACACAGTGGGTCAGTGCATTAGCACTGAACTACATCTTTAGCTCTTGGTTTAGGATTTTTACAAGTTTATTCAATTTGTCCTCAGATTCATGAGGTTCCTGCCTCTTCCCTGTCAAGTGTTATGATTACTGGCATGTGCTACCATATCTGGTGTCACTACTTCTGTCCCTCAGGTATCACAGATGACATATTCAAAAGGGAAAGATTTAGGATTTGGGGATCAAAATATATCTGATATTGTAACTATAGCTTTCTAGTTTTAGACACTTTTGGTTATAATGTACACAAATCAACAATAATAGCCATGGAGTTTAGTTTTCTGGCTCCAATGCTGACTTAGTTTCCAGAGAACCAAAAAATTTATGTCAAATGACACATATTGACCCCCAGTGAGACTAATATCACACAAGCAGATAAGAAACCCCATTTCTCTCCCACATGATCCATCCTGTTGTTGCCTACTTTCACCTGTCTACTGACTGTGAGCTTTGACTGTTTATGAAATATGTTGAGTACACCTGCTGTTTTCCAAGCATCTCCTGTTCATGAGCTATTTTGCTTTGCTTACTGATCTAGACTTGACATGGCATAACTTCAAAACTTCTTTCTCCACACCTGTTCGTCTTCCTCTCTTCCATCGGTCATATTCCTTTTGTACCCCCTTTAAAGGTGTCTTTGGTACTTGAATTCTTATTGTTTAAGATAACAGGGCTGGAGAGATAGCTCAGTGGTTAAAAACACTTGCTGCTATTGCAGAGAACCTAAACTCAGATGCTATGACAGGTGTCTCACATAGGTCATTAATTCGATCTTCAGGGACTCTAATGCCTTTGTCTGTGCCCCTGTACAAATGTACATTCACATACATATACATGAATATAAATAAAATAAAATTAACGGGGGGGGGGATGCGGGGAGGGCACGGGAGGAGGGGAGGGAAAGGGAGAGGGACCTCGTACTGACTTGTGAAGCAACCTTGTTTCTTATCTAAATTTAAAATGGAAAATAAAAAATATTAATAAAAAAAAAAGAAAAAAATTTAAAAAGGTTTTACCATTTCATTTCTTATATTACTTTAAGATATATTTTTGTACTGTACTTTTTATAATATAATTACATTTTCCCCTTCCCTTTCTTACCTCTAAACCACTCATACACCCCTTATTGCTCTCTTTCAGATTCATGGCAAATTTTTTCATTAATTGTTGTTAGATATAAACACACACACATACACATACACTAAACCTGCCCAGTCTGTATAATATCACTTATTTGCATGTTTTCGTGGCTGACCATATGGTGTAGATAACTAATAACAATTGAGGAGACCTATTTCTCTCACTCTCACCATTCCTTATTTTCTTGTAGTTCCTTGAGTGAGCTTGAGGCCCTCTAACTTTTCTCCACTCACTTTACTATGTCTATATTGTTGTCCTTGTTCAGTTCATGTTCAGCTCCGTTTGTTGGTGAGATTTTATGGGTATAGCCGCAGAAACTATCGGGAGACACAATCTCATAGTAAACTTGCGGATACACTGGTTTTTGCATTATTTATGCCTCCACAACTATTCCTGAGCCTTAGATATAGGAACTATTTTGCAGAGGTACCCGTTGGGCCTGGGCTTCACAATTCTGTACTTTTATTGGTGGTGGTTTTCAGTAGTGGTCTCCATCTGCTGCAAAGACAAATTTTCTTGATAGGGGTAGGGAATATACTAATTTTTAGGTACAAGGACACATATTTAGAGTATAGTTAGGGATTATGCTGCTTTGCTAAAATGGTGGTTGTAGGTTTTCTTCCAAGACTTACAACTTCACTAGTCTGGGTAGTTGGGTAGCTTTCCACCAGCAGGCATGATTTCCCCCTTGTTGAGTGGGTCTTAAGGCCAATTAGAGAGCTGTTGGTTACTACCAAGATATGTGTGTGACTACTTAAGCCTGAGGGTTATCATGCTATGCTGCTTTTTATTATGTTCAATGGGCATTATAACTGGGTAAGATTGTTGCTGTTTTGGAAGTTTGCATGGCACCTTCTGATACCATGAATGCTAGTCCTCAGGGAGGAGCGTTTTGGGTTTTTTCCAACCCAGGGACTTCTGGGACCTCTGTCTGATGTGCATGGTGTTTTCAGCTTAGGGATTTACCTTCTACCTCTGCAGGAGTAACCAAGGACTATAGAAATAGCCTGTAATATTTTGGGAGTTTCTTCAATGACATTGACTACACTTCAAAAGAGTTTCTTATGCCTGGTATAGAGGTTTTTGTTAGATGGCTTCGATTGTTTGGGAAATAGTGTGTATTTGGAGGTCAGAGGACAGCTTCCAGGAGTTGGCACTTTCTACCATGTAGTTATTAGGGGACTGAATACAAGGATTAAATAAGGCTTAGTGACTATCATCTTACACACTGACCAATCTCACCAGCCCCTAAATTTTTATAACCTTTTACCAATCTATACATTATTAATTGTATATATATATACACCATATATTCAAAAGTACTATTGATCACAAGCATGAAAAAAATTACAGCCCTTGCTACCAGAAATGCTTTGTCTTTATTTCTTTAAGTGTTTACTGCATGTTACATGATTGCCTGAACTTTTTCTTTTTAAAATATGTGTGTTGAAGCTAGTCTCCAAAACACCAAATAATACAATTAAAAAGTGGGGTACAGAACTAAGTAGAGAATTCTCAATAGAGGAGTCTAAAATAGCTGAAAGACACTTAAGAAAATGCTCAACATCCTTAGCCATCAGGGAAATGCAAATCAAAACAACTCTGAGATACCATCTCACTCCTGTCAGAATGGCTAAAATAAAAAACACCAATGACAGTTTATGCTGGAGAGGATGTGGAGAAAGGGGAACACTGCTAATGGGAGTGCCAACTCATTCTGTCACTTTGAAAATCAATATGGAGATTCCTCAGGAAAATCGGAATCAGTCTACCACAAGATCCAGCAATTCAACTCTTGGGCATATACCCAAAAGATGCACATTCATACAATAAGAATGTCTGTTCAACCATGTTAATAGCAGCATTATTTGTAATAATTAGAACATAGAAGCAACCTAGATGCCCTCAACTGGAGTGAATAGAGAAATGTGGTACATTTACACAATGGAGTACTATTCAGTGGATAAAAACAATGGAATCTTGAAATTTGCAGACAAATGTCACTAGAAGATACCATCCTGAGTAAGGTAAACCAGCCACAAAAAGATAAGCATGGTATGTACTTACTCATACATGAATTTTAGACAAGGACCAGGGGATTGCCAGCCTACAATCCCACCGCCAGAGTGTCTGGGAAACAGGGGCGATCCTAAGAGAGATATGCATAATACCCTGGAGAAGGGGAATGGGACAGAATCTCCTGAACAGATTGGGAGCATGGGGAGAGGGGAGGGGACAGAGAGCTGGGAGACAGAGAGGTGGAGGACAGGAGGATAGAGGAGGACAAAGGGGAGCAGGAAGGTTGAGTTAGGGGAAGAATAGAGGAGAGCAGGATGAGAGATACCATAATAGAGAAAGGCATTATAGGTTTGAGGAGAGATCTGGCATTAGTGAGATTTTCAGAGATCTACTAGGATGACACAAACTGGCAATCTAAGCAATAGTGGAGAGGCTACCTTAAATGCTCTCCACTGATAATGTGATTGATGATTAACATATATACCATCCTAGAGTCTTCATCCACAGCTAAACACTGAACTGACCTCCTGGAACCCAGTTGCAGAGAGGGAGGAGTGGTGAGCAAAGGGGTCAAGGCCAGGCTGGAGAAACCCACAGAAACAACTGACCTGAGCAAGAGGGATCTCTTGGACCCCAGACTGATGACTGAGAGGCCAGAATGGGACTGATCCAGACTCCTGAACGTGGGGGTCAGTGAGGAAGCCTTGGCAATCTATGGGGCCTCAGGTAGATCAGTATTTATCCCTGCCATATGAATGGAATTTGGGAGCCCATTCCAGATGAAGGGATGCTCTCTCAGCCTGGCCACATGGGGGAGGGCCTAGTCCCTGCTAGGGACGGTATTACAGACTTTAGAGATTCCCCATGAAGGGCCTCACCCTCCCTGGAGAGCAGAGGGGGGATGGTGTGGGGTATTGATGAGGGTGGGAGAGAAAGGGAGGGAGAGGGAGCTGGGACTGACATGTAAAGCAAACTTGTTTCTAATTTAAATAAAAAAATGGAAAAATAGAATATTTCTGTTGAATCAGTGCTTTGTTCAACTTCCTTGCCAGTGTCTTTTGTTTGTTTGTTTCTGAAAACCTATAAATATTGTTCCCAATTCAGTGGCAATGTTTTTCAATCTTTTCTAATTCTAATGAATTTTAGGACATGCAATAGACCTCAGCATTTTATAAGACCCTTCCCTTATACTAGACTGTTGATGTTACAGTTCCGAGGTTACTCACTCATGGTCTTAGTGTTCATTTTCTGTGAAGAGGAACCATGTACATGACAACTCTTATAAAGGAAAACATTTCCTTGGGGCTAGCTTACAATTCAGAGGTTTAGTTAATTATTGTCATGACAAGAAGTATGACAGGATGCAGGCAGGTGTGCTGGAAAAAGAGCCTAGAATCCTAGAATTCTACATCTGGATTGAGAGGTAGCAGGAAGAAAGGAGAAAGAGAGCGAGAGAGGGAGAGAGAGAGACAGAGAGAGAGAGAGAGAGAGAGAGAGAGAGAGAGAGAGAGAGAGAGAGAGAGAGAGAGAGAGAGAGAGAGAGAGAGATCCACTAGGTCTGACTTGGGATTCTGAAACCACTGGTGACACACTTCTTCCAACAAGGTCACACTCATACCAACACACACCTCTTCCTAATAGTTGTACTCCCTAATGAGTAAGAAAATATATGAGCTTATGGGGGGCATTCCTATTCAAACTACCCGTATTCACTGATAAAAGCAAATGGCTATTCATTCCTTTTTTTTAAAGATGTATTTTCCAAAAATATTTAGAAAGATATAACAGAACTTTATATAAACATATGTGACTCCCCTAGTGAGGAAACAAAATCAAATTTAGGTCTATCAATGAAATAAATTAGATGAAATTATTTATATAAAGGTTATTTAATTCTTCTAAAAGGTATTACATTGAGATTCAAAACATAATTCTATTCCTAAAATAATCATTCTAACACACTCTTCTTCATTTAGAAACATACTGAAGGAGCCCTTGACTTTATGGTTGATTTGTGTAAAATAATATTTAGCCAGTAGGTTGTACTATAACATTTCATCTCTGCATTAAAAGACCTGTCTGGAAATTTCTTATATAGGAAATGTTTATATCATATGTACATGCACCATTTGTGTATAAAATACCTACTTCTCTATCATTCATTTATCTATTTCCACAGACTATCATCTTTAATTTGCTTTGGCAAAATCATTAGTCAAGTTGATAAACACTGCAATTCCTCTGAGTAGTGTTTACAATTCCAACTTTTGGAGCTAAGTCCAAGACTCAGCAAGGAGTTCAGTAATGATTTTCTAGTGTAAATAAAAATAGAAATACATTTCTCATCATCTTTAATGCTGATGAAACTGTATCCATTTCCATACTTCCTCCTCTTCTGGTGTAACTTGTTCATCTCCCTTTTATTTTAGGTCATCACTATGTGGTGTCATCACTGAGAAAGTACATTTATTTTATAGGGGAATTCAGCAGATCTGCTAGATGGCTGCATGATATAAGTTTCTAAAGTTCATGAAGGGAGACAGACTAGATGGACAAGCTACAACTCTGCTCCTTTTATACACATATAGCCTTATACAGAGAGAAGCAACATGATATGGTATGAAAAACAACCATTTAGTGATCATGTATAATAAGTATTTCACCTCCCATAAGTCCAAGACCAAACACCATTTTGTTTTCATTTATATCTTGTGTGCTTTCTTTTTAAGATAAAGAAAAATGGTTAGAGACTAATACATAGCACATGGCCCTTAATAATCAATATTTCTTCCATGTCGAAATGCAGAACCTTCAGGCTCCTACTGAACACTGTCTCTAAAGAATTATACAAATTCATAAAGAACTGACTAATGAGTAATTGAACATTGTGTTCTCTGCCATATGATAAATTAACAGCTCGGTAGAAATCTGCCTTCTCAACCAAGGAGATCGATCATTTCCTTATATTTGTAGTCTCACTAGCAGTGAAATCACATGTAGATCAGAGGCATACAGGTAAACTCTCCTTGCTGACAAAATGTGTTTATGGATTTAAAATTTTTTTTACAAAATTCATTATAAAATGTTTAAATAACTTAATACAGCACAAACCAAATTAACTCAAAAGTATATAGAGTTTTTGTTTTTTGTTTTTGGATTTACGAGACAGGGTTTCTCTGTATTGTTTTGGAGGCTGTCAGACCAGGCTGGCCTCAAACTCACAGATATCGGCCTGCCTCTGCCTCCTGAGTGCTGGTATTAAAGGGGTGCGCCACCACCGCTGGGCCAGAGTGGAGTTTTATAATGAGGAAGTAAGAACAAGTGTTGATCTCTATCTGTTTGGACATAATCTGTTTTCAACACATTTATCAAGGCTTAAGTAATTTATGTTTTGGTTGGATCAATCAATTTCTATAATCACACACATTAGGTAGATACAATTATATCATATTAGGCTTTTCTGCTTCTTACAAAAGAATCCAAAAAGATTAGTAAGAGCTCAAACTGTCATCAATTAATTGAAGCAGTTAGAGAAAAGCAGGTAGGATAAAAAGAGCATTTCATTTCAGTTCCTTTTGTTGTGGTGGTGAAGAAGGTGGCTGACAAGCTCAAGTCATTCATCTTAACAAGCTGAAGTTGAATTTCACTGATAATTAAATGCATTTTTCTTGGAGACAGGAAAAATGCAATGAATTTTATAGTAGCATATGTGAGAATTTGTCACAGATTATAGAAATAATTTATAAACCAAAAGGCCTATTTCTCTGAAAACATTTTTAAAAAAAATTTCCACTATGCCTGCTAAAATTCTTAATAAGCATTACTTTGGAATAATTTTAGTTAACATAATAATTGCACAATATGGAGTGTTTTAATGTGCTGTGCTCAGTTTCCTACATTGTTAACTTCTAACAATAAAATGCACTTTTCATTAGCAGTGAGGTACCAACACAGATATACCTCATTTTCAGGCCTGGATTTTCCTTCTTTTTCCTTACCATTCACTGTGTATTCCAGAATCTCACTATGTCATTGTGAATCCCTATGCAACTTGTCCAACACAGGACATTCACTCAGATTTTTGTGACTCACCATTGCTTTGATTTTTTGAGGACTATTGGGCAGATGATTTTTAGAATGCTCCCCAACTAAGGCATGCCTGCTTTTTTCATAGTCAGGCTGAACTGATAAGATTGCAGGAAGAACTTGAATGTTAGTACTGCTTTCATCCCTTTTATTGAAGAGTCTGTGCTAGAAAAATAACTGCTGTTTATGTTGATATGCTGATAAGGTGAGAAAATCCTTAAGAAAACTGTTTTCATTCAGAATTATTGTAATGCCTTTAAAACAAACATTTGAGCTCTTTAAGACCAATGGCTCTAAACATGCATCTTCTGACTTAAAAGGAAAACATTTGATATTAAATTGTTCTGTTTAACAAAATAGCACGTCTGGAAAAATTGTCAAATAGCTCCCAAACATATTTTTTGAAAGAATTAACTTCACTGGTCAATTTACTTTTGTCCATACATGAAATCACAAGAATGCTTACAACACTCCCATACTAGCTTTCTAATTACTGGGCGAATAAGAATGACGGAGTGTGCTGACAGAGCCTGTCTAGTGTAAGAAGGAATATGTTGGCATAACCATTTGTAGCTGAATATATACATCAAAATAATTATTCTGGGAGTCATGAATGAATAAAAGAACCTGAAGGAGATGATCTCAGTTAGATGGGATAAGAACAAAGCACAGAAGAGCAGGACAGAAACAGGAAATCATGTCATTGTTTTAGCACCTTTTACAAAGCTTGTACTGCCTTTGTGCCTTTTCTTATCAGAAAAAAATGGCAACAACTCAAAAAAAACCCATAGCTCTTTAAAGAGATAAATGGGATTATGAGATGGATGGTGAGTTTGGATGAGACAAGTCTTTCTGTAGGGACTCTGGATAAGTAGGTTAAGGGTACAGTGCCAGAGGAGCAAGAACTGGAATCTCCTTCAAATAAACATCTCTTACTTTGTTTATCACCTTTCAACATACTTTCCTAATATATTACCCCTGGTGCTTGTAATTATGCTCAGCACTGGAAGTTTAATACTGCAAAGGACAAACAGGTCTTTGGTTCTACCAAAAGTATCATAATTTTTCTGGCCTTTCAGGTTCTATGCTGGACTCCTCAGTTGCAACTCAGTGAAGAGGAGGAAATGTAGTCCTTCCCGGTGCAATGTTTACAAGACTGGGGATAGAAGCATTAAAGGAATAGCCATCCCAATTGAGGGAACAGAGGCAATAAGATAGAAAGGACTGAGTAGAGCTGCACGATTAATATCAAGTTTTATTCAGATACAGAAAGGCATTCAAGATGTCCCAGTTGACACTTAAAAGTGAATGAATTAGTCAAAAGATAAACAAATCTGTTTGGGTATTTTACATTCCTTCATCACTAAATAGAAATTCTGTATTGATTGGCTGGCTTCTAGTTACTAATGAGAATATAGTAACATTATGGACAGTTAAATTTCCTTGTAAGAAGCTAATTGTGACATTTCATACTACCATATGTATAGCCCGATTCTCACTGTGTTCTGAATTCCTGGCTTTCAAATGCAGAAGAAAGGACCTTTATCAAGGCTTGCCATTCCCTTTTACACATTCACAGAGCTATGAAGAGTTTGTGATATATTTTCCCATGTTCAGAAACAGACAGACTTTGCCATGACTATCATAATCATCTTCCGAAATTCTCTGTAGGTTTGATAGGTCAGAGATACTTGTTAATGAATGGAATTTGTTCTAAATAAATAATAATATTGCAAATTTACTAGTGTGTTTATTGAGTTCTAGAAATCTGCTAATAGACAACAAATCTAACTAATGTTTCTGATTGACATTGTATATATTAGTGTGTATATCTAAGAAAAAACAGAATAATTTAATTGTCCCTACAGTTAGATTGTCAAAGAGACTTTTGTACTACAAATGCTTGCTTTTTATATTTTTATTTAGTGAGCTATTATTGAGAGGGAGAGAACGCCATGATGCTCACAGTGAGATCTGGGGAATCTTGTGGAGCTGGTTCTCTTCTTCCACCGTCATGTGATACCAGGGAACAAATTCAGGTTGACAGGCTTGTGAAGTATGTTCCCTTACCCACCAACCATTGTGCTGGTCCCAAGGTTTTGAGTTTCTGTATTTGCTTTGAACAATTATATTTACACTTTAAGCTAGCTTACTTCAAAATGCTTGCTGTAACACACACAACTCACAATACATTGCATAGATTACCTGACATTAAAAAGAAAGCATTATGACTTATAATTATATACAGCATGGCAATAATTTGTATTCCTTTATTTATAACAGAAGAAAATCTTGACTCTCCAGGAAAAATAGCAATTAACTATATGTCCCCATATAGTATATTGACTTTTCAAATACTAAGGATCTAGCATATGCTGCCACAGATAAATTAACAAAAATCTAAACAAATAATTTTTGAAGGCAGCTGTTTTGGGCTTTTTGGATAATCCAGAAACACTTATTTTCTTTCAGTGTGACAAGAAATACTGATCTGCTTGATGGATTTGTTTACATTATTTTAACTATTGAATCTATATAGCCAGCAATTAATTATTTCATTTTGTGTCCTTGTTTAAGCCAAGAACTCTAAACTGGCCACCGTTTTATAGCCTGAAGGTGGATCACAGATGATTTTAAAGCTGAAAAATAGAACCAATAATGAAATGTGTTCTGCAGCCTCACTTTTGTTGCTTGCATGTAGCTGACATAATTGGATTGCTTTAATAATCCTGTTTTATTCCCTACAGTTAAAAAGAAATGACAACTTGCTTTGCAGAAACCACACACACACACACACACACACACACATAAACACACACACACACAAGCGTGCGCGCACGTGTGTGCACACACACAGCTTGTAAATATATCTTGAGAAACATTTTCTCTGAGGAGAGAATTTTCCAGAATGTTGTCCATACAGTCTTGTGCCTACTAGACACATTTATAGTGATTTATTGATGACAAGCACTCAAGCACTGCAGCTTGCCTGAGAGTAATATTTCTGGTTCTCCATTATAAAACTATCACAACATATTAAGGAAAAAAGTAAAATGAAGAATAACAGAATCACACATCTGTCAATATATTAATTGCACATATTAATATTTCATGTCATTCTTTCAAAATTCATTTTGCATTTGAAAACAAATGATTGCCTAGGAAAAAAAGCTAAACAGTTGCCATCCTTTTTGATGAGAGTCACATGTTCATTTTATCTTTAGAAAACTTTTAATACTCTTTACAATTTTCTAAATTGATACAGGAACTAACAGGAAATATAGATCTGGAGACAGAAATCTCATCAGTAAGAGCCAAAAAGTTCAATTGCAATGTTTGGCAGTAGTTTTACTGGTAAGGTTAAATATGGCAACACTTATTTTATCTACATGACAGTAATCATTGACAGAAATATCACCTGCATAAAAAATCTGTACAAATAACTGTGTACAATGGGTCACTTTAGATTGGGTGCCCAGGAGAGAATCTCACAGCTGTGGAGGTGACATTTAAGCTCACATATGCAAGATTATGTGGGTCTCATCATTGATGTGAAGGGCGTATTATAGGAATAGGGAATATGTGTGTGAAGGTCTACTGGTGGCAAGACAAAACTCTGAATTTAAATAACTGAATAAAAATGGTTTGTGGGGACAAGGACAAAGGTAGGCAGGGATCAGGTCATGTGGACAGTAAGCTGAGTATGTTACTTTCTGATGTTGTTTAATAAAAAATGTGTTGAATATTTAGGAGGTAAATGTGTTGCACCCAGAAAAGTATACAGATAATATTGTTGGAGTAATTAAAATTAAGGGTTTGAAATAGTTGTTTCTACACTTCCATTTGAATGCCATTTCAGTAGTTTATATCAAGTTGATGTGTCAACTTGACATGTTGATCTGAAGCGAGCCAGAACACGAACTTTTATATCAGAGAAATGATTCTTTATTGTGTGATCAGCTAATGATACACTAATTTATGTAGTCTTGAGTTCTGAGCAGCTAGTTAAGAAGTTTAGTTAAAATGGTGTGTGTGGGGGTTAGGGACACATAGAGGTTATAAAGTCACGTGGAACGTAAAAGGCACCCAGTTTTATCCAAGTCCCAGCCACATTTTCACAGACCACAGGCGTGTGACCATAGCAATTTTTAGTCCTTTCACCAGTTTAGCTGCTGGCTTTACATCACCAAGTGATCTCAGTTAATACCTCAGGAAGGAGAAAAATCGGCAAAGAATTTGTGCTTAAAACTCTGATCTCCAACATAATGAGATACAATAAAAAGGCTGTTGATTTAAGATATCAATTTAGGGATATATATGATCCATTTATAACCCAATATACTAGTAACAGCAACACACAGTAATACAGCAGTGATCAGAAGTTTCCCTACAGACCATACTGTCCAGATTGGATTAACCTTCAGAAGGCTATGAGGAGAGTTCATTGTAAGGCACTGTCATTTGCAGTGCCCACACAAACCTGTGGGTCTGGCTTTAGAAGATTTTTACAGTTCTTGCTGAGGCATGCTTTTGTAAAACCTGTTTCTAAGCACTGTGTCTTCCTGAATATTGTCACCTGAGTATAGTTAACTGCTTGGAATTCCTCAGGGGACTGACGATGTTTGTCAGTGCAGCAGTAACCCCCTTTTAGATCAATGTTTTCTAATTAATGAGTTCTTCACTCATATAAACACTAAAAATGTTAACTTTACCTCCAAGTTTCCTTTTAACATATCTTAACATCTGGGGCCAGTGAATATGGCCTTACTGGAAATAAGGACCTCACAAATATAAAAAGATTAAATCATAAAGGTTCCAATCCAACAAGAAAAGGAAAGCATACAAATAGAAAGCCATGCACAAACATCAATTTGGATAGTAGCACGGAGCCAGAGATGGCCTGCCATACCTAAAGAAGGCCTGGATCTACTGAAAACAGAAAAAGCAAGGCACTTCTTTTCCTGGAGGTGGCAGAGGATACGTGGCCCTAGCAGCACATTCTGAAAACTTTGAAAGAAAAATTCCTGTTTATTGAATCCACAGGCTTGCAGTACGGTGTCCCCTTATCTTCAGTTTTACTTTGATGTGCGTGTGGTGAAACAAAATCTGAAACCTTCAGTGTTCGCATAGACTCAAAAGAGACCACATTCATACGGCGTCTATGGCCGCAAAAGAGTGTAACTGCTCTATTTTACGATTAAGTTTTTATCAGACCTTAATGTACATAATTAATATATTAAACTTTATCATAGCCTCACCAGATGAGAAGCACAAGACACTCTTTTTCTTGGAAGTCACTGGCCACAGTGGCCAGGGAATGAAGTAGGCGATTTTAATTCTCCTTCCTATCTTTCAATTCCAATCACCCAGCCTTATTCCCAGTATGGCAGCAGACTGCCTGCGGCATCCTCTCCTTCCTCTCTGCACCCACTCCCAGGAAACTAAACGTATCTTCTCTTATAGGCTGCCTTCCTTTCTCCATTCTTAACTTTCAGCCTCTGACACAGTAAGCACTCTCTTTTGGCCAGGGAATTAGGTAGGTGATCATCATTCTCTTTCCAGTCCTCCATCTTCAATTCTCCAGTCTCATCCCCATCTTTGTAGTAGGTCACTTGTCTTCCCTGTCTTCCTCTACTCCCTACGGACTCTGTAGATCATCATGTCAGACCAGCTTTCTTCCCTTCTGTGGACTCTCTCAACATCCCCCCCCCTTTTTAGCCCATCCTTATTCCTGCATGTCAGCTGCCAATACATGCAAACAAGTTCTTTTTGGTGAAATCTCAGTGGTCACACCTGATATAGACTCAGAATCACTACCAAGGAATGGAAAACCCACCCAACAAAGAAAAGACCAGATTTAAATGCCTAAAATTACAATCAATCCAACCCAGAGGCCTAGATATCAGGCACAATCAATTACAGTGGTGATGATATGTCTTCATGAGAGCCTAGTAACTCTGCTACAGGAGACCACGAGAAAGCCAATAAATGAAACACAAGACAAGGACTTCAAAATGGCTATCATGAATGTGTTCACAGACCTTAGAGAAGATATGAATAAGTCCATTAATGAACCTGTGAAATAACAAATAACAGTGGAATGAAATTAAGAAAACTGTTCAAGACATGGAAATAGAAATGAAATCACTCAAGAAGTAAAAAAATTCAAAGTGAGATAAAACTGGAAATGAAAAATTCAGGAACTTGAACCAGTAATCTTCACCAGCAGAGTAGAAGAGATAGAACAAAGACTCTTAGGCATTGAAGACAAGATAAAAAAAATGAACACCCTAGTTAAATGTTAAATCTAAAAACATCAAGGCAGAAATGCAAGATGTCTAGGACAATATGAAAAAACTCAAACCTAAGACTAGTAGGAATAGAGGAAGGAGAAGAAACCCAGGTCAAAGCACAGAAAATATGTTTACCAAAATCATAAAAGAAAATTTTCCCAACTTAAAGGAGATACCCACCGAGGTACAAGTTGCACAAAGAACACCAAATAGACATGACAAAAAGAAGTTCTCCATGATAATAATATCAAAACACTAAGAAAGAATACTTAAAAGCTTTGAAGGAAAAATAGCAAGCAACATGTAAAGATAGAACTACTAGAATAATAAAATCTACACAACTCATTGAGCCCATAAGCCACATTCATGCCCACCTACAGTCTTTAACCCTACAGACTAGTGTTCATGGTATTAAAATGTACTCTCTGAATGCTACCAAAGGAGAAAGGTAAAAACCAAAAGCAGCTACAAACCCTGTGATCTACAATGGAGACCTGCATGCAAGGTAAGCTAATGTTCATGCTTTGGGACCAATGAGTATATAATTGGATTTAAGGCCCACTCCATGGGATGGAGCCCATGTTCTACACTGTTTAAATAGCCAAGAACCTGAGACTATACAGGTCAGGGATCTAGGAGAAAATCAAATTACACTGTTCTGCAAAAGGAACACAAAAATAAAATGAGTCCTAACAACATTCTGCTATATGCATAGATCTGGGTCTTGATTATTAATCACCACAGAAGCTTCCTGCAACAGTAGATGGGAATAAATACAGAGACCCACAGATGAAGCAAGTCTCCAAAACAGCAAAGGACCCAATTAAAAAGTGGGCTGCAGAACTAAATAGAGAGTTTTCAATAGAGGAGTCTGAAATGGCTGAGAGGCACTTGAGAAAGTGCTCAACATCCTTAGCCATCAGGGAAATGCAAATCAAAACAACTCTGAGATACCATCTCACTCCTGTCAGAATAGCTAAAATCAAAAACACCAATGACAATTTATGCTGGAGAGGATGTGGTGAAAGGGGAACACTCCTCCATTGCTGGTGGGAGTGCCAACTGGTTCAGCCACTTTGGAAATCAGTATGGAGATTCCTCAGAAAAATGGGAATAAACCTACCACAAGACCCAGCAACTCCACTCTTAGGCATATATCCAAAAGATGCCCATTCATACAACAAAGATGTCTGTTCCACTATGTTCATAGCAGCTTTATTTGTAATAGCCAGAACTTGGAAGCAACCTAGATGTCCCTCACCCGAAGAGTGGATAGAGAAAATGTGGTACATCTACACAATGGAGTACTATTCAGCAGAAAAAAATAATGGAATCATGAGGTTCGCAGGCAAATGGATGACACTAGAAGAAACCATCCTGAGTGAGGTAACCCAGTCACAAAAAGAGAAACATGGCATGTACTCTCTCATATATGGATTTTAGACATAGATCTGGGGAGTGCCAGCCTACAATCCTATGGCCAGAGAGTCTGGGAAACAGAAACTTCATTTAGTGGCTCGAAGAAGAGGCAGACTCCCTTGGTTAAGTACTGAGCTGAACTCAAGAAAGCCAGTAACAGAGAGGGAGGACTAGTGATCAAAGGGATTAAGACTGGGCTGGTTTATCCCCCAGAAGCAGCTGACCAGAAAAAGGTTAACTCTTGAATCCCAGGCATCAGCCTGGGAATCCAGCATGGGACTGATCAATACCTCCTGAATTTGGGTGTCAGTGAGGAGGCCTAGGGAATCTATTGAGCCTTGGACAGCAGATCAGTACCCATCCCAAGTATACACACGGACTCTGGACTCCCATAGAACAATGTGAGGTGCACTCTCACCCTGAACTCTTGGGGAAGGGTCTAGGCCCTGCCCTATATGAAATGACAGACTATGGACACCCCCATGGAGGGCCTCACCCTCCCTGGGGGAATGAGGGGATAACGGGGGGGGGGTTGGGGGGAGGGCACGGGAGGAGGGGAGGGAATGGGAGAGGGACCTGGAACTGACTTGTGAAGCAACCTTGTTTCTTATCTAAATTTAAACTGGAAAATAAAATATAAAAAAGAACTGGGATTCTGGGTGCACAGCATCTTATCCAGCTCTATAGTATCAAAAAAATGACTTTCTTCTCAAGTGATTTTATGCTATGTCAAATGGGTAATTAATGCTAATTATCACCAAAAATGATTGCTTTGCAGACCATTGTGTCCTTAAAATAATGAATTCTACATTTTGGCATTTTGTTGAAATTCTTGAATTAAACAACAATTTTGGACCTTTGAAAAAGAAAAAGAAAAAAAACAGTGAATAAACAAACAAATAAATGGAAACAAACAGTGTAAAGATGTCACCGTCTTAGAATAAAAATACTGAAAAATGAATGAAAATCAAATGGGACACGGAAGCAAAAAGTTGCTGCTATCAGGTAGACTAGAACTAAAATTAATCAGACAGTTTAGGACACTTTATTTTAAGCAAGGGAACACCTAGTCAAGAATACATTTACAGCAAACTCGGACACACCCAATTTCATAAAACATGTACTCCTGGACTTAAATATACAGATGAACATGAAGCCACTAATGTTAGGTTGTTTCAATACCCTGCTTTCTCCAATGAACAGAAAGAAAATACAAGCCAACTAATAATATAGTAGTTATAAATAGCTTTGTACTTTGCTGGCAGTATATATTTGTAGAACTTTTCTGGAAGGTAGTTCACATTATGTAGAAAAGTCTTTAAAAATCGTCATTCTAGGACCAGGTAAACCGGGCCCTGTATCCGGGCCAGCCTTCCAGTGCCTGGGGACTGCAATAGAGCCTCCCCTCCCAGCTGGAGCCATGCACCCCAGATTCCTGGTTTTCTTTCCCACCAACAGGACAAGGTAAACAAGGCCCTGTATCCAGGCCTGCCTTCCAGTACAGGGGACAGCCAGAGAGCCTCCCATCCCAGGAGGAGCCACTTTCCCCAGATTCCCAGTCTTCTCTTCCACCAACAGGACCAGGGGGCAAGGACCAGTGCCTGCAGACCTCCAATTGGAGCCTAAGCACCCACACCCCAGATTCCCAGTCTTCTTCTTTTCTACCCACAGGACTGAGACCAGGAAGGGGAGAACTACCAGAGTATTGGACTTGCTTGTACCTACCGAAAGGGAACTCTGGTCCTAACCACCAGACCAGTAAGGGGCTCTTGCTTCACCCACTAGAAAAAGGGATAGGAAAGAGACAAAAACACACTCAGCAACAGAAAAACAAATATGACACCGCTACATTCTAGAGACTACAAAATTCCAATGCAAATGAAGCAGAAGAGAATGACCTTATGAAAAACTTCATGAAAATGATAGAGGCCCTAAAAGAGGATATAGGAAAATCCCTCAAAGAAATGGAAGAAAAAGCAAACCAAAAAAATGCAAGAAAAGGAAGAAGAAACAAACCGGAAAATGCAAGAAATTGAAGAAAAAACAAACCAAAAATTCAAAAAATGCAACAAATGGATGAAAAGACAAAGCAAAAATTGCAAGAAACAATTCAAACAGTGCAAAGGTTGAAAACTGAAATAGAGACAATAAAACAAACCACAGTCTGAAGGAAGGCTGGAAATAGAAAAGCTGGGCAAACAGTCAGGTACTAAAGATGCAAGCATAACCAACAGAATACAAGAGATGGAAGAGAGAATCTCAGGTGTTGAAGATACACTAGGAGAAATTGATTCATCGATCAAAGAAAATCTTAAGTACAACAAATCCCTAACACAAAACATCCAGGAAATATGAGACACCATGTAAAGACCAAACCTAAGAATAATATCGATAGAAGAACCTCACCATGTTCAAAAAATTGGAATAACTCCATGCAACTTATCAGACTACCATTCGTTAAAATTAGAATTCAACAACAACAGACGTTGCAGAAACCCTACAAATTCATGGGAATTGAATAAAGCACAACTGCACCATTCCTGGGTCAAAGAAGAAATAAAAAAAAAAAAGAAATTAAAGACTTCCTAGAATTCAATGAGAATGAAGCCACAACATACCCAAACCTATAGGACACTTTGAAAGCAGTGCTACGAGAGAAATTCATAGCACTAAGTGCCCACATGAAGAAACTGGAGAACAGTTACACTAGAGAATTAACAGCACAGCTGAAAGCCCTAGGACACAAAGAAGGAAACTCACACAGGAGGAGTAGATGCCAGGAAATAATCAAACTGAGGGCTGAAATCAATAAACTAGAAACTAGGAAAACAATACAAAGAATCAATGAAACGAAGAGTTGCTTCTTTGAGAAAATCAACAAGATAGACAAACCTTTGTCCAAACTTACCAAACGGCAGAATGTGAACATGCAAATTAACAAAATCAGAAATGAAAAGAGGAACATAACAACGGACTCTGAGGAAATTCAGAGAATCATCAGGTCATACTTTGAAAACCTGTACTCCACAAAAATTGAAAATTTAAAGGAACTGGACAATTTTCTGGATAGCTATCACTTGCCAAAATTAAATCAAGAACAGAGAAGCTATTTAAATAGACCTATAACCCCTGTGGAAATATAAGCAGTCATCAAAAGTCTCCCAACCAAAAAAAAAAAGCCAAGGTCCAGATTTCTACCAGAAATTCAAAGAACAGCTTATACCAATTCTTCTCAAAATATTCACTCAATAGAAGTAGAAGGGTCTTTGCCAAACTCTTTCTATGAGGCATCAATAACATTGATACCCAAGCCATACAAAGGCATAACTAAGAAAGAGAACTTCAGACCAATACCCCTCATAAACTTTGATGCAAAAATACTCAATAAAATACTGGCAAATCGGATCCAAGAACACATCAAAACAATCATTCACCACAATCAAGTAGGTTTCATCCCAGGGATGCAGGGATGGTTCAACATATGAAAATCCATCAATGTAACCCACCATATAAACAAGCTGAGAAACAAACATCACATGAACATCTCACTAGATGCAGAAAAAGCCTTTGATAAAATCCAACACCCCTTCATGAAGAATGTCTTGAAGAGATCTGGGATGACAGGAACATACCTAAACATAATAAAAGCTATGTACAGCAAACCAATATCCAACATCAAACTAAATGGACAGAAACTCAAGGCAATTCTGCTAAAATCAGGAACAAGACAATGCTGTCCACTCTCTCAATTTGTTTTCAATATTGTTCTTGAAGTTCTAGCTAGAGCAATACGACAACAAAAGGAGATCAATGGGATACAAATAGGAAAAGAAAAAGTCAAGCTTCCAATATTTGCAGATGATATGATAGTTTACATAAGTGATCCAAAACACTCTACCAGGG
This sequence comes from Mesocricetus auratus, assembly GCF_017639785.1. Lineage (NCBI taxonomy): Eukaryota > Metazoa > Chordata > Mammalia > Rodentia > Cricetidae > Mesocricetus > Mesocricetus auratus. Next base: position 9,001,490 of record NW_024429189.1, read on the forward strand.
AACTCCTACAGCTGATAAACACTTTCAGCAAAGTAGCAGGATACAAGATCAACTCAAGAAAATCATTAGTCCTACTATACAGCTGATAAAAGGGCTGAGAAAGAAATCAGAGAAACATCATGTTTCTAGAAAACCAGGACTAGAAAACAGGATGTACCTGTGGCTATCATCTGACAAACAACTCAGAGACCCTGTGGGGACTAGGCTCCAACACTGCATCCCCTATAACTGATATGTGCATAGTGTGACTCACTATTTATACTGTGGCAACCTACAAACAGCCAAAATCTCTAAAACATGAAGATAATTGTGCAGATATTCTTTGATAGAATTATGTAAACTCATTTTCTAGTATTTTTAAATAGTAATGGATTGTAATAATGAGGGGAGTGATTTTTTTTTGGTTTTACGAGACAGGGTTTCTCTGTATTGTTTTGGAGGCTGTCGGTCCAGGCTGGCCTCGAACTCACAGAGATCCTCCTGCCTCTGCCTCCCGAGTGCTGGGATTAAAGGTGTGCGCCACCACTGCCCGGCAAGGGGAGTGATTTTTTAAAGCATATCTATTTAATTGTACCTGAGCTATTACATATTACAAACATGAGGAAAAGTTAAAATAAATATTCTAAATAATTATAGGACAGAAAGTTCACTGATGGTTTTCCTCTTAAATTCAATCCATTTGTATATTTTGGAGCTTATAGTAAGCTAGTATAAACTGAATTAATGTCTTCTAAATAGATTGGAACTACAATATATATAGTCCAATGCTAATAGATTCCAAATCGCTGTTCATCAGAGACTCATTATCTCTTCTAGGTCAGGGTAAGATTGAAAAGATGCATTTTATGACTAGAGTGTAAACAAGTACGCATTTTACAAATTTACATATATGCTAGCTAGCACAACAGCATAATATGACTGTTAACCAATGTTTATTATAATGAAGTGGAGATAAAAAAGTATTAAAAGTATATAAGAATACTTACATGTGAATAAATATAAAATAAAAGAAAATACATAGTACTTTCTTAATTTAATCAAAAAATATATACAAATTTCAACTACTTAAATATAACAAACTGCAACACATGCAAACCTTTTGCAGTTGTCAAAGAAAGTATAGAACTATGACTGCTAAGGAGTCTTTACGTTTAGTTTTCTGTTTTTTTGAGACAGGGTTTCTCTGTGTAGCCTTGACTGACCTTGAGCTCATTTTGTAAACCCAGCTAGCCTTGAACTCATAAAGACCTGCTAGGTGAAAGCAAAGAAAGAAGTATAAGACACAGGAAAAGATTTTCTGGATAGGACTCCATTTTTCCTAGAAATTAGGGATAACAATTTACTACAGGAACTTCATAAAACTAAAGTTCTTCTACATAGCTCATAAAACAATTAATCAAGTGAAAAGGAAGAGACAGAGTCAGAGAGAATGTTTTTCAGTTCTGCGTGTGATAAGAATATTAATATCCAAAGAATACAAAGATTCAAGAAAACTTATGATCCTGTTTAAAAATAAGCTATGGATCTGAATAGAGAGTTCTCAAATGAAAAATGGGCAAGAAATAGCTTTAACAGTACTCAACAACCTAAATGTCCTTTAACTGATGAGTAGATAATGAAAATGCGGTACATATACACAATGGGATAGCGTTTTAACTGAATTCTAAGCACTTATCCTTTCACCCAAAAATAAGTGTTGCTCTCATTCCCCTTGTGTAGCAGAGACAAGCACAGAAAAAGGAAAATCATTAATTATATGGATGAAGCTATCAATATTAAACTGAACAAGGTACCCGAAACTCAGAAAGACAAACACTGTAAGTTTGCCCTTAAATGGAGAACTTGGCTCTAAATCTTTACATATGAGTATATTAATGTGTAGTAACTGCAGCAACCAGTAAAAAGAAAGGGGATGCAGGTATAAAGTAATAGACTACAGAGGGAAACATAATAATAATGGGGGTAATTTAATTAGGAAAAGAGGAGATAGAGTGTTACAGAAGGAGAGGGAGAGTAAAGACATAAACATCACTAAGAATTTCTGAACAAAAGCCATGAGGAAACATTAGTTATGTTTACTTAAAAATACAAACTATATATGTATCTATAATATACGTGTGTGTGTGTGTGTGTGTGTGTGTGTGTGTGTGTGTGAAGTTACCCCACTTGAGGTGATAACTCTCCAAGAGTCATAGTCTCTCTAACAGAAACCTTAGTATCTGACATGAGTAACCCCTTTATAGTTGTTGATCATGGGAGTCCAAGCAATGACCCAAACAATATAAATGGTTATTGCTACAGTAGGTTGCCCCTAGAACCTGAAGGTAAGACCCTATTGCTAAAGACATTACATCTTTCAGACACAGGATAGGAAAGAATCAACCTGGAATTGTCCTGGAGGCATCCTTCTTGAGGACTAGCTCTCATAGTATCTGAAAATGCTATATAAGCTGCCAAAGAAGAAAAGCAATCAATTGTCCTACACTGATGTAATAATGCCTTTAAGCCACAAGAATAATCAGCTTGGCAAGATATCCTTAAACATGCAAATGTGGCAATCCTATCCTAGAGGTTACCAACATCTGTCTACTTGTACTTAAGAACCACTCAATATAAGGGAATTCCTACCTGGTCTATAAACCTTGCCAATTACCCACAGATAGTAAGACATTATGAGAACCTACTACTGTCATTTTCCTAAGCCAGTATAATTTATAACTGTATTCTAAATACTTATCCTTATACTCACAAATTAGTGTAACTCATATACCTCATGGAAGAAGTTTTTTACAGCATACAGTGATCACCACTGAACTTCATAATCAGTTAAAATGAAACGAAAAACTGACTATGGGGTGCTCAACTCCAAAAGATACATCAACAACACAATTCCTACACCTAAGGCTCAGGGGATATCATGGAAGAGAGGATGGACAAATTGTAAGAGCCAGAGGACTACAATTTCAGCTAGATAATAGCGTCTTCTATCTAGGAAGCTGTACCCTAGAAATCTCAACAATGCTATTGCCTGAAGAAGACCTGCATAATGACAATATGAGCTGACATACTCCTGTGGATGGGTGAACCCTTGCAATGTCACATACCCAGATTCAGAGCTACTGGCAACAAATAGTTATGAGAGAGGAAGAATCAGTCGTCTTCAAGGATAAGCCTGCTGGCATGTTATCCAATCTAAATCCTAAATGACACATCCATATGAGTAACATGAAATGGATTCTATAAGCTGTTTTATATATTAATACATGTATGTGTGAAATAGTAACAGAATAACAAAAAGAGATTCTGAACTTGATAGTGAGTAAGTGGGACATAGCAGAAGCTGGAAGTAGGGGAAGAAAGGGGAGGAAATGATATAAAGTCAGTACTCACATATGAAATTCTCTAAAAAAAAAAGAATCTTAAAATACAGGTCTTACTCTTCTTTGGACAGATGTAGTGAAAGTTATGAGCTGACATAAAATTAGGTCTTTAAAACCCCCAGAGAAGAAGAACAAGGAAGCCCCACCCCATCTCATTATCTAGACACCTAGGACACCAGATGGATCTGTGTAAATGATGAACCAGCACAACCTGGGTTACCAGTTGGTATTTTGTCAATAATTAAGAAAAGTCTTTCTTAATCGCATAGAGAAGGATAGAGCTTTCTGCATTATCCAGCACCTCATCTCAGAGTTCATAGCACACAGGACATGGAGGGATCAGTTGGCCTAGGGGCAAGAGTGCCACAAAACTAGCCTGTAGCCGATGAGAGCAAGGATAGTGCTTACTGTGCAGGGCCATTTTTTTCAATGATTAGACTGAGTGAACAACTTTCCTACTTAATGCTATGGAAACATGTTTGTGATCATTTTCATGTAATTCCAACCACTCAAATTTTTTAAATAGGAGGTTCACATATATTTAGAAATTGAGGCTTCCTACTTATATGAAAGAGACCTTCCCCACTACATACTCTTATATTTCTTCAGTTGAACATTCAGGATGCCCTTGTGATAGTCTGTACTGTATGAGTCCATCACTGAACTCCTCTTCCCTTTCCGAGTTAGACATGTAAAAGTAGATGGTAATAACCTCATTTTGCATATGAGAAAACTTCACAGAGAATTTTAGCAGCTAGCCAAAATTTGACATGCAAGTGATCTTGGTAAATAAGCAGATCTAAAGTTACAGATATATATGTGTATAAATTGGTGACATGAAAACTCAATGGCACAGTTAGAGGAAAGGTTTTTTTTTGTAGATATGAGAGAGGAAAAGTCAGATACACCTGGAAGAGTCCAGAGCAGAGAAAGAAAGTAGTAGACTGAACATGGCCAGAAGACTAGATCTGTCCAGGAGAGAAGCAGATACAAATAGAGAGGAGACAGAAAGAGGGGGGATAAGAACGAGAGATGAAGACTAGAGAAAGTGCGGGCAAAAGACCAAGAGAAAACATAGTGGAAATAATAGGGGTCTGAGGAGGATGAGAGTCTGGGGTGGGGAGGAAAGTTCCTGAACTAGAGGAAGTTTAGGGTGTGTTTTGAATTAGGAGGAGAGAAGATCTGAGAAGTGCTAGGTTGCTAGCAGGGACTCTGGACTGTGTAATAGTGATACTTTGGGAGTCTGGAGACCAGTATGTGCTTTGGTGTGCTAAAAGGCACCACAGATGGCCTTCTGTCACTTCTGCCAATGGTAGGTTCCCTTGTAGCAGAGTAGAACTGAACCAGCTTCACAAGTCCCTGAGCAATGGTGGTTTTGTCTAACTGTCAGAATTTGGGGAAATAGTTTCCTTTGGACCTGGCAGTATGAGATATTCCATTTCAATGCTGCATTGAAATCAGTTTTTAACATTATCTGTGCCTCCTCATTTAATGGTACAGACTGTTTCATAACATAGCCCTAAGTGAAATGCATATTTAATTCTATGAACATTTTTTAAATGAGCCTTAATTATGCAACAATCTTCTCACTAATACCCAGTATCTTAAATTTCTACTTTGCTCTTTGGGAACCAGTTTGTATAAGTATAATACCACACTACTAATTTCTAAATGAGAAAAACAGTGAACTTATCAGGCTTAAACAGTTTGCACTGATATTTAGTTTTAGGTTCTTGTACCGAGTGTTTACAATTATTTGTGATTGAGACTATTTAGGCATTTCAGTTCACACTTTCTTGCCCCTTTGTGAAGCTTATAAAAACTGGAACATTCAACTATCATACCAACACCTGCCTGCCATCCGTCTGTTGGACTTCTTACTTAATTTCCTCCCTCCTGTTTGCTTCCTGAATTCCTGGGAGATTTCACTTTACATTTGCTAAGACTGGCTCATTAAAATACTAATTTGAAACTGTAATTATCTTTTGGTTCATTTCAGTGGTCGAAACACAGTGGTGTTGATATCTTCTAGCCTCAGGAGAAGTTCACATCTGTTCTTATCCCCTGGATAAGAATTAACTGTAGTGAGGACTGAAAGATATGTACAGAAATGTAAAAAACAAACAAATAAATAAAAACAAAAAACAAAGGCAGGGAAGAATTGTAAATACATGAAATAGACTCAATTTCAAACTTATTCACGATAATTTTTTTGGGATGGAAGAGCAAAAGCATTTAAATGGAGAGCATACCAAAGGACTTCCAACATCAGGTAGGGAAGGTTTGCCCATGATTAATCTAATTTTAATTTGCTGATCATAGGGAATAGAAAGTGATGTGGGGGCTGGAGAGATGGCTCAGTGGTTAAAAGCATTGACTGTTTTTCCAGAGGACCTGGGTTCAATTCCCAGTGCCCACAACTCACAATTGTCTGTAATTCCAATTCTAAGGGATCTGACACCTTCACACAGACATACATACAAGCAAAACATCAATTCACATAAAATGACAATAAATATATAGTTTAAGAAACAGAAAAAATAAAATGGCATGGGTAGGTGATTTCTTGTTTTATAGTAAAGATCAATGATATAGTTAGTCTGGGGTGCCATTAACCAGCTGAAGGAATGCCCCTTGGTAGTAAGAATTCAGGATATCCTCAAAGTTCAATTATAGATTTATGAAAAAGAAGAAAAAATGCCAATAAGAAAAACAGAAAGATATTTAAATGGTAAAATAACGAAAAAAATGGCTCGGATAGAAGACGAGAGCAAGAGAATGTAAAAGCAACACTATGACAGTAACTACAGTTGTGAGCACTTCCTATGTACAAGACACTGTAGAAGAGGAGAGGATGTGCAAAAGGACATTTGACTAATGGTTTCTGTGTACTCTGTTTACTTGGGTCTTAGATCTGGAAAATACCATTCGTAAGTACAGGTGAGGAAGCAGGTCTGTAGAGGTCAGACTCCGGACTGGAAAGTTCAGTGCACAGTGTTTAATTTTGTCGTGCGTGGCACACAAAGGTACTAGGGGCAGGCCCTGTTAGTCTCCCATTCCAGGAAGACAGGTAAAAGCACATGACTATTACTCTGGTTTAAGGTAAAATATAGAAGAATAACTGGAGAAATCACTGCAACATGGGCCATTTTACTATTTTCTAGAAACATTTTTTATTAGTTTTACCTATATTTCATATGTAGGTCTTTGCTTTCATAAAATTACAACTTTGGCCACAGTCTCATTATTCAAATTCCATCAAGGTCAATTACAGAAGATTCAAAATGTTCTGAATTTTCTTTGTGCTATCCGTACCCACCCTTCCCCACAGACTGATAAAATTTAATATAAAAAACAATGCAAACTACTATTTATTGCTACCAATGCAGCCAAGAAGGGCAGCCAATTTCCATGACAGAATACTCATTTCATAAAATAGAATATAAAATGCCCTTATCTACATATAATTTACTTCTAGTAAATTAACAGATACTAAAAACATTAACAAGAAGTGAAAGATCTTTATCAAATGGCCAAAGCAAAGGAAAAGTTTAGTTTAGTACAAGCCGAGAGAGAACTGACACACATCCTCTGTTCTGAGTATAGAAAGAGGTAACGTAAATGAGTGAAGAATGAAGTTCAATGACACTGAAACAAGGGAGTCCTATTGAAAAATTCATTTGAAAATCAATTCAGAAAAATAGTATTTCATCTCTGGAAAGATGGACCTTGTTTCTCCATGTTTTAAAGAAGAATTATTTACACCTAGGAGCTTATAGCCCATTTTTCTTCTTTATCTTCAGGACCTTGGGAAGGGATTGCTAATAATTTAGCTAATTAAGTAAATCTAATGCTTTAATCTTAAAAGAAGAAAATAAAAATTCAACATTTCCTTAGACACGATAGTGTTAATATTTAATGCTCCAGATATCATTAGTAAAAAAATAATATTACAGCCATAAACCATGTCTGAGAGTTAAACTAATGAATGTTTCCCACCTCCAGGTGGAAAATCACGGGCTCAGTATGAATTTCAAGAGAAAGCACCTCTGACAGAAGGCAGGAAGGATAAACTGGATTGTTCAACATTAAAATAATAAACCCCAGGGACCTTTTAAAGGCAAAGATGCAGCCATTAAATATTGCCAGCCACTTGAATGCAGCTGAGAGATGGGTTCTGGGGGGTCATTATCAAGAAATCCAGTAGGTATCTGGATGGTGGAATGATAAAATTCCCAACATAGGTTCTACTCACACCAAGGTTTCAGTAAAACGATTTTTATTGATACCTCTCTGATTTAAAGTAGTTTCAAGGTTTCTTTTCAAGCTATAAGATTTAGAAAACGAAGTGAATAAATGTGAATTGGGTTAGTATAATGAAAAGAAATATTTTAAGGACGCTCAGTACGATGTAGCTACTAATTTTTTAAAGTATGACAAGCAACCTCTTCAGAAACATTCATTCATTGAGATTATATCATGCATATATCTACCTCTATCTACATTCTAACAAGGTATATAAGATATATTTAACAACATACAAATGGTTAGGCTTAATCAAAAACATATACCCATAGTAGTCAGAATTTTCTTCCATTACTTCCCTGGATGTGTTCATGTTATATCACCTCACAAATTGCACTGCAGGATTTGGGTCCATGCTGAGTACATTTTTCTTGCATTTTGTTTCAAGAATTAGACATAATGATGGGGACACAGAATATTTGATTAAGTCCTAGTATTTTTATCATGTGCTCTGAATACAAGTCTGTAGTAGGAATTAATTCTGCCAAGTGTTTTGGGGTACCAGTCTTAGGGCATGGCTTTGGTGTGTGGATGTGATCACTTACAAGGAAGAGGAGGGGATCTCTCTTGCAATCTCTTGGGTGGTGGTCTGAGTCCTGATTGCAACATCCTGCAGCTCCAGGGCAGAAGACCACAGGAGTTCCTTACCTTCACTGTGTGAGTATTCCCCAAATAAATATTTGATGCTCTTTTATTCAGGAGTTTGTGGACTTCCTTAATCTACCCACACAAGTCACTGGCTCCCACTAAAATATCATCAAGCTAATAATGTACAGAGTACAAGCAAGTACATCAGAAGCCACAATAAAGATAATAACTGAAAGGCAGTATAAGCTCTGAAAGTGACTTTGGCTTTGTATCACAATTAGTGTTCCTTACATACTGATTCCCAGTCATCAGATAACCTGTCTTTTCTTTCCAAACTGTCACCAAGATAAATAGACTTGTGTTTAGAAACTTTTGTAGCAATTTGACATTCCCTACATCATCCAATGATGTAGTTTTCAACTTCATAAAAGCACCAGAGTAGAACTTAAAAAACAAAAAAGAGGCCATTTACACAGATGGTTTAAGAATTAAATATTCCATAAGGAGCCAGAGAAATGGTAAAGCAGTTCAAAGCACTTAATGCTCTTCCAGAGGACTCAAGTTTGTTTCTAAGAACCCTCATAGGTTAATCTTAGCTCTGGAGGACCTGGAGATCTCTTCTGGCCTCTGAGGACACACACAAATAAGTCTTCATTAAAAAAAAGTAAGATAGCTTGAGACATCTATGACATTCTATGGAAGGATAAAGATGCATGAGCAGGTCAGGAGAATTCAATATGGTATCAAATCAATGGAAGAGCATTTAGCACACTTGAGCATCAAGCACAATGGAGGCAAGATAAACAATCAAGACTTTAACAGCAATACAAGCTCAAGGTGAGCTTTTTGGGTCAGTTTCCAAAGTGTATTAATTGCTTAATGAAAGTTCAAATAAGCTGTGTTGGTACAACCACATATAAAAGATACTTTAAAACATACATATTTTAAAGAAATTCTAAATTTGAAATAGGTGTGTAATGGTTGTGAAGTAGAGGAAAATTTCATCATGTTACAGATGAAATATATACTGTTTGAGGTTCAGATTTCAAATATGACTATTGTCATGCTGCTATTGTGTCTTATTTATTAACATGAAATTAAAGGCATATCAATGATATTTGATTATTACAATCTGGGCTCTACATCTAATTCAAGTAAGTTTTATTCAATGGGATAGAACCAATTAGAATACTGTTACTGTTTTATTGTAAGGGTAAGAACTATCAAACATTGTCAACCTTGCATGTTTTCACATTTGTAATTCATAGAAACTGAGACAAACTTCTACTGTAGAGACACCATAATTGTATTCCAGAAAATAGTTTATTATCAACAGGTACTTGCTTCATTGAAAGAGAAGAAATCTTATTTCTTTAACGAGGAGCCTTATTTAGTGGTAAAATCAAATTTTCACTTTGTTTACTCATGGTGAGAAATATGGCATTCCAAATATTGTTGGGAGCAAACAGAATACACATTAAGAAAATGAAAACAGAGATCAATCATAAACAAAAGAGAAGAGCAGTCTAATGTACACTGACTAGCGACCCAAGCCACCCTCTAAGGAAAGGGCATGGTTCCATATCAAAGCACAATGAGCATTTAATTGAATCACCCATTGCTCTGATCGGGTAGAAGGAACCCTCATACTATAATCCAAGTTTGAAGCTATATCTTAAACATCATTAACCTCAGAGAACATTTGCCTGACATCTGTGTGTGATGCTTTATGCTATCACTTTCCTTTTGCTAAATACCAAAGTCTATTAATAAAGCCTGAAGTTGCATAAGCATTCTGGAAAGCTTACGCAGTCTTGGAATACTTTTGCTATATTGGTGATTCACAATATTATTTTCAACTAAAACTTTGCATATTTCTAACCACATATCTTTTATTCTCTGGTGGCATTCATTGTGTATTCTAGTGCCAGGCCTTGAAATGATCTCTTTCAATTTTTTTCTTTCTGGATTTCTCCATCATAATAGCCTGCTGAGATCACTTAGAGTCTTGTCAGGCAACACATCCTTTCTCTCACGGAGCCTCATGTCATCAGCTAATTTAATAAGATTTGTCTCTGCCCTTTCAAAAGTCTGACCTTGTCAAAGGTCTCTGTGGGTAACCAAGCTGATTGTACAGATACTTCCTCCAATTCCTTTTTATGAGCTATAATTTGCAATGGCAGTCACATCTGTCCCCAGATGCCAGAGCTGTCCTCTCTGAAGAGCTTCATGAGTGGCTCTACAACTGTCTTTTATATTACTGCATTTATCCTGATATGCAGGGCATATAATGAATGTACTTAGATAAAAGAATTTCACTTCTTCCTGGCATAGAACATAAAGCAATGATAACCTAGAAAATAATAATAGCAATGAAAGAAAACAACAAATTCTACTGCTACTTCCCCAACAGTGACACATACTAAACACTGCACAATATGTCACCATATTGAGGCAGTCAAAACTGACAAAAATATAATCATGGATGAATTAAGGAGTTTTGGAAAGTTTCTGAGCACATAATTGTATTGCTATTATTTCTTTGGCAATATTTGAATATTGCAAATACCTGGATTCATTAAACCTAAAATAAATGTCATTGATAAACCTGATTTCATATTACTCTCTATTACAAATTAATGTTTCATCTGTTCCCACTGAAAAAATAGCAACATGACTAAAGATTGTTAATGAATGTTTTAGCTATTTATTTTTTCCTTATACTTGCATACTGAAAAATCTTGGAAAACAGTAACTTTCCTTTAGTTATGAATACTACATAGGCATCTAGAAATAGCTCCAAATGTCAAGTATAGTGCTTATTATCTTTTGAATGTTGTTCTAAATTAAGGATGCACATTGCCAAAAAGTTAATGGCTGTTAACTAGAAAACCTTCAATTAAGTAGTTGGATACCAACTTCTCCATGGGTTAAAGGCTGGAGAACATTTTTCCAAGCTTAAATTAATCAAGAATGAACAAAAGATCTGGGTTGTACAATGTATTCTGATTCACTCTCTCCATCTTGGCAAAACACACTGTGGCATTACATACCTAAGTTTTGTCCACACCAACCCAAACTGGTTTGAAACAGAAAAGAGAGCATTCAAATTCAGAACAACTTTTGACATGAAAAGCTGTGTTGATTGGAATGTTACCAGCACTTCAGATATTCCCTTAGACAGCAATATATTCATCTTGGACATCAGTGTACTAATTCCAGTAAAAAAGAAGCTACTTTAATCCCAGAGCAGCCCCGGAAGATGCTGGCACAGTCTCACTTACAGTGGCCCTTCTGCCTTTTCAGGACAACAAACAGCCAGCCTGAGGAAATGAGGGAATTCAGAGCATCCCAAAGGCTCAGGCTGTGTTTTCTCTCCCACCTTTACCTCTACAGCAACCACTGCAGGTTCTTTTTAATTTCCCCCTGTGATAAAACATACATGAAAACATTTGTCATTTTAACTATATTTAGTGGGCTATATTTTGAGTACTGCAGAGTTAGCAGCACACTCCAGTGGAAGTATAGAGATCTTCTGGAGTTCTCACTCCCATGGGTAATCTGCCCCTATAATCAGCATCTACCAAGTATGGCACATTTTTTGTAAGTTATGGATAGATATTGACACATCATAGCACAAAGCCCCTAGGTTACAACATGATCAATAGATTTGAACAAATACATAAGATTATTTATCAACCCTGATAGATTATGGGTAGTTTCATCTCTATTAACAAACATCTGTATAATCCATCTGTACATCCTTAGTCCCACTTGGCCTCTGGCAAACACTAATCTTTTTTTGTTTGTTTTTTTCTTTTTTTTTAACATTTCCATAGTTTTACATTTTCCAGAATGTCATACAGCTGGAATCCTATAATAAGCAACCTTTGCAGACTGATTTCTTTCCTTTGTAAGAAGCATGTAAGGCCCCTCCATATCTCTTCTTGATATGATAGTTCACATATTTCCAGCTCTGAGTAATATCCCGCTTCCTGAATATACGATAGCTGTTTTTTTAAACCCGGTTTATTATAGTTTAGTTCTGAAATGTTCTCTGAAGGCCAAGTTTGGAAGCTTATTTGCCAGCCTGTGATATTCTTTTTTTTTAACTGTATTTCTCCTACAATCTCCATTTTTCTTTCTTCCTTTTGTTTTAATCTAAGTTAGAAACAAGCTTGTTTCACATGTCAATCCCAGCTCCCGCTCCCTCCCCTCTTCCCCCATCCTTCCTACCAGGCTCCTCAGACCTCCACCCAATCTCCATTTCGATCCCCAAGGAGGGTGAGGCCCTCCATGGGGGATCTCCAGACTCTGTCATTTCATTCAGGGCAGGGCCTAGGCCCTCCCCCAAGAGTCCAGGCTGAGAGAGCATCCCTCATTGTGGGATGGGCACCCAAAGTCCATTTTTATGCCAGGGATAAATAATACCCAAGGGCTCATAGATTACCTAAGCCTCCTCACTGACACCCACATTCAGGGAGTCTGGATTAGTTCCATGTTGTCCACCCACCCATCAGTCTGGAGTCCAAGAGCTCCCCCTTGTTCAGGTCAATTGTTCCTGTGGGTTAAACCAGCTCAGTCTTAACCACTTTACTCATCAGTTATCCTTTTCTGTCACTGGATTCCAATTCAGTGTTTAGCTGTGGGTGTCTGCCTCTGCTTCCATCAGTCGCTTGATGAAGGTTCTGTTTCCCAGACTCTCTGGCAGTGGGATTGTATGCTGGCACTCCCCTGATTCATGTCTAAAATCCATATACTCTTAGAAGGTAATAGGCCTAGAGGAGGTGACACCTAGAAAATAGGCAAGTAGGATACTTGAAGGGGTTACTAGTCCCTTCATCTCTCTCTAATTGCTTCTTGATCACCATGTAACAAGTGCTTCTTATGTTTGGCATCAAACCCCTGGCAGAAAAAAAGTTGGATCTCAGAAGAAACTGGACTTTTAAGATGTGTTGGAACTGTGAATGCCTGTGAGGAATTTTTAAAGTTGGATTAAACCCACTTTGCATTATAATTGGATGAATTTATGGGGGCCAAGAGTAGAAAGTAGTTCTTCGAAAGACAAGGCTGTCATAGGCTCAAATATTTGAACACTTGGTACTCAGTTTGTTGTGCTGTCTGGGGAGGTTTAGGAGGTGTGTTCTTTATGGAGGAAGTATATGACTGGAGGTGTTCTTTCAGGTTAAAATCCTGAAAGTAACTGACAAGTTAGTTTTAAGCTTCCTGCTCCTTCTGCTATGCCTGATCCTTGTTTTTTCTCTTTTGTTACAATGGACTCATTTATTTGAAACTATAAACTCCCAAATAAGTTGCCTTGATCACAGTATTTTATCACAACAGGAAAGTAATTAATAATACCATATTCATCCATCTGTTTGTTGCCTGATATTGCTCCTAAGTATTCCCTGTTGAAGTTGTTATAATCCTGTTGCTTTCAATGGTTAGCCTCACTTGTTTACATACTATCCTAGGATGTGTTTATCCATTAATCCACTGATGGACATTTGGTTGAGTACACTTTTGGTAATTGTGAATAATGATGCAAACAGTTTGCTGTGCATGTCTCTGTCTGGGGCACTGTTTTCAGTTCATATCCAGGAGAGAAATTGTGAGTCATATGGTAATACTATGTTTAGCTTATAAGGAACTGCCAAACTTTTCAACAGCAATTGCACTATTCTGTATTCCCATGAACAACACACAAGGATTCCAATTTGCAGATTTTCTTGGGAAACAGGCAAAGTGGTTAGTTCAAATGAGGATTAATTTACAACCATTTGGCCCAAGAATTAATTAGCATCCTTGTTTACTATAAACTCTTATAATTTACTGTTATTAGATCTACAGTTCTCTATTGGAATTTTCTTCATGTGTACTTTTCTCTGTGCTTTGGGCTTTATTGCTATACATGTAATAAAAGATTAGTTCCAGGCAAATGGATGGCACTGGAAGAAACCATCCTGAGTGAGGTAACCCAGTCACAAAAAGACAAACATGGTATGTACTCACTCATATATGGATTTTAGGCATGGATCAGGGTGGTGCTAGCCTACAATCCCAGTACCAGTGAGTCTGGGAAACAGAACCTTCATCCAGTGACTGATGGAAGCAGAAGCAGATACCCATAGTTAAACGCGGAACTGAACTGGAATTCAGTGACAGAAAGGGATAACTGATGAGCAAAGGAGTTAAGACTGGGTTGGTTTAACCCACAGAAACTGTTGACCTGAACAAGGGGGAGCTCTTGGACCCCAGACTGATGGCTGGGTGGACAGCATGGAATTTATCCAGGCCCCCTGAATGTAGGTGTCAGTGAGGAGGCTTAGGCAATCTATGAGGCCTTGGATAGTAGATCAATATTTATCCCTGGCATACAAATGGACTTTGGGTACTCATCCCACAATGAAGGATACTCTCTCAGCCTGAACTCTTGGGAGAGGGCCTAGGCCCTGCCCTGGATGAAATGACAGACTATGGATACCCCCATGGAGGGCCTCACCCTCTCTGGGGAAAGGAGCGGGGATTGGGTATAGGGGGGTTGGTGGGAGAGCATGGGAGGAGGGAGGGACAGGGACCTGGGATTGACATGTGAAGCAACCATGTTTGTAATTAAAAATTTAAAAATAAAAAAGGCATTAAAAAAAAGATCAGTTCACTTTTCCCATGGCTTCTAAACTGGAGAAGCAGTGGAAGCCACACTTAAGTCCCTAGCTCATCAAAATCACCAAGGTTTAACATACATCTAGGCCTTACCACTTACCTGACCACTGCTGATTTTGCCCGACCTCCTTTGTAGCATTCAGCACATTTGTTGACATCTTCCTGGCCCTTAAGTTAACATTTCTCACCACACTGTCTTCCTAAGGCCAGTTCCTCCTTGTTAAAATGAGATAAGATGCTTTTCTTTTTATACTGATATTATACTATGCAATCCTATCATTGGCAAAATTGTATCTAAGAAGGCTTAGCCAAAAAAAGAAAATTTATTAACAAATGCGCACTTCAACAGAAATGCCCCTACCTTTTCTTTATATTTGTGCCTTCCCTTCATTCGTGCCTCTTTCCAACTTGAGTCCAGGGTTGTATATGACAACAGTTCCCCAACTAGTCTCTGTCTCCTTTCCTTTGCTAAGTCCATCTTATAGAGTAAATAATGTCTTCATGTTATGATAGTCTACTCCAACTTATTCAAAAGTCTGACAGTGGCAGTACTGAACCCCCCAAATCATCTAAACATTTTCTCATGATATGTTTTACTGTTGTATAATGGAGTTTCATTGCCCCAATCTTGCCTGCCTGATACGCACTTCCATTATCTGTGTCTTGACTTGGTCTTTGCATTTTCCAAGCACCAGGATCCAACATCTAAAGAATTTCCACATTTTGTTCAAAGATAGCTTTCATGGTAAGAAGCTAAAAGAGGAATGAATATTCTTTGCAAGCTAGACATAATTTATAATATCTGTTTTATGTTGAATGTAATCTGAACGCAATTCATAAATATGTCACAATAGGACATATGGATGGCTGGCAGATAATTTCTTTATTTGCATTAGTGACCAAAGAAAACTAATGAAGGATTTATTTGGCTTGCATCTAAGGAAAAGTCTGCCATGGCAGCAAAGTCAGTAGCAGGAATGATCAGCTTACTGATCACACGGCATCTGTTGCGACGGGGCAGCGTGATGAATTCTTCTGCTCAGCTAACTTTATCTTTTCTAATGCATTCTGGAATGTCAGACCATGGAATAATGTCACTCACATTTAGCGTGCATCTGTCTACCTCAATTAACCTAGTCTAAATAATCTCCATTGTCACACACAGTAGGCTTTTTCTTCTGTAATTACAAAGTGCCATAAAGTTGTCAATGGAGATAAATCAGTAAGTCCACCCCTTATTAACTTGTCATCCAAACTTCTCAGTTCATAGCTTTCCACTGATACGTGGAAATAATAATTGAACCCAGGTGTGGATAGTGCACTTGAACTATCTACAGCATAGGTAGTTATGTAATGGAACAATAAAGCTAACTTAGCAAGACTCAGAACTCAGACATGTTTACAGTGGCTGCACTGTTTTCACGGAGAATTTAAAAACAGTGTGCTTCAGCAGAATTCAGAAAAAGAAAAACCATAGCCAAGGTCACCCTATTGGATCAAAGTAATAGGGTAATGTGTTGTGGCAAATTGTGTTGTTAGCTGTCCAAGTAAAACAGCAAAACTTACAAGAAGGCGGTCAAATATGTTAGGAAAATAACTGAAAAATCCGGGAAAAAAGTTATATCATTAGCATGAGCCAGTGTCAGTGTTAGTAACAAGATAATATCTTTGATTCTCGCTAAAGAATTATTCTAAATTAAAATTGGCTTCTAAAGCCGGGCATTGGTGGCACATGCCTTTAATCCCAGCAGGCAGAGGCAGGCGGATCTCTTTGAGTTCGAGACCATCCTGTTCTACAGAGTGAGTTCCAGGGCAGCCTTCAAAACAATACAGAGAAACCCTGTCTTCAAAAACCAAAAAAAAAAAAGAGGCGGTTCTTCCAGCAGCATCAGGTAAACAGGCCGGCTTCCCGGCCTGTGCTCCAGTGCCTGCAGATCGCCTGGGACCTGCACAGAGCTCCCAATCCCGGCGGGAGCCAAGCACCCAAGACTCCAGATCTTCGCTCCCACCAACGAGACCAGGAAAGGAGAGGAGGCTGGGAGTCCAGGAAAGAGGCGGTTCTTCCAGCAGCATCAGGACCAGCATTCAGACAAGGAATAGAAGAACCACCAGATTATTGGACTTGCTAGCACCCACCAAAAGGGAACTCTGGTCCCCAGACCAGTAAGGGGCTCTTTCTGCACCCACTAGAAGAAGAGATGGGAAAGAGACAATACAAAAACACAGTCAGCAACAGAAAAACAAATATGACACCGCCAGATTCTAGAGACTCCACACCAGCAAGACCCCAACATTCCAATGCGGACGAAGCAGAAGAGAACGACCTTAAAAGCACTTTCATGAAAATGATAGAGGCCCTAAAAGAGGATATTGGAAAATCCCTCAAAGAAATGGAAGAAAAAACAAACCAAAAAATGCAAGAATTGGAAGAAAAAACAAACCAAAAAAGGCAGAAAATGGAAGAAGAGATGAAGCAAAAAATGCAAGAAATGGAAGAAAAAACAAAGCAAAAAATGCAAGAATTAGAAGAAGAATCATACCAAAAAAGGCAGGAAATGGTTCTTCACAGACCTTGAAAGAACAATAATCAATTTTGTATGGAAAAACAAAAGACCCAGGATAGCCAAAACAACCCTGTTCAACAAGGCAACGTCCGGAGGCATCACCATCCCTGACCTCAAGCTCTATTATAGAGCTATAGTCCTGAAAACAGCTTGGTATTGGCACAAAAATAGACAGGTAGACCAATGGAATCGAATTGAAAATCCAAGTATTAACCCACACACGTACGAACATCTGATCTTTGACAAAGAAGCTAAAAATATACAATGGAATAAAGAAAGCATCTTCAACAAATGGTGCTGGCATAATTGGAGACTGGCATGTAGAAGAATGCAGATCGATCCATGTCTATCGCCATGCACAAAACTTAAGTCCAAATGGATCAAAGACCTCAACATAAATCCAGCCACACTGAACCTCTTAGAAGAGAAAGTGGGTGGTATCCTAGAACGAATTGGTACAGGAGACAGCTTCCTGAACATAACACCAGTAGCACAGGCAGTAAGATCAACAATTAATAAATGGGACCTACTGAAACTGAGAAGCTTCTGTAAGGCAAAGGACACAGTCAGCAAGACAAAAAGGCAGCCCACAGAATGGGAAAAAATATTCACTAATCCCACATCTGACAGAGGGTTGATCTCCAAAATTTACAAAGAACTCAAGAAGCAAGTCTCCAAAACACCAAAGGACCCTATTAAAAAGTGGGCTGCAGAACTAAATACAGAGTTTTCAATAGAGGAGTCTAAAATGGCTGAGAGGCACTTGAGAAAGTGCTCAACATCCTTAGCCATCCGGGAAATGCAAATCAAAACAACTCTCAGATACCATCTCACCCCTGTCAGAATGGCTAAAATCAAAAACACCAATGACAATTTATGCTGGAGAGGATGTGGTGAAAGGGGGACACTCCTCCATTGCTGGTGGGAGTGCCAACTGGTTCAGCCACTTTGGAAATCAATGTGGAGATTCCTCAGAAAAATGGGAATAAACCTACCACAAGACCCAGCAACTCCACTCTTAGGCATATATCCAAAAGATGCCCATTCATACAACAAAGATGTCTGTTCCACTATGTTCATAGCAGCTTTATTTGTAATTGCCAGAACTTGGAAGCAACCTAGATGTCCCTCACCTGAAGAGTGGATAGAGAAAATGTGGTACATCTACACAATGGAGTACTATTCAGCAGAAAAAATAATGGAATCATGAGATTCGCAGGCAAATGGATGACACTAGAAGAAACCATCCTGAGTGAGGTAACCCAGTCACAAAAAGAGAAACATGGCATGTACTCTCTCATATATGGATTTTAGACATAGATCTGGGGAGTGCCAGCCTACAATCCTATGGCCAGAGAGTCTGGGAAACAGAAACTTTATTTAGTGGCTGATTGAAGAAGAGGCAGACTCCCTTGGTTAAGTACTGAGCTGAACTCAAGAAAGCCAGTAACAGAGAGGGAGGACTGATGATCAAAGGGATTAAGACTGGGCTGGTTTAACCCCCAGAAACAGCTGACCAGACAAAGGTTAACTCTTGAATTCCAGGCATTAGCCTGGGAAGCCAGCATGGGACTGATCAAGACCCCCTGAATCTGGGTGTCAGTGAAGAGGCCTAGGGAATCTACTGAGCCTTGGGCAGCAGATCAGTACCCATCCCAAGTATACACACGGACTTTGGACTCCCATAGAACAATGTGAGGTGCACTCTCAGCCTGAACTCTTGGGGAAGGGTCTAGGCCCTGCCCTATATGAAATGACACACTATGCACACCCCCATGGAGGGCCTCACCCTCCCTGGAGAAATGAGGGGATAACGGGGGGGGGGCACGGGAGGAAGGGAGGGAATGGGAGAGGGACCTGGAACTGACTTGTGAAGCAACCTTGTTTCTTATCTAAATTTAAACTGGAAAATAAAATTAAAAAAAAAAGAAAAGAAAAATATTTTAAAAAAAGGTATCAAGGAAATCACAAAAAGGTATTATTTAAAACGTTATACTAGAAGCATAAGACCATAAAATAAGACAAGAAAAATAAATCTTAAATATTGGAATTTAAGAAGTAAAGCAGTGACCACTCACCAGTAATGTAACTGTGAACATGGAGTATTTCACAGAAACTCCAAAAATACACCAGAATTGAATTCATCAGTCTTGCATGTCATTATCCAAAACTTTATTCTTGTCTTACCTATTAGCAAAAACATATTGAATAAAAACTTCTAAAATTAAAAAAAACAAAAACAAAAAAAATGGCTTCTAAGGGCCAGGCATAGGGGCACACACCTTTAATTCAAGCAGGCAGGAAGGAAAGTCAGGAAGATCTGTGTGAGATCCATGTCAAGTGGGGTTACAATAGTGAGATATCATCTAAAAATAAATAAATAAATAGGGCTCTTCATTCATGAGCTTCCATTTATGTGGTTATAACTATCATTATTAGTCCTGCCACATGCAACTATTATTAAATTAATTTTGTAACACATCACACACACACACACACACAAACACACACACACCAATTCTGTGAGTTCAGAAAATGAGTGTTAATTCCATAGAGAGAATTCTGCCCAAAGTGTGCTATTTAGAGACCCCATTCTATCAAGATGAGGCAGACCCTGACTTTAATAAACAGTTATTATGAGACTGTTGTGTTCTGAGTGACAGGTGTTTGAATACTTAATGCCCAGCTAGTGGTGCTGTGTTGGAATGTTGTTGGACCTTTAGGAGGTAGGGAAGTGGCTACGGAGAGCAAGCCTTGAAACCTTTCTAGCCCCAGCCCATTATCCTTTCTCTATCTATCTGTGTTCCAGCCCACATCTCACTCCTACTGTCATGCTTTCCCCTCCAAGACTGTAAGCCATTTTGAGGCTCACAAGTACCTAGGCCTGTTCCCCTGAGGACCTCCAATTACCAGGTCTAACCCTCAGAACACTCTAACTGCCCTAATGACTGGACCTAATGCCCAGCCTACAGAGCAAAGGCCCAAACTCTGGCCATGAAATTCCACCAATCCCCGTTCTGCAAAGCTTCACCCACCTCCCCAATAAACTCCATATAAGCCCTGCCTTCTGCTCAGTTCATTGCTGTTTCTCACCCAAGCAAAGGCAGCCACCCTCCTAGTTTTGTTTTCCTCCTAATAAATTTCTTGTGTGAGCTTTGTTGTGTTGTATGACTTTGTGGTATTCCTTGGTTCCCAATGGCCAGGACACCTTTTAGTTGGAGCTGTGGCATTAACAATGATGAGATGCAATCCATTCACTTCAAGCCCCAATAAATCTTTCCTCCACTGAATTGTTTATTTCATGTATATTGTCACAGCAAGACAAATTATTGATACTGTGGCTTATATTGATTGTCACCTTGACAGGCCCTAGAACCACCCTAGAGATAAATTCTTGGAAGTGTCTAAGAGGAATTTTCAAAATTCTGTTAGCTGATACAGATAGCACCACCCTAAATGTTCGTGACACTGTTCATGAGCTGGACTACCTGATTGCAAAAAGAGGAGGAAACTGAAAAGAAACATTCATTAATCTGTTTCCTGACTGTGGATTCACTTTGACCACTACATTGACATTCCAGCCACCATGCCTTTGCTGCTACGGTAGCTTTGACTCAAATGTAATTAAAGCCAAAATGGCTTATTTTTCTTATAAAATTATAGGAGTTTAAATTCACAGTCCTACATATTAGTTGTATAACAGATAACTCATGTAGTTTCATAATTCATATTAAAGCACATTTAATCAATTTTTTGTCCTTAGCCTTCTCTTGGTATGTGATATGGTCAGGGAAGAATGCATGTTAAGGAAAAGAGGCAATAAAATCACAATGTGAGATCATGCAACACAATATTTCTGCAATTCTGGCTGTCAGTTTTAAAATGTCACACGGCCCACATGATTCTGGATATACCCTCACTCAACAGTCTTGGTATTCTCAGGTCTTTGAATTCCTAGATGAAGTTTCTAGGAATGGATTTCACATAAATGTGTAACTTGCCTATTCCTGGTACATTTGAAGGTAGTACAGGAGCAAATACTGGATTCCTCTCTTATAGAGGCAGAAGGCAACTGGACTTAATCCCATCAATTGAAATGAACACTTCTTTTCCTCTTTTTTTGATGAAAAAATAAAATAATGGTGAGACACTGAAGGGCTGTTTCCTTCATGTGTGTAGTATTGATTCAAATGAGTTACTTCTCTTCTGCTATAACTTCAACATATACATTTTCTGTTTAGGTGAACGGAATAAAAAAATGAAAGCCCAGCATCTCAAAGCAATTAAGCACTGTATTAAATGAACCTTATTAATACATTATAACATAATATATTATCCATAAATTAGTAAATATATAGTAATCACATTTCATATATATATATATATATATATATATTGCTCATTGTGGGTAGACATTAGCATCAGTTTTGTGGTTTCTTTAGGTAGAAAAAAAAGAACACTGGAGAAAATATTACAAGTGTACAATGGAATGCCTGGGGACTGCCTGGGGACTGCCAGAGAGCCTCCCCTCCTGGCAGGAGCTATGTACCCCAGATTCCTGGTCTTCTTTTCCACCAATGGGACCAAGAGACAAGTGCCTGCAGACCTCCATTGAGCCTTCTCTCCCAGTGTGAGCCTATGTACCCCAGTTTTCCTGTCTTCTTCACCACCCACAGGGCCAGGCAATTCAGGGTCTATTTCTGGGCCCTTGCTCACTTGCCTGGAGTCTGCCACTGAGTCTCCACTCCAGGTGGGAGCCTACACACCCAGATTTCTGTCTTCTTCTCCACCCAAGGGACCAGGAAGAGGATAACTACCAGATATTGGACTTGCTTGCACCCACCAAAAGGGAGCTCTGGTCCCTTAACCACCAGACCACTAAGGGGTTCTTTCTGCACCCACTAGAAGAAGGGATGGGAAAGAGACAATACAAAAACACACTCAGCAACAGAAAAACAAAAATTACACTGCCAGATTGTAGAGACTCCACACCAGCAAGACTCCAACATTCCAATGCAAATGAAGCAGAAGAGAATGCCCTTAAAAACAACTTCATTAAAATGATAAGAGGCCCTAAAAGGGGATATAAAAAAATCCCTCAAAGAAATGGAAGAAAAAAAAACAAACCAAAAAAATGCAAGAAATGGAAGAAAAAAACAACCAAAATTTTCAAAAAATGAATGAAAAGACAAAGCAAAACAATTCAAACAGTGCAAGGGTTGAAAACTGAAATAGAGACAATAAACACAATCTGAAGGAAGGCTGGAAATAGAGAAGCTCTGCAAACAGTCAGGTACTACAGATGCAAGCATAACCAACATAATACAAGATATGGGAGAGAGAATCTCAGGTGTTGAATATACACTAGGAGAAATTGATTCACACATCCCTAATATAAAACATCCAGGAAATATGGGACATCATGAAAAGACCAAACCTAAGAATAATAGGTATAGAAGAAGGTGAAGAAAACCACCTCAAAGGGGCATAAAATATATTCAACAAAAACATAGAAGAAAACTTTCCCAACCTAAAGAAAGACATGCCAACAAAGGTACAAGAAGCTTACAGAACACCAAATAGAGTGGACCACAAAAAAAGTCCCCTCACCACATAATAATCAAGACCCCAAATATACAGAATAAAGAAAGAATATTAAGAGCAGCTAAAGAAAATGGTCAAGTAACATATAAAGGCAAACCTATCAGAATGACACCTGACTTCTCCATGGAAACTCTGAAAGCCAGAGGATCCTGGATAGATATTCTACCAACATTAAGAGACCACAGTTGCCAGCCAAGACTGCTATACCTAGCAAAGATTTCAATCACTATAGATGGAGAAAACAAGATATTCCATGACAAAATCAGATTTAAACAATACATATCCACTAGCCCAGCCTTACAGAAAGTTCTGGAAGGAAAACTCCAACCCAAGGAAGTTAAATACGCCCAGAAAAACATAGGCATTAGATAATCCCACCTTACCAAAAGCCAAAAGAAAAAAGGGGTGGAATCCCACACATAATTCCAACACCAACAATCATTCCAAATCAAAGAAGAATGAGCAATCATTGGCCATTAATATCCCTCAATATTAATGGTCTTAACTCACCCATAGAAAGACACAGGCTAACAAAATGGATTCAAAGACAGAACTCATCCTTCTGCTGCATACAAGAAACACATCTCAGCCTCAAAGGCAGATATTACCTCAGAGTTAAAGATTGGGAAAATATTTTGCAATCAAATGTATGCAAGAAACAAGCTGGGGTAGCAATCCTAATATCTAACAAATTAGACTTTAAAATAAAATCAATCAAAAGAGATGAAGGAGGTCATTACGTACACATGACAGGAGAAATCTACCAAGATGAAGTTTCAATTCTGAACATCTATGCCCTAAATAAAAAGGCATCCACGTTTGTAAAAGAAACATTACTAAAATTCAATTCACGTATAAAGCCCCACACACATATAGTGGGAGACTTCAACACCCCACTCTCACTCTAGACAGGAATACCAGACAGAAACTTAACAAAAAACAAAGGGGCTAGTAGAAGTTATAACCCAATTGGGATTAACAGACATCTCTACAACATTACTTCCAAATAAAAAAGAATGTAACTTCTCAGCATCACATGGAACCGTCTCAAAAGTCAACCACATACTTGACAACATATCAAACCTCAACAGGTACAAAAAATGGAAAAACTCCATGCATCTAATCAGACCACCATGTGTTAAAATTAGAATTCAACAACACAAATTGCAGAAACCCTACAAACCCATGGAAATTGACAGGTTGAAAGCAGTGCTACGAAGGAAATTCATAGCACTAAGTACCCACATGAAGAAACTGGAGAATAGTTACACTAGAGAATTAACAGTACAGCTGAAAACTCTAGAATACAAAGAAGCAAACTCACCCAGGAGGATTAGACATCAGGAAATAATCAAACTGAGGACTGAAATCAATAAAATAGAAGCTAGGAAAACAATACAAAGAATCAATGTAACAAAGAACTGGTTCTTTGAGAAAAGCAACAAGATAGACAAACTTACCAAACAGCATAGTGTGAACATACATATTAAAAAATCAGAAAGGATAAGGGGGACATACAATGGACACTGAGGAAATTCAGACTAACATCATATCACACTTTGAAAACCTGTACTCCACAAAATTCAAAAATTTAAACGAAATGGACAATTGTTATCACTTGTCACAATTAAATCAAGAACAGACAAGCAATTTAAATACCTATAACCACTATGGAAATAGAAGCAGTCATCAAAAGTCTTGCAACCGAAAAAAGCCCTGGTCCAGAAGGCATCAGTGCAGAATTCTACCAGAAATTCAAAGAACAGCTTATACCAATTCTTCCCAAAGTATTCCATACAATAAAAACAGAAGGGTCTTTGCCAAACTCTTTCTACGAGGCTTCAATAATCTTCATACCCATGCCACACAAAGATGTTAGAATGGCTGAGAAAGAAATCAGAGAAACATCACCCTTTACAATTGCCACAAACAACATAAAATACCTCAGGGTAATGCTAACCAAACAAGTGAAAGACCTATATCACAAGAACTTTGAGTCTTTGAAGAAAGAAATTAAAGAAACCCTCAGAAAATGGAAAGATCTCCCATGCTCTTGGGTAGGTAGGATCAATGTACTGAAAATGGCAATCCTGCCAAAACAATCTACAGACTCAATGCAATCCCCATTAAAATACCAGCACAATCCTTGAAAGAACAATAATCAACTTTGTATGGAAAAACAAAAGACCTAGGATAGCCAAAACAACTTTATTCAACAAAGCAGCATCTGGAGACAAGACCATCCCTGACTTCAAGCTCAATCATAGAGTTGTAGTCCTGAAAACAGCTTGGTATTGACACAAAAATAGACAGGTAGACTAATGGCATTGAACTGAACACCCTGATATTAACCTATACGTGTGTGAACATCTGATCTTTGACAAAGAAGCTAAAAATATACAATGGGAAAAAGAAAGCATCTTTAACAAATGATGCTGGCATAACTGGAGGTTGGCATGTAAAAGAATGCAGATTGATCCATGTCTATTACCATGCACAAAACTTACATCCAAAGGGATCAAAGACCTCAGCATAAATCCACCTACACTGAACCTCTTGGAAGAGAAAGTGGGTGGTACCCTTGAACAAATTGGTATAGGAGACTCCTTCCTGACCATAACACCAGTAGCACAGACTTGAGGTCAACAATGAATAACTGGGGTCTATCAAAACTGAGAAGGCAAAGGACACAGTCAACAAGACAAAAAAGCACCCCACAGAATGGGAGAAGTTATTCAATAAGCACACATCTGACAGAGGGCTGATCTCCAAAATTTACAAAGAACTCAAGAAACAAGTTTCAAAATGACCAAAGGATCCGATTAAAAAGTGGGCTGCAGAACTAAATAGAGAAGTTTCAATAGAGGAGTCTAAAATGCCTGAGAGGCACTTGAGAAAGTGCTCAACATCCTTAGCCATCAGGGAAATGCAAATCAAAACAACTCTGAGATACCATCTTACTCCTGTCAGGATGACTAAAATCAA
Organism: Mesocricetus auratus; assembly: GCF_017639785.1. NCBI lineage: Eukaryota > Metazoa > Chordata > Mammalia > Rodentia > Cricetidae > Mesocricetus > Mesocricetus auratus. The sequence continues at coordinate 9,027,579 of NW_024429189.1, forward strand.
AATACCAAGGACAGTTTGTGCTGGAGAGATTGTGGAGAAAGGGGAACACTCCTCCACTGCTGGTGGGAGTGCCAACTCGTACAGCCACTTTGGAAATCAGTATGGAGATTCCTCAGAAAAATGGGAATCAGCCTACCACAAGACCCAGCAATTCCACTCTTAGGCATATATCCAAAGACGAACAGTCATACAACAAGGATATCTGTTCTCCCATGTTCATAGCACTATTATTTGTAATAGCCAGAACTTGGAAGCAACCTAGATGTCTCTCAAGTGAAGAGTGGATAGAGAAAATCTAGTACATTTACACAGTGGAGAACTATTCAGTAGAAAAAAAAATGGAATCCTGAAATTTGCAGGTAAATGGATGGCACTAAGAGAAACCATCCTGAGTGAGGTAACACAGTCACAAAAAGACAAACATTGTATGTACTCTCTAATATATGGATATTAGACATAGATCTGGGGAGTAACAGCCTACAATCCCATGGCCAGAGAGTCTGTGAAACAGGACCTTCATCCAATGGCTGATGGAAGCAGAGGCAGACTCCCACAGCTAAACACTGAGTTGAACTCAAGGAACCCAGTGACAAAATAGGAGGACTGATGAGCAAAGGGGTTAAGACTGGGCTGGTTTAAACCCCAGAAACAGCTGACCTGGCAAGGGCTAGCTCTTGAATCTCAGACTGATGGCTGGAAATCTAGCATAGGGCTGATCACGCCCCTATGAATGTGGTTGTCAGTGAGGGGGCCTAGGCAATCTATGGGGCCTTAGGTAGTAGATCAGTATTTATCCCTGGAATACAAATGGACTTTGGGTGCCCATCCCACAATGAGAGATATACTCTCACCCTGGACTCTTAGAGGAGGGTCTAAGCCCGGCCCTGGATGAAATGACAGACTATGGACACCCCCATGGATGGCCTCACTCTCCCTGGGGAAAGGTGGGGGTATTGGGGGGTTCTTGGGAGAGCATGGGAGGAGGGGAGGGAAAGGGAGAGGGACCTGGGATTGACATGTGAAGTAACCTTTTTTTCTAATTTAAATGTTTAAAAAGAAAAAAAAATCAAGTGAACAATAGAACTGTTAAGCTTAATTGTAAAGTTAGTTAAAAATACATATTAACACACTTCCTCGCAACTTTCAACAAATATCTGTAGAACACTGCAGACAAGATAATTAATTTAGGAATTAATTTGAGAGGTCAGAAGAAGATGCTGGAATAGTGCAAAAGAGTCCAGAGTTATTTTCACCTTATTAAATATGTAGCCAGCAGATTCTAATTTTTCCTAATTTGTTATACAAATTCATTCTTTGCTCATTTACTTTTGACAAAATCATGCGTTTTTCCTGGTACACTGATAAAATTATTTCATAAAGACAACCTCTTCTAGCCATATGCTATACCATGTGTTGTTCTGTAGGACTTGCCTGCAATGATGGGAAAGATCCTATTTAGAATATGAATTTTTTCATTATTGTTTTGGGAATAAAAATCCAAATCATAAGCTATCCAAAAATGGAATTAGATAGCCAATGACCAAAAGGAGGATCAAACTGGCCTGGAAATCTGTGCCTGAACTGCTACAATAGATTAGATATTGAGTCCTGGGCCAGTAGCATTTATATGCTGAATTGCAGTTATCAAAGGGGCCAATTGATCATAGGCTGCTAAAGATACAGATGCACAGTGGAAACAGGATTAAATCTTCTTTTGAGAAAAGCAGAGCCTCAGAATCACTATAAAAGGACCAGAAACCACGATCAGGTCAGTAAGGATGCGAAGAAGTCAGAAGAAATAACACTGGATAGATTTGGACTTCAGGGTCTGTAGAAATTAATAAATGTGCACTACTCATATGAAAGAGAAGAAATGAAAGAGGAAACTCAATGACAAATAAGTAAACAAATTCTTACTAGCAAGCATGCAGCCTCATAAAGTAATAAAACAGAAAGCAGTAAAAATGAAAAATACATTTGGAACATGAAAAGGTATAGATGTTAGTTGGATACAGAGAGAAGGGACAAAGAAAGAAAGAGAAGAGAAGAGCCATAGCAATTTCCTGTTTGTTCCGGCTTATATACTGATGCTGCCCAGTTATGTCACTTACTGCCTGTCTGTACAGACCTCCATACCTCTATGGTTAGCTAGTGGCAAGCTCCATTCTCTGACCCCCAGACAGGCTTTATTTTTCCAAGAAAGGTATCACCATAGGCAGAGCCATCCCTGGGCAGGCTGTCCTAAGTTGTATTAGAAAGCAGGCTAATACCAGGTGTGGTGAAATTCCAGCACTGAGGAGGATGAAGCAAATGTATCTCTGTGAGTTTAAAGCAATATGAGGCAGGTCTACAGAGCAAGTTCCAGGCCAGTGTGGGATAGTGATACCATGTCTCAAAAATACAATAATAAAAGACAAAAAGGCAATGTAAACAAAAGAATGCAGTCTGACCAAGTCATGAAGAACAAGTCACTAAGTCGTTTTCCACTTTAGTCCCTGCCTTCAGGTTCCTGCCTAAGCTTCCCTACACGGGGATTCCCATCTATAAGCCAATAAACCCTTTCTTCCACAACATTCCCTTGGTCAGTGTTCAACAAGAGAGAAACAATCTACAAGAGTCATTTGTACCAAGCGTCCTATGAGGGACCTGACCGTGATTTTTGGGATGGTTGTGGAATGATTTGAGAGCATCATACTGAAAATCTGGTTGGGTACTCAGAGCTGCATGGGCTGTTCCTGAGATTTAGAGAATGCTGACCGAAATGCAGATGCCGGAGATTGACTTGTCAGATTTCAGAGAGAAATACAAACTCTCTGGAGACTGTGTGATATGTTAGGTTATGAATCTGGAAGTGAAACCTTACTGTACTAGAATAGTGGATAGTTATCAGTTGAGTCTAAAAAAAAAACAAGTCAGCTGAGACTCAGAGGTGTGGTCCAGAGGATGGAACGAGAGGAGGCCTCATTCAACGGTCATGTTAAACTTGGTAATTTTGTAAATCTTAGACGTGGTACTGGATTTGATGGAATGAAGAGACCAGCACCTCAGAGGTGTGGCCCAGAGGATGGAACGAAAGGAGGCCTCATTCAATGGTCATGCTAAACTTGGTAATTTTGTAAATCTTAGACATGGTACTGAATTTGATGGAGTGAGAGAGTTTTGAAATTTAGTTGAGTCTTAAGTAAGTGTCTTAGAAAGTGGATTAGACGTAACAAGTAGATATGGAACTCTGTGGTACTTCTAGCATTCTGCCTTTATTAAATTTGCAGGTCTATAATAGCAATGCGTGGAGCATAAACATTTTTTCTTCAAAGTGAAGTGCTAGGGTTGACAGAAAAAGTCCAGGCTGCAGAGACAGGCAGACTGGGCATGAATTCTAACTGCTCTATTTACACTATAGGTATGTAAGTTAATTTGCCTTATGGCTCAATATCATTTGTTAGTGCTCCTCTTATGAAATTCTCATGCTAGTAGACATAGACAAAGCAAGTATGCTTATAAGGATGAAGCATGCAGTGAAGAAGATGGTGAGTTGAAGAAAGAGGAGAGGAACCAAAAATAGCTTGTAGCAGAAGCTTGGCATAAAGAAGAAGGCATTTTCAGTAAGGTCATATTTGAAGACAGCCTTGCAAAAAATGATTAACAAGTGTTTAAGATACTTAGGAAAAAGAATTCTAGACTTAGAAAACAGAAGGAGTAAAGACCCTGAGGCAGAAAAAAAATCTTGCATCAGGAAATATGTATAGTTAAAATATCTCTAGAAGGGAAAAAAGTGGAAAGAGGTAGTCCAGCAAGGAGATGCAGACTCTAGAGCATAGAGGAAGTGTGGAGAGTCACCCAGTAAACAAATGGGCAAATACCCATGCCAACTTCTTGGCAAACTGAGGGGTAGAATTTCTGTGCACAGCAGCAGTACCACATAACCTGCCTGTGGATCCATGGATAGGACATAGTATGGAGTGAAGACTGCAGGGGCATCAACAAGTCATTCTACAGTGACCCAACAATGCAGCAAACCAGGCCAAGAGCAGCTAATGCACAAGTGTTGTTGTGTGGGTGGATGCATTCTGCATTATTTAATTATGGCTACTAAAGGTGCCATCTTTGTATTAGGGGTCTTTGGCTATCTATGTGAGAACAAGACAAAGTAAACAAAGCAAATATCATTGTCCAAAAACATGAGTTTATTCCTGTCTTCCCTTGAAGTTCTTTATCTTGAGCAGCTCCAGGAATTTTCAGCTCAGTCTCTACAGAACAGTCAGGAGTGGCATCAGATACTTTGTCAGATATGGCTTGCTACTTCCTGTCCACCTATCTTTGTTTCTAGGTGAATGAAAAGGTCATGTACCCTTTTATCCATATTGTCCTATAGGGTAAACAGAATCAAGTCATACAACACACTGTCCTTCCATACAAGGGACAGGGATAGTGGCTGCCAGTTTCATTGGAAGGCAGAACTGAGTAACACTGACAAGCATGCACAGACTGCATCTCTAGTTGCAAACCTCAATTCATTCAGCTTCCTTGAAACTAAAGAGCAGGAGTACAGGATGAGGTTCCAGAATGCATTGATAAAATCAAGAAATCATTTGACAATTATAATGTTGACAAATGAGTTGGAAGACCACAGTTAAGTCTACACGGCAAATTACTTGGCATCTGAGGGAAACACTAACCCATTTGGCTCAAACTTGTCCCCAAAATCAAATTTTCAAGGCTGAAGTTTGCACGTTAAGCCAACTGTTAGTGTTTTGTTAATATCCCGCATTTAAAGCGGGGTTGGATCTTGCACTTACTAAGCCTGGGCATCTATCTAACAGGCCATCTGCTTTTACATAATATGTAGAACTTGACACCTGCTGGATATAGCCTCCTATCAGCCCCTTGGTCCTCAGATTAGTGTTCACAGTAGCACACTAGGTTGAGTAACGTTCTTTTTCTCTTTATAGATTATAAAGACCACTGCCTTGGAACTGTTCTATTGCTATGAAGAGACACTATGACCAAGGCAACTCATAAAAGAAAGCTTAAAGTGTGGGTGTGCTTGCAGTTTTAGATGGTAAACCAATGGTCATCATGGCAGGAAGCAGACAAACACGGTACAGGAGCAGTAGTTCAGATTTCACAACCTTATTTGCAGACAGCAGGTGGAGAAGGAGAGAGACTGAACTTGGCATTGTCTTTAGAATCCTTAAAATCCCAACCCAGTGACATACCTTCTCAAACAAGGTCAGTCTTCCTAATCCTTCCCAAACAGTTCCACTAACTGGTAAGTAAACATTCAAATATATGAGTCTGTTGGGGCCATTCTCATTCAAACCACCCCAGTTACAGATTCCAGGTAAACCACTTGGGTTTCCATATTCTTGTGTTGGGAGACTTAAACTGAGGCCTCCGCTGTCCTTCTTGGCACATCACTGTCTAGTATGTTGCTCTTTATGTCCCTTTATTTTTTCATCAATATTAATAAACCATTCATTTTATGTTATATTAATCATTTGATCAGGGATGGTTTTAGGCAGTCATAATATTTTATCAGCTTCTGGAAGTGGTATATCCACTTAGCATTCCTAGATTTTGTCCATCAATTTTCAGGGTCCATATTAACCATGTCAGCTCTAATTTCCCCAGGCGTCTCTGCTCAGGTTAATTACTGATCTGTCTCTCAAGCTCCATTCCTAATTATTTTAAACTCATGCAAAACATTCATGTGTATTGAAGTGCTGTGCGCAAAATACATGATAGCTATTTACTTCTTTTTGTCATGTTGTTTCTTTGCAACGGGGTCTCATTTAGTTACAGCTGACCTCAAACTCACTACGTAATTTAAGATGACCTCGAATCTCTGAGCTTCAGGTTATATCGCAAGTGCAGAGATGGTTTTATGTGTGTGCTCACGAGCACTGTTTGCATGCTATATCCCCTCAGAATCAGAGCTCAGCAGACGAGCATTCACTGTTGGATGCTTTTCTCTTTCACTAAATAGGTTCATAAAATAGTGGGACAGTGAGTATCACAGTATCACATCAGGGCTAATACAATCATGGAGATGAAAAAGTACACCACTCAAAAGTTCTGCCTGTTAACTGTGTTTTCTCCAAATTAGTGTGCCAGTTGCTAAAGAAGCAAAATACTAATTAATTAGTTAAAACATTGAACAAATAGCAAGGGGTAATTTAAATGATAGGCAGTATGATATATGTTCTCTCTGAAACTAGACACAGACAAACAGTATTTAACATTGTTAAAAATCAGTCTGCAAATGAAGACACTATACGTGTGATAGTGGCTGTTATCTGATGAACTTGCCCTAACAGAATGAGTAAAAGACAAATTGTATTTGCTAAAAAGGGAGGCAGAAGCAGGCAGATCTCTGTGAGGTCAAGGCCAGCCTGGTCTACAGAGTGAGTTCCAGGACAGGCTCCTAAACCATACAGAGAAACCCTGTCTGAAAAAAAAATTGTAGTCTGAAAGTAAGTAAGGATTATGTCTACCCTGTACCAACAGTTGAAAGACCCATTTTAATTACTGGAATATTTCCTTATTACTTTATTACTTATTATGTATGTGAGTATTTGCTTGTATGAAAAGTTTGTGCATCGTGTACATAGTGTGCATGGGAGGATAGAAGAGTGCTTCAAGGTCCCTGGAAATGGAGTTACAAACAGTTGTGAGCCCAAACAGTTGTGAGGTGCTAGGACCGTACCTTTGTCCGGCCATCTCCCTACTGCATTTCCCAATTATTTTAAACCTATGAAAATATTCAAACTTGCAGTTATTGAGACAATGACCACAAATATTTACTGATTTTTTGCTCCGTATTCTATTGCTGTGAAGAGATGCTATGACCAAGGAAACTATTATAGAAGAAAGAATTTAATTGGAGGCTTACTTACAGTTTCAGAGGTTTAATCCATTATCATCATGGAAAGGAGCATGTTAGCACACAGACATGGTTCTGCAGAAGTAGCTGAGAGTTCTACATCTGAATCCACAGGCAGAAGTGGTAGAGAGCTGCTAGGCCTGGCTTTGACTGTTGAAATTTCAAAGCCCATCCCCAGTGACACATTCTTCAACAAAGCCACACCTACTCCAACAAGGCTATACCTTCTAATCCTTCTCAAACAGTGTCATTCCCTGATGACTAATGACTCAAACATATGAACCTATAAGGGGGCATTATTATTCAAAGCACCACTAGTGATATTTATTTATTTTTGTTAGTTTGTTTCTTTGAGACAAACTGTGTAATTTTAAATGACCTTGAACTTCAAAGCCTGTGGTTCCTATCTCCCTAATGCTGAGATTACAAGTTATTCCACCACAGCCAGCCTATTTCCTATTTTTTTTGCTTGTTAAATTATTAGTTTATTTATATTGAAGCAAGATAGTGTTTTCTATCACAACCAAGTTTGCATTTATTTACATGTCTTGATTTATCTCATTTACTCATTGTATTTAATTCATAGGAGTGGATGATCCAGTACAAATCCATTGGAATTTCAAGAGACTAAATGCAGATGGACACTGGTTCCAAATAGTAGCACTGTAAGGAAAACTAAAGATCCAAGGCATTCATGCTAATGTTTTCTTGGAATGGAAGAGAGGAGGAATTGGAAATGAGTAAGACATTTATTGTCAGTATTTAATTTTTATGTGTGTTTTTCCTCTATTAGTTGAACCTTGGTTTAAGATGAAGAGAGAAAAGGAGAGGCAATGATAGCTATTTCAAATAGATGCATAGAGGCTGAAAGTAGAGAGAATGTTGGCTCCATTCCCAACTAGAGGCTTCAAAATGTTTGTTCAGTCTTGACACAGCCTGGCTGAAATAGCATACATCTTAATGGTAATAAAGGATCTAATCCAAGACTTTATGTAGGTATTATGTCTTTTAGATAAGGACTTCCATTTCATATTTATAAACTAACACTATTTTTAAATGCAATAGGAAGAAATAAACAAAAGGAATTATCCCTACTAACTTCAGAAAAGTAAAAAAGTCAAAATACATGACAAATATTAAGAATGACAATCTCTGGTTGGTGAGATTATAAATGACTAATTAAGCCTATTTTCTTATGTGATACTTTTTGATAAAATGAAATTAAGACATCATCCCAGAACAGGTAAGACAAAAACCCACATATTTATATCATGGAACATTTTTTAGTTGTATTTTACTCATATTCACCACAGTATTGAACAGAAGAAAACTTTCTTAGTTAGGATAAATATAGGAGATGGAGACACAAAGTTAAGTTTCTTACATGATGGGTGATTCTGATTCAGTTACAATATTTATTTGAAGTCAAACATTGCCATAATAGTTTCTTCACCTAGGGAGTCCACTCCACATAGAGGGATACTCTCTCAGCCTAGCCACATGGGAAAGGGTGTAGGCCCTGCTCCAAATGATATGAAAGACTTTGAAGATTTCCCCATTGAAGGCCTCACCCTCCCTGGGGAGCAGAAATGGGATGGGATAGGGAGTTGGTGGGAGTAGGGGAGAAGGGGAGAGACAGGGAACTGAGATTGACATGTAAAAGAAGCTTGTTTCTAATTTAAATTTAAACAATGGAAAAAAGGGACACATTTGCTGTTGTCTGGAGTTTTTAAGTGTCCAGGTAGAAGTACTATCAATATTTTGATATGCTTGCCTCCAGTATTGATTATCATTTACCCTGCCCCCATTTATATTCTTGTTTCATAACATATGACAACAGTCGCATTTTGCAATCTGCTAAAAATCTTTGATATTCTAGATATTTGTATCTCTTAATGAGCATTCATAATACATATAAAACATAGCAAACACACGTGTTTAACTAAAATAATGATTATTCCCCTGAGATTACTAGTCAAAAATGCAGAAACTGTGTTAATAAAGTGGATCATTATTATACTATCCTTAGGATATCTTGAAATTTAAAATATTCAGTCTATGATAAATTTCATTGCTTAGCAAGCTTCCAAAGGTTGGAGGCAACCAACAGTCCCACCCAGATATGAAATACAATGACTAGCATGTATGATAACTTTAAGGGTGCAATACTGACATGCATACCATGGAGGTAACCAACTTAAGACCTACCCAAATGAGGGAAACCATGCTTATACTAGAAAGCTAGTCAACTGCCCAAAGATAGAGAAATCATGGATCTTGGAGAAAAATCTACTACCACCACCACTTTATTAAGTCAGCATAATCCCGAATTACACTGTATTTGTTCTTATGCCCACATATAAGTGTAGTTCTCATCCCTCATTAATGAAACCTCTTTTTCAATCAATAAAGACTATAATAGTCACAAGCTATCAAAATGCAGGGTTGTGGATCCCTGCACTAATAGAGATATTTGCCAAACAACCCCCATACCTAAGTCTCAACAAACATTGCAGAAGAGCAGGAAGAAAGAGTAGGAAGAAAGATTGTAAGGGCCTGAAGATCAGAGATTTTGCTTTGAGACTCTGTCTTCTTATAATGTCAGAAACAACACCCGTAAAGTCTCCCCAGCATGACTGCCTACATATGCACTTCACAATGGCAGCAACAAGAGTTAAGACTAAGTGGACTGAGGAAAGACCAGGAGACTTTAATCTTACACCAGAAACAAAGGAATTCTGAAAGTAGTATAACTAGTCCTCCTCTCAGGAAAGCACACTACCTGATAATCTGATATCAAATCATCACCCTTGAAAACATTTATATAAGTAATATTTTATGGGCCAAGAAGGTAAATCTAGGAATGCATATGTATTACTTATAGGTTTGTAATAGCACTTAATGAAAAAATATGCCATGAATTTAAAAAGAAAGGAGGAGGAGTACAGGGGAAGTTTTGAAGGGCAGAAAAGAGGGAGGGGTAAAATAATATAATTATATTACAATCTCAAAAACTAAAAGACACGATAAAAATATCTTAAAGAAAAACATTTAGGTCTCCTCAATCTACCACCAAGGGTAAAATTTTCTTGGTTCAGGCACTGGTGTGTTTTTTTTTTTAATCAGACTTTATTCAGTAAAGCAGTTTTAGGTTTGTTTTGCATTTTTATTTTCAAAGTTGAACAGAAAGTACAAATGTTTTCATATATGTAGCCCCCAATAATATCCTCCACCAGAATGATACATTTGCTACATGTAATAAATATAGATTGTACATTTATCATTTATAATGGGTCTAGTGGAGTCATTACATCATTGCCTTCAGTACAGACAACTCAGGGGAAGAGCATTTGCCAGATGTATCTTTTGTAAATATTTTTTCCATTGACTTAGTCACTTGACACTGAAGAAGTAGATTATTATTTTTTTTTTATTTTGGTTTTTCGAGACAGGATTTCTCTGTGGCTTTGGAGGCTATCCTGGAACTAGCTCTTGTAGACCAGGCTGGTCTCGAACTCACAGAGATCTGCCTGCCTTTGCCTCCCAAGTGCTGGGATTAAAGGCGTGTGTCACCACAGCCGGGCTAAAGCAGATTATTTTTAATGTTAATGAAATCTGCGTTAATGACATATTTTTCTGTACTCAAGCCAAGTAAATTTCTACCAACTTATTTGTGCTTATTTGTTGCTATTATTTTTCCATCATTCCAGAGATTCTGGAAAACAGAGAAAAAACGGTGAAAACATCAAAAATGGAAAGTTCATTTGTCTGATGTTAGGTTATCTAGGTTCTAACCCTGGTATCCTTGTTATACATGTTGAAGCCTCAGGCCCTGCTATGGCTGTATCTATGGAGAGGGTCAATGAGATAAAGGAATGGGGGCTTGGGCATTAGGACTATGGCCTTCTGTAAATATACTAGAAAGCTTCCACTAGATTCATAGTTGCAAAGAGGAAAGAATCTGAAGAGAACAAAGGAGGAGATCCATTTGTAACTCAAGGACTTATCCCTGTCTGCCTACTGATTTTGGAATTCTGTATCACAGAACTGTAAGAAAACAAACCTCTGTTACATGACCAACCCAGTCTGTGACATTTTCATATGGAAGCCATAGGAGACTAATACAGCTTACAAAACTTGTATCTTCTGAGGATAAAAATAATACATATGTCATAAAGGCTAGTTGGTTAAAAATAACATTCAAATGACTTACCACAATATTTGGCATAGGAACTTCAATAAATATCAACCATATTTAAAAATAGTAAGACCGTTTATCTACAGGCATCCAAGAGAACATTATTTTCTACCTTCCTTTAAGATGTGGATGGCTATGAATGCCAGGTATGAATAAACAAAACTCTACATGGAAACATTCTCATCAAAACAATGCAATAAATTTTTGTGATCAAAGTTTTTCATTACCAGGACAACAAAGTTTTATAAGAAACAAGGAAAATGATAAATTAAAACAAAAATAAAATCACTTTTTAAAAACCCAGATGCAGCATTACAAGACTTTTTAATTGTTTGTTTTTAATTTTTAGTGAGGGGTCTGCGTACACACAGTCAAAGACTTGCTAGGGGTTTATATTCATCCCCTGTATTTAACTGTATTATGTTATGACTCTAAATAAATTTTAAGGATTGGAAAGATCACTACTTTGCTGGCATTTCTCCTTGTGTATATTGGATAAACCCTTAGACAAGATTGTTTACTGGAGAAAGCCATGGATTCCTGAATGGGTTCATCTTCTCTCAATGTGTTTTGAATTCTCCTTATGTCTGCCCGATTATTTTATTACAGAAAAGATTTACTTATTCTCAGAGGAAAAGCACATTCCCTAAAGATAAAATTGACATTGAATTATGCTTATAATTATACTTTTTCATGATGTATAGAAAGTTCTAATATCTTCCATTTATTTTCTCACAAAATTGAATTTTCTTATTATTTAAAAGAAGAGATATGCATTATTTTACTAAATGGCACTGATAGTTGAACAGAATCAGTTTTGTTAATTCAAATTATGGTGAAAACTGAAACATATATATTGCATACTAATATGTCTGCCTTTAAATTTTCTGATGCTTGTCTTTGAGAGCATTAACTTACATTGAATCTCCTTATAGGTTTTTACCCCCATAGTAGAGACTTGTGTAATTCCATCTGAGGAATAGTCTAATGATATTTCAGCTGTCCATATTACAGCTTTAAGCTGCTCTCCTCTCCCTACTGCAAATGGTTGTTTCTCTAGTTCTTCCCACCTCATAACACACATTTCTCAAGACAAGACCCTTTGGTGATCCTTCGCAGTGCCGATTCTCTTTGTATTCACAAGTCTTCCTTTGTGTAATCTGGTTTTGAGTGTGACCCATGGTCCTCTGTCTTCATCAGCATTACCCTTATCAAATCGACAGGTTTTCCCCATGACCGGCTTGCTTAGGCTCACATTCCCCACAGGCAGCTCTCTGCTCTTTACTGTCATCTTTAGAAACTCACTCACACATTTATTTTATTATGATTATTTTTATTCACTTACTGATTCACTTAGCAGTTTGCTTTTATTTAGATAGTTACTTCCTATTTCTTCCCTCTTCTTGGTACTACTTGTCCTTAAGAACTTGTGCTTAATATGCTCAGAGTAAGAGGCTGTGCGAATACTTTGTTGAAAAGGAAATAAAATTCAATGACTATGCATCTAGTATTGTTGTGTTTCTTATTTGGGAAAAAGTCATTTCAAGGAATCTGATTGGATTTGGAGCAAGGCTCTATTAAACATGGGGACTTCACATGTATTTAACACCTACTCTCATCAGGTTTAATCTGTGGGCTGATGGTATAATGACAGTCAAGAAACACAAATGCACGGATATAGTTTACTGACAACCTCATGGTCATTCACAAATAATCTAATGTTGCATGCAATCTCCCCAGTGTTTTGACAAACTAAGGTAAGAGTGAAGATTAATGAAGCTCCTGGCTAGAGAGACTCATCATCCTCTGTGCCAGAGGCCTGTATCCGAGTTTCCACTTTCTCCAAATGCCAGACTGAGCTGTAAGTATATGGTCAGTCAGAATCATAGATTTCACTAAATTTATAGGTAGATCTGCTAAAAACCAGACAGGTCACAAAGAATGCAGGACTGCTGCAGGTCAGAACTGGTGGCCCAGAACTCAAAGTCAATACTAGTATACATTGCAAGTAAGGTCATCAGGCCAGTCAGGAGCTGACAGGAACATGGCCAGGATCAAGCACAACTTTAGCCTAGAAGCTGACACAGCACTATGAATTGAATATATTTCCTTCTCAATACTTTGTATTTCCTGTAAATAAATCTTTCATATATTTGTGAAACATTACTTGATAATTGGAAGTGAAAACTTGCATAAATTCTATCCTTTAATTCATCTATACAATGTCTTGCAAGGGGAAAAAGAACCCAGTTTATTCCACAAGGATTTTTCAGTCTTGGTTGCTGTAATGAAAACTCATCTTTAACTATATCACAGAACACTATAAATCTGATAATCAGTGTTATAAAAGTAATAATAGACACTTCCTAAAAGATTCTTCAATTTTTAGCAAATTTAAAATGCTAGGTATAATGCATCTAAATTTTTGAAAATATCCTAACAGTTCCATCCTTTTAAAAGTATACTTTGTTTTACCCTAATCTTGTATTATTGCTTTTAGATAATTTATTTGCAATTATTTCTTTTATTTTCTGGTTTTGTAATATAATTGCTTTATTTCCTCTTTCTCTTTCCTCCATGAAAACCCTCCCATATACCGCTCCCTGTTCTTTTTTAGATTCAAGGCATTTTTCATTAAATGTTGTTATATGCATATATGTGTATGTATACACATATTTATTTCTAGATGCATAAATACAACCTGCACAATCTATATAGAGTTACTTATACATGTTCAGGGCTAACCACTTGGTATTGGATAACCTATTGGTGTGTTCATCCCTGTGTAGGACTCTTTCTCCCCATCTCATCATCCCTCAGTTGCCTGTAGTTCTTTGTGTAAGGCTGTGGCATTACCTTAACCTGTGATCCATATATGCCCACATCTGGAAATATCTTTGTAAACATCTTTGGATAAACAGGGAGAAATGGGTAGAGGAATTGAGAAGAAGTAAGAGTAATGTGAGTAATAAGGCAAAGGTCAAGGGACACAGAACTGCGTGCTTGCTCCCACACAGATCAGTTTGCATCTGAGTCTGTCATATTGAATGCAACTAACTATGAACCACATGGTTCTGGAAGTTTGCTGACTGGATATACACGGTTTCACATGGAGACCAGGGGTTAGTGATGCAATCAGATTAGGCAATTGAAAGTGTTCTACTGTCATGCATACAAATTTAGTCCAAAGGAAGTCATAGTGAAGAGGGCATATCTAATGAACTGTTTTTTAATATCTGACACTGAAACTTCTCTTACAGAAGAAAAAGTATAAACCCCGATGTGAATCTGTGAAGAACAGGATTCTTTCAATAGAGAATCTCTGAAATTCTGTCAGTGTCAGATTCAAGGCTGTCGGAATCCTTCTAAAGATGGTGATGTCAGGTTCTTTGGAGCATGCTGGCTCAGCCTTGTCATTCCCATATTTAACAGTTTGGGCATTTCTTGCTAGTTCTGCTCTTCTGTTGATTTATAAGCTTGGCTGTGGAAGCCATACTGCATCCACTTGCTCTCTCTCTCTCCCGATAACATGTTCTTTGTAATAATATGACTCTTTCTTGTCCATTGCTTATTTCTCTATTTCACTTTGATAAGTTTGCTCACACTTCTTGATTATGTATATTATGGCAATTTAACTAAAAACAGAAACCTCTATATTAAAAGGAAAATTCTGAGGTGAAGCATTAACATGTAGTATTACATAAAATAACTTCTAGGCAATTTAATACATTTTTCTTCATGTGACTTCCCTGACTGCTTTCTTTTAGATCATCTTTCATCCTGTAAGACATAGAGATCTTCCAAATACTTCGCATGTTCCTTTTCTTCTCTTCCTCTACATCTTCTCTGCTCTATTCTCTCTTGTCCTTCCTTCTGCATTATCTTCTTTTCTTCTCTCTTCTAATTCCCTCTTAACCTCCCCTTTCTATCCTTTGTTATGAAGAAACCTTGTGCTTTATGGATTTTCTCATTCTTTTGTAATTTACTTGGACTATAATTGATGTGTTTGAAAAAAATAAATTCACAAAAAGTTATTTTGGCATTGATTAAAACATTTGTACAGATATTTTAGTGCAAGTGGTTCAGTGATTACTATCTTAAATAAAATCAAGTTAAACATAATTAAGTTCACTTTGATAACTAGAAATAAAAACAAAAGATAGGAGTTTCCAGTATTGAGAGAGAATATCTGATTTATTTTTAAAATGTGTTGGATGAACTTACAAAATATTTATTTCTATATGAACTTAGAAGGAAACAATATTCAAGCAGAGCTAGCTCATAGGTCATTAAAAACTAAGAATCAAAAAGGTCTTGAAAGACTGGGCTGGTGAAACCCAGAGAAACAGCTAACCTGAACAAGGGGGAGATCTTGAATCCCAGAGTGATGGCTGAGAGGCCAGCATGGGACTGACCCACACCTCCTGAATGTGCATGGCAGTGAGGAGACTCAGGCAATCTATGTGGTTTTGGGTAGTAGATCAGTATTTATCCCTGGCACACAAATGGACTTTGGGGACTTATCCCACAATGAGGGATGCTTTGTTTTTTGTTTTTTGTTTTTCGAGACAGGGTTTGTCTGTGGCTTTGGAGGCTGTCCTGGAACTCGCTCGATAGACCAGGCTGGTCTCGAACTCAGGGATCCGCCTGCCTCTGCCTCCCGAGTGCTGGGATTAAAGGCGTGCACCACCAACGCCCGGCTGAGGGATGAGTACTTAATCTGGACACTTTGGGGAGGGCCTGGGCCCTCCCCGGAATGAAATGACAGAATCTAGAGATCCCCCATGGGGGGCTTTACCCTTCCTAGGGAATGGAGTGGGGATTGCATGGGGGGCTGGAGGAGTTAGTGGGGGGGGGAGTGGGTGTGGAGGGGAGGGAGAGGGAACTGGGACTAACATGAGAAGCAAGCTTATTCATAATTTAAATGTATAATAAAAAACATTTAAAAAAGGTCTTGAAAGCCAAAAGGGGAAAGTTAAAACTACTAAGATAGGGGGAAATGTCTGATAAAGCATTATGAACATAGAAAGTACAAAAATTCTATTGAGTTTATTTTGTGTTGCGATCTACTGTTGGAGGTGGGAAGAAACTGAAAGAAGTTAGGGGAGGGGAAGTCATAACCGGACTTATATGAAACAATTTTATTTGCAATAAAAATATTCAAAAAACTAACAGAAGTGCCATTTGATACTTAATTTTTGAAAAACTTTCCTACAAAAAGTATTATCCTTAATTTTTAAAAATATCTGAATGTTTAATTGCCCCCTAGTTACACAGGGATATGATGCCTAAGAATGTTCTCACAAGGTTCAGGTACATTACCCTACAGATTATACAAAGCTGTTATTCACCGCATGTAGCACAGATCATGTCTTGATGTTCATGCTTGATCTGAAAAAGGCACTGACCAGCGTCTGTAAGTGTCCTAAAACAAAATTAGTTATGTTAGAAGAGGAGAGTTGAGAGAAAATACATGCACTTTTTTTTAAACCTGAGAAGAAATGTCAAATTGAAGAAACATAATCAATTCTGGGTATTTGTAAAGAGCAATTGTACAATGTACAGGAGTCATTGTGGAGGAAAACTCAGGTTGGTATTCAAGTCAATCAATATCTAATTGCCTGCTATATTTTGACCTTTGAGAACACAAAGCTAACAGAGCTGAGTTTCTGTTGTCCAACTCTCAAATTAGAGGGTAGACAATGAGATTAAGTTTCTTATTCAATATGATAGTAGAGCAGAAAAAAATAGCCAAGCTAGGCAAACCTTTATAGAGGAAGTTTTGTTTGAACAGAATCTTTAGCAAATGAATATTTACTTGTAGAAGGATGAAATCCAGAGTAGAAAGATCCTGGAGATGGGAATGACTGTCACCAAAAAAGAATGGCAGCAATTAGCCAGGGGGTGATGGCACTAATAGTTTGATGTTTGGTAGACAGAATAAAAGAGACTTAATTTCTGATGTGGTGTGGTAAATAAAATTCAGGGTGATCTCTAGGATTGGTGTTTAGGTATGCCTATATCTATGATGCCTTTGATTAGGTACTATTAACAAAAAAGGCAATAAGGATTCATATTTATGCTCACTGGGAAGTCAGAAAGGAAATCAGAGCATTCAGTGCTCTGTTCACTGAGTTTGAAATTGCTGAGAGAAATCTTAACAATATTTAAAATGAAAAGGAAAACAGTAAAGGCTATTGATACAGATTTAGGAGTCATCAATTTACAGGTGGTAATTAGTGTGCTAATTTGGAGTATAGTAGAGAAGATACAATCGAGATGAAGCATAAGAAAAAATCGTGCTATATAGTCAGCACATGAGACAGAGAAGGAAGTATGCTATGTAAATCATAACCATAGGTCTGGTGTTCTGGAAAAATTGATGATGAAAGATGCCTAAAGTTGGAGAGGCTAGTTTTATAATGTGAAATGTCATCAGCCTCCTATGGCTTTAGTGAGTATGAAAATCGAGAACAATTATTGTACAAGTTTTATAACTGGGATCCTTTTACAGGGTCCTTGTTTTTCAAATATACAATATTTACTACCTAATATTTTAGTATATATTTCAAATGGTCTTTCTCTAGCATGTCTCAACTTTTCTATAGTTTTCTCTGTAAGGGAAACAGTAGAACAATATATTTAAACTGGTCAGAAATAGATGCCCTAACAACCCTTAATATTTAACCCAAGGCTAACTTGATAGTCTCCTCACCAGTAGTACCTTTACAATACAGGATTTCAGGCATTAAAAAGAAGAGGGCATCACTGAATCATGATGCAGTGTGGCCTCATGAAAAGACATTGACAACAAAACTTATAATGCACAAAAGAGCTCTATTACCTTATTAAATAGAGCACCTTCATTTTTGTATGAATTATGGTCCAACATAGTAGAAAACATGCAGAGTTTAAATCACAATTTGGTTCCAAGTCTGACTTTATTACTCATTAAAATTTCATCTATAAAATGGGAATGGGACGTAGCCTACAAGTCTATTCTGATAATTAAATAAAATTATTAGGGATGAAGTACCTGACATAATGCATGGCACTTATGGACTTCCTCCAAAGAATAACTGATAATTCTAATTTTATTTTGCAAAACATTTTCTTCTCCTTTCATTGTGTACAAAAGTCTTTATCTAGCCTTTAGAGAAACACCTATTACAACAGTCCATAAGGATAAAAGACTGTGGCAAGAAGAAAATATTGTGGTTATTCAAAGGATTTCCATGACATTGATAAATGGGTCTTTTGTCCAATGTATTTTTCCTTGATCACTTCAGTGCTCGTTATAGATGTACTTCTGTTCTATTCTCTTTTGCAGTTCTGTTCCTGTAACAAAGCAAATCAAAGCACCCAAGTTCAATGCATGGCAACACTACACTGAAACAAAGAGTCTGAACCAAGGGGCTATCTGCAGTCAGTCACTCCTTTTGCACTGCCCTATTTGAACTGTGTTATCTCTCATGCCATGTGTGCCAGTGTCAAAGGATACAGGATCTTATGAGTTGGAAACTTATCTCCCATCAGCTTCTTTGCAAACACACAAACCTATAACATTACCCTCAGAGACTCTATCTGATTCAATAGACAGAGAAGTCAGCTAGCCCTGAAAGATTTGTTGGCTTCGAATATTCACAAGTTCCTTGGAAAGCAGTTCTATTATTTTAGAGAGGAAATCTCTTAAAGTAATAATTTAAATTTTACAGGAGAGATGGAATAGTGAATATTTTTATATTATGATTTCCATAAGAAAGTTAATGACGTGCACAATATAGCATCAATAATCCCTAATGACACAATCACCACCATCACATTTATACTAATGAAAGTAACAATATGACCTTAACAAGGGGGAGCTTATGGACCCAAGACTGATAGCTGGGAAGCCAGCATAGGACGGACCCAGAACCCCTGAAAATGGGTGTCCATTTGGAGGACTGGGCAGTCAGTGGGGCCTCTGGTGGTGGATCAGTATTTATCCATAATGTACAATTGGAATTTTGGAGCCCATTCCACACAGAGGGATATTCTCTCAGTCTAGGCACACAGGGGAGGGCCTAGACCTGGCTCTAAATGATGTGACAAACTGAAGATTCCCCATGGGAGCAGAAAGGGGATGAGATAGGAGGTTGTGGGGGGCAGGGGAGGAGGAGAAGGAGAGGGAACTGGGATTGACATGTAAAAGAAAAATTGTTTCTAATTTAAATAAAAAATTGTGTAAAAATAAAAAATAACAATTCACTTTCATTCACCCAAAAGTAATCACCAATTTGCACATGAGATGACTGTAGGAAGAAGAACTGGGGTGATCAGTGTAGTGTGAAAAATAAAAATCTAGAGATAGATAATTGGGTTAAAGATGATGGTCAGATAAGCAAAGCAGCCAGCCACTAGCTCTTACCTCTACCTCAGACTAAAAGGGTGGTCCGGCTAGCTTCACAAATCCTCAGACTGCAATCCAAAGCTGCTGCCTCTCCTCAACGTGTCTGGAGACTAAATTGTCATATGAAGCCCTTTGTTTTTCCCTTTTAAACTTCCCTAGTGCAGGGATTAAAGACATGTGATCCCAAGTACTGAGGTTACCTTTGTGTGAGCTGTTTCTCTTTGGGACTGGATCAATTTCATGTAGCTCTGTGTGGCCTTGAACTAACAGAGATCCATCTGCTTGTCTCCTGAGTCCTGGGATTAAAGGTGTGTGCCACCTGGTTCTATGGCTAGCTAGTATGGCTTCTGGGATTAAGGGTGTGTATTGCCATCGCATGGCTCTACAGCTTGTGGCTAGCTTTCTTTTCTGTACCCTCAGGCAAGCTTCAATAAATCATAAATAATATGTCACTACAGAGGGGTGGGGGAAGGTCACAGGCCCCATGTAAATGAACTCTAGGCATTTATAAATAATCACAGTATTTGACACCAAAATTATAAACATATGCATACACCAAATGCAAGAGAAATAATCACTCACTGGAACAATAGGCAAATGATTCATATAGGAAGCAATACTGAAACTTCAAACTATTTTGGAAATAGAATAAAGCAGGAACTAAGATGTTAAGGGCACAAAACAGGGAAAAAGGAATGGCTGTGGAACAAAGTCACAAATTGTTTCATGTTACCATTATGAAGAGTTACCACAGCATATGAGACCCACCTAGAGGAAAAGAGAGTAGAATAGGCAGGAACCTGCAGAGGAACTTAGAGGCCAGACTGAAGATGTGTGGCTTTCCTATACGAGTAGCTTCAATGGGAAACTGTATGCTTTATCATAGGGTCAAAGTTGTAAGAAAGGTTAACACTGAGGAGTTAAGTTGCTTTTGGTCAATGTTTGGAGTGAATTGAGTTGTATGTATGTATTCAGAAACACAAAATATTTACCAAAAACAAAACTGGTTGTATTGTAAGTAAGGAAGGGGAAATAGGTAGAGAGAACAGACAGAATAAAATCAAGAAAATGCAATTCTTAACCCTGGAAAATTTCGATCTACTGACTTTAGAGCTGTTTCTGGCATAGACATTGTCATCTTACCTAATCTGTACATCTTTTCCACTATAATTTTGTGGCACACATTTACACCCCTTACCCAGCAAATAGATAGCAGATTGCCTCTTCCTAGGTTCAAGTCCAGGTTTTGGGAACTGAGATCTCCAACAGTAAGAAGAGTTGAGACAAAGTTTAGGAACTGTTGTTATATAATATGGGAAATAGGGTCCTGGAATGCCATAGTCATTTTAAAAAATCTGTTCTTTAAAAAGAACATGAGGTAAAATTACTTTTAAAATTTTATGGCAGGAAGTGCTCTGGAATAGTACTGTCTTTCTTGCTTTGTTTCTTAATTGACAAGGCACACAGGTGTCTAACTGGTCTTGAACTCTGCTTGTTTGCCTGTATACCTTTACAGATCATCAAAATGAGGCGAGGGGCGTCCATTCATCTAGAAATGAGTTGGGTAATTAAATTATATTTTATCTCAGTACGCTTTTTAGTATAATTAAATTACTAAGGCAGTCACACCAGAATAAATCAACCATATTTTTACATAATTCTTTTTAATAAATAGAGTTATAGTTGTATGAAGGCAATTATGAGGATGCCATATGCTACAGAACAGGGAACCTAATTTATTTCATTGATTTGGAGATACAGACTCACTCATGTGTAATAACTTTTATCATCCAAATTGCAATTCATATTGCTTTATAAAGTTGCCTATTTTATAGAGTACAATATGGAATCACTTTGCAATGGGGCTTGAGAGACTAAGGTTATGCTTCAGATCTGAGAAAACGTGTATATTGAATTCATTGTGTTTTTGAAAAGACAATATAAAAAGTGATGCAACTAGAATCTATGTGGAGAAAACATACCTTGATAAAAAATGGGCAAACAGTCCTATTGCTCTCGACCTCCCTTACACATGTTCCTGAACAAAATAAAGGAGCTGTGCCAAGGTTTATGGAAAAGTGCTTAACTTCTTGTGAAGAAGATATCTTTCTTTACATATTGGAGAATGGACAGAAAAACACTGTTGCTTGACAACTTGGCCTGATTATCCATGGATGATATTCAGTTCTCAGCTGTGTAGTGATTGGGATAAGTGACACGTGCAGGGGAAATTATTCTATGGTAAAGTTACATCCAGGAATATTTATTATCTCTGAAACAGTAAGGACATCACTGGTCCAAATAACAGATTCTATTGAGCAACCCATCAACACAGTCATCTATACACCACAAGGTCTGGAAATTAGGACATGGTCCTTTAATGCTACCCTGACCTCCTGCCTGATTTCAGAGAATGCTAGATAGCAGGAGTTCTATCCTCCACACATTTGATTTTATTAAAGTAGTCCTGACAGTCTTTAAATCCAAATTCTCACTGCAAAAAGAGCAATGCAAACTGATTTTTCTACTGGTGATGGCACTTTTGTCATTTAACTGATTTGTCTGCAGACTAAGACCATTAATACATAACAACATGCATAGATAGAGTGTCCTAATTTACTAAGAAAAAAATCTACACCAAAGAAGTAAATATAGAAAAAGGTGACATGAAAGTAAAGCACTCAGTAAATTGGGAACTTCCTGTGGTAGGTATATGTTATTGTAACCTGAATGATTAAAGAAAATGACTGGATACCATCTATGTTTCCTTGTTTTTATTCCTGGCTTTCACATGATTGATTAGATGCAAACTAGAAATTGAGGCTAGCCAAAGAAGAGAAAGAACTATATGTGTTGTATTTGAATTGAGGAGACTGTTACCATGATAAAATGTCTTCTCATTACTTCTCCATTAATGTTCTCAGAGGCTGACCACAACATTCACTGTGTACTGCATTTCAAAGACAATCTATTGCTATCATTAATCCTGTCCACTCAATTTGTAGCTGTGGTAGTTGAAAAGCAAATTTATGACTCTCATAAGAGACTTTGAACTTTAGACATAAATAATCTTGAGACTGTTGTAGACTATGAGGCTTTTGGAATTAGAATGAATGCATTTTGCATTATGATATGGCTACAAGTATGTGGGGACCATGATGTGGAATGCGGTGGTTTCACCAAAAATGACCCTATAGGGAGTGGCACTGTTAGGAGGTGTGGCCTTGTTGGAGGAAGTATGTCCCTGTGGGGGACAGGTTTTGAGGTCTCCTATGCTCAAGCTATGCTCAGTGTGACACACAGTTGCTTCTGCTGCCTTTAGATAAGATGTAGAACTCTCAGCATCTTCTCTAGCACCGTGTCTGCCTACATACCATCATAATGATAATGGACTAAACCTCTGAAACTGTAAGCCAGTCCCAATTCAATGTTGTCCTTTATAAGAGTTTCAGTGGCCGTTGCAGCACGCATGCCACAAGCAAGTCTGAGTTATCAGGAAAACAAAAACCAGATGTCCAGCTGTTTGTGCTAAGAGAATGTATGTGCTGCCTTTATTGCCAGGAGAGTGTGTGTGTCTTTATTGCAAGTGCTAAGAGGTCTCTCTTTCTTGTAGGAGGGAGCAGTCTTTTATATATACAGGCTTACAGAACAGTGGAAAAACCCAGGTGTAAGAGAGAGTGTTTTTTCCTCGTGCTAGATGTTGATGTCAGTAGGGCAATGCAGAGGCAGTAAGCCAGGACTAGAAAACAGGATGCACCTGTGGCTATCATCTGACCAACAACTCAGAGACCCTGTGGAGGCTAGGCCCCAACTGTCCTGTGGTGTCTCTTCATAGTAATAGAAACCCTAACTACATTACCATTTTAAATGAAGGAGATTCATGTGTAATTTGGATCAAATTAAGTGAATATGTTTGGAAAATTTAATCGCATCAACTATTTCTGCTTATTTTATTTCTATAACTGAAAGAATTTTTCTTCCTAACTTTTTTGCCAAATATTCATTTCAAAAACCTTGGCACTACTGTACTGTAGGGTCAACTAAGGGGTACTAACTATTTGCTCCTGAGGCTTCCACACATACCTTGGGTGCCCGGGAAAATGACATATGTATAAATATGACAGGAGTTTAAGGCATCAGTAAAACAGAGAAGCAATGCAGTGTATGGCCCTGCACCCTGGGAAGCAGACATTAAACGCTTGCTGACAAGTCAACTTTACTTGATAAACCAAAATATAAAGAAAATAGTTTTAATTCCAGATCAAAAACTCCAAAAGACAATGAAGTGCTTCTGAAGGTCAGAAGCCAATAACATCTAAGGGTCTTAAAGATGTACCTTAAAATAAATGAAAAACAATGGAGGCAGGACATTAATAAATAGAAAATATGTATCAATAATTTTCACATTTCTATTAAATCATATTGGATTACTGATTGCAGATTTCTAGGTCTGAGTACTCCTCCTAACACGTGTGCCCTGTGCCAGGAAATTAAGTGTTATAGTTCCTGTGAGTCCAGGACTTGTAGCCATGCAGCTTGGAAGATGTAAGTCCAGAGTGTCTAGCTGTCAGCTTTACATACATAGTTGACACACCAGAAGAAATGATGAAAACACAAACTTGATCTTCAGCAATATCTGCTTCTGTAACCCCAGAGACTAACAGATTCCATTTAACTTTCTTATTTGGGGTGAAGCTATAGCTGGACATGCCAGTCACCCAACAAACCAGGGAAATTGAAGGAAGAATGATGCTAGTCTTACACTAGAAATGAGGTTTCTCAGTAGAAAGTAACAAGCTGCTCTACAAACTGGTTATTCTTATTTAAACTCCTACAAACTAGGTATAATGATATTTGCTTGTTTAATTTCTCTCCCATTACATATATGAAATCAAATGCATATTGTTAGTAACCATTGCTGAAGTTAAGCAGGATTTAATAACACTGGGTATTGAAATCTCCATTTTCATGCATTGTCCATCCATTTGTTGTTGAGTTGTTGATTACAGCTTTTCCCTATGAATTTGAGATAATATAAAAAGTAAATTACATAATGCTTCCTAGTAAAAATTAGAAATCACATCAAGAAGAAAAACTGGCCTTTACGTACATGGCACATATGATATCAGTGAAAATGAAATGCACTCTGATTTCAAATTGAAAAAGATTCTGATGAGTTGGCTCAGTGGGTAAGAGTGCTTGTAGCCAGCCAAGCCTGATAATCTGATTTAGACCCTTGGAATCCATATTATAGGAGTCAACTCTACAAGTTGTTCTCTGACTTCTACCTGCATGCCTTGGCATTCACATGTACATGCATGTACACACAAACACATACACACACACAATAAATGTATTGTTTTATTTACTACATTTTATATGGTCCATAGTTATAGAAGGGTTAATGAGTCATAACTCTAATGAGTAAAATAGAGTGGTCTACTCTCTTTGCACCTAGTCCTTGTCCACCAAAACAAGTCAAAATCATTACCCAGATTCCACAGTGCTCATGGTCATGATGAGAGGAGTCAAAGACTATAGTGAAACACGTTTGAGTTACTCATTCTCCTGTAGTAATATAAAGGAACTAAACTGGCACCTTCCACCCATTCTGGAAGGGAAGGGTCTAAAATGTCTTCTTAAGAGCAGTTAAACTAGTAGCAAAGTCTCCATTTTCATTCATTTTGATATATTAATATACACGTTCTAACTTTCCTAAAGAGTATTTTCATGACCTCCAGTTATCCTTCTGTCTGTGCTTGTCCCTCACTGGGTCATCAAGAAAGACACAGTAGAAGATCATTTATGTACTATGAAAAGTAACTTACATCTTCATGTATATATTTCAATACATAGTCTCCACAAATGAAAAGCTCTATTAGGGATAAATTGACCAAAAATTCACATGCTCCCTCTTCACACCTGTCTTTGCCTTGCAGAGAATTAAAAGCAATTAATATCTAATTTGAAGGTTAGTCCACAACTTTTTGGACAACAAGAAGATGTGGTGGTCACAGCTTTATTACATGCCTAGCTGTCCACTCAAGTACCCACAGATGAAGATATACCTGTTCCTTAAAAAGTTAATTACTCATAAACAAAGCTATTAAGTAGAATGTATAGGAAACCAACTGGTCTCTGTTACTTATCACTTAATTAACCTTGACATTTCTTAGTTTCACTCCATTAAGTTCACAGCATGGTTTAGTTTGCTTCCTGTTGCTGTGATAAACACTATGACTAAATGAAGTTTGGGGGGGAGTTTATTCTGTCACTATTATGATGGGTTTAATGTCAAATTGACGTAAATTAGAATTGCATGAGTAGGAAGCAACACCCAAAGAACCTCCCTGATTGCCTGGATTGGTGTGAGAAGTCCCTGAGTGGCACCTTCTGATAGCAATCCAGAATAAAAAGGGTATTTCAGATGGAAGATTATCATGATTTGCCATTTCTATGGCCTCCTAGCCCTGTTGCTTCTGCTGTTGATTCCTTCAATAGCAAAACTAGTGGTTGCAAACTTCCCTTGTGGACTAGGAACCAGAGGCTTTCCAGCAATCTTTAGGGCTTCCAAAGTTAAAGGGAGTGAGACAGTAAGCATCCTTCCTCAGGTTTCTTGTCTTGAATTCCTTCTTGACGTTCTCCATTGATGGGGTGTATCTGTCAGGGTTTCCTAGAAGTACAGAACCAAGTGGGTGAATACACATAGATGAATTAATGAAGTCAGTTTTAAAATACCAATCACAGTTAGATCAGTGTGTCTTGTAATCTCCAGCTGTGGTTAGTATTTTTAAACTAAATGATGCTTACTGTCTCACTCCCTTTGGCTTTGGTCCCAACTTAGCCAGCATTCTTATACAACTCAGGACCACCTACCCACGGGGTTACCATAAACAGTGTCCTGCGCCTTTCTATATTGATTAGCAATGAAGAAAATGACTCAGAGGCATGGAAATAAACATAGAATTCTCAAAAGATGAAATACAAATGTCTAAGAAACATTTTAAAGAACTTTAACATTCTAAGCCATCCGGGAAATGCAAATTAAAACTACTTTGAGATTTCATTTTATCACAGTAAAAATGTCCAAGATTTAAAAAAAAATACAGCAGATGCTATCAAGGATGCAGGAAAAGGGAAACATTCATTCACTGCTGTTAAGACTACAAACTTGAGCTACCACTATGGAAATCAATGGGGAAATTCCTCAAAAAGCTGAAATTACGTCTAATACACTATTCGGCTGTACCCATTATTGGTATCCAATGGATTCTGTATCTTACTGCAGAGACTTGCTCATCTATGTGTATCCATTACTACTGTACTCACAAGGGGCACGAAATAGAAATAGCCTTAATATTCAAGCTGCTACATAGAAAATATAAAAAATGGTTCACTGAAAATATGCAGTACTATTCAGTTATTAAAAAAATATTATTCACAGGTAAATTGATGTAACTGCCAGCAATCATCCTTAGTGAGATAAACCAACCCCAGTATGATAATATTGGATATTCTGTTTATATGTGAATACTAGTTTTAGTTCTGTACATATGTGTGTGTTCACTTGGAATACCCACAGAGGCAGGGAAATGAGTAAGGCAGCATGGGGGAGGAGGGGATCTTTAAGAGAGGGGAGAGAGAATATAACGATATGAAGGTGGGAAGCAAATAATGGAGCAGGAAAGACTGAATGAGGAAGGTGTGGTAGGGCAGGGTAGAGGAGTGGTAACTAACACTAAAGGCTTTTTGGAAAACCCATATGGAAACCAACTATTATGAAGCTTCATAAATTCCAGGCATATACATATATAAACCCAGTTTAAATGGAGTTACTCTATAACAAGAGGACAAGTCCCCAGCTACATACTATATGCTAGCATGTAAAATCCCCAGTACCAGCAATGGAGTTACCTCTCTTAGAGTTACCATCCAGGGCTGTCTTATTCCGTTCCACTGGTAGACTGTGACATCTCATTTTATAGTCCACCAAAAGAATCATTTGTGAATATGATAACTGTCTCTGGTTTTTATTATCTCTCATGAAGTTCAAAGTAACTTAGAATACAAAAATGTAATCCAAAACAAGAACACAGAGTTCAAATATACCACATTTAATAATCAAATAAATTCAAACATTTTAGGATTTTAAAACTGATCCTGAAATTTAAAAAGAATTCTAGAAAATAGTCCAATAGTTAGAAACATCATGGTTACAACCCAGAAAGTGAAGTTACCACTGTTGCAGCAGAGTGAGGTCTCACTTCTCTATATACACAAATTTATATATTAATTCCTATTTCATAAACATTTACTAAGTGTTTAACCAAGAATGAGACCTGTGAATGAGATACAGGTCCTGTTTCCAAAACCATAGAGACAAGATTATGCCGCAGCTATAAGACAATATGACTGCAAAATTAAACTAGTAGGGACAAGGGGATGTGTAAAGAATTCAGAGACTTCAAGACAACAACAGATGTAAATGCAGCAGTCTATAGTTGATTATACATTCAATGAAAAATGTAATAGTGGTAAGTTCTGTTACTATGGAATATTTGTGGTTTCTCCCATCGTGTGACCTGGCTAGATCTTTTGGGAGAAGGACATAAGAAACTGGATTAAATAATAATACATTATGGGTCCAGGTGTGCTGATGCATACGGTAATCCTAAGATTCTGCAGGCAGAAGCAGGCAAACTGTGAGTTAGAGGCCAGCCTGTTCTGCATAATGAGTCCCATGATAGCCACAGCTATGTATACAGACCTTGCCTCAAAAAGAAAGAAAGACAGACAGAAAGGAAAAACTAAGAGCCTTATGTCCAAAATTGTGAATGTGATAAAAATAAAATAACTATAAAAGAAAGCACAGTTATGCTAAAATGCATATATTGAAGAAACTCATCAAATGTTAATTATATTTAAATAAATAATTTACTTAATAATACTTTTACAAATGATATTAATAAAAAAATTATGAAATGTGGGGCTGGAAATATAACTGAGAGTTTAGGAGCACTTGTTTCTTTTCCAGAGTACCCCAATTAGGTTCCCATGTCCACATGGTAATTTACAACCATGGTAATTCTAACACCAGACATTCTAACATCATATCATTGTCTCTGCAGGCAACAGGAATGCAAGTGGTGTACAGAGAAAACATCCATACCATGGTGTTTGAATGAAAATTGTCCCCATAGGCTCATGGGAGTTAGAACTATTTTAAAGAATTAGGATGTATGCCCTTGTTAGAGAAGATGTGTCCTTGTTGGAGGAAGTGTGTCACAGAATGTGGGCTTTGGGGTTACAGAAGCCTAATCCAAGCCCAGTGCCTCTCTCTTCCTATTACCTGTTGATCCAGATGTTAAACACTTGGCTCCTTCTCTAGCACCAGGTCTGCCTGTGTGACATCATTCCTCTTACCTTGATGATAATGCACTAAACCTCTGAACCTGTAAGCCAGCCCCAATTAAATGTTTTCCATTATAAGAGTTGCCATGGTGATGGTGTCCCTTGACAACAATATAAACTCTGCCTAAGATACATACAGATACACATTATAAACCTAATTAACTAACTTATACACGCACACACACATATATTATGTATGTATGTGTATGTGTGTATTACTTGGACAAGTTAAGAAATATATTTCTTGGTAAATGATATATGACACAACTTTAAATTTGTAACTTAAGACTTTTCTAGTTCGAAGAAGTATTTTCTACAATTTGTTGTCCCAGTTTCTTGCTGGATAAGTTAAGCACTGTCTTATATATATTTCTTTTCATTAACTTCAAGCACTAGCCTTGTTCACAGATTATTTCACCTTTTTCAATGCTTTAGTTAGAAGATAGTGAATTTAAACTAATGGTACTGTGCATTTTCCTGATGATAACCTACTACTTTACTAGGTTTTTCCAATATAGTAGATCAATGTTGCATAAATTGATGATATAACTGAACTGCATCATGGTATGGTCAAAGGAAAGGTTTTTATTATACATACATATATATATATGAGAGAGAGAGAGAGAGAGAGAGAGAGAGAGAGAGAGAGAATAGTCAGAGTCATGTGGAGAGTCCTGAGCAGAGAGAGAAAGTAGTAAACTGAACATGGCCAGCAGACTGGACCTGGCCATCAGAGAGATATAGAAAATAAGAGGAATGGGGAAAGTTAAAGTGCAAGGAGGGAGTAATACTCCATTGTGTAAATGTACCACATTTTCTCTATCCACTGTTCAGTTGGGGGGCATCTAAGTTGCTTCCAGGTTCTGGCTATTACAAATAATGCTGCTATGAACATAGTGGAGCAGATGCCCTTGTTGTATGAATTTGTCTCTTTTGGATATATGCCTAAGAGTGGAATTACTGGGTCTTGTGGTAGATTGATTCCCATTTTCCTGAGGAATCTCCATACTGATTTCCAAAGAGGCTGTATGAGTCGGCACTCCCACCAGCAGTGGAGGAGTGCTCCCCTCTCTCCACATCCTCTCCAGCATAAATTGTCTTTGGTGTTTTTGATTTTAGCCATTCTGACAGGGGTAAGATGGTATCTCAAAGTTGTTTTGATTTACATTTCCCTGATGGCTAAGAATGTTGAACACTTTCTTAAGTTTCTCTTGGCCATTTTAGCCTCCTCTATTGAGAATTCTCTATTTAGTTCTGTACCCCACCTTTTAATTGGATCCTTTGGTGTTTTGGAGACTAGCTTCTTGAGTTCTTTGTATATTTTGGAGATTATCCCTCTGTCAGATGTGGGCTTAGTGAATATGTTCTCCCATTCTGTGGACTGCCTTTTTGTCTTTTTGACTGTGTCCTTTGCCTTACAGAAGCTTTTTATTTACACAATGGAGTATTACTCAGCAGAAAAAAACAATGGAATCTCGAAATTCACAGGTAAATGGATAGCACTGTAAGAAACCATCCTGAGTGAGGTAACCCAGTCACAAAAAGACAAACATGGTATGTACTCACTCATATATGGATTTTAGACATGGATCAGGAGAGTGCCAGGCTGCACTTACAATGACAGAGAGTCTGGGAAACAGGAAAGAACATAAAAGATATGCATGGTACCCAAGAAAAGAAAAATGAGGCAAGATCCTCTGAGCAGATGGGGAACATGGCGAGGGGTGGGGAGAGGGGGAGCTGGGAAATAGAGAGGGGGAGAAGAGGAAGAGAGAGTAGGTCATGGGGGAACAGGAAGGTTGACTGGGGGAGTAGGGTAGGGGGAAGAGGTTAGAAGACAGATCAGGCACCATTGTGACCTCTAGTGATCTAAAGGGATGACACCAATTGGCAAGCTAATCAATAGTGTAGAGACTATCCCGAATGCCCATTCCTGATAATGAACTTGATGTTGATAACCATCCTGGAGCCTTCATCCAGTGACTGATGGAAGCAGAGGCAAACACCCACAGTTAAACACTGAACTGAACCCAAGGAACCCAGCGACAGAGAGAGAGGAGAGATGAGCAAATTGGCAAAGAATAGGCTGGCAAAACCAGGAGAGACAGCTGATCCAAACAGGAGAGAGCTCTTGGACCACAGATCAACAGCTGGGAGGCCAGCATGGGACTGATCCAGACCCCCTGAATGTGAGAGTCAGTGAGGAGGCCTGGGCAACCTATGGGACCCTGAGCAGTGGAACAGTGTTTATCCCTCGAATACAAACAGACATCGTGTGTCCATAACACAAAGAGGGTTGCTCTCTCTGCCTGGACTCTTAGGGGAGTGTCTGGACCCTACCCTGAGTGAAATGACAGACTCTAGATATCCGCTATGTGGAAGGAATTGGCAATAGGGTGGGAGGATGGGGGGATGGGGGGTGCAGGAGGAGGGGAGGGAGAGGGAACTGGGATTGACATGTAAAACAAGCTATTTAAAATTAAAATAATAAAAAAATTTTAAAAAAAGAGCAAGGAGGGAGACTGAAAGATGCCATAGCTGCAATTACAGGGTTATAAGGAGATTGAGTAGCTGTGGGAGGGAAGCCTATGACTTAAGGGGAGTATAGAGTAGAGGAGGATGTGAGAAGAACTAGGATGGTAGCATGACTTTGAAATGTGTAACAAGTACTTGTGATAATGAGAGATCCTGGAGGCCAGTGTTCCCTTTGATATTCCAAAAGGCACCACACATAGCTGTCTGTCCCTTATGACAATGACAAGAGAAATGACCTCTCTTCTGATTCACAGTTTCCCGAGGAATGCTGGCTTTGAGCTAACCAACAGGTGTCAGTCTATGATCCAGGACTGCCTTTTGGAGTCTGGGAAATTGGAGTTTCCTTTGAACTTGACAAGTATGATATTAAGTTTTGAAAATTCTTACTCTGAATCCCCAATACTATTTTCATTAAAATATAAATAAAAAGAAGCAGTCTATTCTTTAGAAACATTCACATTTTACAGAAAAATAGTACAAGGAAAATGTCATCTTATTGTGACAGACTACTGTTCTATCAGATCTTTTTCAAAAATTGAGTTGTAATGACTCAACTATCAGCGGAGAAAGCAAAAATTTCTTTGTTAACACAGGATATCCAAATGCCACAATGCTAAGATGGTCTTCAACGTTATTCTTTCATATTTATGCATTACTGAGTTGGATGTGGTGATGCAAGACTCTAATATTAGCACTTGGGAGATACAAACAAGAGAATCTCTGATAGTTCCAATCCATAGTCTACACAGGGAATACCGGCACAGTCAGGGCTACAAAGAGGAGACCCTGTCCCAATAAGACAACATAGAATAGATTAAATTATATAAAATACATTTATATACCTTATTATTTCAACATTGTTTCAGTTCAGCCTATTAATCCACAATAGGAAACAAATATGATCCCTCTTTCCATCTCTCTGGGGAGCATGCTGTTTTTTCAGTTACCCCTGTTTCAAGTTCTTCATTGCACTCTGGTCTTAGTTCAGGGGTTGCATCATATAGGATTTCTTTTACTAACTCTAAACTT
Organism: Mesocricetus auratus; assembly: GCF_017639785.1. Lineage (NCBI taxonomy): Eukaryota > Metazoa > Chordata > Mammalia > Rodentia > Cricetidae > Mesocricetus > Mesocricetus auratus. Next base: position 9,060,027 of record NW_024429189.1, read on the forward strand.
GTCCCATATTATACACACTTTCTTATTACCATGGGTGCTTCCCCTAAGCAACATCTTTTATAGATCTAAAGACTCCTAACTATCTATCTCTTTGTTGTTTCTCCTGTTAGATGATTAGAAGAATGGGAATCTGCTTGCCAGATGAACCAGTTTATCTTGGGACACTGATGTCATTCAGAAGTAAATATTTGCATAAGGAATCAATCATCAGTACAGATCACATTTAGACTATTCCTTGTTCTCCTCAAGAACCTCAGAAACCCAGATGAAAAAGACAGTATTTAGAGGAGATAGCCATAGAAACAAGCTAACTACCTACATAATTTTATTGGTTATCCACTATATTCTCAAAGGGAATTGAAATTTAGAGTAAGTATAATGTAGTATACATGGATTACATTAATATCACTGTATGAGTATATTGAGTCACCTTTCATTTTTATGGCTTCAGACTGCAAATTGGCTCTTATGAGAACTGTATTAGGGTTTCTATTGCTATGGTAATATATGATGAACAAAAGCAATTTGGATAGGAAAATGTTTATTTCAGCTTATAATTTTCAGATCTCAGTCCTACATTGAAAAGATACAGGACAGAAACTCAAGGTAGAAACTGGAAGCAGGAACAGAAGTGGAGGCCTTAGAGAGGTGTTGCTTACTGGCTTGCTCTCAGGCTTGTTCAGTTTTTGCAATTAGCATAGTAAAAAATGTCTTTTATATACTTAAAGTTAGTATAGTCAGGAATCTCACTACATCCAAGGCTGCACCTGATAATCAGAACTCAGTGACATTACTTATTCCAGATAACCAGATTCAGAACTAGAACCCCACGCTGCCCACTACACAATTTAAGCAGGGACCAAGAGCAATGTTCTGCACCACACATCTGGAAAGATGCCACCTTGATCTGCCATGTAGCTGTAGAGTCTTCCCCAGGATCCTAGCCTTTGAGTCAGAGACTATTGTTAGAGACTGGACCTGGCCTTTAGTTAAGAGATGGGAGATAGTTTTAGGACAATAGTTAGGAACATAGTATGAACTTGGTGTTATGACCCTCAGCTTAAGATTTCTAATACCAAGTTCTCATATCTACTTCCTTGTGACAGTTTTCTTTATTATAGGACCCAGAACAGCAAGCAGTTTGGAGGTGGCAAGCACTGCCCATAATGATTTGGTCCCTCCCACATTAATCATCAGTCAAGAAAATGTACCATAGATTTGCCCACAGACCAGTCTGTTGGAACATTTTTTCAGTTGAGGTTCCTTCTTCAGAAATGACTGTAGCTTGTATCAAGTTAACAGAAAATTACTTATCACAAGAACCATACACATTTTATCTTCATAAAGACTATGAAGCTATTTTAAAAATTCCTGTAGTTTTACTTTCTTAGACTACAAAATATTCTTTCAAAATCCAGAACAAAAGAATATTATGCCTCTGAGAAATTAGTATAGCCCCTTGAGAAGCAAAATAAATTTGGTTATATTTCCTTGTTCTCCTTGGCCAAAGGATAATTTATTGACAGTGTTCAAGACAAATTATAACAACTATTAATAAATAAAAAATTAGAGGTAACACAATTTTTACCTTCTCATAATTCTGTTTAGATTATTAAAAATTAATCATAATCTACTTTTTTCCAACTGATTATCAGTTCTGACTGGAAAGTTTATGAGGAATTCTGAATTTAAATTGAATATTAAGTCCTAAATCTAACACTCAATATTAAGTATTCAGTACCAAAGTTGGTGAAAAAAAACTCAGAGACATTGTATGATGTTGACTGACGAACATTTGTGATACCCGAAATACCGTGGGATTGATCTCAATGAAATGTGAGCAAGAGGAGGCTCAATGGGAGGAAGAATCAATTATAAGATCAGATCTATGAATGATGATTGAATTTTCATGGATCTCCTAGTTTGAACATCTTCATGTCTCTAACAATGTGACAAAAGGAAGAACAAAACAAGACAAAAAGAACACTACCCTTTGTGGTTGACTAATGATGACACTGGATAATTAAAGTAAGGTACTTACTAGTCCTCAAATATTTTAAAACAGGAACCTTGCAAAATTGATTGAGGGAGAAAACATTTGCTTTTCTAGCCAGTCTGGTAGCTGAAACCCACATGAAGGTGGAATAAGAGAACTGACCTCACAAAATTGTTCTCTGGTCTCCACATACTAACTATGGCCCACATACACCCACAGTCACACCTATGTATCATATTCATCTATGCATGAAATTCACAATAATAATAATTTAAAGAGTAACTCTATTAAAAACTTTTTGTTTAATTTTATGCCAGCATTGTCACTCTTACTGGGTTGCTTTAAGACAGTCTTGCTATATGGCTTCAGTGGGTCTTTCCACAAGTCATTAGAAAGGGTATGCTGGCCTTGAACTCATGGTAGTTCTCCTGAGTGCTGTGTCTAGAGATGTAACCAGATATCTCACTAGACGTTTAATTTTAAAAGTTTTAAATTAAAAGAAAAGTGGAATATAAATGTTCATATGCCTACACCTAATTTTCACTATTACTGACAGCTTATATCTGTACGGTGTTCTGTTCTCATTTAATAAACAAGTTCTGACATTATCTTCAGACAAAGCAAATCTTTTTTTTCCTATTGTCTTCTGACCCAGTCCCCCACTCAGGAACATATTACACATTTCTGCTGGATCTCTAGCTCCTCTTGACTGTAATTTTGCCAAGATTTCTACTTGCTGACCTCTATATTATGAGGGGCACAAGTCAGCTGTGTAGTAGAATACCTCCCAAACAATATTTGTATATGGGTTTTCCTCACAACTGAACTGGGGCTGTGTGCTTTGTGGGGAAAGACAATGCAGAAATAGTGTCATTTGTCCAAATGCTCAAGATCTATTGTCATCCTAATATCAGGAATCTGACTTTGCTCACCTGGCTGGTGTCTGTTTGATTTTTCTCGACTACATGTTTGTATTTTCCCTTTTTCATAACCGTGCTTTTACCAAAATCAAGTCTCCTTGCATAGTCCACATTTAAGAATTGAGGAATTATTTCTTCTCTTTGGTAGAGTGTTTACATAAATTACTTGAAATTCTTTTACATGTGATATTTTTCTGTTCTCCATTGGTTTATTATTCACTAATTTCTATTGGCAAGATCATCTGAGTATATACTTTATACTTTAGTTATTATGCAATACTAATTTATTTTTACATTATTCTCATCTTGATCATTCTATGCTCTTTCAGTTGGCTTTGTCCTTTCAAGACAATGCTATCATAGAGGGTTTGGGTCAGGAACTATTTAGTTTTATTCAAATACATCCTTACAAATACACTTTTAGCATTATAAGATACTTCAAGCTTATGTTTCAAGATTTTTATGTCCAAGTTCTATAATCAACCATTTCCTTGATTGTATTTAATGAAAAACAGAATTAGCTGGATTCAGAGTCCAGAGTGCTAAAGACCCCCTGAATCTGGGTGTCAGTGAGGAGGCCTACGGAATCTATTGAGCCTTGGGCAGCAGATCAGTACCCATCCCAAGTATACACACGGACTTTGGACTCCCATAGAACAATGTGAGGTGCACTCTCACCCGAACTCTTGGGGAAGGGTCTAGGCCCTGCTCTATATGAAATGACAGACTATGCACACCCCCATGGAGGGCCTCACCCTCCCTGGGGAAATGAGGGGATAACGGGGGGGGGGGGCTCGGGAGGAAGGGAGGGAATGGGAGAGGGACCTGGAACTGACTTGTGAAGCAACCTTGTTTTTTATCCAAATTTAAACTGGAAAATAAAATTAAAAAAAAAAGAAAAACAGAATTAGCAAACAAAATTTGTATTTAAGAGTGCTCACTGTTACTGAGGCATGGGTTTGTTTGGTTGGTTGGTTGTTTTTTGTTGTTGCTGTTTTGTTTTGTTTTCTAAGCCATCTCAGCAGGCAAAGCACAAAAACATAACTCCATGCAAGGGAGCATGCATGGGTTTTGCCCTTAGTGTTAGACTCTTCTCATTTATAAAGTTACTTAGGTCAGCAACATTCTTTTCCTCTTCAATTGAATTTTTTGTCATGTTAGGAATGTGGTTTTCTGTATTTCTTTTTTTTTCATAGTCTATGTTCTAGTATAGAATTCTTTAGCTTCTTACTAGTGTTTCTTATAAATTCATATACATCTGTGCTTCTCAACCTTGCTATTGCTGTGACCCTTTAGAACAGTTCCACGTTTGGTGACTCCCAATCATAACTGAAATGCAATGTAAATATCTGATATGCAGAATGGTCTTAGGTAACCCCTAGAGGGCTTATGACCCACAGGTTGAGAATCACTGATATACATCAAGGCTCAGTTTTTATGTTTGAAAATTATATGGGATTTCACAAGGTCCAGGCTCTTAAATGTTGCAGTCTCACCATAAAAAAGAGAGTAGTTTACACTAAAAGTTCATGCATTGCTTTTCTGATAACAATTTCCTGGCAAACCGCAAGTTTTTCATTATTTCTACAGTTTTGCCTTTTCCAGAATGTGATGCAATTACAGAAAAAATTTGGCATCTTTTACTTATGAATATGCATTAAGGTTCATTTCATATGTTTATATCTTTATAATGGAATATTGGTTCACTCAAAGTTTAATCACTGAATAACATTGCATTCCATTGCATGAGTACACAATAGTTGATTTATTTGTACATCTATTTATCAAGAGACAGTTTTTTATCCTTATAATTATAGTAAATACAAAAACTATTTTGGTGTAGAATTTAGTGGGGAAATTGTTGTGGAGAATCGTGTAACTCTTGAGATTAGACCAGTCTGCAACATATAGAAAAACATTCAAATACAAAGAAACTTGGAGACAAGTCTTTAGACTTTTTGTGTAAATGCCTAGGAGTTCAAAATAAGATAAAACTATACTTAGCTGCGTGAAAACTAATAAATTGTTATTCGAATGTGAGAGTGCTTTTTGTATTCCTATGAACAATGGCATTTTCAGTTTGGGGGTTCTAATGGTTTGTTGTGTATATTGTAATTTAAAGTGACTTGCCATTTCCTTTAGATTTTCCAATTTTGTGGAGTACAGGTTTTCAAAGTAAGACCTGAAAATTCTCAGAATTTCCTCATTGTCTGATGTTATGTCCCCCTTTTCATTTCTGATCTTGTTAATTTGCATGTTCACCCTCTGCCTTTTGGTAAGTTTGAATAAAGGTTTGTCTGTCTTGCTGATTTTTTTTGAAGAACCAACTCTTCGCTACCTTGATTTTTTTGTACCATTTTCCTAGTTTCTACTTTATTAATTTCAGCCCTCAATGTGATTATTTCCTGGCATCTCCTTCTCCAGGGTGAGTTTGGTTCTTTTTGTTCTAGAGGTTTCAGTTGTGCTGTTAATTCTCTACTGTGACTATTCTCCAGTTTCTTCATGTGGGCACTTAGTGCTATGAACTTTCCTCTTAGTACTGCTTTCAAAGTATCCCATAAGTTTGGGTATGTTGTGTCTTCATTCTCATTGAATTCTAAGAAGTCTTTAATTTCTTTTTTTAATTTCTTCCTTGAGCCAGGAATGGTGCAATTTCTCATTGTTCAATTTCCATGAGAGGGTAAGTTTTCTGCAATTTGTGTTGTTGTTGAATTCTAACTTTAAAGCATGGTGATCTAATAAGATACAGGGGGTTATTCCAATTTTTTTGTGCCAGTTGAGGTCTCATCTTCTTCAGTTTTCCTTAAGCCATGAGGGGAGGGATTGATAGAGATATCTCATTTAGGGATTAGTGTTTCAAAGTCTTTCACTGAATCATAATGTCAGGCTGTGGGTCTACATTTATTTACATATTCTATAGGAGGGGAAAACTTATCTGGTGATATCAGAGCAATACATCAATGTAGAAGTATAGCAGAATGCCATTAGGAATCTCTTTATTGCTATGTACCTTTAGTATTTCGTTTTATACTAGATCCCTGGGCTATCTAATTTCAGTTTCTTTGTCAGCCAAGCAGTGATGGCATAGGTTGCACCTTGTTGTGTGGTCTTTAGTCAAAACAGATAATGCAGATATTAGATAGTTACTCCCACAACCTTTGTCTCACCATTGCACTAATATATCTTGCAGGTAGGACACCATTGCAGATCAAAGGTTTATGGCTAAGTTGGTATTTATCATTCTCCTTTAATAGCCTGTAGAGTACCTCTACCATAGATGCTAGCACTCATATGCTAGGCTCTATGTATGTACTAGCTTGACTTTCTGTGGTCAATGAGTTGTATAGGTATTGTCTCAAGCCATGCTGTATTGCCATTAGTTTTTGTAGAGCAATCTATTATCTTCTAAATAGCTTAAGCTATTTAGGGGATCCAACTGGACCCACTTGCCCAGCAACTCAATTAGATATAAGCCCATCCTGGTAGAAGATGCTTCATTTGATGACAAGAGATAGCCAGTGGGTCTTGTGGACCATACCAGCTGACAAAGTTTTCAGTCAGATTAGGTGCAATGAAATTATAGGGAAGAGTAATTATTTCATTCCTTGGTTCAAGACAAACACTTGAATTCCCTTGGTCAAACAAGTTTATGGAATAAGAACAGTCATATGATGAGAATTGGTTCTTCATTTGAAAGCATCCTTTTGACCAACACTTGAGAACCATAATGGTCCAAAACTTTTGTCTAAACTCTTTCCCTCTGCCCCAAGTTTCACCCCCATCTGAGCCTACCCAACCCTACCTATGTTGTGTCCATTTTCAAGTAATTCTTTCATTTCTAACGTCCTAAAACATTCTCTGGATACCTATTGAGTCATTTTTGCTCCTTGCTGTCCCTCTCTATAAACTCATAAGACTGTCAGTGCGTCTTAGCCATAAGGTTGACTAGATACTCATTCTGATCCGGGTCTTCACCAGTCAGAGGCTATAGCACACATTAGGCCACATTAATGCACCAAATGTTTCCAATGCTATTTGCCAAATTTCTCTGGCGTTTTAAAATTTCTTTGATTTATGAGTACATTGGCTATGCCTCCTGCTGGCTTCAAGCAAGAGGGAATATATATTCTGTAGCAAAAAAAAATGAGTGTTATTCTGGGAGAGGATGTTGTGAGTCGGAAGGGGTTTCCTGTGCCATTTGATTTTGACAAAGTAGGATCCTGTCTTGGGTTTTGGTTGCAAACTAAATCTTCTTCCACCCCCAAAGTTCACTAAAATAAAGTTGCTAAAGAGATTTTTTTCAGGTCTATTGAAGACACAGGATTATTTCTCAAAGGTTCTGACTGAAGTATATATTTAAAGTTATACCTTTCACCATATACATCCAAATGTATGCACTATCCGAAGATTAAAAAGAGGGTTGGCAGATTCAGCTAAAAGGAAACCTAAAGGTTCTGAGAGTTTAAAAAAATGGAAAGATAGGAGTTGAAAGCTAATCGTATAATTGTAAGTGCAGAGAGGATGTCAAAAGATTAATGCAAAACATAAAGGGCCATTGCATTTCAGAGAATACACAGAAAGATAGAACATCTAAAATCCAGAGTATCATATAGTGTTGGCACACTTGGATACTTTCTTTCCTGATTAGAAAAAGTATGTATCTGTTAACAATAATAATATTAATGTTATTTTTAGATATAAAGTAAATTGAGAAGCAATCAAGACAATATGAATGTTGAGAGAATAAGTTCAGCAGGAATTTCTGTTGGAGATAACATTAAACAGATTCAGAACTGAATGAGAAGGAAGAAAGGAGCAAATGTGACAAGAGCCACAGTTCTTTGCTCTTTCAAGATATACCTACTTGCTTATTCATGGACTATATGGACAGTAAACCTGGAGCTCTGTATCAGCAATACTCACCTGGGAGGATCTTACACAATCAGAATTTGTGATATATTCCGTATACTTAAAGGAACCAAATTTCACACCAATCCTGACTCATCACTCACCATGATTCACATGCTATGCAAAAAGGCTCAGAGTCACAATACAATATTAGCACTTCATTGAAGACATCTTATCTAAGAACTCATTAAGTATTGCTTATGTTTCAATTCACCTCATAAGAAATCGAAAGACATATCAAAATGAAGAATCATTTGTTCTATGTGTTTTTCTCATGTTGATTCCAGTCCCCTTACATAAATGTGACATGGTACGTGGAAATGACTTACCATAGCGTAATGATGTTTTTTTCTACAACCCAGAGGTACAACTATTGCTGGAAGAAATTTCAAGTTTCTTCTCTAACAGTTCAAATAAGAGTTCATCAGATTAAACTGTGAGCCCTGTCGCACTTAAACCATTACAATCTACAAATGACAGTATTCACTAGAAAGGGTATTGCCCTCTCATCTATTAGATACATGCTAATTTAGTACACTCCATCCTTATATTACTCTGTGTCTACTTCCACATACATTGGAGAGTTGTAAATGGTTCATTATTATTAGAGAGCTGCAGCAGCAATGTTTTTAATCCCAGTACTCGGGAGGCAGAGGCAGGTGGATCTCTGTGAGTTTCAGGCCAGCCTGGTCTACAGAGTGAGTTCCAGGACAGCCAAGAAACTCTGTCTTGAAAAACAAAAGGAAGAAAGAAGGAAGGAAAGAAAGAAAAGAAAGAAAGAAGGAAAGAAAGAAAGAGAGAAAGATAGAAAGAGAAGAAAAGAAGCTGCAGCACTTACAGATATAGGTAACATAATGACTACTGGATATCGTCTAATTTTTTAAAGTATTTAGAGTCATTCATGAAATATCTTAGTTAACCCCAAATAAAAATCTGATATATGATGTTTGGAATTTGAAAAGATAATACATTAAGCTACACTAAGAAAAAATTATTCTTAGTACATAAATAACAGTAAATTTGAAACTATCACATCATGAAAAGTATGAAAATAAATAAGAAAATTAATGCAGATTAACCTTAAGATAACAGAGTGACATACTAGACCAAATATTTTGATCATAAATTTAAAATTATTCACTGCTTAAGTCATTTTAAAATTATTATTGATGGCATGTTCTATCAAACAATTGGATCTAATCTTTAACAGTATTTATTTACTATATTAACTAATCTCTCTAGTCTTTTAAACATCACTAAATATGACAATTGCATGACGTATACTATAAACATGCAAGTTAAGAAAAAGACAATATTACACATTATAAACAAGATGCAGGATATTCTTCCAAAATATTACCAATCCTTTTTTTCTAGTCTCTATTTTTGCTTTTGTTAGAAGCCATCTAACAAATCCTGAAAGAATTAGGCAGAGTACATAACCTAAGCATGGAAGACTTGTCCCAATAGAATCTAGTACCATATTTTCAAAGACAAGACATGTTTTCCTATATAAATTTTGAGCACTTCAACAAGGAAGCTCCGGGTACACCTGAAGGCACAGCGGAAAACTGGAACAGAATTAACAGACCACCCAAATGACTTCTCTATAATCTATCAGAAGGAGCATCTATGCCCTAAATCATAAACTATCAGGGGCTTTATTGAACAATTTATTTCAGTAATTCATTACTTAACTTTCACTCATGAATCTATGTGATAGATGGCCTGTACTGTTACAGAGAGTGATATCCATATTTTCTGTATTCATATATTTTGCTTAAGTGGAACAGACAAAGATGAACATCTACAATTTCAGTATCATAAGTGTAATGGTGATGCAATGAAGAGAGTACACAGACCAGAGTGAAGAATTTATGTTGTTCACTTACTTCTGTATTGCACTATCTTCCCTAGCTTATAAGACTCAAAAAGGTAACAAAACAGAAGGAGCCCATGAAACTTAGAAGTGTAGAAGGCAGGAAAATCTTTGGCAGTTAAAACATTCACAAGGCCTGTGCTCTCAGCTACATAAAAGCAAAATTTACTAGTGTAAACAATCATGCAAGGAAACTTCTGTGTAGTAAAGCATGATGGGAAGCATGATAAATTAAACTGTGTTTAAGGCAACCATGTTCCAGCAAGTAATAACAGTAAGCTCATTGGTTCACCAATGGAGGGATCATGTATTTGTTTTGCCATCAGTACCATATCTGGGGAATAGATATTTATTCATAGCTCTCTAAAAAAGAAATCATGCAAAAAAGTAGTGATCAGTGACTCCTAATTATAGTGTGCTACATTAATAGATCAGTGCCTTGTTCAGCCATCACCACAGATGATCCCCACTTCAGAAGATGGGAACAAACTCAGAGAACCACAGGCAGACATTACAGAGAGGAGGGAGAAGGATAATGACTGAGTGAGTGAGCGACAGAGTATGTGTGTGTGTGTGTGTGTGTGTGTGTGTGTGTGTGTGTATGTGTGTGTGTGTGAGAGAGAGAGAGAGAGAGAGAGAGAGAGAGAGAGCTCTAAATTGGAATCTCCATCAAATTCCTCCTCTCAGTGCTCATAGAATGCCACAGAAGAAGAAGCAGAAAGAGTGTGTAGGAACCAGAAGGGGTGGAGGACACCATCAACAAGGCCTTCTAAATCAACTGAGCCAAGGTCATATGAACTCAGAGAATGAAGCAGCAAGCACAGGCCCTGCACAGGTCTGCACCAGGTCATCTAAGCTTTTAGTAGAGTATTTTATGGGACTCCTGAATAAGAGAATGAGTGGGTCTCTGAGTCTTGTGCCTTCTATTGGGCCTTTTTCCTTCTGTTGGTTTGCCTTGTCCAACTTCTATTTGATCATCTGATTTTACCTTACTATATTTTACTTTGTTATCTCTTAAAAAGCCTGTTCTTTTCTAATGAGAGACAGAAAGAGTGTGGATTCAAATTAAAAGGTGTAAAGGGGGGGATGACTTGGAGCGTTAGAGGCAGGGAAATTGTAATAAGGATATATTGCATGAGAAAATAATCTATTTTCAATAAAGGCAGAAAGAGAGTTCATGTAATGGGTCCACATACCTTTGTAGTTGTAGGCTGTATATGAGGGAGAAGCTTTTCATGACTGGGGGTATTTGCTTTCCTGAATCTGGAACTTCCCCTAAGAAAGCCTCTTATTTCACTCACCAGCATCTGGAGTGCATAAGTACCATGAATTCGTTATACCAAATGTTATTGAAAAGACAAGATTTTACAAGAGTTTCCAAAGGTGATATCTATTTCCTTGTGCCTTACCATAAGCCCAGACAAGGTTGGAAGGTTTTGGGAATTAGTCCTTCTGCAGTTGTTTTGGTGTTCCATTGATCAATATTTGGGAATTACTGAATTCCAACACCTGAACATTCAGAAGTAAATAAGAGGTATCCATACACAGGAATAAAAATTAGTTCATCAAGTTAGCCACTAGGTACACTGGGATAGCAATAGAGAAAAATCTGGCAAACAAAATATTCCCAAAGCATATGACATAAAGCATTTATAAACATTCACAGTGAAGAGCTGTACAATGTTAAACTCTGCTCATAGGTAAATATAAAAAGAGAAACATTTGAAACTTCTGTTCTTTAAAGAAGGGTACAAGATTTACCAAGAAAAAATTCTTTCCTTAGAATGTATTACAAGGACAATTTTAGCATGTTTTCCTACAAAAACTACTTAGTAGTAAATGAATGGAAACACAAGTACTGTCAATAAATACTGTACAGTGGCCATTTTCTAATAATACACTAACAAATAATGGCTTATTTGCTGATTTATATAGGTAAGCTAACATGCTATCTGTGTTATATACATATGCACATATGTGTGTTATATCACATACACATGCACACACACAAGCACACACACACAAACACACACACACACACACACACACACACACACACACGACAAAGATGAATTGCCCTGCCCACAGCATCCCCTGTCGTATTCACTCTGAGGGGCAACAGGCTCATCCTTGATATAAAAGAACTAAAGTAAACCTCTATGGTTCTCATACTTTTTCCTATTGAATAAGATCATTTGTTATGCATAAATATAATTTTGTGAAAGTAAATTTCAAATTTCCACCCCATCAGAAACTGTTTACTTTCATATTAACATGTTTATCTGTAAGAGTTACGACTAAACACTCACAGAAAACATTCATAGATGCATATTCTTACTAAAATGATTTTTCTTTAAATAAAAAATATGATTAAAAGTATACTCTAAATATAGAAGGACATAATTCACATCACTTATAAAAATAATTTACCATTTACTTTTAGGCAAACTACAGAACCTCTAACTTTTAAGGGAACTGTAAGTGAGCTCCTTAGAGGCAAATATAGCAATCATAATGAGACTTTTAAGCCTAAAATACAATGAATAAAAACAGGTTGCAAATTAAAATCTTCCAGTTTTGATATCCACAATAGAACCTGAGTTTGTTGTGAATGCTTTGGCACATACTCTTCCACTGTCTTTTAATTGTAACAAATGTACTTGCCAAATGTTTGATTTATTTTTCATGTTTCCATGAACCAACCAGTATTCATGATTGCTACTTTCAGTTTTATTTGCTGTCTTCAAAAAGTAATTTTTCTCACTGCTGTATTTTAACATATGGGAATCATAAGACTTTATTAAAACTTTCTGACTATCAACTGCTAAGATCATATGATAAGTATAAAGGTAGAGACTATTGGGGAATAGTCTTCATTCATTTTTATTAAAAACAAAATTTTGTCAGAGGTGTGTGTACTGAGCACAGAGCCAAACAGAGTTGGCATTCAAAAGTACTGGTTGAATTTAAGAGAACTAAAGAAATTTCATGGTGTTAGAAGAACAGAAATAAAAATGCTTTTGCAAACAAAATGTGTGTGATGTACTCGTTTTCTTTCCAAAGAGGTCAATTGTTTTTCTGCTTCCTAGCCCAAAGGTATATCCAGAGATTCTCAGGTAGGACACTTTCACTACCTTGGGGACACTTGATAACACTTGGAAACATCTGTGGCTGTCCCATTGGAGTGTGGCTATTAGCCTCTAAGGATTAAAGGCCAGGGGTCTGTTTAGCACTTAAATTGGTTATATTCTATTGCTGTGATTAAAATAAAAATGACCAGAAGTTACTTGGGGAGGATTGGTGTATTTCATCTTATATTTTACATCACAGTCTATCATTGAGGGAAATTGGGGAGGAAACTCAAAACAGGAACTCAGAGTCAGAAACTTAAGCAGAGACCCTGGTAGTATGCTGCATGCTGGTTTGCTCAGCAAAGGTTGCTCAGTCTGCTTTCTTATAAAACTCAGGATCATCGGCTCAGGTGTGTCATAACCCACAGTGGCCTGGGCCCAACTTTAATCCTTGATAAAAAAAAATACCACATGGTCATACCTCCAGCTCAGTATAAGGGGGGCAGTTCCTCAGATGAGGTTCTCTGTTCCAAGAAAACACTGGTTTGTGTCAAGCTGACAACAATTTTGCAGCACAGCAACCTTCAAAACACAGAATAAAGCAAAACAAATGACTATCCCACAGCGAATAATGACCGTGCTCATAGTTTTGATGGCCCAAGAGCCTTTAGACAAGCTTGGCCACATGACTTTAGGAGAGTTCACTGCCTCATGAAAAAGTCTGTTTGACAAACATATTCTTCACTAAGTAGACACTTGGGTATGAAATTTATAGAATAGTAAACACTTGTGAAATCCCAGCATAAAAATAGTGTGCTTTCAGATCAAAATGGGGACTTCTGTGTCTGCCTTTTTCTTGTGATAATTTTAAATGCTTTCTAATATAGCCAAGCACAGAAGAAGTGATAATTACATTTATATACTAAAGTTTTGGTGGTTGCATCATTTTAGTCCTTCAAATACTTGGTAACCTTTAAGACTTCCTGTTTATCTTTATCGATTAAGATTAGACGTCTTCTATTAACTACCTGATATATAAGCTAAGGAGTCTGTCATGTTTTGCTAATTCACCTTATACAATCCTTTTCCTTCCACATTTGACATTTTCATGTGTATTTATGTTATACTCTTTAAACCGTTTGTTAATAATGCAGGGTTTATAAGCAGCAGCATTTTAAAGACTGACACAGTACTGGTGCATGGCACTGTTGGGCCACACAGTGACTGCATTAGAAAGGGAAAAGGAAATGACTTGCTTTCCTGGGTCAGAGGTCTACACATACTGAGACTTGACTGCAACTGTCCCTCATTGCCCCTGTGCCCTGCCTTCTTTTCTTGCTTTGAAATGTTTTTGAAGATTTTCGGCATGGGAAAAAAATCTATTCCTTGTAGAACTTTGTGATCCCCAAGTATCGTTTTTGCTTTCTTCAACTTCTCTTCCTTTCTTTAACTTCTCTCCCTCTTTGCCCTCTTCCTTGTCCCTTAATAGTTAATGTGATTCTTAGTTCAATATATCTCTCCACTCAAAATATTAATACTTCTAACATCCAGTGTGATTAATTAGATTTACTGTGTTGTCACTGCTTTAATGTATTTCTTTGAAAGCTCTTAACACTTCCTATTTCATCATTAAAGTGCAAAAATGAGGTCTTTTATTTTATTTTGTCTTTTAAATACTATTCATTTTGTAAACTGAAATATAGTCACATTGGTTTCCCTCTTCCTTTTTCTCCCTCCAACCATTCTTTTGCATGTCCCTTGCTCTGTTTCAAATTCATGGTCACTGTTTCTTTAATTGCTATTGCACAGTATGTGTGTGTGTGTGTGTATGTGTGTGTGTGTGTGTTTTCCTAAGTATATAAATAAATAAATAAATAAATACCTATTCAGTCTATATAACAGGTATGTAAATGATTTTATGGCTGACCATTTAAGATTATATAATCAATTTGGGAGCTCTTCTTCAGGGAAGACATTTCTCCACTTCTTTGTCTAGGGTTGGGTTTCCATACACTTTACCCAAAGCATCTTAACAAGTCTCTTACTGTATTTGGTCATGTCTTGTTTAGTCACCCATGTTGGGTGACAAGACAAGCTTCATGAACATAGCTTCTCTTACATTTCTAGAAGATAAATTCTCCCACACAAAACTTCCTGTTTCACTCTTAAATCTTTTCATCCCCTCTCCCACTAGGATTCCTGAATATAAGTACAGAAATTGTGACACAGTTGTATTGGGTGGAGCTGGGTCAGTCATTTGTTCTCTTCAGTCTGACTGCTTATGGTTTTCTGTAATTGTCTCTAACTGCTGAAAGGTAAAGTTTCCTTGTGAGCTCAGACCTATTCTGATCTATGAGTATAAGGATGAACATTTAGAATCTAGTTAATAATTATCTTCTTTTAGCAAAGCAACTATTGGAGGTTCTGCTCCAAGATCTGTGAGTTCACTATGCCCCAATAGTTTAGTAGTTGGCAAGGATTACGGTACTAGTATGATTTCCCTCTAGTTGAGCAGACTTGGAGTCCAAATAGAGAGCTACTATTTATGCCACTTTTGTACCTTAGTGATGTCATTACCATGATGGTCATTCTCTTAGTTAGGGCTTCCATTGCTGTGAAAAGACACCATGACCACAACAACTCTTATTAAAAATAAAAAACAAAAAACATTTAACTGAGGAGGCAGTTTACATTTTCAGAGGTTTAGTCCATTATTATTATTGCTGGAAGCATAGCACTAGCGAATGGGCTGCTATATATTGACGAACAGACAACAGGAAGTGATCTGTCTTACTGGACTTGCTTTAACCATATATGAGACCTCAAAGCCCACCCCCACAATGACACACTTCTTCCAGCAAGACCACACCTAAACCAACAAGGCCACACCTCTCTATAGCGTCATTCCTTTTTGGGATCATTTTCCTTCAAACCCCTCCCTACCCTCCCCAAACGCTTGTAGCCATATCATAATGTAAAACTGTATTCAGACCAACTTCAAAAAGTCCCCGATTGTCTCATATAATAGTCTGAAACATATTTAAAAGTATAAAGTGTAAAGTCTCTTCTGAGATTCACACAATCTTCTTTTTTTTTTGGTTTTTTGAGACAGGGTTTCTCTGTATTGTTTTGTAGGCTGTCCTGGAACTTGCTCTGTAGACCATGCTGGCCTTGAACTCACTGAGATCCACCTGCCTCTGCCTCCCGACTGCTGGATTAAAGGTGTGTGCCACCAACGTCCTGCTATCATGCAATCTTTGAACTGCAATCCTTCTAAAATTAAAATAAAAAAGCAGATCACATACCTCAAAATATAATGATACATTATATGTATTACCATTCCAAAACATATGGAAGGAAGCAAAATGAGGAAATACTGGACCAAAGCAAGACCAAAAAACCAGCTGGGCAAACTCCAATATCTGCATCTCCATGTCTGATATCTTTAGATCTCCAGCTCCTTTCAGCTTTGTTGACTGCAACATACTTCTTTCTCTTGGGCTGTTTTCACTCCCTGTTAGCAGCTTTCCAAGACTCTGACATCTCTAACATCTTGGTGTCTCCAAGGAAATACAGGCTTCTCCTTCACAGCTTCAAGCAATGACTGTCTAACCCTCCATTCAGGAACACCCCTGATCATGGTTTGCCTCAGTGGCCTTGAAAATGGAGGCAGATTCCATAACCTATTTCTTCTATCCTTATCGCTAAAGCCAGAACCATGTTGGCTGAAGCTGCCAACAGCTGCTTGCTGGGGCTGAAATATGGCCTCCTGATTCGATTACATCTTCATCAGCTTTCTATCTTTCACTACCTAAAATTGGCTGTTCTGGAACTTTTTCAGTATTTCAGGCCAGCCTCAAACGCAGAGATCTGCCAACCTCTGCCTTCTCCATGCTGAGATTAAAGGTGTATACTACCACACCCAGCACTTCGCTTTTTCTTTAATTCCCTTTCGAAAGTTAGAAACTCAGCTGGGAGGATCTTGCCCTGAAGTCACCAGTCCCTTTATTCCATTTCTTAATCTGTTTATCTCCTTGAACACAGGACTTGTCCCATTTCACTTTTTGGTGTCCTTTCTCCTTAAATCTTATATTTTGTATTTTACAATGCTTAGCTTGCTTCTTTTCATTATAAATCTTCATTAGATATCCATACAATAGAGTCTATACTAGACAGTTTGAGATTTCCTTTGCCAACAGAATTAATCCAAAACTCTTCACTTTTGCCTCAGGTAGATAAGGGCAAAAAGCAGTTACATTCTTCACCCAAATTTCACAAGAATGGCTTCTAGGAAACACTAAAATTCTTCTCCTCTGAAACCTCTTGATTCAGCCCCAAACAGTTCAAATCATTATCAGCACCATTATAAAGAGACACAATGACCATGACAATTCTTATAAAGGAAAACATTAAATTGAGGTGGTGGCTGACAATTTCAGAAGTTCAGTCCATTATCGTTATGACAGGGAGTATGGCAGTGAGCAGGCACACATGGTCCTCCTGGCTACATCTTGATCAGAAGGCAACAGGCAGTGGAGTGTACTCTCTCAGTGTCACTCTGAGGGAAGCTTGAACAAATGATACCTCAAAGTCTACCTCCACAGTGACATACCTCCTCCAACAAGCCATACCTCCTAATAGTGCCATTCCTTTTAAGGACCATTTACATTTAAGCTGCCGAAGATAGCCACACCCGCTGTTTCTGTGCCACCTGTGTCCCAGCACATGTTATAAGTAGGACAAATTTTTATGTGGTTGGGTTGTTGTCACAATCCCTCCACTGGAAGTCTTGTCTGGTTACAGGTGATGGTCAGTTCAGGCTACATATCTCCTATTGCTAGGAGTCTTGATGTGGGTCACCCATGCAGATTCTGGGGAGTTTTCATTGCACTAAGTTTCTACCTCATTGTGAAATATCCATTTTTCCAGTCATCTCTTCCCATACTCTCCCCTCACTCCACTCCCTCCTGATCCCTCAAGTTCCATTTGTTTGGGAGTTGGTGTTTCTTTTTCTCTGAAAGCCTACTGAAGTTACTGGTGATCTCTGTTGCACATGCCAAATTCTGAGCAGAATACCAGGCTGACTTGTATGGAAGGCTGGAATCTGTCTCCTCTAAAGTTATTTGTAAAGCTTTGTAGATGGAAGTTTCTGTCCTGCCCTGTCCTGCAGCCTTTCAGGACCAAATAAACTCAAGGGGTTTATATTAATTATAAACTGTATGGCCTATTGCTCAGGCTTATTACTACCAAACTGTTACAACTTAAATTAACTCGTAATTCTTATCTATGTCTAGTCACGTGGCTTCGTAACTTTTCTCTGTAAGGCATTCTCAACTGTAATGCTAGCCCTGTGTCCAGCTGGTAAATGCATCTCTGCCTCTCCCCTTCCCAGAATTCTCCTACTCTGGTAACCCCACTTATCCTTGCTGCCAGGCTACTGGACAATCAGTGTTTTATTAAACTGATACAAGTGGTAAATCTTTGCTGTGTACAAGAGCATTATCCCCTGTCAGCGGTTCTTTTCACTTGAAGTGAAAATTGTAAGTTCTCTAATAGAAACAAAAACCGGTACTTGTGGAATGGTCAGTTTCTTCAAGGAGGCCCTTAGAGGCCATTGTGTGAGACGCTTGGCATACTCAACTACCAGGGAGTGGAACTGTTTGAAAGGATTATAAGTACTGTGAGAAGTGGCTTTGTTGTAGTATGACCTTGTTGGAGAAAGTGTGTTACCAGGTTTGAGCTTTGAGGTTTCAAAAGCCCACCCCAAGCCCAGAGTCTCTCTCTTGGTCTGCAGATCAGGATGCAGCTCTCAGGCTACTACAGTGCCATGCTCCCAGCCATGATAATGGAGCAGAGACTCTGAAACAGCCAACACCCCAGTTAAATACTTTCTTTCATAAGAGTGTCCATGCAATAGAACAGTGACTAATACACTGTGTATGTGAAGCTAAAGTCTTAATGGAGAGTCTGAGACGTTGGAGATTGAAGGAGAGTAGTAATATTGAGTGTGGTTAACCCAAGAGAGACTATGTGTGCTGTGGGTCACAAATAGAGGGGACTGAGGCTGCCCAAGACCTTTGGGTTTCATGACAAACCCCAGATATTGAACACAGAACTACAGGATGTAGTGTTTTCTCTGCTGGATTTGACTCTACTTTGATGTTCTCATTACTTCCTGAGTCCTGTCTCTTCCTTTTTTGAATAAAAATGCATGTTTTCGGCATCATACATTGGAATTATATATAGAAGTATGTAAGGTGGTTTTTATTTTATAGTAACTCACAGCTAAGAAACAGTACTTTTAAAGTGTTTTGACTAGGACTTTTTAAAGCTAAACGGAATGCACTTTAAATTATAACGTTGTTGTGAGTGGAGACAAGGTGCGGAAGACAATGGCTTAAAAAGTGATGTGTTTCCAGTCCTGGTACACGCCTTTCGATCTACAGCGGTGGTCTGCCTGCATGATATGCTGGTGCAATTGTAGCCCAAGCGTTGTGGAAGTAACCAACACTATTTGATTGCATTTAAGGCTCATTTCATGAAATGAAACCCATGCCTAACACTGCTCTGGTGCCAAGAACTGGAGACAGGCTAGGCCATGAGCCTAAGGGGGAAACCAAATGCTATTGTTCTGCTAAAGGACATAGCAACAAAGTGGCTCCTCATGATGTTCTGCTATACCCCTAAACCAATGTCTCAGTAAGCCATCATTTAAGAAGTTTTCTCCTGAAGTAGATGGGAACTAACTAACACAGAGACCCACAGCTGGATAATGTCTAGAAAGAAAGAAATCTCAGAACATTCAGTCTTATTTTTTTTTATCGAGACAGGGTTTCTCTGTGTAGTCCTAGCTGTTCCTGGAACTTACTTTGTAGACCAGGCTGACCTCGAACTCACCAAGATCTACCTGCCTCTACCATCCAAGTGCTGATATTAAAGGTGTGAGCCGCCACCCCCTGGCTGAATATTCAGCCCTAAATGGGATGTCTTCATCATATTTCTCAACTCAGGTCTCATGTAGTTTCAGAAGGGCAAGTGAGAAATATTGTAAGAGGGGATGGATGACACTAAGGAAACAGTGTCTCCTAGATGCAACAGGACTGACACACACATGAACTCACAGGTACTGTGACAGCATTTATGTAATCTGCACAATCCAAACCAGAGTACCATCACTGAAATGAAGAAGTACCCATCCATACCCAAGAATATATCTCTAATTAACGATCATTTACAAACCAAAAACTAGTTTCTCCAAGGGAGTATCATTTGGGGACCCTTTTGTCTCATATTGCTTTATTTGGGTATGCTTCAACCTTGCCTTTTGCTTATATATTACAGTTTCTGATTTTAAGCTTTTATGTGTTTTGCTTGCATGTGTTGTGTGGGTGTCTTCATGTGTAGAAGTGTTTCTTGTGCTCTTTATTTTTTTAGTTTATTTATATTGTTTTATACTTGTTTGTCTTTTTATCTACCTTCTTATTTTCTTAGGAGAGAGAGAAAGAAGGTGTATACTTCGAAAGGCAGGTAGGTAGAAAGGATCAGGGATGAAATTAAATGGGAGAGGGAAAACTATTATCATAATATATTGTATCAAAGTAACTTTATTATCAATAGAAAATTATTTAAAAAGTAGTATTTCAGTGTCAATTTGACAAATGTATACTTGTGATGGTTAATGTCAGTTGTCACCTTGTTATAATCTAGAATTACCTGGGCGGTCGTACTTTGGGGGCATTTCTGTGGGGAATCAGCTTTCCTACACTGATTAAGAGGAGATACTCCAACCATGACACCATTTCCTGGCAAGAAGCACAGACTGTGTAAATGGAGAAAAAGGATTGAACAGTGTCATACATTTGTGAGTCTCTCCTTCCTGAGTATGAATGTGCTGTGATCAGATAGTCTCCTTCTCATGGCACCATGCTATCTCTGCCTGCTGCAATGTCTTGCCCATGAGGATGGGCGATTTATCTCAGAAACCATAAGCCAAAATAAACTTTATGTTCCTGTAAGTTGCCTTTGTCAGGGTACTCCGTCACAACAGGAAAGTAACATTTTTCTGAAAATACTTTCCAAATGCTAAATAAACAATCTAGGATTGCAAACCTAAGGGTGACAGAAGGAGGGAAGGAAGCCAAAGAGTTTCTGGAAGACATAAAGAAGAATCAGACAAGACAGACATGATGGTACTTGCCAATTCTAGCATTTTGTAGAGCAGTCACAAGACAAAGCCATGTTGGGCTACATAGTATGATACTACCTCTAAAGAAAAAAATTAAACAAATAAAGAAAAAATAAATCAGAATGATAGAAACGCCAGATGAGCTGAACAACCTATAACCAAGCAATTGTAAAAGAGAGTAACAGGCTGGGCGGTGGTGGCACACGCCTTTAATCCCAGCACTCGGGAGGCAGAGGCAGGCAGATCTCTGTGAGTTCGAGGCTGGGCTGGACCTACAGCCTCCAGAACAATACAGAGAAACCCTGTCTCGTAAAAACCAAAAACAAACAAACAAAAAAAACCAACAACAACAACAAAAAAAAAGAGTAGCAGGCAAAAAACTGGGGACCTCTCCCAGCAAAACCCTGGGTAAAACCAGACCAAAGCACCTGGCAACCACTGCATGGCCACCATGAACAGAAAGCGGTTCTGAATACTCTCCTCTGGCCAGGACTTTATTCAGCCCAGTCCACTTAGAAAGTTTTGTGGAATTTGCTATCAAAGGCTCCTATTTAGAGCATGGCCCTAGAGGAAACAAATAAAGTGGTAATCACTTGATCGCCACTGTTTTAAAGTATGTAAAGTAAATGAGAAAATGTGGTGTACAAATTCAAAGTTATGGGATATAACTTTGAAAGTCAAAGTAACAATATGCATAATTATGCTAAATAAACCTCAAGGGTAACAAAGTCCACAATATTCCTTGAAATTCAATAAATAGGCTTCAGTCACAGTTGAAAATAAACCTGAATAAGTAGCCTTGGAAGAAATGTAAAGCTTATAAAAGTTGCCCTCCCTCCAACCAAAGGGCCCAGGTGAGTTAATGTGACAGATATCTAAGGGGAAAATAAGCACTATTTTAACTTCTCCCCCGCAATGGGTTGAGGGGTAGACAGACATTTTCTCTCTAACTGTAGCTGTAGAACAACCAACCCTAGAGCAGACTCTAGCTAGGGTACTTCACTCTTTTCACACTTTACATACAAATGCAAAGTTCTAACTTAAGAGAAATATTAAATTACTAATACACTGATATCAGTTTATGAAATTATAGGCAATTACAGCTCTCTCAAAAAGGAGTAATGTTAGGAAACCTGTTATGAATCTTTTTAAATACACAATTTACACTTAAAAACTATGTGATCATATAGAATGCTCAACAAGTATCTAAAATTAATCTCTATTCTTGACATAAATTAATTTTAAATGTTAATTCTAAAAGTATATGCTTAACTTGATAGATTCTCAGAAACCAAAGACAAATTTTGTATTTACTAAAATATTCATTAAATTTGGAAACTTGAGAACAATGCCTACTTTCACTTTTCCTCAGCAAGATTTTAAAAGCTTTATTTATTGTAGCAAGCAAATTAATTTTAATATGACATAGTGCTCAATAGAAAGAACCAAATAAAAGAGCATTTGCAAATGATATTACCTGTCAAATGTAGAAAATCAAAAAAATCAAGCACAAAGTATTAAAAATAGCAATTAAGTTCATAAATGCAACAGATATAAACTTAAATATGCAAAAAGTAGCATTTCTTAAATCCCAGTGAAAGCAATTTGGAAATATCAGGCCTAAAATATTAACCATAATGCTCTAAATCTTTAAATTATCGAAGAATGATAAAGCAAAATTAAGTCAGCATCTTCACTTTTAGTAATTTTTTTTATAGGTATAGCTACAAATGTTTTCTAGACTTAAGAATTCTAACTATTGCTCTCTCAGATCCCTTGACCTGAGCTCTGCAGCCAGGTCAACTCACCCCCAGACTGACAACCAAGCAACCAGGGACCTTCAGAGAGAGCTGGTCTACTTCCACCCACACTCAGGGCAGAGGCCAGAGGTGAGCTCTAGGTCCCCATCTTAGACCCAAATTTCTTCTGCTCACCCTCTCTCAGATCCCCTGACCTGCAGACTGCAACCTGGTTGATTAGCCTGCTGAATGATGACAAAGCTACCAGGAACCTGCAGAGAGAGCGGGTCCACTCCTGCCCGCACTCAGGACAGAGGACAGAGGACAGAGAGCAGAGACCAGAGACCAGAGAGTATTGGATTTGCTTGCACCCACCGAAAGGGAACCCTGGTTGCCTGCCCACCAGGAGAGGAAGAGGCTCTTTCTGGATGAAGTTACGGGAAAGAGGCAATATAAGAACATACTCAGCAACCAAAAAACAAATATGACACCACCTGAGTCTAGAGATTCTATACCAGGAAGACCTGAACACCCCAGTGCAGATGAAGCAGAAGGGAATGACCCTAAAAACAACTTCATGAAAATGATAGAGGCCTTCAAAGAGGATATGAGAAAAATCCCTTAAAGAAATAGAAGAAAAAACAAACCAAAAATTCCAACAAATGCAAGAAAGTGAGGAAAACAGGAAGCAATAATTACAAGAAACAATTCAAACAGTGCATGGATACAATAAAAAAAACACAGTCTGAAGGAATGCTGGAAATAGAAAAAGTGGGGAGATGGTCGGGTACTACAGATGCAAGCTTAACCAACAGAATACAAGAGATGGAAGAGAGAATTTCAGGTGTTGAAGACATACTAGGAGAATCTTAGTCCAACAAAGAAAATCTTAAGTCCAACAAATCCCTAACACAAAACATCCAGGAAATATGGGACACTGTGAAAAGACCAAACCTAAGAATAATAGGTATAGAAGAAGGTGAAGAAACCCAACTCAAAGGGGCAGAAAACATATTCAGCAAAGTTACAGAAGAAAACTTTCCCAATCTAAAGAAAGACATGCCAATGAAGGTGCAAGAAGCTTACGGAACACCAAATAGAGTGGACCACAATAACAGGAGGGGAGAAGAAGGCATGGGGGAGCAGGAAGTTTGAGTCAAGGTAAGAATAGAGGAGAGCAGGATGAGAAATACCATAATAGGTGGAGTCATTATGAGCTTGAGGAGAGAGCTGACAGTAGAGAGATCTCCAGAGATCTACAAGGACAACACCAACTGACAAACTAAGCAATAGTAGAGAGACTACATTAATAACCCCTCCTTGATGATAAGGTTGATGACTACCCTATATGCCATCCTAGAACCCTCATCCAGTGACTGATGGAAGCAGAGGCAGATACCCACAGCTAAACACTGAACTAAACTCCTGGAACCCAGTGACAGAGATGGAGGAGTGATGAGCAAAGGGGTCAAGACCAAAATGGTGAAACCCACAAAGACAGCTGACTGAATAAGGGGGAGCTCTTGAATCTCAGACTGAAAGCTGAGAGGCCAACAGGGGACTGATCCAGACTTCATGAATGTAGTGTCAGTGAGGAGGCCACAGAAATCACTGGGGCCTTGGGCAGTAGATCAGTGTTTACCATGGTGTATGAATGATCTTTGGGAGCCCATTCCAAATAGAGGGATGTTCTCTCAGCCTGGACAAATGGGGAAGTGCCTAGGCCCTGTCCTGGATGAAATGACAGACTTTGGAGATTCCCCCCAAGGAGTGCTTCACCCTCCCTGGGGAATAATGTCCGGATTGGGTGGGGGGTTGGAGGGCCTGGTAGAGGGACAAGGGAGGAGGGGTGGGAGAGGGAGATGGTATTAACATGTGAAGCATTCATGTTTCTAATTTAAATAAAAACATATGTTGAGAAAAACAAACAAATAAGTGAACAAACAGGTTTTACAAAATCCTTATTTAAACCAGGCCTATGAAAGAGAAAACCTTAACTATTTTTTAATTGTCATGTTTAAAACCTATCTTCTTTGTTCTGTGGAACTATAACACTTGATAAACATGGAATTTAGGTAACCAAGGCTAATTAAAATGGCTCCAGAATAAAGATTCTCTCTTATTTCAAAAAAAAAAGTTCCCTTGCTACATAATAATCAAGATCCCAAGCATACAGATTAAAGAAAGAAAACTTAGAGCAGCTAAGGAAAAACGTCAAATAACTTATAAAGGCAAATCTATCAGAATGACACCTGACTTCTCCATGGAAACTCTGAAAGCCAGAAGGTCCTGGATAGATATTCGATCAACACTAAGAGACCACAGATGCCAGCCCAGACTACTATACCGAGCAAAGCTTTAGATCAATATAGATGGAGAAAACAAGATATTCCATGACAAAACCAGATTTAAATAATACATATCCACTAACCCAGCCCCACAGAAAGTTCTGGAAGGAAAACTCCAACCCAAGGAAGTTAGCTACAACAAGACAAACATAGGTAATAGACAATCCCACTTTACCAACAGCCAAAAGAGAAAAGGGGTGGAAATTCACACACAATTCCACCACCAATAACCATTCAAAAATAATTAAGAATATCATTAATAAACCTCAATAATAATGGTCTTAACCGCCCCCCCCAAAAGGCACAGGTTAACAGAATGGATTCGAAGACAGAATCCATCCCTCTGCTGCATACAGGAAACACATCTCAGCTTCAAAGACAGACGTTATCTCAGAGTTAAGGGTTGGGAAAAGAATTTCCAATCAAATGGACCCAAGAAACAATCAAGGGTAGCAATCCCAATATCTGACAAACTAGACTTTAAACTGAAATCAATCAAAAGAGATGAAGAAGGTCATTTCATAGTCATCACAGGAGAAATTCACCAAGATGAAGTCTCAATTCTGAACATCTATGCCCCAAATACATTACTAAAACTCAAACCACACATAAAACCTCAAACACTTACAGTTGGAGACTTCAACACTCCACTCTCACCACTAGACAGGATTACCAGACAGAAACTTAACAAAGAAACAAAGGCACTAATATAAGTTATGACCAATTGGGTTGACTGACATCTATAGAACATTCCATCCAAACACAAAATAATGTGCCATCTTCTCAGCACCACATGGAACCATCTCAAAAATCAATCACATACTTGGCAACATATCAAACCTCAATAGGTACAAAAAATAGGAATAATTCCATGTATCTTATCAGACCACCATGCTTTGAAGTTAGAATTCAACAACAACACAAATTATAGATACCCTACAAACTCATGGAAATTGAATGCGCAATTGCACCACTCCTGGGTCACAATAGAAATAAAAAAAGAAATTAAACTCTTCCTACAATTCAATGAGAATGAAGACACAACATACCCAAATTTGTGGGATACTTTGAAAGCAGTGCTAAGAGGAAAGTTCATAGCACTAAGAATACTCACACTAGAGAATTAACAGCACAACTGAAAGCTCTAGAACAAAAAGAAGCAAACTCACCCAGTTGAAATAGATGCCAGGAAATAATCAAATTGAGGGCTAAAATCAATAAAGTAGAAACTAGGAAAATGATACAAAGAATCAATGTAACATAGAGTTGGTTCTTTGAGAAAATCAACAAGATAGACAAACCTTTATGCAAACTCACGAAACGGCAGAATGCAAACATGCAAATTAACAAAATCAGAAATGAAAAGGGGGACATAACAATAGACACTGAGGAAGTCCATAGAATCATCAGGTCATACTTTGAAAACCTGTACTCCACAAAATTCTAAGATTCAAAGGAAATAGATAACTTTCTGCATAGATATCACCTGCCAAAATTAAATCAAGAACAGATAAGCAATTTAAATAGAGCTATAACCACTATGGAAACAGAAACAGTCATCAAAAATCCAACCAAAAAAATAGCCGAGGGTCCGATGGCCTCAGTACAGAATTCTACCAGAAATGCAAAAATCAGCTTTTACCAATTCTCCTCAAAATATTCCATGCAATAGAAGCAGAAGGGTCTTTGCCAAACTCTTTTTACGAGGTTTCAATAACCTTGATACCCAAGCCACACAAGGACACAACTAAGAAAGAGAACTTCAGACCAATATCCCTCATGAACTTTGATGCAAAAATACTCAAAAAAATACTGGCAAATCCGATCCAAGAACACATCAGAAAACTCATGTACCATGACCAAGTAATTTTCTTCACAGGGATGCAGGGATGGTTCAATATACGAAAATCCATCAATCTAATCCACCATATAAGGAAAATGAGAAACAAAAATCACATGATTATCCCACTAGATGGTGAAAAAGCCAACATCAAACTAAATGGAGAGAAACTCAAAGCAATTCCTCTAAAATCAGGAACAAGACAAGGCTGCCCACTCTCTCCATACCTCTTCAACATTGTACTTGAAGTTCTAGCTACAGCAATAAGACAACAAAAGGAAATCAAGGGAGTACAACTTGGAAAGGAAGAAGTCAAACTTTCACTATTTGTAGATGATATGATAGTTTACATAAGTGACCTGAAAAACTCTACCAGGAAACTCCTACAGCTGATAAATACCTTCAGCAAAGTGGCAGGCTACAAGATCAACTCAAGAAAATCAGTAGCCCTACTATATACAGATGATAAAAGTGGTGAGAAAGAAATCAGAGAAGCATTACCCTTTACAATTCCACAAACAATATTAAATACCTTGTGGTAACCCTAACCAAACAAGTGAAAGACCTATATCGCAAGAACTTTTAGTCTTTAAAGAAAGAAATTAAAGAAGACACCAGAAAATAAAGAGATCTCCCATGCTCTTGGATAGGTAGGATCAACATAGAAAAATGGCAATCTTTCCAAAAGCAATCTACAGATTCGATGCTATTCCATTGAAATCCCAGCACAGTTCTTCATAGACCTTGAAAGAACAATTCTCAACTTTATATGGAAAAACAAAAGACCCAGGATAGCCAAAACCACCCTGTTCAACAAGGCAACCTCCAGAGGCATCATCATCCCTGACTTAAAGCTCTATTACAGAGCAATAGTCCTGAAAACAGGTTGGTATTGGCACAAAAATAGACAGATAGACCAATGGAATCGAATAGAAAACCCTGATATTAACCCACACACATATGAACACTTGATTTTTGACAAAGAGGCTAAATTAAACAATGGAAACAAGAAGACATCTTCAACAAATGTTACTGGCCTAACTGGATGCTGGCATGTAGAATACTGCAGATAGATCCATGTCCATCGCCATGCACAAAATCTAATTCCAAATGGATTAAAGATATCAACATAAATCCAGTCTCACCGAACCTGTTAGAAGAGAAATTGGTAGGTAACCTTGAATGAATTGGTACAGGAGACCACTTCCTGAACATAACACCAGTAGCACAGACACTGAGATCCACAATTAATAAATGGGACCTGCTGAAGCTGAGAAGCTTCTGCAAGGCAAAGGACACAGTCAGCAAGACAAAAAAAGCAGCCCACAGAATGGGAAAAGATATTCATTAACCCCACATCTGACAGAGGGCTGATCTCCAAATTCTACAAAGTGCTCAAGAAGCGAGTCTCCTAAGCACCAAAGGATCTAATTAAAAAGTGGGCTACAGAACTAAGTAGAGAATTCTCACTAGAAGAGACTATAATGGCTGAGAGACACTTAATAAAGTGCTCAAAATCCCTAGCAATCAGGGAAATGCAAATCAAAACAACTGTGAGATACTATCTTACTCCTGTCAGAATGGCTAAAATCAAAAACACCAATGACAGTTTATGCTGGAGAGGATGTGGAGAAAGGGGAACACTCCTTCACTGTTGCTGGGAATGTCTACTAGTACAGACACTATGGAAATCAGTATGAAGATTCCTCAGAAAAATGGGAATCAGTTTACCACAATACCCAGCAATTCTACTCTTAGGCATATACCCAAAAGATGCACATTCTTACAACAAGGACATCTGTTCCATTATGTTTATACCAGCACTATTTATAATAGCCAGAACCTGGAAGCAACCTAGATGCCACTCAACTGAAGAGTGGATAGAGAAAATGTGTTACATTTACACAATGGAATACTATTCAGCAGAAAAAGAACAGTGGAATCCTGAAATTTGTAGGCGAATGGATGGCACTAGAAGAAACCATCCTGAGTGAGGTAACCCAGTCACAAAAAGACAAACATGGCATGTAGTCACTCATATATGGATTTTAGACATGAATCAGGGGAGTGCCAGTCTACAATCACATTGCCAGAGAGGCAGGGAAACAGGAAGGACCCAAAGAGAGATATACATGGTACCCCAGAGAAGTTGGAATGAGGCAAGATCTCCTGAGCAGATTAGGAACACAGGGTGGGGGAGGGGAAAGGAAGCCAGGAAAAAGAGAGAGAGACAAGAGGAAGGGAGAGGAGGATATGGGAGAGCAGAAAAGTTGAGTTGGGAAAAGAATAGAGGAGAGCAGGATGAGAGATACCATAATAGAGGGAGCCATTCTAGGTTTGAGGGTAGATCTGTCACTAATGAGAACTCAAGAGATGTACAAGGATGACACCAACTGGCAAACTAAGCAGTAGTGGAGAGACTACTTTAAATGTCTCTCCCTAATAAGGATTTTGACGACCATCTTACATACCATCCTATATCCTCCATCCAGTGACAGACGGAAGCAGAGGCAGACACCCACAGATAAACACTGAACTGAACTTCTGGAACCCAGTGACAGAGAGGGAGGAGTGATGAGCAATTGGGTCAAGACTGGGCTAGTGAATTCCAGAGAAACAGCTGATGTGAACAAGGGGGAGATCTTGGACCCCAGCCTGATGGCTGAGAGGCCAGCATGATACTGATCCAGACCCCCTGAATGTGGGTGTCAGTGTGGAGACCTAGGCAATCTATGTTGTTTTTTTTTGGTAGTAGATCTATATTTATCCCTGGCACACAAATGGACTTTGGTGACCCATCCCACAATGAGGGATTCTTTCTTAATTTGGACACTTTGGGGAGGGTCTGGGTCCTCACCCATGGAGGGCTTTACTCTCCCTGTGGAGTGGGGTTGTGTGGGTGGCTGGGAGGGCTGGGGGTAGGGAGTGGGTGTGGAGGGGAGGGAGAGGGAGCTTGGATTGACATGGGAGGCAAGCTTGTTTCTAATTTAAATATATAATAAAAAGTGTAAAAAAGATTTCTAACTATTAACGAAGGGATGCTTAAATATATTTTGATGCATCAATGCTGTGAATACTGTGATTCTCAAAACAGAAATGGCTCTATATGGAAGATACCCTCATTTATCAATGTGTTATACTGGCATGTTAGAAAACACAGTGTTCTACATCCCATTGTGATAAAAACATGCATATGCATAATATCTGGAAAACTATCATTACACTATTAATAATTCAAAACAGTGACAAGATTAGTGGCTACTTTATGCTTTCTGAATATTGAAGAAAAACTGAAACAAAAACAGTAGGCTGGAGTCCCCAGAGGCAGGTACTGCTGAGCCAAGCACTTGAGTGCAAGTGATTTATCCAGGAATTACATCCTGAGAGTCTGTGAGAAGGGGAGAAAGCCAACAAAGTGTGGTCCCAGACAAAGCCCCATAGAACACAGCTTTGGCCTGCTGCTGTAAAGATACTGACTATCTTTTACACCTCAAAGCTTTACAAAGGAGTTGGGTTTCCCTTGCTGTTTTATCTTCTAGTCATTGATCCAGAGAGTTCCAAAGAAAGGGAATGTCACTTGGGAATCAAACTGCAGTTTGGGGAAGTGTATCCCCAAAACACCAATAATATCTGCTACAGTGTGTTTCTTTTATAAGAAAATAGGATCTCATAAACAGTGAGGAAAGGAAAGAGAGATATAGCAGTGTGCTAAAAGCAAAACAAAATTTGAAATTCTGCAGAAGTATGGGTATCTACTCGACAGCTCCCATACCCAACAACTTCTTCTCATATCCTTCTTACTCTCTAGAATACCAGACTTAACAAGCCTTTGAACCATCCTTTCCCTTTCTCTTACCCATTGTCTGTCTCTGAAACAGCACAGACGAGATATTAAAGGGTAGGAACTCTGAAATCCTCTGATGATCCTAACTGGAAGTCCATAATTTAGCTGTAAACCAAACATAAAAGCTGTCTGTAAGCTGGAAACCATTAGAAAATAGACTTGGTAAAGTAAGTTTGCAATAGAACTCTGGACTCACTAAGATGCTCTAAATGTCTGCTTATGTTGTTTAACTTGTTTGAGATTATGGCAAGACTTGTTTAATCTATTCCCAGACAAAGGATTTGGGGTCATAGTAGTGTGGCTTCTGTGCAGAATATGATCTTTCAGGGAAATGTCCCTCAATTTCATATTTCTGATTATGCATAACAAATGAGAGTTTTACAAAGATGGCAGCCATCCTGCACCCCATAATTGGCTACAAATGGATCCTGCCATGAACTGAGAGATGAATGAAGTTGGTGGGCAGGACCATCACAGCAGTTTGTGGGAGCTTTTGATTCTTCACACATAAAGTGAGTGCACCAGTCACTCCTCTACTTCTTCGTCAGAGTTATTGTGTAGGTGGCCATGATGTCAAGTACATGAAAGAGTACAGTCCAGTACAAAATCACATGTTGGTGGTTTAAAAGAGATGTGTTTGGTTTTTGCCTGTTGAATACGAATTAGCAGTAAAATCCAAATTTAAATGATTAGCAAACAGGCTTGGATACTGATCAATGGGTTAGAAACTGAGGCTAAAACTGCTAAGTCATAACATCAAGAGTCTTTGAATTCTGCCTCCAATTCTATTTCAATAGCCATTCTTTTCAAATTGCTCCAAATCAACTCCTGGTTTGGATTACCAAGCTGCACAGATTTATTAATACATTTTACAGTCACTACAAAATGCTAAGGTGTTCTTTTTACTCCTCATTCACTTATTGAACATGTTAACTATACAAAATACGAGGCCTCATACTCATCAATCACTTTCACCACGAAACTTGAAACAAAATGAGAATTGTGGAACAGATACCACACACATTATGAAAAGCCACAGAAATTACACATGGGGTTTTTCTACATTAGTCTACATTATTTCTTTTATTATTGTTTAGACAGAATACCTATACATGTTACACTGTTTAACATAAGCTGGTGAATTTTAAAATTGCCTATTGTACATCATAATTTTAAATATCACAGTCTCGAACATCTTATAAAGAGATGTATACAAGTGCCTTTTATACCTTCTAACTCAGTATATTTGTCCCAAACCCAGCATTATCAGAAAGTCAAATTTTATTGTTGAAGTTATTTAAGATGTTCACTAAAGGGACAAACTGCAAGAGTGGGTTTTCTATTTCTTTCTATTGCCTCGTACAATTGCACTGACTGGAGTTTTTCTCCACATTTGATTGGTATCACGTCAAACGTGTTGCCGGTCTTACCTTTATATTTTGTGACATTTGTATTTGAACTTCTGAAGTATTTTGAAGTTAAAGGTATCTTCAATTTAAATAGGCTATTATATTCAATTGAGGCATGCAGAAGCCACAGGCTACTTTTCTGGTTGTAAAACTCTAATACACTATAAATTATTTAATTTAATAATCATTATTTAACTAAGCATCAATTCACTTCTTATTTAAATGAAAGAAATGAGTATATGTTAATAGTTTACAAAGATGGTATAACACTTGAAAATACTGCTTCAATTTAAATTCTTTTAGTTTTGCTAATTATATGCTTAATAAGTGCTAATTTCTTTTTCTTAGACTAAACTTCCTTTTCCATAAGTGGAAATAGGAGTCATCAGCCCCAAACAGTTCTTAGGTATACTTCTAACTATGTCTCATTTGTGATATGCTGAAACCCCCATGTAAAGCTTTTGTTTAAATCCATGTTTGTGTCTAAGAAGCAGTGCAAATTGTATAAAAACTAAAGATGTAATTCATAAAAAGAAAAATGTGAACCACTGCCAGAAAACGTTCTTAAAAGTAAATGCTAGAAGCAGCTTTTTATTTCCTTTATCATGATAATTTCATTTTACAGATGCATGTCTGATACTGTAAAATAAGCTGCCCAAGCCACACACACTTACATCTGGATTCATTCTGTTTTGTTTAGTGCTATTTCCACAATGCTTGGGATAGTCTTGTAAAAAAAATCTGAGTCAAAATTTAGAGTAAAATTTGGGGGATGTTTAATTGACTTGAGAGGAGAATTCAAGTCTTTTGTCACAGAGTTCATTGTTCTTTGCAGAACAAGAATAGAAGCATTTAAGTTGTCTTATGTCTCCTAGTCTTAATTAGAGGAATAGAATACAGTGACATTTTGGTAGATCTGAATGTGGAAAAACACATAAAAATATGATGCTTAGTCATTGTTGAGGTTTGACTTTATAAAATGCCCCACCACTAGTCTACATGTCTAAAAAGGAAAAATAACAAGAATGCTGTCTGTAGGACTAACTGCAACTTCTTGAATTAACTTATTAGGAAAAAACATTTTTCCCTATAGCATTTAGTATAACATAAGAAAACATCCATTTTGGATTAAATGTTTACACAGAAAAAGAATTTATACTAATGCTTATCATAGAGTGTAATGAACCAGACAGGTGTTGGTAGATCCCTATAAAAGTGGTCACAAATTAAAGTAACATAAATTGGAAGTTCTCTTGTCAATAATGTGCTAGATTTCTTCTATAATATGAAAATCTACCCTCTAAGTTATAGATCACTTTGTTCTTTGAAAGGATTTTAATATAAAAATGGAGTGGCAATCTGCATCATTGGTCATGTCATCAATAATAAAATATTTAGAGAGAATGTTATTAAATGTCACAAAAAACATTGACTATAATATGTGATTTGACATAATTGAAAATGCTTATTCAAAATTGTGTTATAAAATCATACATCTGTATAACAAATATGCTAATTGGAAACAATATCTTGTACATTAGGTAAAATAATTTTTAAATACCACATCTTAAATTATAACCATGTACAAATCAAAACTGTAATATTTGCCTCTTAATTTAGTCACCAGATCAATACAGAGATTAGCTTGTTGAATAATATATTGTAACAATACCTAGAAGGTAAACTCTCATGGATGAGTGCTCAGAATCATTCAGAACGATTTTTAAAGCAGCTTTAAAACAACCTACTTCAAAATAAAGATATTAAATGCCAGCTTCTAACTAGCAAAAATGCTTATGGCTAAGATAGAAATGAGATTCTTCACAGAAATGCTGACACAGCCCTGGCTGTCACCTACAGAGTGTACAGCTATAATTCTTTTTTTTTTCAAATATTACCCAGCAACACCTCAGGTACAGGAGTTTATAGAATAGATAAACAGTTATGGGGCAATTCTGGAGCTTTCATAAAATCACAGACCTATGACATATTTATATTCATCTTTGAATACTACCATTAAGTAGCTAAATCATCATGGTATATTACTTAGCTACTTAATATATAAAAGTTAAATTGTACACTATAAAATTCATGTTGACACATCATATTGTTCATGACAAAAGCAGGGTTTCTTAATTCATGTGATTGTGAGAGTTATACATTTTAAGCTACCATGTATAGCCTGAACATTTACCAGACCAAAAAAAAAAATGAAAGGCAGAAAATCGAGAGAACACAGAAAACAATGATTAAGAAAGACCTTCATTTCTGTTTGAAAATCTGTTTGACAATATGTTAACTTCCCAAGAGGAGCCAGTTTTGTATGTGAAGAATATTTAAACCTAGATCAGTAGCACAATCTCAGAACAGGCCAGAGGGTACTGGAGTCCAAGGGTCATTATTAAAAGCTCTTAGCTAACTATGTTCATAGGAGAGTTGGTCTGAAAGCCCAGGTCACTTTAAATCTCAGGCATGATGTGATTCTTTTCTTCTGCACTGTCATCAGGACAACAGATGACTATTGATCCCACACTGGGAAATGCTGTTTTGATGTTTATTGATCAAGACAGTACGAGGGAAACTGTGATTGATAAATGGAAGACAGTGATGAGTTATCACTTCTGGATCCATACAAAAGAGTGGGTGAGTAAGAAAACCACTCTGAATAACTGTTAAAATTATAAATTCATCAAAGCAAGCAAAAATACACTTTGTAACTGTGAGTGAGATGATATTACACAGTGAGGATGAGTATTAGCCATCTATACAACTCGGGGTTGCTTAGTTATAATGTCATTTACACAAAACCAATTCATAAAAATACATACTTTTATAACACTGGTTGATTTTACCTTCAATCCAACTTTATTATTATTCAAATGTAATGTGTTTACCAGCCTGCATTTTACTGAAAATTAAAAATCAGCCTTATTATGAGTCACAAGTTATCTAGCAATAACTTAAGATATCTGGTGAAGTCATGTCATGAAACAGCATTCGTTTTGTTATACTATTAATTCCATATGCTAATTGTCTTCATGAAGTGACAGAAAAGAAATAGTGTACCGAATAACAATACTAAGAAAAGAATACCTCTAAAATGAGTATTCAAATTGTGCACATGCCTAGTAATCCCATTAATTAGGCTAAAAGGTTCGAGTATAGGCCATGGAAACTGTGCAAAGTTGGGGGTAGCATACTCACAGTTTTCATATGCTGCCTGTAAGTAACATTCATCAGCTCAACTTATTTTCTCCTTAAATTTTTTCATAAAATAAATGAAAATAAATTCTCTAGATACTTGAGAAATATTGTCATTGAAACTTATTTAAACCCTACTTCCTGTGACCTTTTCAGATTATGCCCAAAGAAATTCTATATTAACTTAAATATTTTTAAAGAATATTCTTTAGGCTGCCAGTGCAGATGAAAAATTGAAATCTAATTCTAACTGCAAGTCTACTCCTCCCCACAACAAATTTTACATATTTCCTTATACATTTTTATATCATTCATTTCCATATGAATGTATGTCTGACAGACATGTGGCACACATCTTGCATCCTACATAGGGTGTGGCTTTTGAGTACACATGGTTTCTACAAAATAAAGTCTACTTTTCAAGTCTAGTTAACCTTTTTAATTTATTTCCTCTTAGAATTTATAGCGAAGTTCAGCATCAGCTGAAAATAACACAACTATGAACCATCCAAGCAGCAAATTATTAGACGTTTTTGTGAAATCCTCCGGGTGGGTGTACAGTGGGGTTGGGAGTGTTTTCATTTAGATCTTCCCGGCTCAACTGCTCTGTCTTCCATTCACATTATCCCTGGCTTGCATAAGGCTGGGAACAGCTCTAAGAATGTGTAGAATGTAAACAGCCTTTTATTGTCCAGGAGGATGGCAGCTCAGGCCTGCCTGCTTATCACAGGGTTGCAGCTCCCATACTCACTTTCCATGATAAAGTGCTCCAGGAAAAAAAAAATTACAATCCCAGGACAATCCAAAAACCCCGATTAGAATTTGGCAAACGCTTCCTTAAAAACTGATCAGTCAACACATGCTGTAATATTAGAATCCCTCCCCTATTTATTTCCAGGTGGAGGAGGGGAAAATCCAACATTCCCAGTACTGGGGCTGATAGAACTCTCCTTCACAGCATCCCTAAACGCATTTCCTCACCTTTCAGGACCTACTGTGGTGCTTATGAAACAAATGAACAGTCTAGGATCACTGCATTTAAAATCAACCAGATAAAATTCATGAGGCTGAGAGACTCCTTGAAACCGATTTCCTTACGCGTTTCCTTTGAACATCGCACAAGTGCTGATTTCTTGGATCACTTATTGGAATTCGGATCAATTTTTTTTAAAGCAGGTGATACTAAAGATCATAGACATGCATCTTAGACACCTAAAAACTTAATTGCAGTCCATTTTATGGTACCCCATTGAATACAACAAGCTTGTGCTGGCTCACTCAAGGACAGTCACCCATACCGCATTTCTTCATGATGCCGTGGACGATTTTCTTATTAAATGCTGT
The DNA here is from genome assembly GCF_017639785.1 of Mesocricetus auratus. Lineage (NCBI taxonomy): Eukaryota > Metazoa > Chordata > Mammalia > Rodentia > Cricetidae > Mesocricetus > Mesocricetus auratus. Next base: position 9,096,711 of record NW_024429189.1, read on the forward strand.
GCAGGTGAATTATGTCTCTGCTTAAACCTCTTTTCCTTTGGAGTTCATCCAGCCCTCAACACTTGCAAAGTGCCTGACACTACAATATCTTGCCTTTTATAATTTTTTTTGTCATAAGTTACTTAGTCATTCCTCTAAAAGGACAAGGGAAGAGGAGTGGTCTTTATTCTGCAAGCATTAGGAAAGTGTCGCCCTTGTTTTTAACAACCCAAGGTGTAAGCAGATACAACTTAATGTGTCAGGACCAAAGAAGACCTGGTATCAAGGAAAAGTCAGGAGAATTCTGGCAGAGGCAGAATAAACCAGAAACCCATGTCTACAATTGTGGTCAAGTTACTTTTTAAAGGTTTTGTTTGGGTCTACCTTAAATACAATTAACTAGGAAAGCATAATGGGAAGGAGAGCAAACTATTCTTCAGGAAACCCAGAGAGCCACTGAGGGCATCAATGACAGCCAGACTATCTCTAGCACTTCCACAACGATCTTTTCCATCCTATATCTTGCTCTGCAATCACAGTGTTTCAGGCTGTGAGATCTGGGACCGCGGATCCGATTACTAACTGCACGGAGTTGGGCATCAAAGTTATGTTTTACATCTCTAGCTGATAGAAACCTCATTTCAGTCCCGAAGGCCAGAGTGAAATCCAAACCGTCCCTAAAATCAGTTTATATCTAAAATTCACCGCTGTTTTGCAAGAAACGTTCGCGGGCACCTGTGCAAAACAGAGCCGCTAAGCCTGTCCCAGGGGCTGCAGGAAGGTCTTTCAACCCCTGGTCTACACCGAGCGCCTAGCAGGGCGTTTCTTTTTAGCTCGCACTTCTGTTTTAGATACTTCCTTCCTACTTACTCAAACAATACATCGCAATCCTCACTAAGCCCTTTAACTCGCCCCCAGGTGCTGCTCTCAAAGTGTCCTTCTTGCCCATCAACAGTAAGGGCAATCTAAACTCCTATCACGACCTGAGCTTCTAGCCGAGTTCTGGCGCAACTCCGCTCCCAAGTCCCTCACAGAAGAGGATTTCCCGCCGAAACGCATCCCGGCGCATGGACAGCACCTCAGGCCGGGCACTCACCAGCTGCAGCAAACCGGGGACTACGACAAGGGGCAGCGGCCTCAGGTGCATGGTGCCAGCTGGCGCGATCTCAGGAGCTGCACGTCCTCGCCAGCCTCTCACACATCTCCACTTCGGGTAGAGAGCCCAGGACGCCCGGGACCCAGGGGTCGGTGGGCGGAGAGGCCAGCAGGAGGGGCGGGCGAGAGGAGGGGTCCGCGCGCGCCCAGTGCCTCTTTGGAGTGACAAGAAGGCGCGCTGACCTGCCGGGTTCCGGTACACTCTCTTAGGCTGCGCTGTGCTTCTGATATGAGAGGCTGGGGGGCTGACGGTTTGGAGTCCAGGGAGACTATAATCACTACTGCACTGGACGTGGGACAGCCAGAGGCTGTCGCCCAGGAGCTGGGCTCAGAGTTCTGCACAGATGGGAGCGTGCTCCGCCCCTACAGAGGCTGTTAGTGGTACCTATTGCCCAGCGGGCGCAGCGTGGCTCTGGCGCATGGCTAGGGAGGCAGAAGGGTTCTCCCTGGATTGATGCAAGAAAAATGCTCAGTGACAATCCTCAGGAAATAGGTGGGGAAGGTTATTCAGGGTTCCGGGAAGATGCGAGGGTGCCGGGATGAGGGATGGTGTCTAATGAAAGGGAAGTGGGCTCAACCAAGCAAGAGCTCAGAAGAACACCTACCTATCTTGACAGGAGTTTGGCAAGAAACACCAGAGTTGCTGGGAGGGATGGAAGAATTTCTGGAGTTGGGTTCCTGTGGTACCCTCCGGGAACCTTAAACTTCCAGTGGCAGGATGATGAGGAAAGGAGCTAAGGGGTACTTCGGAATGATGTGGACACCAGGTGTTCAGGAGACCCAGAGCTGTAACATCTGCCCCTGGCTTAGGGAAAGGAGAAAGAAGAGAGGAAAGCCAGCACTCGGAGAATCATATCAGAGACGATCTTGGAGGCAGGCAAGGCTGCAAACCTCAACTCTGAGGCTCAACTTCTGTGTTAACCTGTCTCCTTTGCGGGCTCCTTAGCCCTTAGGACTGAGTGGAAAAGTTAAAGGCAATGGGTCACCAGAACAGCCACAATGCTCAATCGGTGGAAATCTAAGTACAATCCATGACGATCCATTATTGAACATATGGGAAACCTAGGATCTAGAGAGGTTAATTATTCCTGATGCTAGGGACAAATTGATCTTACAAAAGGAAACTGTCGAGGGAAGGAAGTAGATTTGCAACTACAGCCAAGCCTTAAAAAGAGAAAATACAACAAAAAGAGCAGTATGGGTTGTAGTTTGGGACAGGAAAAAAACAAAAACAAAAGCAACGAAGTTGTGTTTCTTTCTCTTAGCTTGCTGGATTCCAAAACGAAAGAAGGTGGTTTATGAATTCCTTTAGTGGTCTGAAGCCAGGCTTGGGGAGAAGCAGCCTTGGTTCAAGGTCTTTAATACTGGATGACTAATAAGAAGAGGGCAAAGTCCTGCCCATCCTCTCAGTGGAAGTGCTAAGATTGTGAATAAAAAAAGGACATTATTCCAGAGTGCTGTGCGATTCCACTGTGATTTGGAAGCATGTTGTTCCTGAAGCAATGGAGGGAGTATCTCTCCATACAGTTTCATTCATGTGTAGAGAGAGATGCAGGCAAGTATACGCCATGTATCTATCCTTCAACCATTTGCCAAGCCTGTGTGTGTGTGTGTGTGTGTGTGTGTGTGTATGAGAGAGAGAGAGAGAGAGAGAGAGAGAGAGAGAGAGAGAGAGAGAGAGAGAGAGAGAGAGAGAGAGGATTGGACCTGAGGTCTCACACGTGGTAGTCAAGCTCCCTGCCACTAAGCTGCACTGGTAGCTCTAGAAAATGATTCTGGCCTAGAAGGATAAATAAGATCATTTTAAAAATTAGAAGAGATTCCTAATGGTTAATTTCCTGACTCTGAGTTTGGGGGTAGATTTTTATTTGATTTACAGACAACTGTATAAAAGATATAAACTCCTCTTTGAAGAAATGTAACTACAATTGTAGGAGAAGAAGACATTAGCCAGATTCAGCCCCTCATTTGGAGACATTCAATTTCTACCTGAGCCTGACCAAATCACCTGCAAAATAGAAGTTTCTTCTTAACTCACTTGTAACCCTGTATCACAAATGGTTTATAAGACGAACATTTAAGACTTAAACATATGAAATAAACCATAGTTCACTCTCTTAATATATTCCTATTTCTTAGAATGTTTCTGTTCTAGGAAACTTGTAAATCAAATTTAAAAGTGGAACCTAGAGTTAGATGGATGTTTTCAAAGCATGTATTCTCACAAAAGATGTGTTGGGTTGGAAGATGAACTCCAAGCTAGCACGTATAGAACATGAGAACTGCATAGAAGAGAAGCCATAGGGTTTATAATATTGATTTCAATGTTTATTTACAGTGTATCAATTGATTGTTTTCTATATTTCACAAATTTACTTTATAAATTATGAGACAATGAAAAGCAGGGACAAATGAATGAGGTGGAGAATGTGAATGAAAAGGAAAGACAGAGAGAGAAGAAAAGGAGAGAGGTAGAAAGAATAATTTTTCACATTGTATTTGTTTCTCACAAGCCAGTACTTATATCAGGAAATATGCAGTAACTAAAGCATAGTACTTGATACAGAAAGGAAGAAGAGATGCTTAGCATAGTTGGTGGAAAGAAAGATCATTGTAACACCAGTGCTTCAGGGAAGAGATGAAATGTCAGTTTGCTTAGCTTCCAACAATGACCAAGTTTAGTCTATGCTAAGAAAGATGAAGAAGACCATTCCACATTGGGACAGGGGAGGGAAGTGTGAGCAAAAACAAAGCCAAATGACTTCAGACTGCTCAGCTGAGGAATAAACAGCAAGAGCGGAGTGGGTGGAAGAAATGTGTTGAGAAATGGCAAGAAGAAAAGTGGTCTGTAGAAATCTGGAGTGCCAAGCTAAACAGTTTAGATGTGATCTTCAGGGAGGCTCAAAACAATGTCAGCGGGCATAAAAATTTATACTGTGGCAACATGCAGAGTGCCTTGAGGAGGTGGTGGTTCAGAGTCATGGAAATTGGAAACAAGGACCAGAGAAATGGGGGTGCAAGATCTTTGCTTTAGAATGGTACATTGAGCTTAATGTTTAGATTTTAATTTTTTCCTGACAAACTAGAGGATTGTTTTATCACCATTTTCTTTCTCTTAGAATTAATCTAACAATTTGAGTAGCACATCATTGATTCATCATTTTAAGAATTTTTGCCAGGTTGAGGGAAAGTGAAAACAGTATTTTTTTTTAATATCAACTAGTAGCAGAGAGCTGATCCAAACAAATTTTGCAACCATGTGATTCTACTTTGGTCTTTTGAAAATGGTAATGTGCATGGACAAGCTCAAAGCTTTGAGATCATGTTTGTCTACCTATGGCTTTTCTGGATTGTTACAGTTTTTGTATTTTTCCTCTGTACTTACTTTCTCATCATTTACTCTTCATTACTATCAATACCAAAATGTGACAGAAAAATAATATGCAAGCTGGCATTTCAGAGTTGGAATGGTTATAAGATATTATGCAACTTTCTCATTTTACATTTACAGAAATCGACTGTAAAGGTTATGTGACTTGCTTCAGGTCATCTTATGAGACGTGAGCAAGTCTGAAACTTGATTGAAGTCACTGAGATCCACAGTGAATTGCTCTTTCCTATGTATCATTCCACCTTACATATTACTCAACTCTTTGGCAGTTATAAATGTAGTGAATGATTGTGCCTCTAGCTAGTAAGAAATGTGGGGATGATCTATAGATGATAAAAGCTACAGAATCTGTATCATTATCAGGAAAAGAGATTCCACTCTACTTAGCCCGAAGCATTGATCTTGCAATAATTTTCAAGAGTTGAGAGGTCAGGAGAATGACATGACTTAGTGCTAATGTGCAGTCTCAGAGAGACGAAGCCTGGGGTTTAAGAAGAGGGTGTCACTTACTTCAAGGACTAAGAGATTTTCAAGGAGCCCCTGGCCTCTTACGTTGGGAATTAAGAAACTGGTGGGCTCTTTGGTATCATTATTAACTATAATCCTTTTAAGTCCTATTATTCTTGAGGAATCCAGTACCTGTAAGTCACATTTTAATAGATTATAATGATGTATTGTATTAAATATTAATCTTGGTTGCACAATAGAGTCATTGGGGCCTTTAAATGTCTCTGAAGGTAAGATTAAGAAATGATGCTTTTAATATCCCGTTAGAAACTTGGTTTTTACTTGCCTCCCTGGCTGCTTCCCTCTTTTCTTTCCCTTCTTTTTTTTTAATCAACTTCCGGGAAAACACTACACTGAGGCTTTAACCGAATGCCATTAGAATCTGCTTATATCCTTGCTTCTAGAGATCTTGTTAAGGAGAGAGATAGGCAAGTTATTGGATAATTGAGCATAGGTGGAGGGGTTAGCAAGTTTCATGGCATAATTGTGCCCAACTACAAATTGAAATATTCATCATAGTGAGACTACACATGCCCTCCCTTTGATGGTAATGCTCTCATCATTATCCTTTCTCCTAGATGTTAGAAGGCAGTCGAATGACTACTTTAACGGTAGATGTCAATTGTCAGCTATCAAAGAGAAGCTGTTGGTGAAGGAAGCCAGGTGCAGGCAGTCTGTGAGGTGCTGGCACAGAATGGTCAAACAGTGCAGAAGCTTCGTGGTGTGCTAACTAATGTTAGCATCATCTTTCCACGTATAATCATATGCACTGTCCATGTACAAGTATAGACAATTACTTAAGGGAGTGATAGTGATAGCCTTTTCTTCTTGTACATCAGATACTGTGTGTATTATTCCTGATGTGTTCTCTCAACACACTTCAGAAATTGCTTCCTAAGTGCAGGAAAAGCAGGGAACAGATGTCCTCAGATGCTCATGCTTCCTGCAACCTGCATCTGATTGCCTGTGTCATATTGATAAGGTAAAGTGTTGCAAATGCCCAAACATAACTGAAATGAAAGATAAAAGATGCCATAGCTAGCACAATTAAGAAGTTCAAAGGCTAAAGGTCATCTTAAGCCATTTGAGGCTATGTGCACATGAGTGTAAGTCTATTAACCTAGAAAAGTCATAAAGCTGGGCCTGAAAAATTGGGAAGAAAATCCAATTCCTAGTCTTTATAAGAGTCTGTTTCTCCATCCTACCATCACAAACTAAATTTAAGAAGGAATTTGAAGTTATCTCTTTAGTTTTGTCATTTTTCAGATGCGCCTTTCTATTAACATATACTTCCCTTGCCCTAATGTACCCAGTTTTGTTTGTCTTTGATAAATCTTTGAGACTCACCCCCTGTATTCTCACATATGCTTTGATAACTGAAGTTATTCCTCATGGGAGGATGGTTCTGCATCACACGAGATTTCTTCACTGTGTTTTACCTAGAAAGGAACCTGATTGTACTCCTTATATATAAAGGTCATCATTTGTCAAAACACACCAGCAGCTACACATGGTAGTATGTTTAACTCTGGCAAGGTGCTATCTACTATCTTTTTATAATTATGAAGCAGTGTTGTTTACAATTAGGCTTTTATTTATTAAAGCAGTGCATTGTCAATCACATGTGACTTTGTAACTATACGCTATGGTTGTATTAATGAGTATAGTAAGCTGATTTGTTTTCACATTCATTCATTCTTCAGAACACGGAGGGCATACTCACCCACTTACTGCTCTACTTTGTGGTATTTTGATCTTGACATTATTAAAGTGCTATTTTCATGTTTTATTTCAATCTATGCCAAATGCATACCTTCCTACCTCCTCACACAAATTGTGTTAGGAAACAGTGGGTTGGATGTGCAGGCTTATGAGGCATCTGGGATTTGATATTTTAAAATCCCACTTTTTAAAAATCTATGGGTTTCTATTTTCCTCATGTACTGATCTAAAATGAGCTTGTCTAATGTTTCTTGGCAGTACAGTATTCACACCAATGGCTTTCTCCACTTATTAGAATATCTATACTGCTATCTACTGGCCAAATGTGACATTGCTTTATAAAAAGTGGGGTTTTTTTTGTTTATCTGTTTTTTGTTGTTGACTTTTTTTTTGAGCTAAAAAATAATTACATTCCTCCTCTTCCCTTCTGTTGTATGATGCTGTACTCAGGGAAATATGAATGAATGTTGACTCACTTCAGATAGAGTGGTGATGACTGAGAAAATACAGACTTCATCATAGTCCAACTTGGTGAGCCAATGAGATTTTGCAGGCTTACTTATAAGAGTCTGAGTGAGGGCTTACTTACAGGAGCAGAAATGACTGAAACACAGTGCATCACCAATTCCCACCCCATCATGAGTGATAGCTCACAAATTTGGGAAACCTGTACTACACTGCACAACTTGCTGGCTACTCAACAGTTTGGAGAATAACCACAATTGGAGGTAGTTTAGTTAGTATGAACCTCTTCTGCGCAGCTCATCTCAGTTTCTGTTTCTTCTGGTCTGCTCAGGTGAGCTCTACTTCTCCCAGGCACCTGGGCTTTTCTGAGACTTTTCAGGGCTTGTCTCTCAGCTGTCCTTACTGTTTCCATGAAGACGGAGGGACCTGGTGAATCTGGTCAGTTTCAGGAATTTCCTGAAGCTATTTTGAGTTGTTTCTTCTTGAGCTTAATGAGCTTCCCTGTAGGATGGAATGGTTTTTGTTTTGTTTTGTTTTGTTTTTGTTTTTTATGAGACAGGGTTTCTCTGTATTGTTTTGGAGGTGTCCAGCCTGGCCTCGAACTCACAGAGATCCGCCTGCCTCTGCCTCCCAAGTGCTGGGATTAAAGGTGTGTGCCACCACCGCCCTGCAGGATGGAATGTTTGACTTCTCCCTAGAAGCTTCTGTTGCCACAGTTTCCTTTAAACATCCTGTCTTAAAATACCGGTTGTTTTTCCTGCTTTCACAGCCTGAGTCTTAAGGAGTTTACCTCCAAGATATAAGGTTTCAATTTCAGAAGAAATTGCTACACAACACCTTTCCTTCTCCCAACCCCGCCCACATTCCTCCCCCACCTCTCCCCCACCCCTCGCACACCCCTCCCATTAATGCCCCCATATGTGTGTATAATTCTAATGTATTATATATGTATACATGTAACATATAAACACAACTACTGAGTCCATTTCGTGTTTTGTATGTGCATGCCACATGACATTGGATAACCAATTAAGGAACTTATCTCTAGGGAATTGTAGTTCTTCAGCAGTTCTCTCTGTAGTCATTGGTTGACTATAGTAGTCCTGTGTATATGTAAACAAAGCACCGTTGGCCAATAGAGAAGCAAGATAGGTAGGACTAGGAGTCTAGGAGGATTCTGGAAATGTAGTGAAGGGAATTGTCGCTGTGTGATCTCCCTGGAGCAATGGGCGCTCAGGAGTGCGTCTTTAAAAAGTTAAGTTCTTGTAAAATATATATTAGTAATTATGGGTTAATAATCAAGTCAGAGCTAGCCAATAAGAAACCAACCACATGGCCAACAGCTTCATAATTAATATAGCCTCCTGTGTGTTCATTTGGGACTGATGCAGCTCTGGAACCAGGATAGTGGGAAGACTACATGTTACGATATAGTTCTTTGTCTATGAGTGGGGCTCCTGTGAGGCTTTCCCCTTCTACAGTATCATATTCATTGATATTCTCAGTGCTTTCATCTTGTTTAGGAAGCCGCATTGTTGTGGTGTCATGGGTTATGCTTCCCCATCATTTCTAGGAGACACAATCACACAGCAGCCTCTGGTTTTAGAATCTTTCTGAACCCTGTACTGTCATGCACCCTGAAGCTTAGGTGTAAGAACTGTGTTGTGGGTTTATCAATTAGACTGAACACCAACTATGAGTTGTTCTCTGCATTTTGACCACTTGGGAGTTTCTGTAATGGTCTTCCTCTTGTTGGAAAGAGAAGATTCTTTGATGAGGGATGAGAGTTACAATTAGCTGTGAGTAAAAGAATAATTATTTAGAACACAGTTTGGAGTCATGTTAGTCTACTAAAGTAGGGGTAACAATTTCTTCTCTATAATTCAAGACCTCATCAGTCTCAGACATGATTTCCCTAATGTGATCAGACCTTAAATACAACTAGACAAATATTGGTTACTTCAGAGTATGAGTGCCACTACTACACCCTTAAGACAACTTTGCTGTGCTGGTCATTGTTGTAGTACATAAGCATCATAACTGGATAGGACAATTGGTTGCTTCTATCTCCTGGCAATTTGCATAACACCTTTCAGTACTGTTAAAGCTAGTCTCATGGAGGAGGCTTTCATGTCAGCTCAAGATCAGATTCTGAGTCCTGTGTCTGAAGTAGATGGTTTCTTCAGCAAGAGGTACTTACCTCCAATGTCTGGGAGACAACCAAGGGCAAAATATATAGTACATATTATTTCGAGACTCTTTTTCACTCCCTTGACCAAAAATTCTAAAGGGGATTTCTTATGCCCAGTATTGAGATTTTTGTTATATACTCTATGGCTATTAGGCAGAGCATTGTCTACTCAAGTGCTATAGCTTCATTAAAACTATGCATGTGCACATATATGCCATTTTAGTTAAATAAAAATGCTTCCTTGTGGCTTAAAAAAAACCCTTATGGTTATTTTCCCTCCTCTTTCCCTTTCCTTTTATGTTGACTTTTACCCATGCTCTTCAATAAAAGCCTCCATTTCCCCATTTCCCCATTTTCCCCTTGACATTACTTGTATCTTGATATTTCCCTCTTGCCACCTCTACCACCCTTCATAGCAAATTTTACTTCCCTGACTTCTATGATTAATTTTAGCTATATAGTGTCTATTTTCATCCACCTATGCCCGTCTGTGTCTGTAAGACTTGGGATCTGAGGACCTAAATGAATGGGGGCAGACTACAGTCTAAAGTCATAGACTACTTTATTTTGGTTTCAGTGCACTTTTATAGATGAATGAAACAAAGAAAGAAATGATCCAAGGAAGGTTGCTCGAGCCCAGAAAAACATAAATAAACATAAGTAAGCGTCTACTAATTATTAACAGACCAAACGAGCCCTTTCCCAGAACTTTCTCAGGGCAGAGCAATTGAAACACAATTGCCTACCATGTACTATGGATCATATCTGAGAAACCATGAAAGCAAGGCAGAATATCCAGATTTGGGGGTACACTGAGGACAACTCTCAGTATAACTTTTCACTATATTGGGTTCTTTGGCTATGTTCTGATATTCAACACAAATACACATGTCTTATAAATTGAATGTAAATGTTTGTCACCAGAGGCACAAAATCACATCCAAGAACAATCCAGGAAATAAAATGCACTTGAGGTAAAAGGCCATTGGCCTTTTTTCCTCTCCCACAGTTCCCCAAGGTATTGTTCACCCTGTGGCATTCATTTGACCATGTTCTGACAGTATACTCATATCTGAAGATTTGGAGTTAGGAACCACAGGTGAGAAACATGTGGCATCTGTCTTTCTGGTCTGGCATACATCACACATACAAATGTCATGGTTTGATTTTTTTACAGCTAAATAGTGTTCCATAGTATATATGTTGCATACTTTCATTATCCATTCTTCAGTTTGAGGACATTTATGTCGTTTCCATTTCTAGCTATTCTGGAAATCAGTGTGGAACATGCTCAAAAAGCTAAAAGTAAATAATTACCACTCTTTAGCATGCATACAAAGGATTTTATGTTTTAGTCCACAGATACTTGCTCAGCCATACTTTTCATAACAATGTTTTGTTTTGCTTTGTTTTTTTCAGGCAAATTCTATGGCTCTTTCTAGAGTAACTGTGGAGTAACTTAATGTGTATTCTATATTTTAACACATTAAGGCCCTGCTTTTGTGGAAATTGTTTCTAGAGGTCATTCATTGTATTCTGATGGATTCCCTGATCAAAGGCCATACAAGTTGCAAATTAAATGTGATGGGCAAGCTGATGTCCATCTGTCCTTCCTTGAAATGGTCACTATGAAAGCTTATGTCTGATTTTCACTTTGCTGAATAACATAAACATATAAAAACCAAGCCATTAAAAGACAAAATGAGCTTAGCTGTATTGAACCAATCAATACTCCTGTGAGTGATGTGAAAATTAAGTTTCAGTCATCACACATTCATTAGTAAAGAATACAAGCAAACAGAGCCTACACCCTTATGGTTCCTTCTGAAAACAAGTTCCAATTCAAACTCTCACCTTGACATTGTAAGTTTTCAGTTCCTCTGCAGTAATTTGTTTTTCCAACATCAGTTCTGTAGCTGCTCAGTGTGGATTTTCACATCTAATTAAAGCTGTCACTGACCTCCCAAAGCACTTTAGCATTCTCATTACAAGGATTTCACTCTTGCTTTGCTCTTGCAATATCCTGCTTCCTTCTCCATTTCTATTTAAATTTATTTTCATCCTTTTATTTTAAATATTTATTTGATGAATGATGATTGCATTTCTTCAAAGTGTCCAGTATGGTCATGTTTTATGTAATGGCAGCCACCGTGATCAAATGAACATACCAATCACTATCCCCAGAACCTGTTTCATAGAGGAAAGCTTATCACATTTATCAATATCTGCCATTTCTACTTCTACCCTCAGCCCTAAGAAAATATCATTCTACCCTTTATTTAAAATTCCAATACAATTAACTTTCAACCTTTAATCCAAGTGGAGGTTTTCCTGGTTTATCCAACCGACAATCAAGTCTGCTTTTTACATGTCATCTACATATTATTACCATTTATAGACCATTTAGACATATATTTAATCCATAGTCAATTAATCACACTGTTACTGTTTTGTTGTATTTGTTATCTGAGAATGCCATATCAATATGAAGAAGATTGAGGTAACTCTATGTGTTTCTTCATCCTTTTCATTATTGTTAATTTTTATTTAAATTAAAAGCAATCTTATTTTACATGTTAATTCCAGTTCCCTCTCCCCCATCCTCCAATTCCCCCACCAATCCCATGGGTGATCATCAAAGTCTGTCATGTTACTTGGGGAAGGACCTAGGCTCTCCCTCTTGTATCTGGGCAGGGAGACCATCCCTCCATAGGAAATGGGCTCCAAATCTCATTTGTGCACTAAGGATAAATACTGATTCCACTGCTAGAGGCGCCATAGACTGCCCAGGCCCCTAACTGACACCCATGTTAGAGGACCTGATTCGGTCTTATGCTGGTTCCACACCTGTAAGACTAGGGTCCATGAGGTCCCACTTGTTCAGGTCAACTGCTTCTGTGTGTTTCCCCAGCAAGGTCTTGGCCCCTTTGCTCATCACTCTTCCGTCTACAACTGGATTCGAGGAGTTTGGCTCAGTGCTTAGCTGTGAGTTTCTGCATCTGCTTCCATCAGCTACAGCATGTAGGCTTATGATGACATTTAAGGTAGTCATCAATCTCATTATATGGGAAGGGCTTATTGCTTAGATTCTTAGTTGGGGGTCATCCTTGTGGATTCCTGGAGATTTCCCTAGTGCCAGGTATCTCATTAAGCCCATAATAGTTCCTTGTACTAAGGTATCTCTTTCCTTGCTCTCCTTCTCTGTTCTTCCCCAAACTTGACCTTCATGATCCCTCATCTTCTTTTCCCCCCTCCCTTTTTCCTCTCCTGTTTCTTCTACCTCACTCCCCTCCCCACCCCCCCCACCCACGTGCTCCCCTTTTACTAGGGAGATCTTGTCCCTTTCCACTTCTCAGAGGGTCCATGTATATCTCTCTTAGGGTCCTCCTTGTTTCCTAGATTCTTTGGGGCTGTGGATTGTAGGCTGGTTATCCTTTTCTCTATGTCTAACATTCACTTATAAGTGAGTACATGCCATGCTTTTATTAAGTAAAGAATCTAAGAAGAGACTCAAATGGAATCACAGTATGTTCTAAAGAAAAGCCACATGACAGGCAAGCTCCTGCTTTACCCAGAAGGAGAATGGGGAAGAGAAGAGAGAAAGCCATGCCATTTAAGTTAGCATGGAGGTCAGGCACATGATGGTCAAAGAGTCACATGGAATGGAGGGAAAGAGTAGGGAAGCCTAAAACGCTATGAGAAAACTGAAAGTGTTAAGATAGCATGCTTAAAAGAGATGTAGAAAGACAAAAGATAATGTTACCATTCTCAGGATAACTTCAGGGCAGACTTATAACTGTACATGACAATAGCTCATAAATTTCCGAACTAGGGGTGGGGATTCTGGGAAGGAAAAGTGCCATATCTCAATGAACTATTTTTTCAATCTCTATAGCATGGCTTAAGGCGAACCCACCTTTGTAGACAAAGTGATTGAACCAGGCTAGCTGGAGTGTTATACTCTACCCAAGCTGGAGCCCAGTCCTGACCAGGAGCTATTCTATTCTCTTGTTATTATAAGCAACTCCTTGTAGAGTCTGTGTGGGTGGATGGAACACTCGTGCTATAGAATATGAGGATGTACAGGACAAATAACTGACATAAATCACAGCAAATTGATTTCTAATATTGGAAATACTAGTAATAAAATACTAAGATTCCTAAGGACTTGTGAGATGCCTCAGAAGTTAAAGGTACTACCAAACAAGTATGAAGTTTGGAGCTCAGACCCCCAGAAACACCAGGTGGGTGTGTCAGTCTGCTTTTAATTTTATTCCCTGAAGATGGAAACAGGATGTCTCTGAAGCAAAATAGCTAGCAAGACTAACATATCAGACATGGGCATTGATGGCACACACCTTCTTTCCCAACTCTCAAGAGGCAGAGGCATGCGGATCTCTGTGAGTTCGAGACTAGCCTGGTCTACAGAGTGAGTTCTAGGACATCCACAGCAGCTACAGAGAGAAACCCTGTCCAAACAAACAAACAAACAAGGTAGATAGAAAATAAAACAGACTAACTTATCAGTATCTGAGTTTAGGATACACTGCCTCAAGCAGACCTTCACTTACACAAATATACATGTAACACTCACACACACGTAAAGTCATGCATGGACACACATGACACCATGCCCACATGAAAAATAGTATAAAGCAAAAAGAAAAATGCTATTAATATAACTAAAATTTTAATTTTTGGCCTGAGAATCTAGCCTTTATGTATTTCATTTCCATGTTTGGACTTTGCTTTCATTTTTTCCCCCATCTTACCGCCCTCACTACCTTGACATCTTGTCTGTCAATGGTGATGAGGGTGCTCCCTATATACTCACATCAGGCTTCCCTCCCCCCATTGAGGTTTTTCTTATTTTCTTCTTCTGATAAAATATTTTTTTTCTCAACTTACCATTTCCTCAAGGGATTCTTCTAAGAGATGTGTTACTACTGGAAAGAGGAATGTTTTCCTCTGATGGCTTAATTTTTAATAATATAATAACAAATTCAGTGTAGATTTCTTTGAGTGTGTGTGTGAAAAGCACACCATACTTGAAGTCAGATAGGCCTGCCTTCAAATCTATGATCTACAATTTACCATTTCCGTGCTCTTGGGTGAATTGTTTAGTTTAGATAAGAGCACTTACAGATTTCACAGCACAGAGTGTGGAGTGGTAACAAATGGAAAAACATACTTTAGCTGCATTGCACAGGATTTTCTATAATCTTTTCCTGAGATGATGGTAACAGCTATTATTTATTTGATGTGCTCTGTATATCACTCACAGTGCTAAATTCCTTATACACACTCATAATCCTTGAATTGATAAAAGTTTTATACTATTTTATCATTTCTCATAAGTACAAGCAAATATTTAATTTAAAAGACCTTGTATAAGGTCACAAAACCTGAAAGTATGATACTGGTATTTGATCCTCAGTCTATTGAGTGTGAGGAACTAAGTAGTAGTCAGTATTTATATACAGTGTTTCTACTTAGAAATTGCATAGTGGGACGTTGCATATTGGAGATATTCCACAGTATAAATGTGTGACTGTGTAGATTTTCTGTGTCGTCATTCAGTTTATTAGATAAAAATTTCTAATTTATTAAATGTTGGATAAAACATGTATTTGTCATCCCCCTTGTTGGATTTATTTTTCTATCTGGAATCCTTATAGCCAATTAGTCAAGAAGCCCTATGAATGTGAAGTTCATGTGCCCTTTGGACCAACACTTTAAATTTGCTGGGTCTGCATTATCACGAAGGCCACTCTTCTGTTTGGGGCTCCCATTCTTACTATGGGATCCCCTGGTTGGGAAGAGTGCTGCCCTTACAGCTTTCTATAAGGACTCAGGCAAACCTTTTCCAGACAGCAGGGAAAGGGGGTATGCTTCTGTATGCAGTTTCACTGAAGAAACACAGCTAAGAGCCCAATGGCGTGGCTTTCTCTCTCTTCTTTCTTTTCTTCCTCCATTTTCTTTTTCAATTTATTATGTCTTTCCTCAGCTATCCATGCAGTATAAAATTATAACTTTAAATAAGAAAATATTTGAAAATAATTATTATAATTTGAGATAACAACATTTTATTATTTTATTGTCATTTTTATTTAAATTAAAAACAAGCTTGCTTCACATGTCAATCCCAGCTCCCTCTCCCTCCCCTCCTGCCACCTCCCCCAGCTCCACCCAGTCCCCTATTCAATCTCCACTATGTTCCCCTGTGAGGGTGAGGCCCTTCATGGGGGATCTCCAGAGTCTGTCATTTCATTCAGGACAGGGCCTAGGCCCTCCCCTAAGAGTCCAGGCTGAGAGAGCATCCCTCAATGTGGGATAGGCATCCAAAGTCCATTTGTATACCAGGGATAAATACAGATAAATACTACCCAAGGCCCTATAGATTGCCTAGGCCTCCTCACTGACACCCACATTCAGGGGGTCTGGATCAATCTCATGCTGGCCTTTCAGCCATCAGTCTGGGGTCCAAGAGCTCCCCCTTGCTCAGGTCAGCTGATACTTTCAGGGATCATTTCTATAGTTCGATAAATTGATTTTTATCAACTTAAATTTCCTGTGTGCCATGAAAAAATAAAGCAAAACTCTCCAGGAATAGGTAAGAGATGACACACATGCTATAACAAATTTCCTAGTAAAGGGGTTTATCTTTTTCTTGGATTCTTCAGTATTTGCTGTTGGAAGGCTTTTTCCCCAGGATCCTTGAGAACAAATGTACAATTGAATATATGAAAGTTGTAAAACACTATACATTGATGGTTTGAGTACTGACATAAAAATGTTCATGATTTTCCACTCAGATTCAAAAAATATCTTATAGTTTCCTATTCTTTGATTTGCTCAGTATTTAAGAGGACTGGCTGCTCCTCAGGGGTTCTGAGTTCAATTCCCAGAAGCCATATGGCAGCTCACAACCATCTAAAATGGGATCAGATGCCCTCATTCAGCATGCTCTCATACATGAACTACATGAATAAATAAAAAAAAATTAAAAATGAATTCCTAAGTTGCCTTCAGTGCATTTTTTAAAATTTTGGTTTGTATCCCATGACTTCCTTAACTGTTTCTATTTGCATTAGGCTTGTCACATGTGTTACTGGTTACCTGCCGTGGTGGCAATTCAAGCTAGAAATATCTCATTTTATGTTGGGTTCTCCTTCCTTTCCTTTCTCCATACTTCTTTCCTTCCTTCCATCTTCCTTCTTTTTAAATAGCTTTTTATTTATGTGCTGCTCTTCCTGAAAGTATCTGATCTAATTTTCACCTCTCTATTCTACCTCCTCATAATTTTATTTTACTCTTTGGTTGTTTTCTTAATTTTATCTTTGAAACCTTCTACTGAGTTGCAGTTTATGCTATTTTTTTTGAGCTTATGACCTTTCACTTTTTTGAGAATATAGCTGTTATATTTTTAATTTCTCTTCTATTGTCCACTACTGCTTTTGCTGATGCTTTTCTGCTCCCAGGATGTCCTCTTCCTGTGCTCTTCCTAGAAGTTTTCATGTATTTGATGATTTCTGTTTTGTTTTGGTTTCCAGTTTTTTGAAGACAGGGTTTCTCTGTGCAACAGCCCTAGCTGTCCTGGAACTCACTCTGTACACCAGGCTGTCCTAGAACTCATAGAGATCCACCTACCTCTACCTCCCAAGTACTGAGATTGAAGGCATATGCCACCAATGCCCTATTCGATGGTTTAATGCATGCTGATATGCAAAATAAATTCCTTAGAGAACACACATGGCACTGCCTCTAGAACTTTGTGATGAAAAAATGCTCACAGGATGTTCAAAGATTCTGTCATATAAAGTGATGCTTTCATACTTAATGGTGAAGTTACCAGTGAGATGATCTTGGGCCCTGAGTGCAATGATGTGAACAGTGTGAAAGTTCAGTGTGTGACCTTCCTTAAAATCTCTTTGATTATGCATTCCCAGGACACTCAACAATAGGCAATTTAAGACAAGGGATTTATTCTGCCTTATAGTTGAGGGGATAGATCCATGAATACAGGCAGTATAATGGAACAGGCCTGGGAAGACAGTTGGTCACATTGCATCCACAGTCAGGGAGAAGAAAGTGAAGAGGAAGTACAGCTGGGCTATGAAACCTGAAAGCCCATCCTCATGAACCACTTCCTCCAGCAAAATTCTGCCTCCCGAAGGCTCCATAACCTACTCAAATAGTGTCATAAGCTGGGGACCAAGTGTGAAAATATGTGAAGCCTTTGGAGACATTTTATACTAAATCAGTCTAGAAAGGTTTCTAGTTTCTGAGAGGTTGGAAAGTAATCCATTCATCTGCATGTAAATAGGGAGAGGGTTTGGAAACTATTCATTTCCTAAATGACTTTCAAATATTCTGTTTCCTATTTACATACATATATACATACATACAAAAATATAAACACACATATGAGAGAGAAAGAGAGAGGGAGGGAGGGGGGGGCAGAGGGACAGAGAGAGAGGATGTATTTTTCTGAGCCTAACCTTTATTGGGCCTGTAAATCTTTTTTTCTTCTTAACTTCAAGATAATGAGTTTAGGATTTAACTGTCTTAAAAATTCTGAGGCTGTTACTATTTCACTTTTCTCCACTGTCTTTTTTTATACTTTTCCCCCCTCATTTCTTGACTGTACAATTTTGGCTCAAAAACTAAGGACATATTTTTAAATTCATTTATGGTTGTCATGAAGGAAATCTGGAAGGAACAAAACTAAATGTAATGTATATGCTCTGCCGCACCTCTTCTTAACTGAACCTGGGGATCTTGCTCCTTGTTGTTTGTTTTACTGGGAGTTGAGATCTCATAGTGAGGAGGTAAAAATCTTTATCAGATCTAAATTAACATAGAAGTTTTAATAAAGTAAAGATACTGGAAAGAAACATAGCCGGCATATTCTGTAGGCAAGAAAGAGATATATATATAGAGAGAAAGCAATAACCCCCTCCAGGGGAGGGAAGAAGGCCCTTCTGCAGTAGCTAAGTCATCTTGCTTTGTCTGTGTGCCTCTTATGTGTAGTACACAGTACACTTTGCTGAAGTGGTAGAGTTCATAGCATCACTTGTCTTCTCTGAGACTGTTCACTGGAAGTGAAGGAAGTTCCAGGAGCAATTAGAGGTAGGCTATAAGACAGTTAGCTTTAATTGTCAGATTGACATAACCTAGAAACATTTGGAAAAAGACTCTGGGGTATTGTCAATATTAGGTTGACCTATGGGGATTGTCTTAATTTAATTGGTGTGTTGTAGCCCACCCTCTGTGGATGACACCAGTCCCTAGAGAGGAGTTCCTGAATTGTACATGAGGGAATTCAGCAGAGCACAAGCAAGTAAGAAGTCTATGTGTACTTGATTCCCCTGCCCTTGACTGTGAGGATGATTTGACTAGCTACTTTAAGCTCCTGTCACTGCACTGAATCATTAGGAAAAGGAGCCTCAGCCAGGGATTATCTATACTAAGTAAGCCTATAACATATCTGTGGGGTTACTATCTAGATTACATTAAAGTAGGAAGACTCACCAAATGTGGATGATACCTTTCCTTAATCAAGGGGTCACAGACTGTAAAGCAATGAAGAAATGAGCTGAGAATTAGCATGCAAGTGTTCATTGTTCTCCTCTCTCACTTTGATTCTCAACTCTTGATTTCTTGTCTACCTTACCATGATGGACTACACCCTGAAAGTGTGGGTAAAAATAAGTCCTCAATCCCTTAAGTCACTTCTGTAAGAGTATGGTATCACAGCAATGAGAAGGAATGTAAAACAATTACATTAAATAGTTAGTACTTTAGAGTTTATAAATATCTTTGGAGTGATGAAACTGATTTATATTCATTATGAAACCTGAACTTCAGTAATGTTAAGTGATTTATTCATAGTAATCCACATGATGAAAACCAAAATCAGTATTTTAAATCACATGGATGCTATTGACTGTGATGCTGTACTACATTTTATTAAGCTAAACAGAATTCTTTAACAATAGAGCCATATAAATGATAATTACAGATAAATATGAATAATTATAAAAATTCCATCTGAAGTTCTTTTCATTTCACTGATATTCTAGTTTCAAGTTCAGTTTGGTAACAACCAGCATTTTCTTTGAATTAGTTAACTTAAGGTGCTACTATATTCAACTTACATTCTGCAAGCATCTACCATTTGGCAGACAAGTCAATCACTGATGGAATGAGAATCAAGATGTTATTTTAAGTTTGCTTTTTGGGTTCATTTTTACTGTTTTTTCTCCTTAGGAGAATGATTCTCAAATGATTAGAGTGTAATGTATTTCTAGCTGTTTTACATCTTTTATTGGTGACAATGGAGACAATTTGTTTTTGGTCACCTCAGTCTTGCAAACTCCTGATAGTCATTCCACCAGCAGTCATGGCTATAAATTATCAGGCTTGACTTAGGAAATAAACATCTTACATCCATAGTTTTTGGCTGATTCCCAGATGTAAAATAAGTTGTTTGAAATCATCTTCTGCAGATACTAGTAAAATCAATAAGCCCCTGACCTGCATATATAATGAGGAAGAGTGAAATGAAATGGTAAAAGGAAAAAAAGCAACATAAAAGTAATCACCAATATTCAGGATGAGAAAGCCCAAAATGTATATTAGTATTTGTGTTTCTAAATATATTCACCATCTTGTGGTAGCTTCCTGGGGGTGACAAGAAAAAAATTGCCTATTTGTTTTCAAGGAGGGTATCAATAAAGACCAAACAAAAATAGACCAGTGATTCTATCAAAATCCAACTTGAGCTCACTTAATATGTACATGAGAGATAAGTGATGTCCAGGAATGTGAGTAGCAACCCCAAACAACTATATAGTTTTGACTTCTCATGCATGATGACCTCATAGAAGCAATACATACAATTTCATTTTCAGTTAGCTTTCTGCTTCATATATACTCTTGAATTTCCCAAGATTACTTTCAGTTATTGGTGTAGGAGGTAACACAAGCTAGAATCCCAGAAGAGGGTCCAGTGTTCCTTCCCTTCTTCTGCAGTGGAATATTAACAGTTCCATCATCATCTTATGGATGCAGCCATCACTGCAATGCTTGGTTGGCTTAGTTGATTAGGCCCTGCCCTGGATGAAATGACAGACTATTGATACCCCCAAGGAGGGCCTCACCCTCCCTGGGGAAATGAGGGCACATTGGGGAAAATAGGGGGAGGGCACGGGAGGAGGGGAGGGAAAAGGAGATGGACCTGGAACTGACTTGTGAAGCAACCTTGTTTCTAATTTAAATTTAAATTAAAAAATAAATAATGAAAAAACAAAACAAAACAAAAAAAGAACTACTGAACCAAGGAAACTGGCTTTCAAAATGACAACGGCATGATCATGGCATGCCTGGGGGAAAAGTCATACTGCAGCAATCTTTGTAATTCATGAATTGTGTTTCCCCATATTAATGCAAAAACACAACTCTCACCTCAAAGGGGTAAGTGACAGTTTATTGTAAAGTCAAATATAATTTGCCATGCTTGCGAACATATTTGTGGTACCCCGAATTCTGTGTTCCATCACAGAAGCAGTTTCATGAAGTTTTTATAGTAACAGAACAAATAAAGACATAAACAATAGACTTTTAAATATATTGGTGGAAACATTAAGTAGACTGATTAAAGCAAAACAGGAAAACCTGCTATTAACCTTAGATGCTATCTATCTGATATTGTTCTTGGCCTTTTGGTTGGTGTGAGCCAGGTGTTTGTTCATTACAAAGGAGTTAACTAATGATCACAAAGACATACATAGAAGGGTATATATGGCTACCAAGAAGCCTAAAGACGGCCCAAGGTAATTTGATTCTGGAACTGCAATATTCCAAACTCTCCCCAGTCACTAAGCTCATCTAGTTGGCTCATCAGCTGCACCTCATCAGGGAGAGGTGCAGTTTCTTCCTAGGAACTTCCATCCACACTCAAGAAACTAAAGTAATAATGCACTTCTGAGTTCAGTGAATTATTTCCTCGGGACCTGAAGAAGCAGGCTTCATGTGACTGTCTTCATTGCTTCTACCACAAGACATTAGCTCCTCCATTGATAAGCAGGTGTTCCTCCTTTCCTGGTAATGGAGTAATGAAATATAGGAAATGCTTATTTTCATAGCAGTTTTAAATAGGCTGTCTGGCCAGGCAGTGGTGGTGCAGACCTTTAATCCCAGAACTCAAGAGGCAGAGGCAGGAAGATCTCTGTGAGTTTGAGGCCAGCCTGGTCTACAGAGTGAGTTCCAGGATAGCCAGGGCTGTTACAGAGAAACCCTATCTCATAAAACCAAAAAGAAAAAAAAGAGGCTGTATGGATATATTTAAATTCTCAAAGTAATGTTATACATAGCAAACATGAACACACTAACATTTTTTTACATAAAATTCACCTAAATTCAATTAGCACAGATATGGCAAAAACTGAAGTACACATGAATCTTGAAAACAGGAGAGGTCCTACAGCCATGCACAGAAGCACAAGAACAGAAGAGAGTTGTAGGCATAAAGAAGAAAAGGATTTCATCTTTTCTACCCAAGGAAGGGGAGCACATACATATCCATCACAAAAGGCCGTTTATAGCTGGGAACATCAAATTATGTTACCTGGATCTTGTTATTAATTTTTTCTGTTCTTCAGTCCTTAGATTTATAAGCTCTTATTGGAACAGGAGCCTTTATGAAAGAAGCCTGAGGATGGGGAAGTGTGCCCAATATTCATAGCTGTTGCTTTCAAAGCATGGGGAAAATGGGAAAGGGAAACATTCCACAGTGTGACCTTGCTCCCTGAGGATAGCATGAGCTCATACCATGCCGTAAACTTAGAAACCAAGTTTCTAAGAATAGTTAGCTCTAATTTGAAGCCTTAGTATGCTAATGTGGCAGTTCTACCCAATGAAAAAGCAAATGCTTAAAGAACTATATAAACTGGTATGATTGAGGAGAGAAAAGCCAGACACATCTGGAATGGAAGGCATCAGAACAGAGAGAGTAGACAAAACATGGCCACCAGCCTGAAAACACAACACACACACACACACACACACACACACACACACACACACAGAGAGAGAGACAGAGACAGAGACAGAGGCAGAGAAACAGAGAGACAGAGGGACAGAGAGAGACAGAGACAGAGAGAGAGAGACAGCATGTTATTTGATATGCTAGTAGGCAATACAAATAGACAATTGTCCCTTTTGCCTTTTGGAATTTAGAGAAATTGAGTATTCTAGGGACCTAACTGGAACCTTGTACAAGGCCAAGTTAGCTAAGAATATTATGCAGACCTTGGGACAAATAAGTTAACAGTCTGTACTTAGAATGAGGCTCACAGTATAGGAGCTGTGTCAGAGTCTGCTGTTTCCATCTAAAAAGAAATAAGATGAACATAGGTTACCCTGGAAAGTTTGAGGTTATCTTAGTTAGCTTTCTATTGCTGTGATAATGCATCATGGTCAGAAGCAACTTAGAGAGGAAAGAGATTATTTTGCTTACACTTTCATATCATGATCTACAATCAATGGAAGTCAGGGTAGGAACTCAAGGAAGAAATCTGGAGGCATAAACTGAGGCAGAAACCATGGAAGAGTTCTGCTTACTGCCTTGGTCCTCATGGCTTACTAAGTCTGCTCTCTTACACATGTCAGGACAACCTACAAAGTGCTTTGTGATAGAATATTATTTTCAGGTGTGTGACTTTTGATTATGCTGTATTTGTTTAACTCTGTGCAGCTGTGATTCTTTGCCTGTCTAAAACACCTGATGATCCTAATAAAGAGCTGAATGGTCAACAGCAAGGCAGGAGCAAGGATAGGCAGGGCTGGCAGGCAGAGAGTTTTAATAGAAGGAGAACAGAGGAAAGCGAGCAATGAGAGAACAAGGAGAGGTGGACTTCAGGGGCCAAGCACCCAGCCACCCAGGCACCCAGCCACCCAGGCACCCAGGCACCCAGGCACCCAGGCACCCAGCCACCCAGCCACCCAGCTACCCAGCCAGCCACCCAGCCTAGGAGTAAGAAGGAAAGTAAGATATACAGCAGTAAGATGGATAACAGCCCAGAGGGTAAATGTAGAAGGGTTAGAAATAAACCAAGCTAAGATCAGCATTCATAAGTGATAATAAGCCTCCTTGTGTGTGATTTATTTGGGAGCTGGGTGGCCGACCCTTCAAAGAGACCTAAAGACCAAAAAACCAAGAGAGTAAAAAGTATCACTACAGGGCTTGGTCCTGTAACATTCATCACCAATTAATCCACACTGACTTGCCTACAGGTAAATCATACGGAGACATTTTCTTAACTGTGTTTCAGTATTTTCATATAACTCTAGCTTGTGTGAAGTTGACAAAAAGTAGACAGCATAATTGACTTCTTGGAAACTTAACACAGTATTTAATCACCGTGTTGCTACAACCTTTCTCATTTGTCTTTGACATGGCATGCTAATACTAATATCACAATTAAATATAATAAAATCCAAACTTCCACTAATCCTATAGCATTTAGATTTTCAAACGCTAAATATTGAATCTACTTAGAAGTTCAAAGTTTCTCTAAAATATCCTAAGTTTCTCAAATGTTCTGTTAAGCCAGCTACTTCAGGATGGTGTGAAACATCGTATAACCAGTGGGCCCCAAGAAGGTAGGCCCATTGTTGTATTTCTATTAAGTGAATTCCTTGGTCAGAAGCAATGCTGTGTGGAAAACCATGATGGTGGACAAGGCAGTCTGTATATCTACAGATGGTAGTTATGACAGAAGCATTATGTGTGAAAAGATAATTCCATGAAGAAAGTGGACCAATGTAGTCAACTTGGAATCTTTATTTACTGGGAACTAATATCTAATAGACTTGGTAACGTCTGATGGTTTTCTTTGTCCCCTGTGTACAGTTATCCCCAAAAAAGCAATAGTTTCCTCTGAGAAAGGATAGGAGAAAGAATGACAGTAGAACTCGTAAGTATATTAGCAAGGACCTAGCCTTCCCTTAATTTGCAGGTTTTGGGACTGCAAAGTGACTCAAGTCTGGAAATTGTTTGATATCCAAAATTCTCTGTTATAAGCTATCACAAGTGGGGAAGATACTCAGAGAATCTCTGTCAACTACATGGGCCCTCAGTCCTGACTCATCTCTGACTTTGTCTGTCTATGCCTGTGACCCAGATAAGGTATTTTCACTCTTGATGGTAGAGACCTACAAGGTGCAGTGCAAGCAGAAGCCAATTTTGATTGCTAGCATGATCTGTGAATTTCCCAGATGCAGGTCACTGTGAATCTGAATCATCTCTCAGGACCAGTTTCTTTTAAAGCACTAGTTCTGCCACATTCTGCTGTGGTGTGCTTCCCCAGGCCTAAATTTAGAAAGGAGACCAGGCACAATCCAATGCTCTCTGCTTCTAGCCTCACAAGTTGCAGAAAGGAAAGATGGGAGGAAAGGGTTTAATTAAACCTTGCACAGAAGTCCTCTCACTTTCCAAGTGCTCAAGGAAGTAAAATTTCGTGAATTTTGATTAAATATAGGATAATCTAAGTTTATGAGCCACAGTCTACACTTACCCTCTTATACACTCCACTAACTTCCCTTGACATCCTAGTCTAGGATGCCATAAGCCTGCAAGGATGAAAAGGCGACAGCGGGAGAAGTAACTCTCATGTTAACACAAGATCTAGGAGAAAGTAGAAGACATGGAGAGACAGGGAAGGTTAAGTTAGAGCAGGAAAGAAATACAACATTGGTCTGTATAATCACATTTGATTCCCCATCAAGGAACCACAATGAAACAGGAATAGTGAGCATCCTTCAGAGTGGCCAGAGGCTTTATCACATCAAGTGTCTGGTAGATGAATCTGGGACCATTCCCAAGCAGGGGCTTCTAGGGTCCTTTCATAGTGTCTTTGTTAGGGTTTCTGTTTCTGTAACAAAAATGCCATGACATGAATGACCTGAGGAGGACAGGGTTTATTTCACCTTACAACTTTTTGGTAACACTTCATTGCTGAGGTAATTTAGGGCAGAAATTTAAACAGGGCAGAAATCTGGAGGCAGGAAATGATGCAGAGGCCATGGAGGATTGCTGCTTACTGGCTTGCGCCTTTTGGCTTGTGTTGCCTGCTTTCTAGTACTCAGGGCCACCAGGCTGTGGTGGTATCACCCACATCAATCATCAATCAAGCAGTTTCATCATAGATTTCACCTTTTCTTGATTAAGGTTCCCTCTTCCCAAAACTCTAGTGATATAAACCTAGTCAACAGATAGACAAACGCAAATAATGAATTTCACAGACAACATGAGGGTAAGTTTATAAAGATATTTTATTGCAGGAATATAAATGGAAATTTAGGAGAAAGAAAGAAGGCAGAGACCCTGTGCCACAGGAACATATCCCAATCCAACAAAGGTTCACATCTGGGGGTTAGGCATGGGAGGTTGATCAGGATGTGGACAATCAGTTTAGATTTTTCAACTATGATTATTCAGGTGACTCTCAGTGTAGGTCAAGTCCTCATGTATAGCCTGTAGGCAGGGAGACTAATGATTTTATGTAACGGAAGAAAGACAAGAAACCAGAGCAGGAACCAGAATACCTTTGGCATTTCTCTCTCTTACCAGGACAAAACCTTAGATACTTCTGGCCGTGGATTCTGACAAGAATTAAGGCCCCAGTCCTTAAACTGCCTGACCAGTTTCTAATTCCTGTTCTCACAATTAACATAAAAATGGCTTGCTAGAATACCCCCTATTTCTAAAGAGTATTTTACTCGAACATCCTGTGACTGTCAATGTAGAAGTGTCTGTGAAGGCTTTATCCACCCCAGGAACATGGGTTCCTACTCTGTCTATTCTGAAAAGCCCCATGCATGCTATTCTGGATGGTATTAGGAGATACTGAGAATTGGATGGAGATGGAAATAGGCATAGTGTCCAAATTGGACAACAAAAATCAAGGTTGGGGCTAAAGTTCATTGTCTAAACTATAGATTGAAGTTTGTGGTGAAAAAATGGGCATCAAAATGAAAAGTGAACAGTGGGATTAAAAACCTAATTTTCTATTATTATGACAAAACCATGCCAAAGGTAACATATTGAAGAAAGCATTTAATTAGGCTTATAGTTTCAGAAAGCTAGCTACCATGATGATGGAGCAAAGAGAATGATAGCTGAGAGCTCACATCTTGATCTTTAAGCAAAAAGCAGAAAGAGGCCCATTGAGAATGGTGCAGGTATTTTGAAACCTCAACGTCTGACTCCAGTGACACCCCTCCTCCAACAAGGCCACATTTCCTAATCCTTCCCAACAGTCCCACCAACTGACATCAACTATTAAAGCAGATGAGCCTATGGGGACCATTCTCATTGAAGTCAACACCAAAATTCATGGTGAAAATATTACTGGAATTGTTGGGAGAGAGTGTGGATCCTGGCAAACCTGATAACTCATGCTGTCTACCCACAAGTAAGAAGCCAACCCCCAAGCTATCTACTGACATCTAAGAAGCCGACTAAATAAGTGGTAGTGAAAAGCAGAAAAAGTAGATTTATTCAATATGGTTATATTGAAAAGATTAACAAAATTGGCCAGTGACCCCCACCTGTACCACCAGTTCATCTCAGAGGTCCTGGTGCACAGCTTAAGTTTAAATGAAGGGAATGAAGTATGCACAATTAGGCAGTTCTGGTCAAGGTGAGGTCTCATCCATCATCATCTTGCCCAAGTACCTCCTCCAAAGTTCTCTAAAAAGTTGTCAAAATGGTGTGAAATATCATCCCAGGAGACAAGCTCCCAATCTAACTGTCACCAAGCTCATAGCTTTTCTTTACTCTACCATGAAGTTCATGAAGGAAATACCAGGTTAGGGGCTATGGTTTGAATAGTCCTTAGCCAGGAAGAAGGATTCAAGTGTTTTGCTAGTATATCTTCATTCTTGCCATGAGAGTTACAAGAATATATGGAAGAATACAAATGTTTTTGGCAAATGACTGGAAGAGATGATTTTACATGTCTATTTTAAAAAGTTTGAGGCCAATTTTGTTTGATAAATAAATAATACACATAAGCATGTCAACACTTTTCCAACAGGTAGCTTAAAACACCAAGAAGACAGACATTTTATCTCATTATTAATATTAGTGTTAGTATTTATTATTATTAGTAGTAGTATTATGAGAAAAGTTGTTGTATAGCAGTTTCCTCAATATTCAAACTTTCTGTTTCAGCAGGGAAGCCCCTTAAGTCAGAGGCAAACAACTTGAAATGACTTCAGGAAGTCTCTGAAACTAACCAGATTAATTTTTTCCCTCCCTCCTAAGAGTAAACAATAAATACTGTTGAGAGCCACACTTAGGCAAACCAAACTTCAAAGAAGATTTTGAGACTAGACCACCTGCCTGGAAAAAGCAGAGATCAGCTTATTCCTGTAAGTAAGCTCAATAAAACTCACGGTTCACCAAGTTGGACTTTTGTAGTATCTATACTTTATTCTGTCCTGGGTTCTCTATCTGGGGTGAGTAGACATATGTTTAATATTTCCTCAGGAAAAGTCTTGTCACACAACACAGGGTACCATACTTTATCCCAGTCTAGGCTGGAACTCCCAACAATCCCCTTGATTCATTCAGCCACACAAATTCAGGGATTTTAGGTGAGAATCACCATACATAGCTAAGAATTCATGTTAATTGCACAGATATTAGGAGAAAGACCACAGATCCAAATCATAAAGGCCAAATTAATTAAAGCAATGTTACTTAATTTGGGTTCATGGGCTGCCTCTCTCCAAAGGCAGGTTCAAGAGATCAGCATTTAACATGCGAGTGTTTAATCTTGCTATATTGCCTCTTTGGTGTAAATAATTACTAAACCTAATTAGTTATTGATAACTTAAAAGAACCCCTGTCCCCAAACTCCAAACAATCAATAAGGAAAGCTTAAAGGAAGTAAAACAAATATTTATATATTGTAATAACAGAAACTTTTTTGTTATTATTGTTCTGAATTTAAACCTCTGGTAAGTAGGTCACTAACACCAGATAAACTACAATACAACTAGAAAGAGAGTGGACAAAGTGGTCTCTCATAATATACTTTGTTTTCCTGAGTTATAGCACACAGTCATTGGATTTTCTTAAGTCATCCTGGAAAGCATGTTGTGAAAATGTATGTGTGTCAATTTGAGTACAAATGGCACCCATAGGTATTTGAATGCTTAGTCCCAAGTGGGTGAAACTGTTTGGGAAGGATTAGGATTAGGGTTAGGGTTAGGGTTAGGGTTAGGGTTAGGGTTAGGGTTAGGGTTAGAGTTAGGGTTAGGGTTAGGGTTAGGGTTAGGGTTAGGGTTAGGGTTAGGGTTAGGGTTAGGGTTAGGGTTGTTGGAGTAGGTGTGACTTTGTTTGAGGAAGTGTGTGGCTGGGAGTGGGCTTTTTGATTTCAAAAAGCCCATGCCAGACCCAGATTGGTGTTCTCCTCTCTCTCTCTCTCTCTCTCTCTCTCTCTCTCTCTCTCTCTCTCTCTCTCTCTCTCTCCCTCTCCCTCTCCCTCTCCCTCTCTCTGTCTCTCTGTCTCTCTGTCTCTCTGTCTCTCTGTCTCTCTCTCTGCTTCTCTCTCTTTCTGTCTCTTTACCTGCAACTTTTGGATAATGTGAGCTCTCAGCCACTTCTCCAGAGTATCTCCACAACAATAACTAACCCTTTGAAACTACAAGCAAGTCCCCAATTTAATGCTTCCTTTTATAAGTATCCTTGGCCATGATGTACTCTCACAGCAATAGAATAGTAACTAAGTGTGTAAGTCCATGTTAAGGACTGTGGGACTTAGAGAAATTGAGAGAAACTTCAAGTTCTAAAAAAGACTGGGGGAGATAAAGAATGATGTTTCTCCCCAGAGTCTTTCATTTATTGTAATTATTAATAGCTTCAAGGCAATGTATTCTTTATTTACACTGATATGATGGTATAATTGTAGATGCATCATGTTACCCCCAGTAAATAATTCATTGGTCCAAACACTACTTACAGATTGCTTGCTTCTGGGATAGCACATACCAGTAACAACACCAGACACTGACTAGTCTCTTGAGATACAGAATCCTAAGGTATAAATGATACCAATGAAGGCAAAATTGTAACATGTGGTACAAATAGAAATAACATGTTTGTAACATGTGCTATGTCACATGTACTAAGTGACAAATCACAGTACCTGGAATGTCACCATGGTCAATTGTTCATTGAGAGATTCTTCTTGTTCTTTTACTTATGAGTTTTCAATATAATTAGAGGGTATGGACAAATGTACAAAAAATAAACATATAGTCTCTACTAATATAAGGAGGCATTGGTAGGGCTGAAGAAAAAGCTACCAATTGATTTAATTGTTATTACCCATGTTAGTCTACAAAATCCATGAGGGTGGAATCCTATGCTGGTTTTGCCCAATTACTTCTCTATTATTCAGCACAGGTCTAAACCATTCTTTAGATGAATATATGCATACAGAGTCTTCCTTCACAGTATACCAGTTATGCCTTGGTCCCTCTCTGCATTGGAAATACAAGCAGGGTAGAGATGCTATAAAAACTTGGAGAGCATTCATAAAGAAAGTAACCCTTAAGAATGAAAGGCATTTAAAAAGGTGGAGAAATGTTTGTGGCAGAAATGCTTTTCACACATGAAAGGGGGAGGAAAATTTGAATATTACCCAATGTGAAATGACATTGAATGAACTAATTCAATCAAAAGAGATTTATGTAAATATTCAGTAAAAGATAAGACTGATGAGTATTTGGAGTACAGTTTTGTGAGCCTGGAGTGCCTGATTTTATTTTTTAACACCTAAATTTGGCAGGTAATAGAAATTCCTTCTTAAAACTGCTCTAACCCACAGCTTACTAAATCTAGAGAAATCTCCCCAAGAAAGATCGCCCTGCTCTCATTTACATTGTGAAACAATTGCTGAGGTCTGTAGCAGAGATGTGGAGAAACAGCCTGTTTTGCATGGCAAAAGGCCAGGAAATGTCTGCCCAGCTGGAGAGCCCTAGTCAGAACAGATCTATAAATGTGCAATCAAAGCCAGGTCAAATGTGTTCCAGAACAGACTGAGAAATGTGAAGCCAAGTATGATAAATTGTAGTGAGTAGTCAGCTGTGAGGGAAACTGGCTCCGTGTTCCTCACAGGTTGTTCTGGGATTAGTTTGCTTGGTGATTGTTGGGTGTTTTGTAAAAGCAAAACTCAAACACCATGTCTTTTGAATAGGGCTGTAACTCTTCCCTGTGTGCCAGTTTTCCCATAATCCAATGACGTGCCAATTAGCATGAGCATTTGGTGCTATCTGAATAGGTAACAATTAGGTGCAATCCAATTTCTGCAATATTAACTGGAAATAACTCAATTACCCCCTCACCTACCCTAATTCACTTTTCCAATTTTCTTTTTATTTTTATGCTGTGGTTTGAGACCCTACACTTCCCCACAGACACCACATGGTTTCACATTTTCTTCATTTCAAATCATTTCCTTTTTGTTATTTGAAGTGGCAGCTTTATTTGTGTGCTTAAGTGCTTAGGGGCCTTCTTTTCTGAGGTTTGCTAAGCAGGATTCTATCATCGCACGGGCTGACTTTCTGTTCTATGTAGACCTTGGTTGAATTTTCATGTAAAACTAAACATAAGGAACACACTATGTTTAAAATATAGAATGCTGCAGCAACAGTCAGTGCATAAGAGGAAGGCTTTGCTCTAGAAATAATTTGATCCAGGATAAATGTGTTCATAAGCCTTTACCTACCTTTCCTCACAGCTGGGAGATGCTGGCAGATTTGCTCTTGGATTTTTTTTT
The DNA here is from genome assembly GCF_017639785.1 of Mesocricetus auratus. Lineage (NCBI taxonomy): Eukaryota > Metazoa > Chordata > Mammalia > Rodentia > Cricetidae > Mesocricetus > Mesocricetus auratus. Next base: position 9,127,978 of record NW_024429189.1, read on the forward strand.
TTGCAGGTATTTAAAGGCTAAATCTGGTGTGTGTTTCTGTTCTTCCTTGCTAAATGACTGATATTTTAGATGGCTGTTGCTCTTTGAAAATAAGATCTTAAAATTGCCCATCATTTTAAGTACACAGATAAGAAGAATGCCATACAATTTTCCAAAGGCAAGAACTAATTGTGAACTCCAAAGAAATGTTAAAGACAGCATAGACCTCCAAAAAATAATTTAGAAAATTGAAGGTTTTAAAAATGTTACTATGTTATTATTCATATTTGTGATAGATTTCGGGAGTAACTTTCATTTTCACCTAAATATATTCCAAGAATCTTTTTCACTTTTATATACTTAAGTTTGCATTTTAAAATTAAAAGATGAATATTCAGGTAAGTTGTTTGACCTAAGGAAATAGAATTGACATTGTTAAATTAGAAATGTTGTCTATATCCATGGTGTTGGGTTCTGCGTACCAACCAAATATTCTTTGTAGCTCAACACCCAGGACAAGTCATTTCACTTCCTGAACCAGACACTTTTCATACAGAATCCAGAGCTGTGCTTGCCAGCCTGGCCAACACTGGTCAATGTGGCCACTGAACATTTGAAATATGACCAGTCAAAACTGAGATATGTCATAAGTGTGAAAAACAAATCAAGTTTTGAAGATAACACACAAATGTAAGCTATTTTATTGCTAATCACTTTATAGCATTTATCTGTTGAAGTGATAATGTTTTAGAGACAATATTTAGATATAATTTTAATTTTATGAATACTAGAACATTCAAATGCAATATGAGACTTGGAATTTATTTCTGTTGGATGGCACGAATCCAGAGGAAGTAGGTGTTTGATTTAGGATCTTGAAACACCTTTTCACTCAGTGTTCTATAATCTAGAAGGTAATACAAAATACATGTCAGGATAAAAGAACAAGAACTGAGCATATTGTTCTTAGACCAGTGCAAAGGGAATCTGTGTATTACATTTTGATAAATAGGAATAATGTAATTGTCGAAATGTATTTCTGTCCTGCTTCTGATCCTGCACTGGCTTCCCTAGCAATGGGCTATTTTCTGGAAATATAATATGAAATGAACTCTCCCCTTTCCAAGTTACTTTTGGTCATGGTCTTTATCATAGCAATAGAAACCCTAAGACACATGGTATATAAGTCATTGGATTGAATTCCCATTAGAACCAGTGAAGGCTGAGCTGTTTGTTCCACATTGATTGATAGTTGTATGGAATGGTATTCAAGTTCTCCTTGGTGGCTGTCATATCATATCATCAGACTTTGGTGGTTCAGTATATCCCATGATTGCTGGTATGGCTCTGTTGCCATCTCTTGATGCCCACCATTTCCTTAAAGGAAGCAATTGCAAAGATCACGAAAGGACTTTGAGGCTGCTCCTAGATCTTTTAGTAACAGTACTCCAGTGGTTTTGTTATTTAGAGGAGGGAGGAAATTCATTTCTCAGCATGGTAAGGTTGGAAGGGGTAGTTCTGTGTCCTTGGCTGCTTGGTTTAGTGACTTCTGTTGACTGAAGGCAGTTAACATTTATTATCAGTTTTGGTGAAACAAATCAATAAGAAGTTCTTAAGTATCTAGTTTACTCCCCCACTAAAAAAAATGCTCTATTATTGCTTTTCCAAATGGTGTCTGTGAATCACTTGTGTATAAAAAGTGCAATATGTGTGCAACATTGTACTATTCACTGTTGGCTTCTGTACAGGAGTATCTGGAGATACTATATGTGTTAGTGGGTTGTTGGGCTAGGCTTACAGACCCAGGCTCAGATTGCAGAATAGGAAGTAGCAGCTAGGTTTCAGTGCAAAATTTAGCAGAAAAGTAGCATGCCTGACAGAACCGAAGCTTTATGCTGCCACCTACTGGAATTTGAGGGAAGATGCTCTCTTAGCTCATTTAAAAATGCTGCTACAGAAAAGTCACAAAGTGTTTCAAAACATTAAGAAACACTTATACACTGTAGAAGGAAGCTAAACACTAATTACAAGCCATAATGGCTGTAAGTGAAAGTAATAAAGCTATTCAGCACTTCTACTTTTTAAAATTGACCACCGTTGCTGTTAGAAATTGTGGAATGGTATTAGATACCTGTTGTAGCATGGAAGTATATGGATATTACGCTCAATTTCTTAGGCATTTGCTTAGCTGTAGAAAAGGTATAAGGGAGGGCAAATATTCAAGATTTAGCAGACAGAGTTCACAGGGCAAAGGGTCGTTCTGTTTCTTGCAGAGTTTGAAACACGTAGTGATGGCTCAGAAAACCCAGTTCTTACTGAAAATACACGATTTCATCTCCAAATTTACAAATACCGTTGACCACAAAACTGAAGTATTTCTCTACTCCTTAAAATCAGGAATGTTCCATGTTTTAGGGGTACTTGTAATCTGAAGTTCAAACCTCCCAGCCAAGATAAATAAAACCAATGTGTCCGGAATTTTAGAGTTCAGATTGGCTATTAAAGTAGACTCTAATTTAAAAAAAGAGCTAAAATTCAGAAACTAAACCTTAAAATAATTGAAGTGACATCTCTCCTTGATTTGGGGTTCAATTCCTGTTCCCTAAGTAGCTATCCAGCAGCCAGCAGAGGGCAGACATCTTGCACCTCCTCATTTACCACTTGTTCCTGAATGCAGTGGCTAGTATCTAGCCTTGCCAGTGAATTTGTGTTAGTGGCCAACCTCTTTGGGCGTGGCTTCAGGTGCTGATGGAACTGAAAGGCAGGGAAGCATGAGGTGGTCTCTTGCTCTCTCTCTTGGGTCACGGATCAGATCGGGAGGGCAGAGACTGAATCCTCTGGAGCAGAATCGCTGTGGCGGTTCCTTATTATTATCTGTGTAAGTTGTTCCCCAATGAAACGCCCACTTACAATTTATCTTGGGTCTAGTGCACTCATTATCCCCACCTTCACCTGAGCATGGAACTGTACTACTGTGATTCAACATGTGAAACTTCTATCAGTTCTTCTACATCTGTAGCTATGGCATAGCGTTTTAGACCTGAGCTAAGCAAGCACCTCTCCCAGGAGAGCACTGTGTGTGGCAGCCTGCGGTCCACAGTAACCACATGTGTCCAAAGGGCAGCAGTGAGAAGTGCAGACATGGCAGAAGAGAATCAGCAGGGTGGTGGAGCGTGCTACCCAAGGGTTGGAGAAATAAGTCACAGACATAGATATTACAGCCCAAACAAAGGAGGGTGACAAGAAGTATAGTCCAACAGGGCACTGTGTGGAAAAAGAGAGCTGTGCTAGTCATGTGACACATGAAACCAACACTTCATCTACTTCTAATTGTGTCAAGTAGCCATTGTTTTGCTCAATGTGGTTAAGAATATACATGATCTATGCCAGGCCATAGTGATCCATCGGAAATTGAGGACTGCAGCTTAAAATCCAAAAAAGGCATAGACCAGAAGATTTTGTTTGGTTGAGAGACCATGATGTTTTGATTCTTCACTGAAATAATAAAATAATTAAGAAGTCAGGTTACAGTTGTACTTATTCCACATGTTTGTGTCACAGGTTGTTTTTTCTTAATCTCTTTAGAAATACTGCCCCTTCAGTAGCAGCAGCATCTCCCGATGTTCCTGCTTGTTTGTTCCCCATGACTGGAAAGTATTATGTATTTGATACTTATGCTTTCAATGACTTATGAACCTTTTGATAAAAGTCCAGAGGTTGTAAGTCCCCTGGTTAGTAATTCTTAGTTTCAATCCCTCATTAATTGCTGATACAGAGTCTGTGTCATATTCCAACACTTAATTTTGCTCTATTTAATGTAATTCTAAGCTAGATACTAAAGCGAGAAGTGGACTCCTTCAACTAATTCTAATCATTTCTATTCTAAGAAATACAGGCACTTTCATATAACCCAACATTCAATACATTAGTGGATCTTATTTTTAAGGTAATTAGATTTTCAAGATCCCTTAATAGGTAAGATCTATGTCAGTTTTTTTCAACTTGATGCAACCAAGAATCTCCTGGGAAGAGGGACTTTGAATTGAGGAATTTCAAGATAAAATTGACCCATAGACCTATTTCTGAAGATTGCCTTTATAGTTTATTAATGTGGCAGGGTACAGACCACTTTGGGCACTGCCAATTCTGGGGATGTTGTCCCAGGTCATAAAAGTATTTTAATAATGGTGTTTATTACAGGAACAGATATGAAACTAGAAAGGATAGTCCCAATAAAATAATATTCCACAGCACGAGTAAAATGGCTCACATGGGTAAGACACTTGGCATGCAAGAATGGCACCTTGTGTTTAATTGCTGGAACTCATGGAAAGGTAGAAGAGAGCTGATTCCATAGACTCTGATTCCATGTGCATACCATGGCACATACATGCCTTTCTATGCTAATAACAAAAGAAAACTATAAACATCACTAAAGAGAACAATACCCCAGGTTTGGGTGACGACTCATTGTTAGGTTGCCATCAGTCTCTAGCAAGATATGCTAGGATCTGCATTGTCTGTGCGGTTCTTTTCACTGGGAGCATGCATGCACCATGACCAATATAGCATTTGATGAAAACAGGCGATTTGAAGCAACATTCAGAGAAACTCTGAATACATACATCGTCTTGAAGAGAGACTTTTCTGTGTTTAAGCCTTGTAATTAACCACCCCAAGACCATAAACTATCAAATCATCATTCTTCTCCTGGAAGGGGTTTCATCTTGCTACTTCAGGTGATTGACCCCTCTGTGGGGACCAAGCTTGGCAAAATCATCTGGTTGGTGATCAGCCTATGTCTATGCCACTTCCCACTCAGCCTCTTAGTACTTGTTATGACAGACCCAAGAGCACACTGATTGTTGCAAAGAAATATGAAGACCTGCTTTCATTGCAAGTGCTATTCCTCACAAAGGCAGTACCTTCCTCTCCTTCTTCCATGAGTCTTCTTCCTTTTTCCAGTCCAATAAACAAAATATCACATTCTCTTGATAGTCTGGCTTCCAAATTCATGCTTTGTGTATTTATGTGTGTGTAGATGGTTTTATACATCTATAGGTACAGCAATATGTTACTAGGAGTCATTTTATCAGAATATTACTAATATTATTCCCTTAGGTCCATGACTTATCAAATCTCAGTATCTGGGGCAATTTAGTAGTGTCAGGTTGGAATTCAATCTCATGGATCATTCCTTAAGTACAATAAAAAAGTGGATTGCTATGCCCATAACATTTGTGTCATTGTTGTACCAGTGTATTTTACAGGCAGATCTCAGCTGTAGGTCTCAGGGTTGTAGTGGGGTGAACTGATGATTGCTTCTCTTATCTAGTAGCGTAAATGGTATCTTACAGTATCATCAACACTAGTTTCTAGAGTGGAGTTTCTAGTTGGACACCAGAATGATTTTTCTATTTGTTCAATGACATAAGCAAGTTGTGTTTCCAGAAATAGAACTTTGCCATCAGACTATGGAGAGTAAGTAACCAATAAACTTGGCAATAGTCAGTGATGTCTGGGGGAATACATGTGACCCATTTGGCTAATAATTTAATGTTATAGTACTGGAGGTTTAACTTTGTGGTGTACTATGTCTAGTTTGTGCACTGTCTTGCTTTTTACATAATGACTCCACTTAAATTCCTTTCACATGTGTGTATGTTGTATGAAGTTTCAACAATACTAGTTTTCCAAATGGTAGTAGTAGTAGTTTTCATAAGGACTTTAGTGATAGGTGTCCCTTCCATATTCCCTGCACTTTCATACCACTTCTCATTTAATTCTCCTCTTCTAGTTTCCCCTCTATTTCTTTACAACACTGTATTTTATTTCTCCTTCGTTGGAAGATCCTTTTTATCTGTTGAGGTTACTCAGAATTAAACACACATATTTAAAACTTAAAAGCTAACATCCACATATAAGAGAAACTGTGTAGTATTTCTCTTTTAGTGTCTGAGTTTCCTCACTCAGGATAATTGTTTCTAGGTCTATCTGTGCCCCTGCCTATTGCATTGTTCTTTATAGTTGAATGATATTACATTGTACCACATTTTCATTATCCATTCATGAACTGATGGAAATCTAGACAGTTTGCAATTTCTGAATAAATAGAGAAGAAATGAACAAGGTTGGAAAAGTATCTCTGCAATTATGTGTATAGTTCTTTGGATATACAACCAAGAGTTATATAGTATAGTTTCTTGAGTAAGCTCCAGACTGATTTCCCTGGGGGCCTTATCAGGTTGTATTCCCATCACTAAAAATAAGTGCTTCCTTTTCCCTACATCCTTACTAACATGAGTTGTCATTTATTATTATTATTACTATTATTATGTTGGTCAGTTTGAATAAAGTAGATGAAATATCAAATGAATCTTAATATGCATTTCCCTAATGACTAAGGATGTTGAACATTTTAAAAAGTGTTTCTCAGTCCTTTTTTTGTCTTTTGAGAACTATTTGTTTAGAACTATACCCCATTTTTAAATGGGTCATTTTCTTTCTTGATAGTTCAGTTTATATACATACATATACATATATGTATATATATGTATGTATATATAGTTTTTCGAGACAGGGTTTCTCTGTGTAGCTTTGGAACCTGTCCTGGAACTCACTCTGTAGACCAGGCTGGCCTGGAATTCACAGAGATCTGCCTGCATCTGCCTCCAGAGTGTTAAGTTCAAAGGCATGTGCCTAGGTCAATATATTTTAAGCATTATCTCTATCAAGTTTTAAGGTTTCTTCCTGTTGTATAGGGTACTGCTTTACTTGAAAGATGGTGTCCTTTAATGTATAGAAGCTTTTCAGCTTCATGCAGTTCCATGTATAAATTATTGGTCTTAGTGCCTGTGCTATTGATGTCTTGTTTAGAAAGTCCTTTCCTGTGCCACTGAGTTCAAATTTATTTCCTACTTTACCTTGTCAGGTCCAGCACATCTGGTCTTATATTGAAATACTTGATCCATTTGGATCATGCAGCCATTCAGTCTGACCATTTTATTGAAGTTGACAATTTTTCTCCAGTGTGGGCCTTCAATTGAATTCAGTTTAATCAATGTGTATGTTTTATGTCAATATCATGCTATATTTATTACTATATGTATGTAATATAACTTGAAATCGGGGAATGGTGAGACTTATAGCAGTTCTTTTATTATATGAGACTTCTTGGTTTTTTTTAGGTACACTAGTTTGTGTTTATGTTTATGTGTGTATTTCCATATGAAGCTTAAATTTTTTTTAATTTCTGTGAAAAACTGTAGTATAATTTTGATGTGGATTCTCTTGAATCTGTGGGTGGATTTTGGTAACATGGCCATTTTCACTATATTATTTCTACCAATCTATGAACATGGGATATCTTCCATCTTTTGATGTCTTTTTTAATTTCTTTCTTCAGTGACTTGAAGTTTTTTTTTCATGTATGTCTTAAACTTGCTTGCTTACAGTTAGTTATTCCAGAAAATTTTAATTTTTTAGACTATTGTGAAAGGTATTTTTTCTCTGATTTATTTCTCAGTCTGTTTGCCATTTATATGTAGAAAGGCTACTGATTTTTGTGTGTTGATTTGCATCCCACCACTTTCCTGAAGGTATTATCAGATGTAGGAGTTTCCTGGTGGAGATTTTAAGGTCATTTATGTAGGCCATCATATAATCTGCAAATAAAAGTACTTTGACTTCTTTCCTTCGGGTTTATATCACCTTTATCTCCTTTCTTACTGCTCAAGCTAAGTCTTCAAGTGCTATACAGAATAGATATGGAGAAATTTAACATCCTTGTCTTGTTCCCAATTTTACCAGGAATTCTTAGAGTTTCTCTACATTTAGTATGATGTTGGGTGTATGCTTGCTGCAGCATTGTCTTTGATATATATCCCTTTTATCCCTAATCCTTCCAGGACTTTTATCTTGACATAGTGTTAGTTTTTGTCAAAGGTCTTTTTGCATCTAATAAAATGATAGTATAGTATTGGTCTTTCAGTCTGTTTATGTGGCAGATTGTGTTCATAAGAGATACTTGTCTGTAATTTTCTTTTTTTTTCTTGAGTCTTGTGGTTTAGGCATCAGGGTAGTTGTGCCATCATAAAAGTATTATGAAATGTTCCTCTGATTTCTAGCGTGCAGAATAATCGAGGAATATTAGTATTCATTCTTTGAAGGTCAGGTATAATTTTGCATGGAATCCATCTGGCCTGAACTTTCTTTGCTTGAGAGATTTTTAATTACTGCCTGTTTCTCACTAGGAATTATGAGTGTGTTTTAATTACTTATTTCATATCGATTTAACTTTGGTAGAATGTATATTTTGTGACATTTACTAATTTCTTTCAGGTTTTCCAGATTGGTGGAATTATAGTCTGGGCTGGTACATATGGTGTCAATATCTGTTCTAGTCACTGTTGTTTGTATGTTCTGTTCTTTTGCTGTTGTTTCCTAATATTGCTAATGTGTCATGGCTGTGAGGTCTGCAAGTTCCTGATAAGTGTAGAGTTTCTGGCAGAGAGCAGTTTGGGCTCCAGCCAAGTGTGGTGGGTATAAGAATCTTGGTAGAGTGTTTTCCTTTAGGTTTATAGAAAGTCACAGAGGATTGGAAAATGATTAGTATTGGGAGGCCTCATTGGTCAGAAGTTGTAGTCTATCATGGCCTGACAGCTTATCTCCAAAGCCCAGAAATAAGAAGACTCATTCCCCTCATCACCACCATGGAGACTTCCTGCTCTCTACCTGCCCTTATCTGTGGAATGTCTCGTGGCCAGAGGACTGACCTTATCTGAAAGCTGTTTCTAACCCTGGATGCCCAGATTATCTCCAGAGTGACCGTTGGCACAGTTTCCTGCTAGAAGCCTTTACTCTACTACATATATGTTTGTGGTATGAAGTGCCCACTTCATCTGTGAACTCAGCATCAGACAGGACCATTGGAACCTATCATGGGTTTCTTCTTCCATCATATGAAGGTGAATAGCAGCTGGGTAGTGATGGCTCATGCCTTTATCCCAGAATTTGGGAGGCAGAGGAAGGTAGATCTCTGTGAGTTTGAGGCCAGTCTGGCCTACAGAGCAAGTTTCAGGACAAATCACAGGACTAAGTAGTAACCACTTGAAATTCTTTGGAACAGTGACCATGGATGAATTTTTCATCATTGTAAATTATTTATTCCAGGCATTTTGTTAAAATGATGAGAAGTTACATTATGCAATCACAAAGAATAGTCTTATCTCTTCCCAATTTACTCATCTCACATCACTGATTCTAAACATTGATTTTCCTTCCATCATTGTGAGGTAGAATACTCTTTTGGGGCTTTTCAAATGAACTTGATCACACAGTGTCTGCCCATTTATATAGTTTTAATATTCCTCAAAGTGATCTTGTTATGTGTTATGTCTCCTGCATGGCTTTTCTTCTCATATTTACCAATGTGTACATATATCACAGTTTGTTTGCCTGTTGATTTTCTAGCAGTCATATGGGTTGTATTTATATTCACTTTGGAGAAATATGAATTGTGACTATAGATGCCCTGTAGAGCTTCATTTTCCTTGAGTGAGCATCTAGAGGTAGAAAACCACATGATATAGTAGGTAAATTGTAACTTTTAAAGAAATGACCCAACTTTCTCACAGGGTTTAATTAATTCCTAACAGGTAAAACATAATAGTTCCATCTACATCACAGCAGATAGTTGGTGTGTCATTATGACTAAAACCATGATTTTGTTGTTGTTATTGAATAATGAGTGGGCGTCTTTTATTGTCCTTCTTGGCTACTGTTTTTGGTATGAAGCATGATATTATGGTTGGCTTGATGCCAGCTTGACCCAAGTTAGACTCACATGAGTAGGTAGCCACACCTAGGTAACCTTCCTGGTTGCCTTGACTGATGTGCGAAGAACCATCCCTGTGGTGGAAAGCACCTTCTGGTAGCATTCTATAAAAAAGAAAAGGGCAGGTCAGAAGAAAGTTTTTCTCCCCACTTGCATCTGAGTAGATTTCTCCACAGATGCTGCTTCCAATCCTTTCACTAATAGCAGAACCAATCTTTCTATATGGACTAGGGACTAGGGTCTCCAGAAAACATTTGGACTTCTGGCATCAGATTTGGACTACTGAGACACTCTGCCTTGTAGACTGAGTAACTACAAGATTCAGCCCCTAAGACCTAGCAACAGCCATATCCTCAGCTTCTCAGCTGTAATTTAGCTGCAGAGAGTATTTTAAAGCTGACTTAATAAATTGTGTGTATGTGTGTTTGTGTGCGCACATGCGTGTTAATCCTTTGGGTTCTGTTCCTCTAGATAACCCTGACAAAACATATTTACTGGGATTTTATGTACCTTTAACTGAAGGTACATTTCTCAACTTATGTTGGGTTGATATTGTGATGAATCTGAGTTGAAAATATCTTAAATAAAACATTTTATATACCTAAGCCATTAGACATCATAGTTCATTCTAGAAAATCTTCAATATACAAGGGCACCTATGTTACTCTATTGTTGGATAAAGTATTCACAGCATTACATAAACATACAGGTTATCACCCCAAAATTTAAATATCTCACTTGTTTTATTGATACTATAGTCTAAACAATGCTTGCCCAATAATATATTGTAGAGTAGCATTTATTGGTCTCTTGTTGTTTCTGACTGTGAGCGGTGGCCCAGTCATTCCTTACAGCACTATACAGCAGTACTGAGCTGCACAGTGCTATTTCTCAAAAAAAATTCCAAGTAAAAACTCAAGTATGGATTCTACAGTATCATTCTTACACTGTGAAAACTTTCGAGTTAAATAAATAAAGTAAAACAATCTATACAAATTTATTGCTATTTATAAACTGATCATAGTCTGTTTCCTAAACTAAGATTTTTCATATGGTTTTAGGTACAAGATATTTGTTTTGTGCTGCATGTATGTGTGTTGCCCAACCCCCCCATGCATGCATGTGTGCATGTACATGCATGTGTGTGTGTGTGTGTGTGTGTGTGTGTGTGTGTATGTGTGTGTGTACTCTACTATATTACTGATTTTGGCTTGAATTTCTTCAGCCAAGAATTTTTTTGATGTAGACAAAGCTATCTCCTTTGGAAGTCAGTACCTCAATGTGGTAAGAAAAGCAATATTGATGAAATACAACGCAAGATTTCAAAATATAAATATATTCAATAAAATAAGGACTTATAAATATCTAAGTCAAGGCGCTGAAAACATAAACCACTTAGTAAAATGATGAAAACAATTCAAGATATGAAAGTTGAATTTTTATCACTTCATTAAAAGTGATAGAATTCCTAGAGAAAATCTAAACTGAAGTAAATTTGAAATAAAAACCTCAGGGAGAGAGGCAAGAAGTTCAGAGGAAAGCCTCACCAATAGATTACATCAAGTGGAAGAAAGAATATCAGGTTTTGAAGACAAAAGAACAAATGAAACACAGATTCAAAGACTCTGAGACATAAAAATATCGAATTACAAATCATAGGCCTAGAAGAAGAAAAGAGAAAACTATGTCAAAGACAGAAAATATTTTAAAATAAGTTATAGAATAAAATTTCTCAAATCCAAGGAAAGAGGTGCCTACCAGTGTACAAAGGACATACAAATGATTTCCAAACAAGTATATTTTAGAAACAAAACTCTACATGCGATACAATAGTCAAAACATTAAATATACAGAACAAGAAAAGGATATTGAAACTACAAGAGAAACAGGTCAAGTCATATATAACGGCAGGCTGATCAGAACAATGGCTGATTTTTCAATGCAGACTGAAAGCTGTGAGGGCCTGGACTGATGTTCAACATGTTCTAAAAGATCACAGATGCCAACACAGAATATTATACTCAACAAAACATGCCAGTTGTAATTAAAGAAGAAACAAAAAATTCCCCATGATAAAAATATTAAAGCAATTTATGTTCAATAAGCTAGCTCTACAGAGTATACTATGAACGGTTTTTTAAGCTTTGAATCCTGGCCCCAGTGACATAATTCATTCAAGAAGGCCATACTTTTTAATCCTTACTGAAGGGGGAATGAATAAATACTGGGGACCAAGTACTCAAACATATGAATTTTGCAGGACATTTTCATTTAAGGTATCATAATAAATTAGCAGTCTTAAATTTTAAGTGACCTCAAGATGTATTATCACTTCTGGCTGTGAGCAACATTAATAACTTTATTCTTTTAGAATGTATGATATATTTCATCATAATATTGGATTGTCATAATACTAAAGTGAATATTTTGTCAGAAGAGGAGATTGAGCCTACCAAGAGGGCAGGAATAATAAATAGACAATTCCAGAAAAGTTAATGAATGAAGAAAAAAAACAGAGCAGTGATGGGAGATGCCCTTCTGTATGTACATTTCTCTTATTGATTGAAGAATAAAACACTGATTGGTCAGTAGCCAGGCAGGAAGTATAGATGGGGCTACCAGATAAGGAGAATTCTGGGGAAGGAAAGGCAGAGAGAAGCTGCCACCAAGAAGATTCATTGTAGTCTAGGAAGGAGTAACAGGCCTCACCCTTGTCCAGTAAGATAAGATCATATGGGAATACTTAGATTAATAGAAATGGGTTAATAAATAAGAGAGAACTAGCCAATAAGAAGCCTGAGCCATGGGTTAATTTCTAATTAATATAAGTCTTTGTGTGTTTATTTGGGGCTATTCGATTATGGGACCAGGCAGAGAGGGAACTCAGTTTATACAGCAACAAAATAACAAGAACTATAAAATGTTTTCAATGACAACTTTCCATATTAATAGTCTCAATTATACAACAAAAAGACACAGAGTGAGTGATTGGATTTGATTAGAAAACAGAATCTATCCTTTTGCTACCTCCAAGTAACATAGTTTGTCATTAATGATAAACATTACTTTAGAGTAAAATAATGGAAAAAAGGCATTCTAAGAAAATAACTAAAATCAAGCAGGTGTGCCATTCTAATGTATAGCAAAACAGATCTCAAAGAAAATTAGTCAGAAGAGATAAGGAAATTTTGTATTCATTAAAGAGAAAATATTGGAGAGTCTTCAGTAGGTGAAAGAAAAAGGCTATTTCAGATACTTAAAATATTCATCCTTATACTTCTGTTTCTCTGGAACCACTCTGGGATCAAAATTTGTATTATTTATCGTGCTCTAGAATCATAGAACTTACAGAATAAATCTCTTATCTATATCTATATAATCTATATCATCTATATGTATATACATACATATATATGCATACACACACACACACACACACACACACAAATCTAAGGGAAGTTATTGGAATGGACTTACAGGTTCCAGTCCAACAATGTCTAGGTGTGAATGGAATGTTCAAGAATCTAGTAGTTGCTCAGTTCCATGTGGCTGGGTGTTTCAGCTGGTCTTCTGTGTATGCTGGAATCACGAAGAAGTAGACTCCAATGCCAGTGAAGGAATGTCCTGATCAGGTGAGGGAAAGCAGGTAAAGAATGAGAAATTCCTTCCTTCTTCAATTGTCCTTACCTAGGCTTCCAGCAGAAGGTGTGGTCCAGATTAAAAGTGTGCCTGATCACCTCAAGATCCAGATTTTAAAAATTGTGTCTTCCTGTCTTAAGATTGGGCTTGAAGACAGGTTGTCTTCCTACTTCAAGATCTGAATTACAAGTGTGCCCTCTGTTTCTGAACTGTAGTTCTTTTCAGATGTAGTCAAGTTGACAAGATTAGTCATCACAAGCATTTTTTTGATGCTCCCATTGTACTCATCCCATTTTACACATTTCATCTCATCTTTCCACAAGGAATTTCTGCCCTTCATTCTAACCTCTTTCTTTTGCCCTTTCTAACAATTAATGCTGTGTAGTCTCTGAAGATGTGGATTCTAGTCAAGTAGAGACATTTTACCTTTCCTGTTTCTAGGAGTAAACTTTGCTAAAATAATGTTGCTTTTCTCATATACTCATCAACGTAAGAGTCCTTCACAAGTAAATTCTGTTACAGATTTTTGATATAGGGACAAGACTTCTCAAAAGAGAAAGAATAGTACTTTCAACATTTGGAAAATGTGATGTTCATAGCAAAAGTATGAATCTGCACTTTTATTTCAGTCTACATGTAAAAATTAAGTCAAAATTGACTAAAGACTTAAATGAAGGAATTTTTGAATTTTTAAACATAGAAAAGCTGTATGATTTGCAAGTATTTTGGGATATATCAAATATAAAAGAGACAAAAATAGGGGATTGGACTTATGAAATTGAAAGCATTTAGTACATCAAACTTAGTTAAAAATCAACTGAAGGAATGGAGTAAACATTTTCCAATTTTAATTTCATAAGCAATGGTAATATGAGTATATAAGGAACTCCTAGAACTCGACAATTGACATGTAACAACTATATCTTTAAAACAGAGGAAATGCATGAATAGAAATTTATTGAAAAGAAAATAAATATTTATGATTTATAAGTAAATGGAAAGATTCCCAAAATCAGTATTGATTAGGAAAAGGCAAAGTCAAGCAATAACCAAATGCTACTTTGTTCTCCTTTGAATAACTACTATTAAAAAGACTGCAGAACATAACATAAATTGGCAGAGATATGTAAACCTAGAACTCTTGTATGTCATTAATAGATACATAAAAATGGTATACCATGTGGGAAATAGTGTTGCAGTTCTTCACAGAGTTAAACAAAGATATACCATATGATCTAGTAATTCCATTTCAAACAATATAAAGTATGCAAAAATGGGAAGCAAGAACTCAAATCAGTTTTTTGTGTCAATATTCATAGCAGAGCTAAATACAATCATGAAAAATGTGTGTGGGGAAACCTTGCATTTGACCGTCAATGATTAAAGGGCTAGATAGATGAACTGTGACATATCTCTAACTCTGTAATTATCTATATAGCCAACATGAAATAATGATTCTAATATAATTAAAAATTAATAAAATAGTTTATTTTGAGTACAAGGTGAGTAATTCTGGTCTGAACATATGGATTCCAATAGCCCTGGTTATCCATAAAAGAAATTATGCACTTGGTAAGTTAAAGAACAAAGAACATCATAAGACTTTGCATTTAACAAATATATCACTGAAGGCTTTATGTAGGTGACAAATATCAATGGACAGAAATCCTTCCTACAGTCATAAGATAGTACATCATTCTATAATGTTAAGTTTGCAGAGGTTGGTGAATGAGTGAATCTTAAAGGTTTTATGCTAAGTGAAACAAAGCCAAACATGAAAAGATAAATGTAATACAATCCTTCTCTTTTTGAGATAGCTACAGAGGCATAGTTCAAACACAAAATAGAATGCTAGCTTTCTGAGGATGGGACAGGAGTGGGGAGTTTCCGTTACTTTTGAAAAAGTAAGCAATATGAACATAGGTTGAGGATACAGTTGCGCAAAAATGTATGTATCTTGAGTACTATAGAATTGTATAGTTAAAATATTTAGATGAAAATTTCTGGAGACTTAATGATCACTATAATTATTAATAATTGTAATATTTATTTGAAATTTACTGAGAGTAAATATTATATATTCATATCATATCCACAACAGGAAACTATGATAGCAAATTCACTGGGAAATTGTGAAAATAATAATTTTTTCTATATTTCAATATAATAAGGTATGTGTCCTACTTTTATAATTGGAATGCTGTATTACAGAAATGAGAAGATACACATTTAAATGCAGTCAAGGTTTTTTATAGTCAAACGCAAGCATTATAATAATAGACTTAAAGAATATGATATACTTTAATTCGAATGCCATTTAAGCCAAATTTCAAGTGTTCCATTATTTATTGACCTGTAGTTGTAGTTAAAAGTCATTTTCTTCATATGTGCTAGAGGTGTGTGCTGTAGCATACTCAGTATATATAAAAGAAGGACATATTTCTTTCTTTCTTGGTTGGTTCATATTAATTTTCTGTTATTTTGCAATCTCGGTTACAATGTCTAATACAGTGCTTTTCCAATTCTTCCTTCATGGATTGGGTATTTGTCCAGTGCAGTTGTCACTGACCCTCAGGCCATCCTTTTTAAGGAGGATGTTAGAATGGATATTGAAGTGGCAATATCAATAGTTGCAAGTGGCCTCCCACCAGTTCTTACTCTTAGGGTTCACATTTAGTTAGAGCGAATGAAAAAGATTTACTTCTACAGTCATTTTACTTGCTGGAAAGGAATCTATTGATTTTGATTTTATAAATGCAATATAAAATTAAATGTAGTCTTCCCTCAAGAAATTGGTTCCAGGGCCGCTAATTGGACTCCAAAGGCCACGATGTTCAAGTTTCTTGTATAATACAGCGTAGTATTTATGTATAACCTAGACTCATCTTCCAACCTGCTTAACTTAATTCAAATATTTATAGTGCTTACACAATGTTAATCTATGCAAATATTTACTGAATTGTGTTTTTGCAGATCAAAGAGAAGAGGAATTCAGGACATGCTCAATATAGCTACAAGTTTTAAATGACCATATTTCATCAACAACTGATTGAACCTTGGATATTCAGCAGTATGGACCATGTTTCTGCAATCTGTTCCCCCCAACCCAGGTTCCTTCCAAAGTCTTTCCCAAACCATGTGTTGGATTATGTGATTTTTTCCCCCTTCTGACAGATGTAACTCAAACCCCATTCTATTCGCCCTATTTGGCACAGCTGCTACTGAAAAGATTCCAGACTCCTGTGCTATGAATGTGTCCCATTTCTCAAGAGATATCTTAACTTGCACATGCTTCCATTTCACTTTGCAAATGGCTTTCCCATTGTAGATAACACTTGACTTCTCTAACGCTCAATTCAAATGTGACCTCCTTGCGAAGCCTGACTAATACTTTCTCTTAAGTGATCCTCAGCCTCCTCCATCCTTTTATTATGGTGCTTGTAACTTGCCTGTCATTGATTGAGAAATAAAATTTCTTTTATTACTGACTGATACATTTCACAGTGTTATTTTTTTCCTTTTTGAGCAAATGGCAAAAGTTCCCACAGCTTGATTCTTAAGTAAAGCCCCTCCCATTCAGTGTGACCAGCTATCTGCAATCAAATGTGGTCTGAAAGTGTTAAATGGAAATTTGAAGAAATAATTCACAAATTCTTAATTACTGCCCATTCTGTGAAGTGTGATAAAGTCTCGGTACATTTATGCTGTTACACTAAGGATATGAGTTAACCTTTGTTCAATGTGCCCTTGCTGTGCTGTGCACTCTCTACCTGTTAGTTACTTGGTAGCCATCTATGTCATCAGATTAGATGTCATGGTATCACACAATGCTTATATTCAAGCAACACATGTTTTATTTATTAAAGCCCTAAAGTAAAAGGGTAATATTTGTGGAAATTGAAAAATACCAAAAGAGTGACTTCAAGCTATTCTTGTTACATGAAAAAGTAAGGATTTATAACTTAATTTAAAATTTAATTGTATACTGATATTGTTAAAATGTATGATTTGAACAAAACAATCCATGATATGTAAAACAGAAGGAAAACACGAAAACTGGGTTTATTTAAACTGTAAATGGCCAGGCGGTGGTGGCACATGTCTTTAATCCCAGCAGAGGCCGGTGGATCTCTGTGAGTTCAAGGCCAGCCTGGTCTACAGAACGAGTTCCAGGACAGCCTCCTAAGCTACAGAGAAACCCTGTCTTGAAAAAAAAAGAAAAGAAAGAAACTGTAAATGGAATGGCCACAGCACATGATGATAGCTTAGTTAGTTTCAAAAGTCTGAGGATTGAAGCATCACTGGAGATCTTAGAACACCCCCGAGGGTAACCAGGAACGAATCCAATATCCAAAGCAGCAATGTAGTGTAAAGACATCTAGTTGTCAAATGCTAAGAGGAAATTTCTATAACTGGTGACTAATCTTAGTCATTCTAGCAAAATTTTCATTTCAGCCCCATCTTTATAGAGTGGCTGCTGTGTAACGTACTGCTTTAAAAAGTCCCTAAATCTCTGTCCGCTATACCTTCTGTATCTATATCTAAAGCTGAATTGTAAGATCCAGACACACAATTATCAGGTTAGCTAACATTTTATATTATATCAGGAATACTGGCGACCATCTTATTAAAACAGCCTTCCAGTTTCTGAAACATGAGCCAGAGTTCATGAGATTCCATGAGCTTGGTTCAGCTCTATAGATCTTGACCTCCCTTGCTCATATATTCTCTGCTCCCTTTCTTTGACTGGATTCCCAGAGCTTTCCCTGGTGCTTGGTTGTGGATCTCTGCATCTGGTTCCATCAGTTGCTGGATGAAGGCTCAATGATGATAGTTGGGGTATCTAATTATAAGGAAAGGTCAGTTCAGGCACCTTCTCCACTATTGTTAGTAGTTTTATGTAGGGTCATCCTTGCAGATTCTTGAGAATTTCCCTAGTATCAGGTTTTTACCTAACCCCATAGTAGCTTTCTCTATCAAGATATTTCTTTTATTGGTCTTCCACTCCATCCCACTCTTGACTATTCTGGTCCCTCATGTTTTCATCCCACCTCCCTCTCATTTTATGACTCCCTTAGCCCCAGTTTATCCAGGAGATTGAGACTTATTTCCCAGGGTGATCCATGTGTTCCGATTATGTTCCTATTTTCACCTAGCTTCTCTGGAGCTGTGCAATATAGTCTGGTTATGCTTTGCTTTATATCTAATATCCACTTATGAGTAAGTACATAATGTGTTTGTCTTCATGAGTCTGGGTGACCTCACTCAGGATGGTTTTTTCTAGTTCTATCCTTTTGCCTGCGAATTTCATGATGTCATTGTTTCTTATAGCTAATAGTCCATTATGTAAATGTACTACATTTTCTTTATCCATTTTTCACTTGAGGAGTATCAAGTTTGTTTTGAGGTTCTGGCTATTGCAAATAATGCTGCAATGAACATTGTTGAGCAAGTATCATTGTGGTATGATTGATCATCTTTTAGAGGTATGCCCAAGAGTGGTATCACTGGGTCTTGAGGTAGATTGGTTCCAAATTTTCTGAGAGACCACCATATGGATTTCCAAAATGGCTGTACAAAATTACACTGCCATAAGCAATTGCACTCCCTGATTACACCTCCTCTACAACATATGCAGTCCTTAGTATTTTTGATCTTAGCCATTTTGGCGTGTGTAAGACGGTATCTCAGAGTTATTTTCATTTTCATTTTTCTGATGATGAAAGAAATGTTGAGCAATTCCTTAAATGTCTTTCAGCCATTTGAGATTCTTCTGATGAGAATTCTCTGTTTAGCTCTGTTTTAAATTGGATTATTTTATATTTTAATGTCTAGTTTCTTGTGTTCTTTATGTATTTTAGAGATCAGTCCTCAGTCAGATGTAGGGTTGGTGAAGATCTTTTCCCATTCTATTGGCTGTTGTTCTGTCTCATTTCTATGTCCTTTGTCTTACAGAGACTTTTCAGTTTCAGGAGGACCCATTTATTGTTTCTCTCAGAGTCTGCGCTGCTAGTGTTGTATTTAAGAAATGGTCTCCCCTGTCAATGTGTTCCCGGCTACTTCCCACTTTTTATTCTATAAGGTTCAATATAACTGGATTTATGCTGAGATCCTTGATCCACTTAGACTTGATTGCTATTCATGACAATAAATATGGAATTTATTTGCAATCTTCTGCATGTTGACATCAGTTATGATAGCACTATTTGTTAAAGATGCTTTCGTTTTTACATTGTACCATTTTGGCTTCTTTGACAAAAATCAGTGTGTGTATTGATCCATTTGTCTACATGTATGTTTTTATGAATATAGTCTGTTAATTATTTGTATACAGTAGAGTGACTGCTTTTTTTGATTTAATCTTTTATCCCACCACATTACTGAAGGTGTTTATCAGCTGTCGGAGTACCCAGGTAGAATTTTTGGTGTCACTTATGTATACTATGATATCATCTCCAAATAACAATAGTTTGACTTCTTCCTTTCCAATTTATATCTGGTTGATATCCTTTTGTTATCTTCTTGATCTAGCTAGAACTTTGAATTCTATATTGAACAGATATGGGGAGAGTGGACAGCCTCGTCTTTTTCCTGATTTTAGTGGGATTTCTTAGAGTTTCTCTCCATTTAATTTGATGTTGGCTGCCAGCTTGCCATAAATTGCTTTCATTGTGTTTAGATATGTTCCTGATCTTTCAAAGACCTTTATCATGAAGGGGTGTTAGATTTTATAAAAGGCTTTTTCACCATCTAATGAGGTGGTCACTTGTTTTTTTCTTCAGTTTGCTTATATTGGTGTACATTGACAGATTTCCATACGTTGAACCAACCCTGCATCTCAGGGATGCAGTCTTGTTGGTCATGGTGGATGCTTATTTTGATGTGTTCTTTGATTTAGTTTGCCAGTATTTTATTATTTTTTTCATCAAGGTTCATGAGGGAGACTAATCAGTAGTTCTCTTTGTTTGTTGCATCTTTGTGTGTTTGGGTATCAAGGCAACTGTGACTTATAAAAGTGTTTGGCAAAGTTCTTCTGTTTCTATTGTGTGGAATAATTTGAGGAGAATTGGAATTAGCTCTCCTTTGAAGTTTTTCTAGAATTCTTCCCTGAAGCCATTTTATCCTGGGCTTTTTTGGTGGGGTTTGGGAGACTTTTAGTGACTGCTTTCAGGTAGTAATTCTAAATTTTTGTATGTGTTGAGATTTGCTTTGTGAATGAGTATGTGGTCAATTTTAGAGACAGTTCCTTGCGGTGCTTAAAAGAAGTTTTATTATTTTGTGTTTGGATGGAATGTTCTATAGATGTCTGTTAAGTTCATTTGAGGCATAACTAGTTCTTGAGACTTTATCCTGATGGGTATTTCCTGTGACAAACATGGAATATCCTTCATCTTTTGTGATTAATTTTAGTTTGAAGCCTCTTTTGTTAGTTATTTGGATAGTTCCAGAAGCTTGCTTCTTAAGTCAGTTTGATTGGGAAGTCTTTTCCCTTTCCTTTGATCTGAAGACATCTCTGTCTTTGAAGTTGAGGCTTGTTTCTTGTATGCAGTAGAAGGATGGATCCCGTTGTATTATGCATTCTGTTAACCTATATCTTTAATAGATAAGTTCAGTCTATTGATACTAAAGGATATTCATTACCAGTGAATGCTGATTCATTTTTTTTTCATGGTAGTATGTATGTTTCCCTTCTTTAGGTTTTGATAGTGTGGAATTATCTATTGCCTCTGATTTCATGAATACAGCTAAGCTCCTTGGGTTGGAGTTTTCCTCCTATTGCTTTCTGCAGGGCTGGATTTCTGGATAGATATTGTTTAAATCTGGTTTTGTCATGGAATATCCTATTTTCTCCATCTATGGTGATTTAAAGTTTTGGTAGGCCATGGTCTATTATTGTCTGCATAATGCCTGACCAGGACCTTCTGGCTTTCAGAGTCTCCACTGAGAAGTTGTATGTTATTCTTATGGGTTTGCATTTATATGTTATTTGGCCTTTTTTTCTTTTTCAGCTCTTAATATACCTTCTTTATTCTGCATGTTTTGATTATTATGTGGCAAGTGGACTTTTTGTGCAGTCTAATTGATGTTCTGGTAAGCTTCTTATATCTTCATAGGCATTTCCTTCTTTAAATTGGGAAAGTTTTCTATGATTGTGCTGAATGTATTTTCTGTGCATTTGAGCTGGTGTGCTTCTTCTATACTTATTATTCATAGTTTTCTTTTCATGGTGTCCTAGAATTCCTGGATATTTTGTTATGACTTTTTTGGATTTAAGGTTTTCTTTGACTGATGAATCTATTTCCTCTATCATATCTTCAATGCCTGAGATTTTCTCTTCCATCTCTTGCATTCTGTTGGTTATGCTTGCATCTGTAGTTGCTGTTCATTTACCCTGATTTTTCCATTTACAGAATTCACTCAGTTTGTATTTTCTTCATTTTCTCTATTTCAGTTTTCAAGTTTTGAACTGTTTCTTTCACTCATTTGGTTACTTTTTCTTGGATTTCTTTAAGAGGTCTATTGATTTCTTTCATTTTTTGTTTGTCTTTTCCTCAATTTCTTTAAGGGTTGTTTCAGTTTTCTCTTTATTGGTCTCTATCATCTTCATCAACTTATTTTTAAGGTCATTCTTTTTTCTGCTTCTTCTGCATTGGATTGTTCACATCTTCCTGTTGTGGGACCACTAGGTTCTTGCATTGACACCTTGCTCTCTAGGTCATCAAATTTATTTTTGAATTGACTTCTACCCATTTCTTCCTCCAATTTGTGCAGTGTCTGAAAGATCTTCTTTTGGACCAATTGGTGCAGTCATGGTCTGTGTCTCAGGGAGCTGGTGAGGTCTCAGGGGATGGTTGGTTTGAGGTTGGTGTGGGACTTAGATATCTTTCACAGCCAAGACTTGTGAATACTTTGCATATTTCCATTCTGTTGTGGGTATAATGCATTTGCTGCAGCATTTTTTTGCTTAGTGCCCTTATTTTACACATGGAATCTCCAAAATAAATGACCTGCTAGGGTTCATAAAACCAGCTGATTGAAAGTGTGGCTTAGATTTATAATTTCTTCTCTGCAAGGTCAATTATTCACACCCTCTTACAAATGGACTACAATTTTATGTGTTCAGTTCAGAGAAGCTCATAAATAGCAGCCATGTATACATAGATGGTTGTAAAATTAAATCTTCAAATTGAAGTTAGTTTAAGCAATGCTTTGTATTCATTTGCCATTTAGGAAAGAAAACAAATGCATGTGATATTCTCAACCCATTGAACCACGATATTTCTATAGCATACTGATAAAATTCACACTGTGATCCAGTTTCTCATTCTATCTTCCCTTGTGAATCCTTCCACCTCAAGTACTCATTTGAAGGCACTGGTGGCATGCATACAGTCCTGTCCAACTAAGTTTCATTGGAGAATGTACTTTTGACCATGAGTAATCAGGAAAAGTTTCATTCCATGCCATAGAAGTCCTGAATCCAAAAGAAGAAAAAATGCCAGTGAAATTGTTTAGAAAGAGAGCAGAAAGAAGATTAAACTGAAGATCGCATAAACTTTTACATGATAGATAAAACAGGAAGCTCACAATATTCAAATACAAAGGAAAAGACTGTAAATGAGTTTCTTAGTGACTTAAGCTCTTTGGAATTTGGAACAGTTTGAGTTTAATTAGGTGAGAAAAAGAAAACAATAGTGAATGTGGCAAGAGGAATGGCAAGGATTCCCAGGCAGGAATTCAGAGCTAATATAGTTCTTTTTGTACCAAGGAACCTTTACCTTGGGGAAAGCTAGGCACTGGTGGTGGAAGTCAGAAGTCAGGAACCCCGTAGTCCTGGGAGGTTACCTAACTTTTCTTTGACTTTGCATATTTATAATTTATCTTCTCTGTGTCCACATTTTATGAAATACTATGTACAATGAATTGTACTGGTGATATTGCTTTTATTTTCTTAGTCTCAAACTTTTATCTACATTTTTTAAACCTTGAATTAAGGGGGAAGAGGAGATGTGGGGTTCACAGAAGATTCTGGAGTGAATTCTTTCCCATGCGTGGACATCTATAAAATCTCTGAAAAACAGTTATAGTGGTTGGAAAGATATGGCTGTAGAGAACCTTGGCATTTTCTTTTTCTTTACCTATCAACTCCTTGAAACTAGGTCACAAGTGTTATATCTCCATCAGTGAAGTCATCCATTGAGAAACTCAAAGTTAATGGCTTTGTTGGGAGGTGGGAGAAACTTGGGAAGTAGAGTATTGGTTGGAGTAAGTGAGTCACCGGGGCTGTGCTCCTGGACCTATCCTGTATCCATTTTATTTTATTTTTACCCTTATAATTATTAATACTAATTTGTTTTTTCTATCAATTGATTTGATTGCAATATGCCTACTTAGACATATATTACTCATTTTTATATTAGTGCATAAAGCAAAGTTTTGTTATGATATTTTAATAAAAAATTCATTTTGTTGGGTCACATCTCCCCTCTGCACTCCATCCTACTGCCTCACCTGTACCACTTCACATCTAGCAGGTTAGTTTTCCTGCTATCAAGTCACATATGTTCTTTTTCTCTCTCTCCCATTCCTCAGAGTTTTCCTTTCCCTTCTCATGGTCCTGTTTCTAGTTTCATAATCTACACACACACACACACACACACACACACACACACACACACACACGCACAGCTAGACATATGTGTAGGGGAGAGTTCAGATACTCAGATACCCAAGATACTGGTCACACTTATTGGGGGCATGGACAAAGGAATGTGGGATAGGCAAGAGATATACAGAGAAAGAGAAAGTAAGATCTTTCTCTTGGATGATGGCCATACTTCAGAGAGCGGAGCACTTCTCAGCTTCCCCTGTAAGTGATCTTTATATTTAATAAAATATTCTAGACCCCCTTTTCTCCCATTTCACTGTATACTTCTTACTGTAGATGAAGCAGCAATAAAAGTGAATCTGCAAGTGTCTCTGTGACACATTGAGTTGGAAACTTTTGAGTAAATACCTAGAAGTAGTATAACTGGATTTCATGGTAGTTCTGTTTTTTTTTCTTGTGTGTGTGTGTTTTGCAAAAATTCTATACTAATTCTCTTAGTGGCTGCATATTAGTTCATTTTTCCATGATATTTTATAAAGGTTCCTATTTTTTCACATCCTCTCTAGAATTTTTCATTTCCTCAGTGATAGTCACCCTGATTTATAAGAAATAATTTCAAAGTTGATTTAATTTGCATTTATTTGATGATTAAGGATGGCTGAAACTTTGAGAGGTACTGGCAACTTGCATTTATTCCATTGAGATAAATACAAGTTATCTGTATTTATCTGTCCATTTCATTTCCTCATTTATTGGCAGTTTTGTTTTACTGACATTTAATTTTTAAGTTCATTATATATTTTAGAGATGAACTCTTGTCTGAAATATGGCTGTCAAAGACTTCTTCCAGTTCCACAGGTTCCCTGTTAAATATGCATATAGTTTTTTGTTATGCAGAAAGTTTTTAATTGCACATAATCCCACTTGCCAATTCTGGAAGCTGTTTTCTGTGATTTGAGTCCTATTCAGAAAGTTCTTGCCTATATGTGTATTTAAATTATTTCCCCATGTTTTTGCATGTCCCTTTTTTTGTCAGAGGCCATGGAAATATACAGCATATGACACCATATAATTCAGATGTCAAACCACTAGAGGAGTGATTCTGATAGAGGTTAATCCTGTCCAGACAAGGCCTGCAGGAACATTGACTCTGGAAACTGTTGCTCAAATTTGCTAAAGCAGTTTGGTGTCTCCCCAGTACCTACACTGTATCGTGTAACCTCATGTGACGTGTATATGTAAGCTCATGATTACAACACAAACTTATGGGCACATATATCTGTGGAGAGTCAGGAAGATGACTTTTCTTTTATTATGTAGGTTTGCTATATAGAATATATGCTGTGCTATGCTTCATAATTAAATCTATTTGTCCTGCGAGGACGATAGACACTTAAGAGCCTGCTTTGTTATTCTTTTTAAATTTTCTTTAATTTAAATTAGAAACAAGCTTGCTTCACATGTCAATTATGCTCCCTCTCCCTCCCCTCCTCCCTCCTCCTCTACCAGTCCTCCCAATCCCCACCCAATCCCCATTCAGATCCCCAGTGAGGGTGAGGCCTTCCATGGGGTATATCCACAGCCTGTCATTTAATTCAGGGCAGGGCCTAGGCCCTCCCCCAAGAGTCCAGGCAGAGAGAGCATCCCTATTTGTGGGATAAGCACCCAAAGTCCTTTTGTATGCCAGGGATAAATACTGATCTACTACCTAAGGCCCCATAGATTGCCTAGGCCTCCTCACTGACACCACATTCAGGGGGTCTGGATCAGTCCCATGCTGGCCTTCCAGGTATCAGTCTGGGATCCACGAGTACCCCTTGTTCAGGTCAACTGTTTCTGTGTGTTAAACCAGCCCAGTCTTGACCCCTTTGCTCATCAGTCCTCCCTTCTGTCACTGGATTCCAGTGTTTAGTTGTGGGTGTCTGTCTCTGCTTCCATCAATCACTGGATGAAGGTTCTGTTTCCCAGACTCTCTGGCAGTGGGATTGTAGGCTGGTACTCCCCTGATGCATGTCTGATATTTATATATGAGTGAGTACATACCAAGTTTGTCTTTTTGTGACTGGGTTACCTCACTCAGAATGGTTTCTTCTAGTGCCATCCATTTGCCTGCAAATTTCAAGATTCCATTGTTTTTTTTTTTCTGCTGAGCAATATTCCATTGTGTAAATGTACCACATTTTCTCTATCCACTCTTCAGTTGAGGGGCATCTAGGTTGTTTCCAGGTTATGGTTATTACAAATAATACTGCTATGAACATAGTGGAACAGATAGATGTTCTTCTATGAATGTGCACCTTTTGGGTATGTGCCTAAGAGTGGAATTGCTGGATCTTGTGGTAGACTGGTTGTCATTTTTCTGAGGAATCTCCATACTGATTTCTAAAGTGGCTGTATGAGTTGGCACTCCCACTAGCAGTGGAGAAGTATAGCTTTCTTAAAGTTGATAAAGGAGAGTCCAAACAAAATTAGTCACGGGAATAAACAGGGCCAGTCAATGAATATTGACAAGGGAACAAATCATTGAGAAGATGTAATAAATTGGGTTAGAGAGATGGCTCCGAGGCTAAACAAACTTGTTGCTCTTTCAGGATCCTCAGGTTTGGTTCTCATTACTGTGTGATAGCTAATAACAATGAAAAACTCCAGTAACAGGGGATCTATCCCTGTTTTCTGGGCTCTGCGAGCATCAGGCACACATGTGGTACACAGATACATATTCATGCAAATGCACACACACACACACACACACACATACACTCACAAAGGAAGATATAATTGTAGTTATTTAGGCTTCTAATTTAACAGAACAAACAGTATAATATTGGAGGACTTTAGGACACACTCTCATATCTAGATAGTCTTCCCAAGTAAACATCATCAAAGACCTTAGAGTTAGATTATGCCTTAGATAAAATGGGTATCACAATCGTCTGTCTCCTCCTTGGTTCTTGTCTGGTAGTGTCCTAGTTAGGTTTCTATTGCAGTGATAGAACACTCTGATCAAAAGTAATTTGGAGAGGAAAGTTGATTTTATCTTCTACCTCTAGTCAATGATGGAGGGAAGTCAGTCACTCTAGGATGGCAGAAAATATATGGCAGAAATTGAAGTAGCAGGCATCTAAACATGCTGCTTACTGTTTTGCTTGTTTAGCCTACTTTCTTATAAATCCCAGTACCACCTACCCAAAGGTGGAAGAACACTCACGAACTGGTCCTACATCAATCACTAATTAAGAATATTGCCCTATGAACTCACCTATGGGCAATATAATTGAGGGTTTTTTCCCTCAATTGTAATTTGTTTTTCCAGACAGCTCTAGCTCACATCCATTTGACAAACAAAAACTAACTATCGCAGCCAGTTCCTAGAGATACATGGCATAGTCTTTCTCTATGATATCCTCGCCTTGCATGGATTATATGTAGGAGAGAGAGCCAGTCCATGGTCTGAAGCCTTAGAAACTGTTACTCAAAATAATTCCTTCTTCCATTAAAGTTGTTAATGTCATTCATATTTCACAGTGATGAAAAGTCAAACATGATAAATATAGTATATAGTGTTATACTTTCTTTAAAAGACTGTTAGACATACTTTGAAAAGAAGTTCTGTTATAAATGCTTTAGGCTTCTAGTCACATGGTTTACTACTACTATTAACTATTTATGTTCTTCAAAAGCCACAGGATGTATGTAATTACATATTAAATATTTAAATAAGTGTATATGACTTGTTTGTGTGTTTTGCAGAGTTTGAGATCCAGTTCAAGGTCTTCTACCACTACCAATGCTCTATCTCTGAAATGTACCTTCATGCGTTTACATGAATATTAAAAATAACCCTCAAAAATAGATGAGCAGTTGGGTTTACAAAAATGTACCTTGTTGACATATGTTTTTAAAAGTTATTTATAAATATTTATAAATTATACATATTTTTTTGCAATTAAGATGTAAAAATAAGATGGACTACATGATTTTTGTTCTAAGTCATATACATTTAAGACAAATGTGGAAACTACTGATATATGAAAGTCAAGAAAGCACTAATAATGATCTATAAATAATCAACTTTATTCTTTAACTGGGGTCATCCTTGTGGATCCCTGAACATTTCCTTAGGGAATGGTTTTGTAAGAATAGCAAAAGCATTAGCTTATGTGGTTTTGTGAGGGACCCAGAAGTACAAAGGGAGGAGGTTAAAAACTGGATAATCAAATTGACACTGAAACTTCTAGTTTTTTGTTATTTTATTTTATTTTTGATAAAATATAATAAGCATCATTTTCCTGAGTCAGCTTATGATTCCATTCCATTCCATGTCCCAAGCTAAAATTAATGACCTTTTTAATTTATACATATATACGCATATATACATATGTGCCATATATGTATTTATGCGTATATATGTATATAAATGTATATATGTATATATGTGTATATATATGTATATATACATGTATATATGAAATATAAATCATCCGCTCTGAGTCTCCACAGCATGCACATGATACCAGCTCTGTTACCCAAGATGTCTGGTTTTGTTCTATGAGCATTGGTTTTAGTTTTGCAATTTGTTGTTGAGTTGTTGAATCTAACAAGCACAGTTAAGACGTTTTTTAGTATCTCCCATGACAATCAGCATATGCCAGCAATATGCAAACACTAAGAATCTGATTTGCCTATTGGGTAGAAAGTAAACAACTAAATAACTTAGTGCTCTTAATTCATGACTGCTCTTTACTATTTGTCAAAAGCAAATAAACAATTTAGCAATTGTCAACTAGAAATTAAGTTAAGCAGCACAGATGAGTTTCATGAGCTCCAAGTGTCCTTAGTTCTCAAAATTGATAGGACATATTTAACTGAGAAAAGTGCAACTTCATACTTGAGTTTTTGCATATTGGCTGGGAACAATTCATTCTGTCTCAAACTTGTACTGACAAAAACATCCATCTCTATTTAGCTTTTTTCTTGTTAATAAATGATAGCAATAATTCAATAGTTTTGTTCTGTGATATATCAACATTATGTTATAGGCTCATACCATCATTTCCTTACTAGAGCACATATGATAATTTGGTGTGTCAAGAATCCCTTCCTGTGCATGGAGATCCACTTGTCACTTTGGAAACTGTTTTGTCTACAGCCTCAGTTCAAAGTCTTATTTCTTTTTGTTCCAGAGAATGACATGAAGAGCCAAGCCTGTCCAATGAGTTCCAATGACTGCTTATACAGTAAGCATGTGTGTCTTAGACTTCTACTTGAGCCAATGGAAATGTATGATTCAATTCTAGGAAGATTGTTTGGAATGAAGACTAAATGACCAGATCAGCTTATCAACACAAAAGAAAGACTTTTGGAGTAAAAAAAAGAAAATAAATGGGTTTATCTAAAATTGAAAGCATTCTGTATAATTGATCTATGCTTAAAGAAAACCTAAATTCTTATTGAAAATGTTACTTCTGTGACTGGGTTAACTCACTCAGGATGGTTTCTTCTAGTTTCATCCATTTTCCTGAGAATTTCAAGATTTCATTGTTTCTTTCCACTGAGTAGTACTCCATTGTGTAAATAGTTGGAGAAAGAGAAGGGGAGAGGAAGAGGGTCTAAGAGAACATGAGGGATAAGGAAAACTGAGTTGGGGAAGGATAGAGGAGAGAAAGGAAAGAGATACCTTAATGGAAGGAGCCATTAGAGGTTTAAAGAGAAATATGGCACTAAGGAAATGTTCAGGGATCCACAAGGATTACCACAAGTAAGAATCTAAGCAATAGTGGAGAGGTTACCCTTAAATGCCCTTCCCTATAACGAGATTGATGACTACCTTAAATGCCATCCTAGAGCCTTCATCCAGTAGGTGATGGAAGCAGAAGCAGTCATTCACAGCTAAGTGCTGAGGTATACTCCTGGAATTCAGTTTGAGAGAGGGAGGAGGGATGAGCAAAGGAGTCAAGATCATGCTGGAGAAACCCACAGAAATACCTGACCTGACCAAGTGGAAGTATATGGACCCCAGTTGTAAAACTGGGGAACCAGCATTGGACCAAACCAAGCCTTTTGACCATGGGTGTCAGTTAGGAGGAGTGGGCAACCTGTGGAACCTCTAATAGTGGAACCAGTATTTATCCCTGGTGCACAAATGGATTTTGGGAGCCCATTCCCCATGGAGGGTAACTCTATCAGCTTAGATACATTGAGGGAGGGCCTAGGCCCTGCCCCCAAATAATGTGACAGACTTTGCTGATCTCCAATGGAAGGCCTCACTCTGCCTGGGGAGTGGATAGGGGGGGGATCAGGTGGTCTGTGGGTGTCATGGGAGGATAAGAGGGAGAGGGAACAGGGATTGAAATGTAAAATAAGATTGTTTCTAAATTAAATAAAAATATAGAGAAACCACAAAAAGGAAAATGCTACTTATTGTGTGTAGATGTCTTTTGCGTTGTTGTAAACATAAGATGTTTATCTTGTCTGCCTCTATTGTGATAAGACCAAGACTATCTCTGTTCTTAAAAATTCAAGAACTCTAACATGAAATTTAGGGCCAGTGATAGTGGGGATGACTGACAGATAACCAACTTTGCTTAATATTTGCAGAACTCAGTCTCTTAGTATGTAACCAAAATATTCAGATTATGCAGTGGCAAGTTGGTACCATCAGCTGCCTTTAGGTCAGCCACATTTATCTGCCTTTTGGCATCATGTTAAGGACCTAGAGTCAATTTTTTATGGATATCCATGAATGCCAATTGTCTCATGACATCTTAGGATTCCTTTTCTGTCTCTGAACATTTTGATAAACATCTTCCTTTTCTTGTGATATGGATAAACAATGTTAAGCCCTCTACCATCTAGATAAGTAGCCATTTAGTGAACTGTATTGGAACGGGAGCCTGTGACTTGGATCTATGACTTTGGCCAGGTTTTGTGGAAATAAGGACATGAGCAGTGAGATGTTGGAGTATATTATCACTTATTTCTACTCTGTGATCTAAAGATTGATAGATTAAGTGTTTTTGTTTTTTATGTGGGAATGTATTGTCAGCTTTCCAGCAATTAGCTGAACCTAATGTGTGTGGCTCTTTCATGTGTATCCAGGGACTCCTTTGCTTCCAAATTCTCACTCAGTCATTTAAGTCAAACACACTTACTTCCTCTTGAGTGCCATTCCCATGTCATATAGAAGTGATCGTAGTATTCAGATTTTAGGCAGCATATGGCAAAATGCGAATCTAGTCCAAGTTTGGGAAAAGAAGAGCTAAGCTGGAACGGGAGCTACTTATGGTTTCTGATTGATAATGCTTTTTCTGGCTTAGTTATTCATATTGTCTTCATATTGATCTATTAAATTTAAAATGGGTAATATGACTTATGCGGTGTCTCTGGATTGTTTGCAAATGCCTGGAGTTCAATCTGCCTCTCTTTATACATAAACTCAATGATTATACAGAATAGTTTAGGTCACAATGCAAAATAATAATTATGGTATCATTGCACACGAAATTCCCAATTCTTTGGAGTGATCAAGTGTTGACACTGTTCTTCATGTGCTAAGTTATTGAGGAAAGTGATTATATGAATCAGGTTATTAGAACTGATAAAACCTAGAGTATGAGCTTTTGTAGTTGAACCTGTGCTTAGAAAAATTCCACTTACAAAGGAAGTAAATACCGAAGATGATGTTAGGTGATTATTTCAGAAGAAAATATTCATTGTCTAGAATCCTTGAAATATATATGCAAATTTCTGGGATATAAAAGAGAATTTGTTGGATGGTATTTCTGTCAAATGCCATTTGTCCTTCCACTCTATCCTTTGGCCTACAGCTTGGAATGCAGATATCCTGGCTATAGCCTGATTTTTATTTTGAATGATGACATGAGTTTTAGAATGAAATATACACTTTAGTACAGTAAAACCAAAGATAGGAGCAGCTTCTGTTTCTAATGACCAAAAAAAAAAAAACCAAAACAAACAAACAGAAGAAAGACTGTCTAAAACTCCATATTTGTATAGCCCTTCAAGATTCCAGTATCTCTTACTTGTAAGCAAAATGCAAATTTTGTGAAATACATGTATATAACTACCTCCTGTAATTTGATTCCTTTTGATTCAAAGCCAGTAGAAGTTTAAGAATTAATCACCTTACTTCTATTTACCTTCTTTATAAACTGTCTATGCCACAATACACATTTCAGGAAGAGATTCTTTGGGAACTCTGGCTCTTGGTGGAGACCTAGCTTAGCACCTTCATTCAGAAACTCTCAACCTTCTCTTCTAGCTCATCTCCATTCCTTTGTGTCAGCCACAGGTGTCTGGAAACACTTTCTACCGTGAACCTTGGTAGCCTCCTTAGGATCAGACTCAGGAAATTTTCATTGTACTCTGCTCTCCTTTACATTATCTTCAGTCTCACTTTCAGCTGTGTACCAGCTTGCTTGCAGGTGACTTTCCTCCCACTTAAACTCCATTAATTGGAGATTTCAATGCATGGAAAAGACCCAGGTTCCTTTCATCCCTGCCCTTTTAGACATATTCTTTGTCCTACTGCAGCCTACTTGCAGGATCCTGTTGTCTCACCATGCCTCCAACTCCCTAAGGATCCTGCTTCTCGATGTAGACAGGAGCTCATCTATTTCCGATAGACCATTTCAGCCTTTTCTCCTAGCTTCTTCGAAATCTATTTATTTCAGCCATGTACTGACCTGCATAAGTCCTCTCTTCAAAGGAACCCCAGCCTCCAGGTTTTCCTGAAATCTTGAGAGGGCAATAGAAACCAAGGAATGGAACATCAAGTCAACAAAGACATAAATATCAATACCTGTAATCATCTCAGTCATCATAACTACAGATACCTAGACACCAGTGTAAAAAGCCATACATGCATGGCAAAGACAATATACCTCTATCAGAACTGGGTAACCTTACTATAGTAAATGTGGAGAAATGCAATATAGCTGAAGCACTAGTGAAGACTTTAAAAATAGCAAATATGAATATGTTCAAGGACTTTAAAGAGGATGTGATTAAATCCCTTGATGAAATCTGTGAATACACAAAGAAACAGTTCAAGACATTAAAGAAAATGAATCATAAATAAAAATCCATACTAAAACAAATTTGGAAGTAAAAATTTAGGATGATGTGGGTTGTCTTTCTGTAAAATGTTTCTATTATTGGTTAATGAATAAAATACTTTGGCCAATGAGGCAGGAAATAGGTGGGTCTAGAAGACAGGAGAATTCTGGGAAAGGTAGGCAGAAAGGCCTGCTGGGCAGAGTCACCATGCTTCTGAAGGAGTAGCAACACGCACGGGCATTACTGGGTAAGCCACAGCCGTGTGGCAATACATAGATTAATAAAAATATGTTAATAATTAAGATAGAGCTAGCCAATAAGAAGTCCAAGTCACTGGTCAACAATTTTATGACTAACATAGTGTCTGTGTGTTCATTTGGGAATGAGGTTAGCTGCATGACCAGGCTGATGGAAAAGATCCACTCTATCATTAGGAAGTTAAAGAAAAGTCTCAGATATAAGCTTCACCAGCAGATTATAAGACAAGGCCGAAAGAATCTCAGGTGTTGAAGATAGAGTGCAAAATAATATATAGTTCAGTCAAAGGAAATGTTTAACCTAAAAAAAATCCCAAGCACAAATCATCCAGAAAAATGGGATACTAGGAGAAGAGAAAAATCTATGAATACTAGGAAGAGAAGAAGGATAAGAAACCTAGGTTAAAAACAAAAAGAAATCTAGGTCAAGGGAATAAAAATATTTTAGCAAAATTATCATAAGAAATAATAAGAAAATTTCCACAACTTAAAGGAGGAAATGCCTGTTAATATAAAAGAAATGTAAAGAACACCAAAGAGGCTGTATCAAAAAAGAATCCCAGCCGGGCGTTGGTGGAGCACGCCTTTAATTCCAGCACTCGGGAGGCAGAGGCAGGTGGATCTCTGTGAGTTCGAGACCAGCCTGGACTACCAAGCAAGTTCCAGGACAGCCTCCAAAGCCACAGAGAAACCCTGTCTCGAAAACCCCCCCCGCAAAAAAAAAAAAAAAGAATCCCACCATGTTACTATTGCCGTGATGAAACATCATGACTGTGGTAGTTTGAATGTAATTGACTCCCATAATCTCATAGGGAGCTGCACTACTAGCAGGCAGGGATTTGCTGGAGTAGGTATGACCTTTCTGGAGGAAGGATGTTACTGTGGGGATGAGCCATGATGTTTCCTAAGCTCTAGATACCACCCATTGTCTCAGTTGACTTCCTGTTGCCTGCAAGACATAGGACTCTCAGCTACTCTTCCAGCAATATGCCTGCACAACCATATGCTCCTTACAGTGTTCCTCCCATGATGATAAGGGACTGAACCTCTGAAATAGTAAGCCACCCTAAATAAATGCTTTTCTTTATAAGGTCTGCCATGATCATAGTGTCTCTTCATAGACACAGAAATCCTTACTAAGACAATGATCAAAGAAACTTTGGGAGGAAAGGTTTGTTCAGCTCATGCTTTCACATTATGGTTCATAATTAAAAGAAGTCAGTACAGGAAATCAAGCAGGCCTGAAACCTGGGGCTAGAGTTTATACACAGACCATAAAGGAGTTCTGCTTACTGGCTTGTTTCTCAGCCTGGTTTTTTTTTTATAGAATCCAGGACCAGCAGCCCAGGGGTAGAACCACCAATTATGGGCTGAGCTCTCCCCCAGTCACTATTTTATAAAATACCTTACAGACCTGCCTACAACCTGATTTTATGGATGTATTTATTTCATTGAGTTTCCCTCCTCTCAGATGACTTTAGCTTGTGTCAAGTTGACATAAAAATCATCCAGCACAACACATACTAATGAAACCCTAAATATGCAGAACAATATAAGGATAGTTAAAGTTATGAGGAAAAAACATAAAGAACATACAAAGGCAGGCCCAAGAGAAAAACATCTGGGTTTTCAATGTAGACTCTTCCAGATACAAGGGCATGGATGTATGTTCTACGAAACCTGAGAGAACCTAGATGCCCTCAAAGAATACTATATCAGGTAGAAAAAAGTGGGTTGGGGAACCTTCCACAATAAAACTAAATTTACGAAGTATCTACAAATCAAATTCTCCAGATTCTACTAGAAGGAAAACTTCATTCTGAAGAGATTAACCACATAGAAGAAAACACAGGAATCAATAATGGTGGATCAGTAAATCAAAAGAGGGGAAAAATCAATGCCACAACAAGAAAATAATAGAAATCAATAAACAGTTCTTGTTATATATCTCAATATTAACTTTCTCAATTCAGCAGTAAAAAGATAAAGACTAACAGTGTGCATGTGAAAACAGGTCCATTTTTTTCTGCTTAATACAAGAAAAAACTTACTATTAATTAAGAATGTACATCATCTTATGACAAGAGGATACAAAATATTCTAAGCAAGTTGACCCAAGAACAAAGCAGGTGTAGCCATTTAATGCCTTAATAAATAGACTTCAAACCAAAACTAACTAGAAGAAACAAGGAAGGACATAATATCCTCATCAATGAAAATATCCATTCAAAGGATATTGCAATTTTAAGTATCTATGCACCAAACACAAGGACATCCAAGTTCGTAAAAGAATCATTACTACAGCTTAAACCACATGCTGACCCTTGCACCCTGATAGTGGGAGACATAAATATCCTACTCTAATGAATAGACAGACAACTCAGATAAATATTAAACAGGAAAATGCTGAAGTTGACAGACATTACAAACCAAATAGACCTGACAGATATTTATAGACAAATTCATCCAAACCCTAAAGAATATCTTTTCAATACCTAATAGAAATTTCCTCAAAATTGATCATATACTAGGAGACAAAGTAGGCACCCTGCAACCTCATCCTATCTAACTTCTTCTTCTTCTTCTTCTTCTTCTTCTTCTTCTTCTTCTTCTTCTTCTTCTTCTTCTTCTTCTTCTTCTTCTTCTTCTTCTTCTTCTTCTTCTTTGAGACAGGGTTTCTCTGTGGCTTTGGAGCCTGTTCTGGAACACACTCTGTAGAACAGGCTGGTCTTGAACTCACAGAGAACTGCCTGCCTCTGCCTCCCAAGTGCTAGGATTAAAGGCGTACACCACCAACTCCCAGCATGTATCTGAATTCTATGGATTAAAGTTGGATAACAACAACAGAAAATATAGGAACTCATGAAAGTTGAACAACTCACCACTAAATAAAAAAATGGGCCCAAGAGAAAAATCAAGGTAATACTGTTTTACAGTATTTATCCCTGGCATACAAATGGACTTTGGGTGCCCATTCCACATTGAAGGATGTTCTTTCAGCCTGGACTCTTGGGCGAGGGCCTAGGCCCTGCCCTGAATGAAATGACAGACTCTGGATATCCCCCATGGAGGGCCTCACCTTCCCTTAGGAACAGAGTCTGGATTGCGGGGACAGGGAGGTTGGCTGGAGGCTATGGGAGGGGAGGGAGATGGAGCTGGAATTGACATGTGAAGCAACCTTGTTTCTAATTTAAATTTAAAAATAAAAAAATTTAAAAATGCTTTAGAATCAAATGAAAATGGAAACATACCACACCAAAACCAATGTTACACAATGAAGGCAGTTGTGGGAGAGAAAATAAGAGCAGTAAGTTCTTTTTTAAATTTTTAAAAAAAATTTGATTTTTAAATTTAGATTTAAATTAGAAACAAGGTTGCTTCACATATCAATTCCAGGTCCCTCTCCCTTTCCTTCCCCTCCTCCCATGCCCTCCCACCAACCCCTCCAATATCCGCTCATTTCCCCAGGGAGGGTGAGGCCCTCCAAGGGGTGTCCATAGTCTGTCATTTCATCCAGGGCAGGGCCTCGACCCTCCCCTGGGAGTCCAGGGTGATAGTGCATCTCTCATTGTTGGATGGGCGCCCAAAGTCCATTTGTATACTGGGGATAAATACTGATCTACTACCCAAGGCCCAATAGATTACCTAGGCCTCTTCAATGATACCCACGTTCAGGGGGTCTTGATCAGTCCCATGCTGGAATCCCAGCCATCAGTCTGGGATTCAAGAGCTAACCCTTGTCAGGTCAGCTGTTTCTGGGTGTTAAACCAGACCAGTCTCAACCCCTTTGCTCATCAGTCCTCCCTCTCTGTCACTGGATTCCTTGAGTTCAGATCAGTGCTTAGCCATGGGAGTCTGCCTCTGTTTCCATCAGCCATTGAATGAAGGTTCTGTTTCCCAGACTCGCTGGTCATGGAATTGTAGGCTGGCACTCACCAGATCTATGTCTAAAATCCATATATGAGAGAGTATATGTCATGTTTCTCTTTTTGTGACTAGGTTACCTCACTCAAGATGTTTTTTTATAGTGCCATCCAGTTGCCTGCAAATTAAAGGATTCCATTGTTTTTTTTCTGCTGAATAGTACTCCTTTGTGTAAATGTACCACATTTTCTCTATCCACTCTTCAGTTGAGGGACATCTAGGTTGCTTCCAAGTTCTGGCTATTACAAATAATGCTGCTATGAATGTAGTGGAACAGATGTCCTTGTTGTATGAATGGACATCTTATGGATATATGCCTAAGAGTGGAATTGATGGGTCTTGTGGTAGGTATATTGCCATTTTTCTGAGGAATCTCCATACTGATTTCCAAAGTGGCTGAACAAGTTGGCACTCACACCAGCAGTGGAGAAGTGTTCCCCTTTCACCACAACCTCTCCAACATAAATAGTCGTTGGTGTTTTTGATTTCAGCCATTCTGACAGGAGTAAGATGGTGTCTCAGAGTTGTTGCCTGGATGGCTAAGGATGTTGAGCACTTTTTCAAGTGCCTCTCAGCCATTTTAAACTCCTCTATTAAAAATTCTCTATTTACTTCTGTAGCCGACTTTTTAATTGGTTCCTTTGGTATTTTTGGAGACTTGCTTCTTTAGTTCTTTGTAAATTTTGGAGCTCAGCCCTCTCTCAGGTGTGGGGTTAGTGAATATCTTGTCCCATTCTGTGGGCTGCCTTTTTGTCTTGCTGACTGTGTCCTTTGCCTTACAGAAGCTTCTCATTTTCAGGAGGTCCCATTTACTAATTGCTGACCTCACTGTCTGTGCTACTGGTGTTATGTTCAGGAAGCTGTTTCCTGTACTAATTTGGTCAAGGGTACCACCCACTTTCTCTTCTAAGAGGTTTAGTGTGGCTGGATTTATGTTGAGGTCTTTGATCCATTTGGACTTACGTTTTGCCAAAAACAATATAAAATACCTTGAGGTTACGCTAAGCAAACTAGTGAAAGACCTGTATCACAAGAATTTTGAGTCTTTAAAGAAAGAAATTAAAGAAGCCTTCAGAAAATGGAAATACCTCCCATGCTCTTGTAGGTAGGATCAATGTAGTAAAAATGGCAATCCTGCCAAAGCAATCTACAGATTCAATGCAATCCCCATTAAAATGCCAGTACAATTCTTCACAGACCTTTAAAGAACAATAATCAATTTTATATGGAAAAGCAAAAGTCCCAGGATAGCCAAAACAGCCTTACTCAACAAAGGAACATCTGGAGGCATCACCATCCCTGACCTCAAGCTCTATTATAGAACTGTAGTCCTGAAAACAGTTTGGTATTGGTACAAAAATAGACAGGTAGACCAATGGAATCAAATTGAACACACTGATATTAACCCTTACATGTATGAACGTCTGATCTTTGACAAAGAAGCTAAAAATATACAATGAAACAAAAAAGCATCTTTAACAAATGGTGCTGGCATAACTCATGCTAGCATGGAGAAGAATGCGGATAGATCCATGTCTATCGTCATGTACAAAACTTAAGAGCAGTAAGTTCTTACACTAAAAAAACGTATATTTGAGATGACTCATATTAGTAACTTAATTTCACACCCACAAGATCTAGATAAAAGGAGAAAAAACCCCAGAAAAGAGTAGACAACAAGAAATCATGTAATTCATAGCTGAAATCAATACAACAAAAACAAACACACAAAGAAAATAATATGAGGAATGAATGAAAAGTATTGGTTCTTTGAGAAATTCAATAATATTGAAAAACCCTTAGTCAAAGTAAATAAAGCACAGAAAGGGAATGTACAAATTAAGAAACTTAGAGATTAAAAGGCAGACATCATAAGAGGCACTGGGGAAAAAATCAGAGAATCATAAGGAATAGAAATCTGTATTTTACCAAAAACTCTAAAAGAAATGAATGAATTTTTTAGTATGTATGATCAACCAAAGTTAAAGATGAGATAATCAGATAAGAAATTTAAGAAGACTTGTAACCCCTAGTGAGCTATAAGCAGTAATTAAAAGTCCACCAACAAAAAAATGACCAGGGCTAGAAGGATTCATATCACAATTCCACCAGATCTTCAAAGAAGAAACACTAGTAGTTCTCATACAATTCTGCAAAAATAGAAGCAGAGGATAGATTTCTGAATAATGTTAATGATGTCACAATTACCCTGCTATCTAAATAATAAAAAATATCAACAAAGAAAGAAAATTACAGGCCAATTTCCATTATGGACATAGATGCATATTTTTAAACTGAAGGCAAAGACATATCAAAATGGTCATTCAACATGTTTAAGTAAGTGTTGTCCAAGATCTTCAGGGATTGTTCAATATATGTAAATTGATAAACATAATCTACCAACTGAAGATACTGAAAGACAAAAAACACCTGATCCTTTCATTAGATATGGGAAGCACTTTGACAAAATCCAATACCAATTCATGATAAAAATGTTGGAAAGAGCAGGGACACAAGGTACATGCTACAACATAATTAAGAGAAATTACACTAACTCCACAGAAATTCAGTCTAAATGGAGAAAAACATTTCTACTAAAATCAGGAAAAAAAACAAGGTTTTCTTCTATTCGATATAATACTTAAGTCTTAGCTAACATAGTAAAACACCTTAAAATCAAGGAGACACAAATAGGGAAGGATGAAATCAAGGCATTTTTATTTATGGATGATGTGATCTTATTCATAAAAGACCCCCAAAAATCCCAGCAGGAAACTTCTACAGCTACAGTAAAATAGAAGGCTGTGCAATTAATACACACACACACACACACACACACACACACACACACACACACACACCACGTACACAAACATACACACGCACACACACACACAAATCAGTAGTCTTCCTATAAACAAATAATAGAATGAGAAAGAAATCAGGGAATTGATGCCTTTTACAGTCATCTCAAATAAGTAAAATAAAGCAGGCATAATTGTAAGCAAGCCAGTGAAAGACTTGTATGATAAATCTTTAAGACATTGAGGAAAATAATTAAAGAAGACATCTAAAGCAGAAAAGATCTCCCACGTTCATGGAATGATGGGATTAATATAATGATAATAGCCAATCAATTTATGTAGCCAATGTACTCCTCATCAAAATTCTACCATAATTCTTCACAGAAATTGAAAATCCAGTAACTTCCGAATGGAAAACTTCATATGCAAACACAAAAACATAGTATCTAAAACACTCCTGAATAATAAAAGAACTGCCGGAGGTATTGCCATCCTGGATGGAATTCAAGCTGTACCACAGAGTTATAGTAATAAAAATAACATAGTTTTGACATAAAGACAGCCATGTTGATGGTAAGTGGATCTAATTGAAGATACAGAGAGAAATATACCATGTGTGGACACCTAATATTTGACAAAGAATCCAAAAATACCCACTTCTTCTGTGGGTATTCTCTCCAAACACCACAATTAGTAGAGTCCAGAGGAGGCAAGAAGGAAATTCAGTTCAGCACAGCTGAGTAACTAATGTTGGTTTACACTTTGATAGTCTGACAGTGAATAATTTATTGTAGGCATATTTAAGCACACCACAATTTGAAAAATGTCTTATGGTGATAGTTAATTCAATCCCATGTGCCCAACAATGCTTGAAACATGATTACATCAAAAGTCTTGTAGAGTACAGGTGACAAAGACAAGTAATACAAATTAAGGAAGCAGGCTCAAGGTAAACAATGCTCATGATAAGGGTTTGTGGGAGGATAGTATTACTATAGATAGACTTAGATAAACTGGCTCAAGATAAGGTTCTGGAGGAAGCAGGGTGGCTTGGCCACACATATAGCACAGAGGTTATCAGGTTATTAACCACATCTGTTCCCAACTTTCTGGATGGAAAATGGGTTATACATCCCTCACCTTGATGAGACAATCCTAGAAATATTCTTGGTTTCCCTAGTACTTATCTGTGAGCACAAGGACCCACATGCCTCTTAAAATCATCAACACTTCTGCTGGTCAAATTAGATCATTGCATGTAAAAAATGCAAAGAGATCCATATTTATCACCCTGGTCAAAACTAAACACTATATGAGTCAAGAATGTCAACATAAGACTAGATACACTGAATATTTCAGAAGAGAAAGTAGAATAGCTTTGCATTTACACATACAGTAAAAGCATTCCTGAACAGAATACTGATAGCATAGGCCCTACAATTATTAAATGGGACCTCATGAAATTGAAAAGCTTCTATGCAGCAAAGGATGCCATTATTTAAACAAAGTGGCAGGCTACATAATGGGAATATATTTCTACCAATATGCATAATATTTTGTGCCTAAAATTTTAAAGAGAAAAAATAAAAAAAAGTGGGCATCAAGAAAAAGAAAGAACCCAATTAAGATACAGAATAGGGTATGTACTCAATGTATTCTTAAAAGATGACAAACATGACTCAGGAATATAATCAGAAACGTTCAACATCCTTAGTCACAAGGGGTATGCAAATCAAAACCACTTCAAGATTTCATCTTACCTTAGTTAGAATAGTTAAGATGAATAAATCTATAACATATAACTGCAGTCTAGAGACAACTGTGAAACACAATTCCTCTGAAAACTAAGCTGGAAGTTCGAGTTACTAAACTTAATAAGACCATTTTCAGATAAAATGAAGTTATTTTAAGGAAAAAGATAGCAAATGAGTTGAAATGTACATATTTCAGTCTTAGTCTACAAACTTTATCACATCATTTACCTGATTGGACTGTAGCCGGGGAAAATTTGGTGTCATATGGAATAAAAGAGAAGTGTAAAAAATGCCATGCAAGGCTCAATGTAGGACATATTTACAGGAAACAATGGGCCTGCAGGAACAGGTGATGAAAAAAGTAGTCTCCAGAAATGGAAAAAAGGCTTTATGTGAAACATTAATGTGAAACACTACTTTCCCACCCTTCAGCGAGAGAGTAGGTCATGGGGGAACAGGAAGGTGACTGGGGGGGAGTAGGATGGGGGAAGAGGGAATCATAGGTTAGAAGACAGATCAGGCACTATTGTGACCTCTAGTGATCTAAACGGATGACACCAATTGGCAAGCTAAGCAATAGTGAAGAGACCACCCCGAATGCCCATTCCTGATAATGAACTTGATGTCTATAACCATCCTGGAGCCTTCATCCAGTGACTGATAGAAGCAGAGGCAAACACCCACAGTTAAACACTGAACTGAACCCAAGGAACCCAGCGACAGAGAGAGAGGAGCGATGAGCAAATTGGCAAAGAATGGGCTGGCAAAACCAGCAGAGACAGCTGATCTGAACAGGGCAGAGCTCTTGGACCCCAGATTGACAGCTGGGAGGCCAGCATGGGACTGATCCCCTGAATGTGAGAGTCAGTGAGGAGGCCTAGGCAACCTTTGGGGTCCTGAGCAGTGGATCAGTGTTTATCCCTCGAATACTAACAGACATCGTGTGTCCATAACACAAAGAGGGATGCTCTCTCTGCCTGGACTCTTAGGGGAGTGCCTGGACCCTACCTTGAGTGAAATGACAGACTCTAGATATCCCCTATGTGGAAGGAATTGGCAATAGGGTAGGAGGATGGGGGGTTGGTGGGGGAGTGCGGGAGGAGGGGAGGGAGAGGGAACTGGGATTGACATGTAAAACAAGAGAAAAATAAATTTATAAAAAAGAAAAAGAAAAAACAAAAAATAAACAACACACACACACACACAAATAAGAACATGGGAAACTAGCGAAGACAAGTGAAGCATCTCTTCTTCTACTGCAGAGGTTTCTTCCAGTTCTCTGTTTGATACAGAGAGAAGGCAAGAAGTGTCTTCTGAATGAAGAGTGTCATTATAGAGTTGTAAGGCAGCACCTTGATCACAGAATAACATCTAAGGACACTCAATGCTGATAAGTTCACTGGCTTTACTTCTTTTAATAGAATTAGATATACATTTGTATTAAATATTCCTCTCATAATAGGAAAATGTAAATAGTAGAATAGAAACCTTCTCAGATTGCTTATAGTTCTTAATGGAATAGAATGGCACTTATAACATTTGTGTAACATTTATGATAAATGTATTACTGGAAAACCAGGCACGTATTCCTTATTCCACTTTCAAAAGATAACTGCCTTTGCTATATCTGCTATCACAGTTGGAGATATTTACACTGAAGATGGACAGATTTGATAGTGATTGGGCACCCAGACTGTTTTCAACATGTCAAGCATTTGGGTGTGATCACCTGACCCTCTCTTTTCCTCTCTCCACCTGTCAGGATGGTCCAGTTTCCCAACACAGCCACTTGGCCCTCTGTCTTTTGGCATGGGTACTGGGCAGCTGTAAGTTTTTAGGAAGTAACTCACAGGGTCCTCCTACTTATGGCCTCCCTTTAAACAATTCTGCAGTAACTAGTTTCCCTTTTTATTTTCCCTTTGCTAAGATAAGCTCAGAGTCTGGTTCGTTAACAAAGACAGCTTTCTTTGTGTGTTCTACCCCTGCTTCTTTAGTGCTTTCTGTTTAGAAAATTGCTGCTACTTGCTCACGGGGAATTATTTCTCTGAGACATACCTTTCTAACGCTTGTCTCCGAGCTCCTGAAAAGGTTAATGAGCTCTGGTGCTTCAATTTTCACAGTAGACCTTTGCTACCTAGCTGGTGCAGAATGGAAGACAGCTGTCCAATATCACAATGAAGGCAGTGCAATATGAGGAAGAAAAGGAAATGATTTCTCTTCTGTGTGACACAATTGCCCGGAGGTCCATCTTAAAGACCATGTTAAACTTTTGGAAAAAGTTAAGTATTATTAGGATGACCCATAGAGAGACTGAATCGTGAACATGTCATTAGTGTCTTAGAAATCATGTAGAAATTCATCAACATCAAAAAGACACAAAAAATAGAAGAGTAAATATGTAATACACAGTCAAATTAATTCCTTTTTTGAAAGGCCTTCTGTACACTCATTTAACTTATATAAAGTTTTAATTTGTCTCTGATCTTTAGCTCACAGGAAAGGAGATTGAAAGTGTGTGTGAGTTACTCTGTATCTCTTATTTGGTCATTTTTTCTGCACAGGCCTGGCAGGTTATTTCTGCAGTCAGCTCATATCCAATCCTCATCGACCAGTTTGTTTTATGTGAGTGATACCAGTGGGTGCCTGTGCTTATTTACCCTTCCGTTAGGTTT
This sequence comes from Mesocricetus auratus, assembly GCF_017639785.1. Lineage (NCBI taxonomy): Eukaryota > Metazoa > Chordata > Mammalia > Rodentia > Cricetidae > Mesocricetus > Mesocricetus auratus. Next base: position 9,172,529 of record NW_024429189.1, read on the forward strand.
GGCTAATGTGGAAGCTCCAGGAAGATGAGGGAAAGGAAAGCAGTAGTTCCTTCCCTGGGTTCTTTCTTAAGCTGGATGTAGCTGTTGCCCTTCACAGTAGTGGCTTCATAATTATTTTTTTATTGCAGCAACTGATATTCCCTGGGCCTCAGTTTTATAGAGGAGATAATAAGTCCCTAGTGGCACCAAGGGAGTGTTTCTTGCAGTTTCCCTACCTTTACTTTCATAACGTCTCTTTGTAAGTGGTGTATCCTCTGCAGTTATCTTATTTTGGGTGTGCCACCTGTGTTTCTTTAAGACTCGAATAGCATATGTGTTATTCAAAATGATGAATCCTACAAATAAAAGTTTCCTTCACAGACATTTTATTTAGAGGATATAAAATATATCTATAATAAACTAAGACATTGAAAAATAGATATTGTGTGGTAGATGGCAAAGACCTACCTGAAAGACATCCTGCTTTCTTGTGATTCTACCAGGTTCTCATAGATTTAGTCAGTTTGTCTCCATATATACATGCAATTTATTGAGTAATGTGCAATTCCATATATTACTACTATTATAAACTATGATATTGCCAAATATGCACCTTTCTAAGAGCAGGAGAAACTTGACTTTTTGGAGGGGGACTAATGTGTACAAATATAAATGTGAAATAAACCACCATGAAATTAACAACACAAAGAATTGGACCAGCCCATTATGTTAGACACTCTTCTATGAAGCACACAGCATCAATACATGTGTCCTGTTCTCAAGAAGCTAGTTAATTTGGGAAAAAGTAGAGACTGTCAGACAAAATGGGAGACATAAGAGAAACTATGATTTTTATGAGAGAAGGTTAAGCAGAACCACTATCATCTATCAGTCATCTGTTATATATCATAACATCTATTTATCTATCAATTATCAAATTATCTATCTTCTTTTTATCCTTTATATCCATCTATAATTTATATCTGCAATCTATTTTATCTTCTATCATAGTTTGAATATTTTATCCTTTCAAAACTTGTGTTTTGAAATCTATTGTCCAATGCAATTAAGGTGATGCCTTTTGAAAGGAATTAGATGATGAGAACCTTACCACCGTGAATGGTCTTTTTCCAAGAGAAACTTGAAGAAACCTATGCCTTCTCTCCAGTGTGCAAACAGGAAGAAGCTGAAAGGTATAAGAATAAGTTCCTGCCAAACACCACACCTCTTGATGTCTTGATCTTGGGGTTTCCACCTCCAGAGCTATGCGTAATATATCCACATTGTTTATGAATTTTGTATTTTATTAGAGCTGTCTGAGTACTCTGTCACTCAACCAAACATCTAAAGATTTATGAGGCTATGACATTACAGAACTGTAAAATTTGATAAGATGCACATTTGGTAAGATAGGCATCTCAACTGTATGAGAAGTCTAGTCTGACTTCAAGTTGCCTGAGAGAGAGGACAGATGTGGGCAATCATGAACTTCGCTTGGTGTAACTCTCTTGAGAGGCATGCTTCAAAGAATTTTCATGATTGAGTATGTTGTACCTGGAGCACAATGTGTCTTCCAGTTCTGAAGAGTCCAACACACTCCTTCACAGAGTAAGTATTCAGGCAATTTTGTCATCCTCTGTATGCTCCCTAGGAAGTCAAGGAAGTGTGAAAGCTTAACAGAACAAGTGGTGTTAGACATTAAAATAGTTTACTCTGTAAGATTTGCAAACATCATTGTATCCTGGCAATTGCTCTTATTTTATGTTTTTGATAAAGGTATAAAAATGTAATTGCTTTCAATAAAATTCTCACAACCTCAGTGTTTCTTTTGTTCCTCCAACCTTACTGGTTTAATTACTCTTGACTATATCAGGTAGCATCAATCTATGAGTATATCAGAATATTATTAGTAATCATTTCATTGATTTTTTTGTCATTTTGCTGGAATTTCAGGACTCACAGATGAAGTAGAGGACTGAATATGGGGAAAGACCCAACAAATGGAAGGAACATGAAGGAAATTTGGAACACCATAAAAATACCAAACCTTTAAATTATAGGGATAAATGAGAGACAAGAATTCCAGGTCAACAGTATAGATCAACTTGTGAATGAGATTATAGAAGAAATCTTCCAAAACTAAGGTAAAGCATATTTATACAGATTAAAGAAGCACATAGATTACCAAATAAACAATTACAGAAAAGAAAATCTCGACAGCATAATATAGTTACAACACACAATATATGGAAGAGGGAATATTGAAAACTACAAGAGAAGAAAACAAATCATGTATAAAGGAAAACCCATTAGAATAAAGCCTGATTTCTCAGTGTAAAATTTGAAAATCAAAGGATGGAGAGCAATGCATCTCAAGTCCTAAAACCCATGAGGGAGAACCCAGACTAATAAAGATGGAAAAGTACTTGCCAACTTTCTGTAATATAAACAGTCCACAAATTATCTAGGATTGAATAAACCTAAATACAATACAGAAAGAAATAGTTCTGGCTGAAGAGAAAAATGAGAATAGCCAAGAGACTGTAGAAAGAAAGAGGAATTCATAATTACTGAAATACAAAATACCACTGAGAAAACAAACAATACCCTAACCAACAGTAAAAGAAATGACTTCAATCAATACATAAGTTTCAAGAATAACTTTAAAGGATTACAGCCACAATTCTTCATTCAATAGACACAGGTTGGCTTAATAGATTAATAAAATTCAATTATCCATTGTGTAGAAACATAGCTTAAAAGATAAGCACCAACTTGTAGAAGAATGAACAATCATACTTCAATCAATCAAGCCAAGCAGCAAGCAGGTGTGGCTATCTTAATATCTGCCAAAATAAACTTAAAACTAAAACTAATCAGAATGGATAAAGAAGGGCACTTCCTTAGCTTGCCAGTTACTTTCTCTTCTAATAGTTTCAGTGTGGCTGGATTTATGTCATTGTCTTTGATCCATTTGAACTTAAGTTTTGTGCATGGTGATAGAGATGGACTTACCTGTAGTCCTGTTATTCCAGCACCATTGTTGAAGATGCTTTCTTTTTTCCGTTGTATAATTTTAGCTTCTTTGTCAAAAACAAGTGTTCACAGGTGTGTGTGTTAATATCAGGGTCTTCAATTTGATTACATTGGTCTACCTGTCTATTTTTGTGCTAATACCAAACTGTTTTCAGGAGTATACCTCTATAATAGAGTTTGAAGTCAGGTATTATGATGCCTCTGGAAGTTCCTTTATTGTAAAATGTTGTTTGGCTATCCTGGGTATAAAATCATGATTCAATGTTTTATTTAAAAATGTTCCTGAATGTTTGCTTCCTAATATCCTGATCATCATTCTGTTTTCCATGGCATATGTCTTAGTTAGGGGACTCTATTTTTGTGATGAAGCACCATGGCCAAAAAGCAAGTTGGGAAAGAAAGGGTTTATTTGACTCACACTTCAACACTGTTGTTCTTCACTGAAGGAAGTCAGGCCAGGAAATCAAACAGGGTAGGATCCCAGAGGCAAGAGCTGATACAGAGGCCATGGAGGGGAGCTGTTTACTGGTTTGCTTCCTTTGGCTTGTTCATCCCATCTTTTTATAGAACCCAGCACCAACAGCCCAGGGATGACAACACTCACTGTGGGTTGGATTTTCCCCCCTTTGATCATTAATGGAAAAAGTGCTGTACAGCTGGATCACATCAAGAAAATTCCTCAACTGAGGCTCTTTCCTCTGATAACTCTAGCTGTGTCAAGTTGACACATAAATCCATCCAGCGCAACATAACTTAGTTTAACTTGAGAAACATATGCAAGAATAATTATCAACATTCCGCTATTTTTTATTCCCCATGATTTTCTCTACTCTGATGTTTCCAAATATGCATATCTAAAATGGGATACAGAGAATCAAAATATATTCTTTTGTGATTTGATTTGCATTTTTAAAAAGTTACTTCAGTATATTAAGCCATGTCAAAATTAGCCATGTTAAAATCTCAATCCCTTCTAATGAGAGAAGCTATGCTGTTTAAATATCCCAGTAGCAGCATTAGTTAGTTATCATTATTATCAAAAGATATCTCTTTGTGTAGAAAAAATTCTGTCATTTCATCAGCTCAACAGACCATAGAGCTTTTCACAAACAGCATTTCACCCCATGGCCAGACTGACTATTGGTTAATGCAAATGAGTCTATCAAATTCTTCTGTTCTGCCTTGGTGGCTCTAATCCATTTGAAACAGCTATCTATTATAATGTTGCTACGCATACTTCTTCAAGGAAGGCAGGATCAGAATGCACTTGTAGAATGTTCAAATTGCTTTCTCTTTAAATAGAGATGGGCTTGGGCTTGCTGATCAAATTAATTAGTTCTTTCTCTCAGGAATTGAAAATTGCTTTCCCAGTTCAATGAAGAATAACAATGATACCAGAAAAATCACACAATGTCTAAGTGTTTATACACATGTATTTGAGAAACTAACCCATAGTTTATTTACGTAAGAAATACATGTCCATGTTATTGTAACCCTTATGCATAGGGTTTGTTAGGCTTATGAGGCCAAGTTATGTGATTGTATTCCTTTTCTTTTGATTAGTTTTGTTGGCAAACACCAATTGATATGCATTTTCCTTGTGTGTTTTGAACTACCTTTAGTAAAACTAATCTGTATACTCAGGTATATGATTGTGTACTACCAGCTGACTAATTCTCATTCCTCTTGTGTAAATTTTGAACAGTAATACTATTAAGTCATGTGTGAAGCAGATGTTTACAAATGGTACTAGGTGGTGACCCAGGACCTCTTACATGCTTAGCAACTACTCAGCTTCTGAGTTATATCCCAAACCCCAGGATATAGTAGTTTAATCTTCTATGAAAATGATACTACTCAAAATGATTGTTCTATACTGTCTATCAGAAAGCAAAGGGACATTTAGATACTATACTTAGTATTGTTTATTTTAAATTTTTGCCTATAGGTCACATATGGAGTTTCTTCTTGGCATTTTAATTATAATCTATTAGAATAACTAATAGGTTTAAGGATACTTTAATGTGTTTAATAACCACATGACTCAAATTTTGTGTTCAATCTCTTGTTCATATCATTGGTTGTTCATTTGCAGTTTTAATTTTTTATTAATTTTGTGTGATATCACTTGGTATAGTTTAATTTAATAGAGTAAAGAGTTATTTATCTCAAATTTGATGGACTAGAAATCATTGAACCAGTTAGGATCCCCTCAGCTGTATCAACTCATGGTAGACAGTAATAATATACAAGTGGGAGAAAGGTTTGCTGTAGGGTTTTAGTTAAAACTGATACAAAGTCAAATTGCTTTGGAAGAAACTCATAAAAACAATCTTATTTTACCTGCCAATCCCAGTTTCCTCTCTCTTTTGTCCTCCCATTCTCCCCTACCAATCCCCCATCCTACCCTAATCCACTACTCAGGGAGACTGAAGCCTCCCAAGGTGGATCATCAAATCATTGGGACTGGACCTAGGCCCTTCCATTATATCTAGGCTGAGAGAGTATTCCTTTATAGGGGATGGGCTCCCAAAGTTCATTTGTGCCCTAGGGATAAATACTGGTTCCACTGCCAGAGGCCCCATAGACTACCCAGGCTCCCCAACTGACCCCCACGTTCAGGGGGTCTTTTGGCTAAGATCAAGTATAGTATCTGTTCTTATTGGTCTTGAGTGCTTTAAGAAAGCAGGCAAAGCAAGAAGTGAAGATCAAGTCAATAAATGCACCCTTTTATAACATCTGTCTCAGTTCTTGGCTCCAGGTACTTACCTTGGGTTCTAGCCCTGGGTCTTGTAGATGATGGACTGCAGTTTATAAGATGATAAAAATCATTTCTCCCCCAAGATTGTTATGCTTATGATGCTTTATTTTAGTAATAAAAACTCTTAAAACAGATGGTTTGCATCTTGAACTAGAAGTCAGAAAAACTTGGATGGAACCATGTTCAAGCTTTTGAATTAACTTGTATTTCCAAGTGCTTAACACACAGCAATGGTAGTACCCTTGTTGTGAGGTACCCACCAGAGAAGACAACTCATATATGGGTTCAAATCAATAGAAAGTTTTATTAGTTTGCTGGTGACTACACTCAGTTTTTGGGACCCCAGGGCAATCTGAGTCTTTTTCAGGGTAAGCTTTTAATCATTAAAAAAACCACATCCTGGGATGATACACCTCAGGTAGCAAGAACAGTTATCTAGCAGCAGAGCTACAAAAGCCAAAAAGCAAGGTTAGTACATTTATGGACTTTGCCACAACTATGGCATTTGATGGATTAGGTCCTTTTGCTCATTTCACAGGTGTTGATGCATATGCACTAGTTTCCTAGGCTTAAATGGTACTTCCTTTATGGCATCAGTTGCACAATATATTGGGGGTCTACAGAGGTCTAGGTGGAGCTTGTTTACAATAAAAACCCAAGTGCTAGGAGCTATTAGCTTCTATTACTGTTACATTAGGTACCAAGCCTCTAAGACAACCATCAGTGTAGGGAGACAAATAATATCAACACCATAGGAGAGTTCAAAAAGATTTATAATATATTCTGTTTACAGTATCTTAGTGGTAACTCCTTATTAACAATGTTTTACCTGCAGAGGATCAGGGAGTCTGTTGTAATTTTATGTTTCCTTGAAATATCAAGGAAGCTACATGATGATACCTCAACAATAAGGCTGTTTAATAGATATTCTTGGTTTCAACTTGACTACATCTAGAACTAAGTAATACCCAAATGTCTTGGCACACTTCTGAGCGAATTTTTCTTAATTAAATCATTAGAAACTAGAAGACCAACTTTTATTCAAGATATTTTTAGTTGTGAAGATGCACCTTTAACTCAGATGTTTTGAGGTGGGAAAAATTCATCTTTAATTTGGGCAACAGCTTTTGGTGGCAACCTAAATTAAGGACATGGAAGAAGAAAACATTTTTAGCTAGCTTACTCTAGCTATCACTGGCACGTGTACCCCTTTACTGGCATCAGAACCTACTTCTTTGGGATTCTGGCATACACTGAAGACCAGCTGAGACATCTATCCTCATGAACTGAACAAATACTGGATTTTTGCATCTTCTGTTGGTAGACAATCATTATTTGGACTAGCAGGGCCACAGTCTGTAAGCTATTTCTATAGCTCTCTCCCTCTCTCTCTCTCTCTCTCTCTCTCTCTCTCTCTCTCTCTCTCTCTCTCACACACACACACACATGTGTGTGCGTATGTGTATACACATATATACATGAGATTCTATATTATATATATGAGATTCTATAATTCTGCTCCTCTGAAGAACCCTGACTAATATAGCTGCCTAAACAAGATCTAAAAAACTGACAATAGATGGTCTAATTCTGATGGGTGAAAATTTAGAAGGGTCTCATTCTTAAGCAAAGATGTACAAAAAAAAAAAAACTAATGATTGCTGAAAGAGGGATAATTAACCTCTTCTAGGGATGAGTATCCTAAATATTTACCTAGTACAAAATCATAGACCTGAAATCATATACACTCAAACAACATTTAATGACTTAGGTGGCTTCATTTATGTATTTATGAATTTATATACATATGCAACAATAATATTTAAAGAAAAATCTGTCAGCTTGAGAAGGAGTGAGGGAGTATTGGTTAGAGGGAAGGGACACATGAGGAAGTAGTGGGAGGGAAAGAAGTGATCTAATTTTATTTTAATTAGTTTTTTTAGGAAGAAATGAAAAAATTTAAAGAATTCTTAATCCCAATAAGTGGTATGTTTCAAACTACAAAAATCTTTCAATTTTGATGAAATTCATTTTATTAGCATGTTAAGTTGAAGAATATTTTTCATTTTTCTTGCAAAGATAGCTTCTATACTTTCTTGTAGATAATTTTAGTTTTTTCCATATTTGAGCTTTGTTACTTTGGCCATTAACTTTATTGCATAATGTGAAGTGGAACATAGAAGTAATTTTCAACTCACACAGATCATTTGTTGAAAAGGCATTCGTTTCCCCTCAGTAGTATCTTGGGATTTTGTTGAATGGTAATGGGGCATAGCTATGTGATGCTGTTCTAGAATTTGTTTTCAATCAATTTACTTTTAGTTTTTCGGGTGTCTAATTTTTATATGCATATTTAATGTGTGTAGAAGTACATATATGTGTATGTATTGATAGGTGAATACAGGTAAACACACAAATGTGTTCATGTGTGTTTAGTAGTTCATGATTTATGTTGGGTATATTCCTATAATATTCTCTATCTTAATTTTTCATTAAAAGTTCAGTACATTTATTTATTTAGTGTGTATATGTGATGGGGGAATGTTCTTTTGTGTATATGTTTCCCTTATTGGTTAATGAATAAAACACTGATTGACTGATTGGCCAGAGAAGAAGTGATGTAGTTGGGCATTATCAGGATATAAGCAAGGACAAAAGGGAAAACTCTCTCTTCTTTGTGTAGATGCTGAGCAGTCATCATGGAGTAGGCAAAGGAGTTACAGGTCCAGCATTCTCCAATAAGCCAAGACCATGTGGAAATACATGGATTAAAAGTTATAGGTTAATAATTAAGACAGAACTAGCAAATAAGAAACCCAAGTCAACTGCCAACAGATTTATAACTAATAGAGCATACTAGCATCTGTGTGTTCATTTGGGTCTAAAGTGGTGGTGGGGCCTAGCCAGGACAAATATAACCTCATATTACATATGTGTGTGTGTCCACCCTCTCTGTGCCTCTGTGTGTGTGTGTGTGTGTGAGAGAGTGTGTGTATGTGTGTGTGAGTGTGTGTGTGTGTGTGCACGCATACTTTGTGCAATATGCATGGATGAAGGAGAACATCTTGCAGATATCAGTTCTCTTTTCTTACCTTGTAAGAACTGAGGGATGAATTCAGTTCTCTCTCTCCATGATGTGAGTCCTGGGGATTGAATTTGGTTGTCAGATTGGCAACAAGCATTATATCCACTCAAACACTTCATGTGACTTTCTTACTTTTCAAGGTAAGCGAGCTCCTCTCTCATTGAGTTTACAGATTGGCTAAACTGGTGATGCAGTAACTGTGGGAATCTCCTCTTCTGTATGCCAGCATTGAGATGATAGGTGAAAGCTGCCGGGCTCTTTATTTATGTGCTGCTGAGTTTTTGACCACTGTAGCTTATAGAGTAAATCTTTAAATTGGTTACTGTATTCGGCTTTTCTATAGTCTGGTTTATAATCTCTGATTTCCTTCATTTTTTTAAAAAAGAATCATTTTATCAATTTACACAAAACATTTCTGTGAGGATTTCTTTCCTTCTTCCCTTCTGTCTTCTTCTTCTTTATCATAATTTTCTTCTTTCTTCTTTGTCTTTGTCTTCTTTTTGTATTTTATGTATGTTTTTTATTTAAATTAGAAGCATGTATGCTTCAAATGTCAATCCTGGCTCCCCCTTCTCCCTCCACCAGTCCCAACCCCACTCCCCTACCCGCAGCCCAATCCCCACATCATTCTCCATGGAGGGTAAGGTCCTCCTTCAGGGGATATACAGAGTCTGTCATTTCATCCAGGGCAGGACCTAGGCCCTTCCCCATGTGTGTGGGCTGCGAAAGCATCCCACTATGTGAAATGGGCTCCCAAAGTTCATTTGTATGCCATGGTGAACACTAGTCTACTACCCAAAGTCCCAGAGATTTCTGAGACCTCCTCACTGACACTACATTCATGGAGTCTGGATCAGTTCCCTGTTGGCCTCTTAGTCATCAGTCTGGGATTCAAGAGCTCCCCCTCGTCCAGTCAGCTGTCTTTGTGGGTTTCTCTAGCACAGTCTTGACTTCCTTGCTCATCACTCCTCCATCTCTGTTACTGGGTTCCAGGCGGTCAGTTCAGTGTTTAGTTGTGAGTATCTGTCTCTGCTTCCATCAGTCACAGGATGAAGGTTCTAGGAAGTCACATAAGGTAGTCACCAACCTTATCATCAGGTAGGGGCTATTAATGTAATCTCTCTGCTATTACTTAGTTTTCCAGTTGGTATTATCCTTGTACACCTCTGGGAATCTCATTAGTGTCAGCTCTCTACTCAAATCTATAATGACTACAACGATTATGGTATCTCTCATCCTGGTCTCCTCTATTCTTACCCTGTGCAGAATTCTACCAGAAATTCAGAGAACAGCTTTTACCAATTCTCCTCAAAGTATTCCATGCAGTAGAAGCAGAAGGGTCTTTGCCAAACTCTTTTTCCAAGGCTTCAATAACATTGATACCCAAGCCACACAAAGACACAACTAAGAAAGAGAACTTCAGACCAATTTCCCTCATGAACATTGATGGAAAAATAATAAAATATTGGCAAATCGGACCCAAGAGCAATCAGAAAACTCATGCACCATGATCAAGTTGTCTTCATTCCAGGGATGCAGGGTTGGTTCAACATACAAAAATCTATCAATGTAATCCACCATATAAACAACCTGAGGAAAAAAATTACAAGATCAAATCACTAGATGCTGAAAAAGTTTTGACAAAATCCAACACCCCTTCATGTCAAAGGCCCTGGAGAGATCCAGGATAACAGGAACATACCTAAACATGATAAAAGCTATATACAGCAACCCAACAGCCAACATCAAACTAAATGGACAGAAAGTCAAGACGATTCCTCTAAAATCAGGAACAAGACATGGCTGTCCCCTCTCCCTATACCTCTTCAATATTGTGCTCGAAGTTTTAGCTAGAGCAATAAGACAACAAAAGGAGATCAAGGGGATACAAATTGGAAAGGAAGAGGTCAAACTTTCACTATTTGCAGGTGATATGATAGTTTACATAAGTGATCCAAAGAACTCTACCAGGGAACTCTTACAGTTGATTATCACCTTCATCAAAGTGGCAGGATATAAGATCAACTCAAGAAAATCAGTAGCCCCACTATATACAGTAGATAAAAGGGCTGAGAAAAAATCAAAGAAACATCACCCATTACAATTGTCTTCTTTTTTTACTTTACACAATAATATAGTTTTTCTTCACTGAAATTATCTACATATTAATAATGGTTCTTTATTTTTCTCCTTTCCCTTGGTTTGCAGCATCCTTGATGATATAATGCATTATTGGATATATAGCTGTGAAACCTCCCCTTTACATCAGATATAAAAGTGCATTTACCATAAGTTTATCTAACACACTTTTTCAGATTTTTGGTTTATTTTCAATAATATCTTAGTGTTTGTTAACATGGTTGAAATGTGGCCATGGTTATCTTTAGTGTTTGTGGTGGAAATTTATTCTTTCTTTCTTTTGTTTGTGCAGGTAGATATATGCACACCTTAAAATTCTCTCAAAATCTATTTTTAGTCTTTCTTCAATATGTTTTCTTTTCTATTGTTCTCTACTTTCATATTTGTTACTTATTTTTCTGCTTATTATAAGTTTAATTTATCACCAATACCATGATTTAAATCTTATTAGATTCATATTTGTACATGCATACATACACACACACACGCACACACACACACTACACACTCATACCACCCACTTTTGGTCATGTAATCTAGGTATGCTGGCATATGTATTAAATCCTAGCTCTTGGTAAGTATAAGCATGTGGATTTAAAAAAATCAACCTCAGGTGACATACAGGAGATGCTATTTTAATAACTAAGTAAATAATCAAATAAGAACATGGTATCCTTTACTTTCTGTGCATGACTTATTTCACTTAACATAGTATCATCCCTCTCACTTGCATCAGTTCTGTTGTACATGACATGATTTACATTTTAAAAACCTGTTAATTTGAAATATGAAGTGTTTTTCACAAGCACATTTTTTAAATATTTGTTCCCTAGCCAATGACTATTTTTAAAGGATGTGGATACTTTAAGAGATGAGTCCTAGTGAGTGAATATCTAGGGACAGGCCTTTGAAGTCTCTGGCTATAGCATGTAATGTGGGCTCCTAGGTCTGTATCTTATAAACAAACCATTGCCCTGTATTCTCACTGTCATGGTACAACTTGACCATCCCTCCCTTGCTACTAAGAATAACATCAGTTAGTTATCCTCATTTGATGGCTTATTACCTTTTTATTACCCCCTGAAGGTAAACATACAAAAATGACTAACACAAACTAAGTACATTTCAGTTCTCTAATGATGCCTTCAATTTGCAAAGTGCTTTAAACCATAGGAAGCTATATGCTATGAGTGTCTGAGTAGCACATACTACTTTTATTGTGTAAGAGGATGTAGTCCATCATTCTGATATATATGTCCTATAGTCATCATGTGGACTAAAGATATGAGTTACTTATAATCCTGTACTTGCATTTTTTTTGCTTCAGCCATCTTTCACAATGTCTATAACATGGGCTACATATATTTATGTATCTCCATTTCCTACCTGGATGAAAAAGGAGTTATAATTTATTATTTATTCTTTTGATTTTGATTTTTGTTTTTCAAGACAGTTTTTTATGGTGTTGCCTGTCCTGGAGTTCCCTTTGTAGACCAGGCTGGCCTAAACTCACAGAGATCTGCCTGCTTCTTCTCCTGAGTTCTGGGACTAAAGGCGTGCATCACAACCACTTGGCTATTATTCATTCTTTTTTTTTATTTTGTATTGTTTAAATCTGGTTTTGCCATGGAATATATTGTTTTCTCCATCTATAGTGATTGAAAGCTTTGCTGGATATAGCAGCCTGGGCTGGCTTCCATGGTCTCTTAGTGTTGGGAGAATACCTATCCAGGACCTTTTGGCTTTCACAGTTTCCATGGAGAAGTCAGGTGTGATTCTGATGGGTTTGCCTTTGTATGTTACTTGGCCTTTTTCCTTTGCTGCTCTTAATATTCTTTCTTATTCTGTATGTTTGGGGCTTTTACTATTATGTGGCGAGGGGATTTTCTTTTGTGATCTACTCTGTTTGGTGTTCTGTATGGTTCTTGTAGTTTCATTGGTGTGTCTTTCTTTAAGTTGGGAAAGTTTTCTTCTATGATTTTTTAAAATATGTTTTCTGCTCCTTTGAGGTGGATTTATTCACCTTCTTCTATACCTATTATCCTTAGGTTTGGTCTTTTCATGGTGTCTCACATATCCTGGATATTTTGTGTTAGAGATTTGTTGGACTTAAGATTTTCTTTGACCGATGAATCAATTTCCCCCTAGTGTATATTCAACAACTGAGATTCTGTCTTCCATCTCTTCTATTCTGTTGGTTATGCTTGTATTTGTAGTACCTGACCGTTTGCCAAGCTTTTCTATTTCCAGAATTCCTTCAGAAGTGTTTTTTATTGTCTCTATTGCAGCTTTCAACCATTGTACTTTTTTGAATTGTTTCTTGTAATTTTTGCTTTGTCTTTTCCTCTCTTTCTTGCATTTGTTGAAATTTTTGCTTTGTCTTTTCTTCCATTTCTTGAATTTTTTTCTTTTTTATTATTTTAATTTTAAATAGCTTCTTTAACATGTCAATCCCAGTTCCCTCTCCCTCCCCTCCTCCCACACCTCCCCACCATCCCCCAGCCCCCACCCTATTGCCAATTCCTTCCACATAGGGGATATCTAGAGTCTGTCATTTCACTCAGGGTAGGGTCCAGGCACTCCCCCTAAGAGTCCAGGCTGAGAGAGCATCCCTCTTTGTGTTATGAACACATGATCTCTATTTGTATTCCAGAGATAAACACTGATCCACTGCTCAGGGCCCCATAGGTTGCCCAGGCCTCCTCACTGACACTCACATTCGGGGGTCTGGATCAGTCCCATGCTGGCCTCCCAGCTTTTGGTCTGGGGTCCAAGAGCTCTGCCCTGTTCAGATCAGCTGTCTCTGCTGGTTTTGCCAACCCATTCTTTGCCAATTTGCTCATTGCTCCTCTCTCTCTGTCACTGGGTTCCTTGGGTTCAGTTTAGTGCTTAATTCTGGGTGTTTGCCTTTGCTTCCATCAGTCACTGGATGAAGGCTCCAGGATGGTTATAGACATAAAGTTCATTATCATGAATGGGCATTCAAAGTGGTCTCTCCATTATTGCTTAGCTTGCCAATTGGTGTCATCCCTTTAGATCACTAGAGGTCACACTGGTGCCTGATCTATCTTCTAACTTATGATTCCCTCTTCCCCCTATTCTACTCCCCCCCCCACTCAACTTCCTGTTCACCCATGACCTACTCTCTATGGAATTTCTCCCTGAAAAGTGTGGTAAGTCTGGGAAGGAAGACTTTTTTCTACAAATATCCCTTCATTTTGTACTTGAGATATTCTTAAATCCTTATTTATTCTCATCATACATATTTCCACCTGTGTCCTTTGCCTACCACACTCCTTTGCATTTAATTGTATTTGCCTAGTTGTTCAGGTCCCTGTTGCCATGGTTACTAACACTTTTATTGGCCTGTTATATATTTACATTGAGTGATCACCTGTGATTATGATTTATTCTTTCAAGCCAAGTAGCCATAGGTTGTTTTATTGCATAGAATATAACAAAAGTTTTGGAACAATGTTTGCTGTTGTGAAAAATCAATTAGTGAATGATATTTAATGATAATTTCCTCAGTCCAGGAAACATCATTCCATTGTCCTCAGATACTTTTGATCAATCTTTTCAGGATTATCCTTATAAATACATATGATATTTTTATTGAGGTAATTTTGAATATTTATAAAAAGTCCTCTATGACTGGGATAGTGAAAACTTAACCTCGTTTGACCTAGAAAATTCAAAACTTACTTAGATCTCATTCTGGTAGTATATTGAGAATGAGACTAGTATGATATAAAGAGTCAATGTTCATGAATCACGTTACAAGTATTAGCTATGAAAAAACTGCATAACCAGAGTTGAGGTGAGAAATAGGGTTAATGTAAAAAATGAGTGGCAAATCTGAAAAGATATGCATTTTTGCTATTACTTATTATAATACAAAGTAAAGAGTACAAAGATTTATTCAGTATAATCTACCTAAAGAGGAGACTCTATTATAATTATTTCAAAAAAAGAATGTTACTTTCTTTAAACTTACATCAAATAAATTGTAACTTTGGTGATACATTTCTAAGGACTTACATCAAACAAATTGGTGGTTTGGCCATAACTTTCCAAGGTCTATGAAGCATTTCACTGCCCAGAAAAGGAAAAACCCTCTTGCAGAATTTGAACACAGTATATCCAACAGATTACATCAGGAAAACAAAGCCTGGGCTTTTCATTTGTTATTAAGGGGACCCAGCTTTTAACCTTTTATGATTCACTTTTATCTTGTACAAAATAGCATTGTTAAACATTCTTAATGGATTCTCACAAAAGTAAAATTGTATGTATGTATATATATGTATATACACACACATGCACACATATACACATGTGTGTATGCGTGTGTGTGTGTATAAGATGTATGTGGTAATTCTCGCCTTGTATTCATATACTGAGAGCTTTCTCGTGTTTATTTTTGCGCACATTTAACAATACAAATTGAACAATTTGGTTAAACAGAAAATATATCATATTTTGAAAGACAAGAGATCAAGAGAAGGAAGGTTGACAGGATATGGGAAGAGATGGAGAAGGGAAAATAATATGATCAATATACATTCATGTAAAAAGATATCTTTTTAAAATAAAATTTAAAAAAGATTCAGGAGATAACGGTTTGAAAACATTTAAACAGGGGCTACAGAAAAGTTACTCTTATAAGCTTGAATATGAGGAATTGCTTCTGTATAAGAGAAAAAACTGAAAATTAAAAAGGAAGGGCTTAGAGAGTTTGCTTCCAGGTTACAAGTACTTCCTACTTTTTCAGATGAATGGGTTTGATTTCTAGGACCCAAGGGGCAGCTCAAAACTCTCTGTGACTCCAGTCAGAATGGAAACAAACCCCATTCTGATATCTGAGGGCACTGCATATGTTTGCAGATGTATGAACAGGCCAAACATCCATATACACACAAATAAATAAATAAATAAAATACATATCAATAAACAAAATATAAAAAGGGAAATGAAATAAAAAAAGAGAAAAGAAGCTGGGCCTTGGTGGTGCATGCTTTTAATCCCAGCACTCGGGAGGCAGAGGCAGGCCAATCTCTGTGAGTTCGAGGTCAGCCTGGTGTACAAAGCAAGTTCTACGACAGCCTCCAAAACAATACAGAGAAACCCTGTCTTGAAAAACCAAGAGGAGAGAGAGAGAGAGAGAGAGAGAGAGAGAGAGAGAGAAAAGAAAGGGGAGATATTTTTTAGAAGAATAGAGCAACACATACTCACACAATATATATATATATACATATATATATACTTATAAACAAGTATGAGTAAATATTTAAGTACATATACTGATAATTATATATGTATACTTGCACATATGTGTAAACATTTGACTTTATATTCATAAACATGTGTATGCATTCTTGGTTTTATATCCATGTATATTTGATGATTAAGTTCATAGAAGTTAATTTTTCTTTGAGATCAGTTTTCCATATGAATCATGGTCTATTATGCAGAGAACGTTCATAAATTGAGAAAAATGCCGATTTTGACTTTTTAAAAAAATCCTCCCGAAGTCTTATTTTCTGATATAGGAATAAAAGATATTAGTGCAGTGTTTCCATGTTACAAAGCCATCTGAGACAGCGGTGTATATTTCCCGTGGCTCTTTTTTCTCTCATCCCCTTGTGTCCCAGGAAGGGGCACTCTGAAATATATCTTCTTGATTACACATCCCACAGCCCTGCAGCAAACTTTTCATCCATGAGTCAAAAACTTAATTCATATATTCTTTCCCTTCTGTTTAAAAAATCAAGACTATCATTTATTTTCTTCCATGACACAGGTGATATTCAGGCACTTATCACCTCTTGAAAAGGCCATTCTTCTTGGCAGTTACTTCACACTGAATAAAGATGAGAGCTATTCATCAGTTGGAACTAACATCAGTTCAGCTGTGTCCTATTGAGGACCAAAGAAATAGAAAACTAGATATAATTTTTCAGTGAGCTAGTGTATCTGTAGAGAACAGGACAATTCACATTAGGGAACATGTGGATTATTAAAATGTTGCTTTATTCCTTCACTTTAATTATGAATAAAAGCAATATTTTTAGACTAGAGAAAAATCAATAATCCATGGTCTATGTTGTCTGAGGCAGAGATGTCAGTTATTTTTCCTTAGTGCCAGTTACATCTGATCTAAGTCCTGTATTGCTTTCTGATACATAACAGAAACACTCTGAGACACGCACATTTTTGATATGTTTATTCTTTCATAATTGCACACCACACCAAATACATGTACATATAATTACACTCATCCCTTAAATGTACGACTTTTACTGCAAAATCAAAATAAGGAGAGATTTATTAGTTTAGAGAAATTTACAGTTGATTGGTGGAGAAATGCATACATTTAATGCATGTCTGTTTTTAAATTATGTGAAAAAGCAGGCATATTTCCAAGTTGGTGGTGGATGGCCTGGAGTTTGTTAGGAGGAAGGCTGACCTTAGGAAGTGTTTTGGAACTGCATGTAATATTATGAAAATGACTGGTCATGATGTAGCAGAAAAAGTAAAGAGAATTTCAATGAAAAAACTACAAACTGAGGCACAAATGAAAGAGCTTGCTTGCAGTTTGAGCAAATGAGGCAGTTTGATATTGCTGCAGTGTCAAGTGATAGGAGTTGAGATGAATAAGTTGGGGGTAAGGAAGGAGACACAGGTAGGATTCAGGTCCTGATGTATCCTGAACTGCAAGCAGGAAACAGTGAACAAACTCAGATGGGGATTGTTTAAGTTGTCAAAGTATATCTCCAGTGACACACTTTCTGTAAGAATACACCTCCTAAGCTTCCCCAGATGGTCACCAACTGGAGGTGAATATTCAAATGCCCATACTAGAGGACTCGTCACATTTAAATCACATATCTATTACAACATATGATCCACCTCTGTATTCTCTGTCCCATCACTCTGTTCTCTGGGGGTAAAAATGGTGTTTTCACTTAATTGATCATTAATATACATTTATTGTAATGTTGTGAGTGAATGAGGTACATAAAATGAGATGAACTAATTGGTATATATGCACAGGTTGAGCCCATGAATTTTTTAATCATTTGAATTATATCTACACACCTTAACCTCCTCAGTGTGGCATGGCCTTAGATGCCATATAAGAAATTCAGTCCAAGGAATTATTTTCTAATGGATAAAATAATGAAAGGAGTGTAAGGGCTACTGGAGTGCAGTTTTCTGCCCAGTGGTTCTGCCTGCCTCATGCTGATCTGATTTCCAGGACATGCTGGGGGAAATTTCTGCGTTTGTGTTTCAGTCCCTGTGGCTTGTGCCTTATTTTCCATGCAGGCTGGAGCTGTGGCTTGTCTTGTTAGTTTCTCTTGTGGAAGACCTGCCTCCAGGCAGATATGTCAAGTTATCTCACTGCCTTTGAAGTCACACTGTGAATGATTGCTTTTGCCTCATCTCAATTCCTACCTGCCAGCAAAAGATTTTTCCTGAAAAGTCCTAAATAGGGGCCCTGAAGAGTTACCTACCTAGTATGGTATTCTCTCTGTAGATAGTGGAGAGTCTATTCCATATCATGCTTACACTTACAGTGATTTTTTTTTCTGGTTCAGATGTCTAATATTAAATAGAAAATACTTTGCTAGTTGAAGAAGCATTCCTTTCACAGTTTGACTATGAAAATGTTCTTGAACAAGTACTTGGTAAGAAAAATTATTATGTGTGGTATTAAATAACATGGAAAAGGAAAGAGTCACTACCATACTGTAAATTGGCTACAACACTTGACAATAATGAATATTTGGGAAGAAAAGATAGACAA
Organism: Mesocricetus auratus; assembly: GCF_017639785.1. Lineage (NCBI taxonomy): Eukaryota > Metazoa > Chordata > Mammalia > Rodentia > Cricetidae > Mesocricetus > Mesocricetus auratus. The sequence goes on from NW_024429189.1 coordinate 9,191,339, forward strand.
AGTTTAGAAAGTTTTTAAAAGCACATCAATTGAAACTAATTCAGATTTAGCATTTAAGTCATTTTCAAACATCTCACCTAAATATATTTTGCCTACATTTTTTATGTTCTGGAGGAGACTCAGACTCCTATGGTAAAGGAGTTACAGTTGCTGGATGGTTGCTGTAGATTTTAGCAACACTGCCTTTTTCCTGGCTTGGGGAGGTGACACTCTGTCCAATAAAACAGCTTTTTGCCATCCTTCAAAAAATGAGAGTGACTGTACCTCCATCTGTAGAAAGAGGTAGTAGGCAGTTTTGACTCTGGACTGTGATTTGCTGGCTCCTTCTTAGTTCATAGTTGGGATCAATAGAGGAACTTTTGCTTGTTTATTTCTCTAGAGGTAAAGATAAAGCAGAACATGTTAAAACACGAAATTATATCCTGTAAATCTGGAACACAGAATCTTTATAACTGAGATTAGCTGGTGGTGTCGTATTACAATTAAATGTGGCTTTTCTGTGCTTATATTTTCTCTTTTAAAAATCATAGTTTGGGGCAGTCTTTCAAGAAAAATTGCTGCACTCTGTAGAAGTTGTAGATGACACAACTTCTGTCACACTTACCTTGAGTCAAGTAAAGATCATTAGTAACTAATTTTAAGCCCCTATTACTTAGGAAGTTTATTATAATCTAAGTGTACTCAGGCCACTGTCTATGATGAGTATCTGAGGGCAGGATGCTGAAGGGTCTTAATTATGCCTCCAGGATATGTGGAGCAGAATGCAAATGCATATTTTAGTTAATCGGGGTTAAGATACCCATCTTTGTCTCAAGAACATATGTATAAAAAAACAAGACAAAAGTGAGATTTTACACAAATAGTTATATAATACTTCCTAACACTGTTTACTTCTGGGAATCCTCAATATCCACTGTCAGGTATTTTGTGTTGATTCATAACCCTGTGATCATTAGTAGTAGCCATTTTGGCCCATGCTGGTTATTTATATCAGTGCTATGTTGTCTACACATAGATTGGAACTATGTTCTATAGAGGTCCATCAGGATTTGGATGAAGCACCAAGTAGGATGAAAATAAGGAACCGGAGCAGAACGACTGCTTTAAAACACAGAAGTGTCATTCTAAAAGAGTTACACAGCTGTGTACTTCTTAGGATAAACAACAGTAACTAGACAACACTAGAGTTCAACCTATAGGTCAAGGAATAATGTGTTAACCTTATGTATTCCTATGAGTAAATGTTGCTGGTTGCAACACCTGTGTCCTTGTGGAGATGAGAGTGTGAGTTCCATAGATATTGATTTTTCTAAGGAAGCAGACGAACATAGAGTTTGTGATACTATTCTTGTCAAAGAAGGTATTTAGACTCTCTGGGGAAACAACTTCTGAGCATGTCTCTAAGGGATTATCTATTTTAGGCAAAGTTAATTGAGGTTGGAAGATCTACCTCAAAAGTATGCAATACCATTCCATAAGCTGGGGTCTCAAAGTCACTAAAAAGGAAAAATCAAAGGAACATAAGCATTCATCTCCTACTTCCTGGCTATGGCTGCCAAGTAGTCATGTGCTTCCTGGTCTCACTATCCTTCATTACTGTAATGGACTTATCCCTTAGAATCACAGAGAAAATGTACCCTCCTTCCTTAAATTGCTTTTGCTGGATCTTAACCTAGGAAGAGCAGAAGTAGCCAGTTTAGTCTTAGAGTAAATATTTTGTGTTTATTTTATTAGTAATTTAAAATTAAAATGTACTTATATGATTTTCTCTTTCCTAATCCACTTTCCAACCCATCTTATACATTCATTCATGCCCTATCAAATTGTTGGCCACTCTGTGATTATTATTGTTACATCATAAATAAAACCTGCTGGGTCTGTTTACTGTGGCTTATATGTATATTATTTCAGGCCAGACTATTTTGCATTGGATAGTTATATAGAGTGTGCATCCTTGGAAGACATTAATTCTCTCTCAGAAGTTATTTGTTGCTTCTAGTTTTCTTTCTAGGGCTAGGGCTCCCTGGTATTTCTCTCTTTGGTAGTGGCCTGCTTAATGATAGTCATTGTTTGGGTTTTGTTTAGGTAGCCATATTGTTGAGGTATCATGAGAGTAGAATTGCTGTCATTTCTAGTTTCCTGAAGGCCCAATGTCGCACTGGACTTCATGCAACTCTGACTCTTGCAATTTCTCTGTCCTTTCTTTCTTCAAGTTCTTTGAGCCTTAGGTGCAGAAAATTGGTATAGATGTATCAAGTGGGGCTGGGTTCTACATCATCCATTAATCTGTATGTTATGAACTATTATGGTTTAATGCTACTTATTTTGTGTGAAGATATTTTGTTTATGATCTAAAAAAGCATGCCTGAAGATAAAAGTTCAAAGTTATCCACAGCCATAGTTCCCAGGCAGTGATGATACACAGCTTTAATCTCAGTACTCAGGAGACAGAGGTAGATGGATCTCTGTGAGTTCAAGACCTGCTTGGGCTACATGAGAGTTATCAATCTAAAAGAGAAACAGAGCACTTGGAATAACATGCCTCTAATTCCATCACTTGGGAGGTGGAAACAGGAGTGATACAGCTGAGTGGTGAGAGGAATATAAGGCAGAAGGAGACTTTGAGCACATTGCAGTCTTTGGTTTGGTGGAGACAGATGCAGTCTGGGGATGCAATGTGAGGACAGGATCACCCTTTCTGTCTGAACATTGGTAGAGGTGAGAACAATCTAGTGGTTGGTCACTTTGCTTCTCTGATCTTCAGTTTTAATACCAATATCTGTCTCAGTTGTTTTTTTTTGTTTGTTTTTACGAGACAGGGTTTCTCTGTATTGTTTTGGAGGCTTTCGGGCCAGCCTGGCCTCGAACTCACAGAGATCCGCCTGCCTCTGCCTCCTGAGTGCTGGGATTAAAGGCGTGCACCACAACTGCCTGGCCTGTCTGAGTTTTATTATTAATACCAACTAGAATTTGTGACAATTTTCTGTAAAGGGAAGTTGTTTTGATGAAGGGTGAGGTATAAACTTATCTGAGGTTAGAAGGAAAAGCTTTAAAATACAATGAAGATTATATCAGTCTAGTAAATTGATGGCATTGGGTTCTTTTCTAAGATCATAACCTCCTCACTAGTCCCTGTTGGTAAATAACTTTAAACTTAAAAAATATGTTTTGTGATACTAGAAACATCACATCTATCAGGACACCAAATTGTAGGCTATATATTTTTTATTGTTTGTTTGGGTTTTTGTTTTTAAATATTCAAAATTTATTACAGAAGAAGAGTTTGTTTACTTGGAAAAGTTATGCAATAAAGTATTGAAAGCTAGGCCAATTAAGCCTTGTTATACCATTTGATAAAATATAAGCCAGAGAGGTCATTGGGAATAATTCAAATTTGATAAGATTTGATATAGTCATTGACCAAATAGTTATATGACTCTAAAATAAAGAGACACCAAAGAATTTGCGAGGGATAAAGAGAACTTGATGATATTTGGGCCATAAGGTTCACTGTAGTAGAAGTTTTAGATCTCAGCTTGGAGATGGAAAATACTTAGATATTTGTATTGAGCTAATTAAATTTAAGATTGAAGTATGCAAAAAGACAAGGGAATACACAGAAGCTGACCTGTCCATCATTGTGACAACTAACAAATCTTGGTGTCCAGAAATCTGATTCTCCAATATAGATATAAAAGCATCCACAGTTTGAAAGTGGAACAGGAACCCATGAAGACTGTGGAGTTTATGTGAATTTGTGGTGCTTATGTTATTCATGTTCAGTATTCTGAAGAGTATAAAGAGGATGCTTAAGTTTTGAAATCAGTTTGAAAGTACAGGAATACATATTGTCACTTATAGTCACTAAACACCATTAGATGGTATATGGTTAGGGTTCTCTACAGGAACAGATCCAATAAAATATATATCTCTATATATTATCTATATATATATTCATCCATCTATCTATCTATCATCTATATTTTAATAAGTCATTGACCAAATAGATGAATGGTTCTAAATTAAAGAGACACCAGAGAACTTATGAGAGACAAGGAGAGCTTAATGAGATTTGGGCCATAAGAGTCAATGTACTGAAAGTTTTAACACACACATACACACACACACACACACACACACACGTATATGTATGTATATATATAATACGTGTATTTATATGAGCTAGTAGAATATATGATTTATTAGAATGGCTCACAAGATGTGGTGTGATAATCCTGCAATAGCTGTCTACCAATCGAAAGTCCAATAATACAATAGCTCAATCCATGAGGCTGGATATCTTATCTGGTTTTAAATATACACTAGAATCCTAAAGTAGGCTCTAATGTCAGTGAAGGAATGAACTTAGCAAGGAGACTGAGAGAAAGCATTAAAGGAGCAGAAGGCTCCTTTTTCCACATGCCCTATATTGGCTGCCACCAGAAGGTGTGATCTAGATTAAAGGTGGATTTACCTACATCAAACGATTTGGCTTGAAGGTGGGTTTTCCAATTTCAAATGATTCAACAGATGAACATGGATCACAGGTTTGCACATATGTTTGGGTTTTAGTCAATTCTAGATGCTGTCAATTTGACACCAAGGATAGCCATCACAGATTATCATATTGCAAGGTTTAGTGAAAATTATATGCTTTCTGTGGATGCTTTATATACTTATGAATATTGGTAAAGTTTTACCATGCAAGATCCTCTGAACAGATAGGGAAATCGGTGGGGGTGGGGGAGGGGGACCTGGGAAATAGAGATGGGGAGAAGTGGAAGAGAGAGTAGGACATGGAGGAACAGGAAGGTCGACTGGGGGGGTAGGATAGGGGGAAGAGGGAATCATAGGTTAGAAGACAGATCAGGTTGGCCGGGCGTTGGTGGCACACTCCTTTAATCCCAGCACTCAGGAGGCAGAGGCAGGTGTATCTCTGTGAGTTCGAGGCCAGCCTGGCCTACAAAGCGAGTTCCAGGACAGCCTCCAAGACAATACAGAGAAACCCTGTCTCGAAAAACAAAAACAAAACAAAACAAAACAAAACAAAAAAACAAAAAAACAACAACAACAAAAAAGAAGACAGATCAGGCACCATTGTGCCCTCTAGTGATCTAAACGGATGACACCAATTGGCAAGCTAAGCAATAGTGTAGAGACCACCTCCAATGCCCATTCCTGATAGTGAACTTGATGTCTATAACCATCCTGGAGCCTTCATCCAGTGACTGATGGAAGCGGAAGCAAATACCCACAGTTAAATACTGAACAGAATCCAAGGAACCCAGCGACAGAGAGAGAGGAGCAATGAGCAAATTGGCAAAGAATGGGCTGGCAAAACCAGCAGAGACAGCTGATCTGAACAGGGGAGAGCTCTTGGACCCCAGACCGACAGCTGGGAGGCCAGCATGGGACCAATCCAGACCCCCTGAATGTGAGAGTCAGTGAGGAGGCCTGGGCTACCTTTGGGGTCCTGGGCAGTGGATCAGTGTTTATCCCTCGAATACTAACAGACATTGTGTGTCCATAACACAAAGAGGGTTGCTCTCTCTGCCTGGACTCTCAGGGAAGTGCCTGGACCCTACCCTGAATGAAATGATAGACTCTAGATATCCCCTATGTGGAAGGAATTGGCAATAGGGTGGGGGCTGGGGGATGGTGGGGAGGTGTGGGAGGAGGGGAGGGAGAGGGAACTGGGATTGACATGTAAAACAAGCTATTTAAAATTAAAATAAAAAATTAAATAATCTGCTTTTTTAATGAAAGTGTGTTGGTGTTTAGCCTTTTCCACAGTCTGGATCTCTCCCTTCTCTTCCCTTCCTTTTTTGTCACTCTGCATTTATCAACATTCTCTTATAATAAAAGTATAAATGTAATGAACAATTATGGCCTTTGCTAGTGTAGCTTTGACTTCATTATACATGCAAATCAACTGGAAATATCAGAAAAATGCAAATTATCACTCTATTGACTTAAAATGGGAGCCATGTTTCTGCAGTTTTATAAACCATTTAATTCTCATCCTAAGATCCAGTTTTGTTCATCTGGACCTTCCTTCGAACATTTGTTCTGTGTGTTGCAACTGCCAAGCGTCTCAGAATACAATAACTTCTTTGGTTGTTACTTTTCTAATTAACACTTTCATATCAGTACCTCCTTTCTATGTGTGATCCTTGACAAGCAATATATGGTAAATTGCATATTATTTGTAGGGAAAGTAGACAACAAATGACTGAAGTGAAGGGGTGCTGAGGTATGCTAACTTGAAAGCCTTCACAACCCAAAACACATGAGTCTTTTCATACTTTGCTCATAGACAGAAGTTAGTTTGGATAAGTTTCTGCGGAATTCAAGTCATTTTGTAAGTAATACTAGATGACATTCCAGTAATAGACATTTTAGAATCCAGTTGCAAGCATTCCACAAGATGGCAGTACGGCCCTATACTTTGTATTTTTCTTAACCTTACCCTTACCAACTACACATCTCCTCAGTAGTTTTAGAACTTTGAATTATATAATAATTTACCACATAGAAGGTGAATCAAACGAGAGTGAAGTTATATTTTTAAGAGTACTACATTTGCAAGTATTCAGTTAGTAAGTTGCATAAATGCCAAAATTTAAAAGTATAAATTTTTAGGTTTCTCAGTCAGAGTAAATAGAATATCTTTTCATCGAATCATTTTAAAACTAAAAAAAAGATGACTGTAGTTATAATCTTAAACGTATTATCTGACTCAATCTTGGTCATTTACTTTTATTTAGGAAACATTTTAAAAATCTTATCTATCTGTGGACTAAGAGAATAAGTATAAGTGAATCCATTATTGTGGTATTTTTATCAATTTAGGAAAAATGGTGGTTACAGTAATTCATACTATTTTACAAGGCTACAAACACTAAAGAAACTTCATTTCTAAAACTAGTTACCAATCATTTTTATTCTCTCAATCTTAGCACATTATGTAGTCAATAACTGAGAGAGTTCAGATATGTTCACTGGATGATATTAACTGCAACTCCAGTTCTGTGTTTGCTAACACACCTTTGTAGTCTCTGTGGGCACCAGGAAAGCATGTAATGCTGCCAAATATGTATACTCATAAAACAATAAAAAGTCTTGAATACACTCCCACACCCAGACACACAAATTGATTTCATTTCTAACTGCTTCACACTCATGAGAAAATACAAAAAAGTGGATGTGAAACTTGAAAGAAGTCCATGATACACAGAGGTCACAATTATCTGTGGCAGGTGACATTTTCATATTTTTAAGATTTCTTTGGTCTAGGTTGATAATAGAAAGAATTCATAAGCTGTTTTTGTTGTAAAAGGACTTAAGGAATGAGTGGAAAGGTGAACTGCCACATGAGGGAAGAAAGTGTGTGGCTACGGTTTGTGGTCTTGAAATAACTTTACAAGAAGTCATTGGGTCATAATTACTGTTTCGTTAGGCCCTCAGAATAATGAGGGCAAGAGATGACAAATGGGAACTATTCTGCTTAGCAGATGGATAGGTATCTTAGAGGAGCATAGAGTGTGGATGAAGGTAGTTAATTACTAGTTACTCCAGTCCATGCTGGTACCATGCCCACCCCATCCCTACTGCTTGACCTCAATTGTCTTATTAGCCTCATTTTCTGTTGGAAGCCTCTACTTTCACACATGTTCCTTCAGACCCATATTCTCCTGCAGTTCTGGGCATACAGAATACTTAGATGTGTATTAGTCTATTTTCATCATTGAGACCATGGGACTAAGGAGGTACTTTACTTCACACATCCCATTCTATCTTCTAAATCCCTGTGGATGAGAAGATTTTACTATTTTATCCTTTTCTTGCTTTCTGGTAATTTTTGGACTGGCTATAAACAACCTGGCTTTAGATAAAATCACATAAAATCACTACATTTGCAAGTATTCAGTTAGTAAATGGCATAAATGCTGACTACTTGGGCTTTGATCAGTGCCTGCTGTCCATGCTTCAGTAATCAGACTTTCTTCAGATAACTTTCACAAACAGTCATATTTGTAGCTCTGGGTTATTATATTGAATATCAGTGACAGATATCATGTATTTTATTTATTTGTTATTATAGACTTTATATAGATGTGTAATGATGTCTCTACATACTGCACATAAAACGCAGAACTGAGCATCAGGTAGAAAGAGACTAAAAGTAGGGAGGAGAAAGGGGAAGAGTCATGGGATGTGTCCATAGCATATTTAAAGAGGCTGTCTTTATGAAGTCCAGTCCTATGCACAATGAATATATGCCAGTTAAAAATCATTTTGAATATATTTTTATGGGGAAAATTAATACCTTTTTCCCGAGAATTTGGATTTTCATGTTGTCAACCATTTCCAAATCTAAACCTAATCTCAAAAATCTGGGGTTTGTGTTTCAAATGTAATACTCATTTCAAAAGTATCTAGTATTTATAAGTGAAAATTATCAAGGTCACATCATGGTAGATCACAAACAACTGTTATTCTGCAACTTAAATCTCTATCAATTGAAAGAAAATTCTGTCTGACTTCCTTAGAGCTATGAGCAACGATAAAAATTACATTAAAATTTCTGAATTAATCTAGACCTTAGACAAATTTAAATAAGAAAATATTTTCCCCAGAATTATTCAGTCTTGTCCCGATAATTTCTGTCTTAGCACCCAGATTTCTGGTCACCTGGCTACCTTGTGTATTACTTTAAAAGCATCCTAGCAACTATTTCAACTATTTTTCTTTGCCCAATAGAGATTTTCCTCTTTTCTAATTCTTGTAATTTTAAACATTTGGGTCTAAGCGATAACTTTAAAGTAGGATAAAATAAAGAGGTGTTCTAATCCAACAGAACATTCTCCCACCACACGTTGAGGGTGAATCTTCCCAGCTCAGCTCTTTTAGACTATTTTTTAAGACTAATGACCAATAACAGATCAGAACTGTTTGTGGTGATATGATTTAGGAGCCACATGACTTAAGTGTTTGGGCTTCAAGGATTTGGCCTAATTAGTTTGACAATTTTAAGGACTAGGTTAGATAAAATCTTCAAGCAACTCTACTAAGCATCAATTTACCAATTAGCATCTTTTAAGACTGCCTATATAGAAGCATTGCCTGCCCTTGGAAGCTGAGAGTATCTGGGAGGCATTGGCCTTTGCTGTTGGATCAGACAGGTTATGGCTTCCAGACAAAATTGTTTTCAGAGTCGATGGCAAAGGTAAAATAAGACAGGATTCAGAGGGAGACTCTTGAAGCATCAGGGATAGCACATGAAATAAACCAGCAGCAGAGGAAGGTACTGGAAAGCAATCCGTGACCTGAAACATACAGAATTCTGTAAAAGTAGAACATGCAAGCAAGATCAGTAGATGTTAGTTCACAAACTCAGGACAAATAGTCAAGGTGCCTATTAACATAACAAAGTTGAGTATGGTCTCCAGGTTCTCACCAAATCCCTCAGTCCCTACCTGTTACAGGGTCTTTCTGGCTGGCATACACCAACCTTTACCATGAACTCTCCAGCCCAACAACTGGGCTGCTCTTCCACCAGCTGCTCTCCCATATAACCTCAGCCATTTGACTACTGGTCCTTTGGTCTCTTAGTCTGTTGACCTCTTGCCTCCTGGCTTTTCCCTCTTTGCCTGGACCTCTCCTCTTACGGCCAAATTCAGTTTGTCAGTTGTGTTCACTCTGGACTCTTCTTGACACTTCTGTCTCTGCCTGTGCTCTTCCTTACATCTATAATAAAAACCTCAACCCCTTAGGAGCAGTCCTGTCTTCCTTTTTTTTTTCATTTAATAAGTAAATTAGCCATAAAAGGCCAATACAGTTTGTGGGCCTGGAGTCATTGAGCCTTAGAGCTTTCTCTGGCTCTGACTCTGACTCTCCTATTCCCTTGGAAGTGCCTTTCTGTCACAATAAAGCATCTTGTGTCTGTTACCATTTATCTGTCTGAGTCCAAATCCTTATTTAGTGACACACAACCTGGAAGTTCTAGCAAGTAACATCCATACTTTAATCTCCAACTATAACAAGAATAAATGCAGTATTGATTAGACAAATTTATAAGATTTATTCATAAAAAGTGATGAGTAGAAGTTTGATTCCTTCTGACTTCAATTATAAAATAATTTGCTTTATAAAGTTTTCATTTATTAACTTGGTAAAGAATATATTCATTCACTGAATCACTGCTTATTGAGAGCTTGACAGTGTCAAGGGAGAATTCCCTTCTTGCTACATCAAAATATTTAAAATATTTGACTACTGAATAAAGATGAAGAAAAAAAGCTAAAGTATGCTTTTTATATTAGAACAAATGTACTATATCTTATGTAATTTCAGGTGATTTTTAATTTAGTTTCCTTTTTTTATAGGTTCAGAATCTATGGGATAAATTATTTTCCCAGATATACAGTTAAAACTTGCCTATACCTGCTTTGTTTTTGGTACAATTTTTCTTATTTTATATTGATACTAAATCCATTTTGATCCTTAAGACAGTTTTTCAGTGAGGTTTCAAACCACAGGATCCAACTCAGATTCTTTATACGAGTCCACACTGAATTCTCAGGAGAAGTATACACACTCACACACACAAAAAAGCAAGCAGAATATTAAAAAGTAATTCAAGGTTCAACCCATTTTCTGTCATTTATTCAGTTTTTAATGATCTTTATTCTAATAAGCATGTTAGAGCTTAGTTACAATTAGTATATTTACTATATAGCTTATCCTAAAGAATGATTGTGATTCTCATTTGAATTCGAAGAGCTACTTCTTATAGGTAACAACTAAATCATACATATTATTGATCATGACAAAAGTTAGTTAACATTATACAACAGTCAACATTACTGCATTCAGTATTTCTCTATGTATTTGTCTTATATTGTAAAATTTCAAAAATCACAATAAGGTTCTGAAAATTACTCCAGATGACATTCCTTAAAATAATCGAGATTCAGCCGGGCGTTGGTGGCGCATGCCTTTAATCCCAGCACTTGGGAGGCAGAGACAGGCGGATCTCTGTGAGTTCAAGGCCAGCCTGGTCTACAAAGCTAGTTCCAGGACAGTCTCCAAAACAATACGGAGAAACCCTGTCTCAAAAAACCAAAAAAAAAAAAAATCGAGACTCACTAATAGCAGTATTTTAAAGAAAACCTTTCTTCTTTTGAAATAAACTTACAAGATGATTGGTTCTAGAATTATGATTCATTTTGAGGGTATTTTAGAACAAGCTTCAAATACAATATACTGTTCTGTAATAGAATAGTAGCTAATGGAATATTTTGCTCAAAATTACTGGAAATGAATTTCAGTGTAATTTTTCACTTTTTCTTTCAAAAAATTTGCATAAAACTCTATAAATATACTGAGCATCAAAAAACCACAGTATTTTTTTGGCTTAGTCAACATGCAACATGCAGATTAACAGCAGTGTATAATGAAACCACTAGACGTTGAAGCAGAAATTGATTAAGCACTAAAATTAAAGCTCCTAGAAATTCAGCTGAGTAAATATCCATAGTGTGTTATCAGTATTAATGGACAAGCAGAAAAATCTGATTTTGGGGCCCACATCATAGTCAGCCGCCTGCCTATTCCTCATTAAATAGATAAGCATGCCTCTGAGCTTAAATGTCAAAGTTTCATCAACATCCAATACTCACAGCTCAGTACCAGAATTCATTTATGTTTCTAAGGGCTCATTATTTTTATAGTGATGTATCTGCTCATTCTCTAAGCTCAGTAAAGGAAAATGTAAGCTTTCTTATGTGAGATTTCTCAAAGAATGGGGGAGGGACACTGTGTCATTCTGATGAGGAACAGTGGGTGTCTTCTTGCAATCTTACATGACAGAGAATGTGGACACATTCTTCCTCTGTCACTTCATGGCTTTAGAGAATTATTCCTTTGTTTCTTGAGGCATCATTGCTTATGTAAAAAGGGATATAATTTGAGGAGTTTAACATAAATACTGGTCAGGCTTTTCATGATGGCAGTTTAGTGTCCTTTTTATTCAGACATTCTTTTTGATGCTGTCAATATTTACAATGGAACACCACAAGCATAATTTCAACTCCGGAAATCATTTTCATGTAAATGTCACTCCCCTGTGCTGCTTGATTGTGCTGAAAAGCCTGCAAAGCCCCCTCCTTGACTATTATTCTGAATTCCTCTGAAGTTTAATATCTGTGCCTTCAGCCACACACACACAGTCACTAGGAAGAGGAAGAGGCATGATCTAGTTTTCCAATTGGTCTCAGAAAATCTCTTCTTTGAGACTGCTTATAAATGCTGGAAATTACCGTATTTGTGAGATTACTAACATAGATTGAGTTTTCCACTGCTGACCTTGTAATGTCATACAAAGTTCAAGACTGTTTAAGCTTATGAGACTTTATTCTTTCAGTTAATCATTTCATTCCATTTTACATAAGTGGTCCATTTCTAATTCTTTGTCTCTATTCTTAGACAAGTGGCTTAGGCCACTTTCTCATCCCTTCTTTCCCTTTTCTGTTACTCTCTGGTTTAAGTTATCTTTCCTAAAAATCAGCTTTAATAATATCTATTCAATAGCCAAATCTCTGCTTTATTTTCTTTGTAGTAAAACTTCCCTAGAAGACTAGCTAATGCTGACCTCTAACACAATACAGGTATGCAGCTAGCTTTCAATAAATATGAAATTACAAGATCTTACTATCTGTAAAGTAAGGTTACTTTAAAACATATCACTTGGTTAGGGTGCCAAGTTTGCAGCAATGTTATCAAATAATGGAGAAAAAAACAAGCAGTGAAAGGTTTTACTTATGAGGGAAAAATGAGAGAGAAAACCTTGTGCCCTTCAAGTTAGCAGGTGTCTCAAGAAACATGGATATAGATATCTTAGTACCTTTTTAGTATTCTATCTTTTCAGTTTAGGTAGGGGGAGAAGCAGATTCCCAAGGCCAGGATCCAGGTTTGTCCTTGCTCTGATACACAGTTGCTTGTGTCTCTTTTATTGTTCTGCTTAGGATGATTTTGTAAATATCCAAGTAGGGTGTTTATTTAGGAGGAAATAAGGAACCACATCTCCTTTCTGGGATTTCTGGCTCAAGAACCAAGAACATGATGTAACAGCTGCTTTGGGAGTTCCTCACTTGAACTGCCTGTCAAATTTTATCTCCTGTTCTCCTCATGGGTGTGTAATCTGGTCCACTAATTAGCTACAATTGTAGTCTTATGAAGTGGTGTGTCAAAACTCACCACAGCCAGATAAATACTGCTGAATACAGAATTTGATCCAGGTTATCAGTTTTGGAAAATAGTAAGCAGAGACAGGAATGGAAACTTAAGCTGTGCTTTACTTATAGAGCAGGTAACCCAATAAATCTATCTTCTATTCCATCTCTAGTCAACAGATTATATAGTCATTCAATTGGTTATTCTTGCCCTTATGTGCTGTGGGAAAATCCTTCTCTACACTGTGAATATGCATTACTCTCATTGGTTAATAAAAGATTACAGGCTGGTATCCAGACAGGAAGTATAGGTGGGAAAGTCAGAAAAAGAGTACTCTGGGAATAGGATGATTTTAGAGAGTCAAGAGGAGATGTGAAGAAGCAAGATGAATGTGCCATGGCAATAAAGGTACCAACATATGACAGAGCTTAAATAAGGAATATGGGTTAAATTAAAATGTAGGAACTAGTTAGTAATAAGTCCGAGCCATTCAGTGAGATTTACAATTAAGATAAGCCTCTGTGTGGTAATTTGGAAATGGCTGCCAGGATGGGAAAACTTCGTCTATACTTCTTGTCAGATGATCAGTCTAGTCTTTGAGATTTATGGTGTTGGTACTGTATTCCCATCAGCTATCTCTCTGTATGGTCATTCTTTTATACACAGTTGTTTGGTTGGAGTCCCCAGCTCATACCTACATGAAAAGCCCTACTGCTCAGAGAGTCTCTGAACAAAGGAAAGGTGTTAAAACTCCAGTTCTGTATTCATGGTGCCTACTGAAGCTCTTCTGCTCTATGTACTTGAAGGAATGTTGGTACTTTGGCACATTCCCCTTGACATAGACACAGGACTTCCCCATCATCTTCTCTTTTCTGTCTAAATAAAAAGAAAGGTTTTAACTTTAACACAGTCAAATTATATATAACAATAGTTATCAAGTAAGAGCCATAGTTACAATATTTTGTCCATTAACATTTAGTAAGATTTGTAGAAAGTATCATCTATCCTATCTTTATAAGTCTAAAGTCTTATATGTAGCTTATCTTTTATCATAAATAAGGAAAACTATAATGATAACTATCTGTCTTCAACTCCATCAAAGACCACAGAAGGATAGTCTATAAACCCGAGAATTGACAGAGACATATCATTGCCTGGACTGTAATGTTGGGGCATCCGTCTTCAGCCCATAGGCCACAGTGTGTCTGGAAGACTTCTTAGCAAAACAGGAAATTTCAAACTGTCCATCTGCATTGACAGTCTGTCATTCATTTTTCTGTGTCCTGCAGAAAGTCTCATAGACTCGTCCATGAAGCAGGAACCCTGAAGGACTGTTTGAGTTCAGTAGTCACTTTCCTGTGGTCCTGAATGTCCAGTTTATACAGCAACAATCAAGCAGACCAGGCAAGAGCAGTTTCTTGCCCAAATGGCTAATCTTGCCATGTTGAAAGCAAACTCCATAACAAGTTTCTTTGGTGCACATCTTCTTTTCAGACATAATTGGTGATGCCAGGAGCAGACATTTCTCATTGTCAAGAAAAACCCTAAACCATTTTAAATGCCATTTTCTGAAGGTCTTTGAAAGGTTTGAAGACTATCTATCTATCTCAAATATATCTCTGTATATCTAGAAAACCTAACTAACCTAACTATAATTAAATCAGCAGCATTTATAATCAAGTGTACTTTAGCAGTTGTTCCTTCCTTAGCAATCAAAAAACTGAAAAACACAATAGCGTACAGCATCCAGACTCTGTGTATTTTTCATCTTTACGTGGCTTATTTACTTATCTATTATTACTCTATTTCTTTTACTTTTATTTATTTATTTATTTCTCTGAAACAGGGTTTCTCTGGAAATCTGCCTACATCTGACTTTTGAAGGAAATCCTATAGGTGTGCACCATGACAGCTGGCTTCTCGATTTATTCAAGACGCCACGCTTCTCTCTGTTCTTTTGTTTCTAAAATCCTTTTAAAGCTTTTGTCGTTCTACATGGAAATTCAATCCCACATGCTGACACCATTATGTAACGTGTAGTTTTCCTCTGCCAGCCGCTTTGGTTTTCCCTGCCAGCCCCTTGGGCTCTGCGACAGTTGCAGTCCCCAAATAACACACAGGAGGCTATATTAATTATGAAGCTGTTGGCCGTTTGTTTCTTACTGGCTAACCCATAATTGTTAATCTAAGTATTTCTCTTACCAGAGAAAAGGGTCTGGACATCTTACTTCTCTGGGGGGGCTACATTGTGTCTGCCTGTGTTTCTCTTTCCCAGAATCCTCCTCAACTCCTAGTCCCACCTATCTTGCTTCCCTATTAGCCAACAGTGCTTTATTGACATATACACAGGACTTCCCCATCACATAATAATGTAAAGTATTATATCATAAAATAGCAGGCTTATCACTTACTAAAATGCCCAAATCTGAATAAACATACATGGTTATCTGTCACTTTTTCTCTGAAGTAAAAATGATTTTACATGAAATAATTAGAACAGCTCACAAATCAATCACACTAGTCACTAGTACTTTTACTTGAGGCAACCATTGTACTTTGACAGAAAGCATAAATACTTTCTTTGTCATATTATCACACAAAATATTCAAATACGTCTCCAAGGACCAACCAGGATTTGTTATTCCATGGTCAAAGAAATTCTTAGTGAAGCTAGCAATATTTCTTATGTATTTTCTTATGTCTGTAGCTGCCTGTCAGTGAAATGTACTGACAATTCTTTCTCAGACTGAAACAAATTTACCCAACTCTACTTTTGTACCATCAGTACATACTCAAGAGGGTGGAGAAAGGCAAATATCTTCTCAGTATTAAAGGAAAAATAATTTTAAGCATCCACATTCCTTGTATGACTCTCTAGAACCCTTAGGATTTTATGGACCAGCTTTAGGCCTTAAGTTTTAAAGCCCACTTGAGTTTGTAAATTCTTTTGGTTAAAAATATTGGTAACATGGGGATGGCAATAATACTCAGTCTTTAAGAGCACAGGCTGCTTCTCAGATGACCACAGTTCCAAGAACAGATATGGTATCTCATTACCGACTATAACTCTAGTTCCAGGGATCTCTTGCTCTCTTCTGGTCTTCACTAATACCTTGTATACATGATCTACAGACATATGATGTAGTCAAAATACCCACACACATAAATAAAAATAGATAAATCTTTAAAAATTCAGTGGCTACTTTGTACTGGGTAGTTACGTTCCAATATAAAATATTTATGATATAGTTACTTCTTGAAACTAAGTGTTGTGGAAGCAAAAACGACAACCCTAGCTTCAGTAGCTATGAAAAAAATGTACTTGAATCAAATGAATCTTAAAATATCTTCAAGATTCTGTAGGTACCAAGATAATTAGGTATAATTGTAAGTCTACCTCCATACACTATGTGTGCTCTTTTAAGTACTTACAATGGCTTCATGTAAAATACTTATTGATTATCCTTCTTGATAGAGATTTTTGCTGTAGATGCAGTATATGTGACAGCAACCAACATTAAAAATGGGATGGAGAGGAACTATTACTCTTCTGCTTAATCTGCAGGTTGGGTTCCTCACAGCACAGCATCCCTCAATTTCTTATTTTATCTTTCTACAAGGATTCACTGGGCTTCTTGTTCACTATTGCTTATACTAGTGACTTATTTGCTGGGACAATGCCCATGCATACAGATGTATTTAGAGACATAATTACAGCTATCCCTAGTTTTCAGAGCTGTTGCCTCAGTCCCTACAGATATTAATACAAGATGATAGGAACCTAGTTTGTTATGAATCAGGTCTTACAGTAGTAGACATCACCTCATCATCTTGTGGTAGCCTTCATGATCTCATTGTTCTGAGACTCTAAATTTGTCTTTGCCTTGCTAATTTACAGATACAAAATTCCAGGTGGGATATACAGGCAGCATTAGTCCATGTGCTGTTACAGAAAGCTGAATAAGATGCATAACTGTACACATACCAACTTTAAGGAATCTGTAACCAACAATATTACTGAGAACCACCTTCTTTTCTTTCAGAAAGAAGGAACAAATGCATTTTTCTCTCTAAGCTCAATGATAATACTTTGATACATCATCCTTGATTACTGTTTCATTATTGACTTATGTGAGGCAAACATTCTCTATTATTTCTTGAGTCCAAATGGACTTTGTGCTCATTGTCCCTATTATATGTCAATCAACAACAATCCAATCAACCAAAAAAACAAACAAAAATCCTCCCCAAACAGCAATAAATCATCTGAAACATGTAATACATAATTTAACCAATTTGCAAGATACACACAATTGCTCTAGGAATTATAATTTTGTGAATTATTCTTAACTTAAGAAGTTGAAATTTTTATCGAAGATGATGTCATCTAAAAATCAATGTTCATTAGTCCAATAATAGAGACAAGATAATTATAGCATATACAGTAAACAATAATATAATATATAATCCTTAATACACAGGCACTGAATACATTTTGATTTTGATTTTGTTTGTGCAATACCCTATTCAAGTCAGAAGAAGTAGCCCTTGAGGTTTTTTTGAAGCTTCTGCTCCAAACTCTGAAGATGTGTGTGTGTGTGTGTGAGAGAGAGAGAGAGAGAAACAGAGACAGAGACAGAGACAGAGAGACTGAAAAGAGAGAGACGTGAGAGGAATGTACTTAGAGTGGACCAAGCAGAAGATGAATCTGTCTCCTGTGAATTCCTCATATCCATACATCTTTGCTTACAATTTTGGTATATTGAAAGAGACATTTTTTATACCTTTCTTTGTGGATATAAACAAATTTAAGTCCTGACTACTGAAGAGAGGACCTGTCCTGTTCAGTAGATCTCAATTACCTATTGACACAACTTTTCAACTCCACTCTAAGAGAAAGACAGCAAACATGTTTAACAAGGCAAAGGAATTTAGAGACCAGATGACTAGCTATTAAATATTGAAGACTCTAGTTCTACCCTTGCCCTTTCAGGAGTGTTGGTTTGTATATATTCATGAACATCTTGGGTGTATTAAATTTATATGAAGATCTGTTCTTTTGTATAATTTTTTTCAGTACCACCTTAGAAATGACTGTATATCATGATCTCATTTAGGTTTGCTGTTCCTGATGTGTAATGCTGGTCACCTTTCAAAAATATACTTTTATTTTACCTATATAATATTTTTGCAAATTCTAATTTCCAAGACTTACAGTAGATATTCTAAGTTAGAAGCTTGAAGGTAGGATTTAAGAGTTTTTATTTTTATGTAAAACCAAGTCTGATAAATCTGATGGAAGTGGTCCATGAACTACAATTAAAGAAATGCTACCATTGTAATCTTATGAAAAGATGGCTGGTAAGCAGAAGTCATTTCTATACAATGTGGAAGAAATTAGCCAGGATGTGAAGTCTAGGTGAGCAGTTCTTGAGTTTGCCTGAAGAAAATCATTGTGAAGAATGACCATCAGGACTAACCATTGTTAAGAATGACCACCAGGACTAAATCGCTGTCAAGATTTACTGTATCTCTGTAACAGATACTGCATTTGGGTTTTGGTTCAGATTTTATACTTCTTTTGTCCTAGTGGATAATTTTCTGCATTTCAGAGGAGATTTATACCTTTGATGGCAAAACTGAACCTATTCATTTGACTTCAGCATCCTCATAGCAGCATTAGAATGCACCTTACAGTGGAATTTATTAATTCAGTACAGTTAGCAAAAGAGTGAGAGTAGCTCCCATTTACTCATTTGTTAGATTGAAAACCTTGACCAATTGTCTCAACAGAGTGAGAAGGAAGAATGGTTAGATTTGCCACATTCCTAACATGATCCTCAAATTATATATCAATTTTTATTTTTCCTCAAATAATTTTCCCTTTATTTATGTTCTTATCTCAAATGTAAAATGACCTTGTGAAAGAAGAGGGGCTTTCAAAGTTCTTTTAAGTTTCTTCAAGTTTTCAAATGAATTCAATAAGTTCCTCAGATGTATCTTACAATGAAAAGAATGATTCTAAAAGTATTAAAGGAATTTTGTCTTCTCCTGTGGTATAAAGCTTGGTTCATAACTAGTAAGATACACCACCAAATTTAACAAGAAAACAAGAAATATGGAAGACTGTGGCTTTATTCTACATCACTTAATGCATTTGGACAGAGTTCTGTTGCACAATTACTCATTGGAAACTCTTTGCATTGTCATTCAAATTCCATTTATTGATTTCTCTACAACTGGGCTAATTCTTGAGTTGCAGAACACATTTTCAGATAGAAATGATTTTCTATATTGAGACGTAGCTTATTTCCATAAGTTGTTGGAGGGTCCTTTTTGTCTCTGTTCTATCAGTAATAGTGATATTTTATTACCAAAAGACACCACAGACATCTGCTCACTGAATATCACAACAATCTATAACATCAGCCAACAACAGCACACACTATAATATATATATATACACACTATATAATAATATTAGGAAGGACTATCTCCATGGAATTCCTTCCCCGAGTCTAGGGTGGAAGATTGCAAGGCAGACAAGATTGAGTCCCTGGGATTCAAAGAATGAGTTCCATAATCTCCTCATCATTAAGATACAATAAATGAAGATGTTTGGAGGATGTGCAAGAAAGCAAACACTGTTGATTTTCTTTTTTCCATTGTTAATATGAGAATTATATACTATTGGGTAAAGACCATGTCCCCAATGAGCATTTCACGACAGTAATATTTTGAACCTGTGCCCTGTCTATCAATTTACCTTAAATGAAATATTGTTCATTTTGACCTTTCCTTATTTCTATTAATACTAAAAATGAGGCTTTTTGTGGTTTCAAGCTAAAATGTCTTCTTAGGGTAATAAAATGAAGCTACCATATTGATGATATACTTTGATCAAATTCAGAGTTTTTGCAACATCTCAAACTGTGGTTGAATTCTAGAAAATATACCTTGCATGAAAAGGCTAGGATAGCCGGGCATTGGTGGCACACACCTTTAATCCCAGCACTCGGGAGGAAGAGGCAGGAGGATCTCTGTGAATTTGAGGCCAGTCTGGTGTACAGAGCAGGTTCCAGGAGGGCCTCCATAATAATACAGAGAAACCCTGTCTCGAAAAAACAAAACAAACAAAAAAGGCTAGGATATTTGAGATCAGTAATTACTTCCCAAGTTGCTTCTGATACAATAGTAGGATTAGGCATTGGTAGTGAAATGAGGTATCATTTACCTGTCAGGCTCACCTTATATTATAATTGGAGTCTCATCTGTAGGTGAATGAATACACAGGCATTTTGATGAGTTTTTGTCCTTGAGGTTTTTTTCTAGATAATAAAATCTTGTTAGAAATATTCTGGGCATTGATTCAGAGCATGAAAGGCTAAAAATGTTGCCAACAGGTTAATTCATACAATATAGTAGTAGGAAAATAAATTATGTGCAACTTATATTAATGCCCTGTGAGTATAATGACACTTGCAAGACCCAAAAAATCTCTATAACATCAGTTTAAAGCCCAGGAAGGTAAGAATCATATTAAATTTTTTGAAAATACTTAAAATTCCCTTTTTTCATTACGTTTGATATTGAAATGTAAATATAAATGGGCATATCCATTTCTGAAGAAGGATTGATTTGTTTACTTCATCTCATTTGCTATTTTGCACCTCAAGGCCTCCAAGGTCTTTGTATGCTTCTATTCAAGTGTTGAAGATTTTTCACATCATTCTCACTTTGTCTACAAGGAAACTAAATACCAGGACCTGGGTTTCTGTCTAGGTCATTTCATTTATCTGAGACAAAGTTAAAATAGAATTGACAACTATCAAATCCCTATTTTCTGGGATCGCTAAGGACAGTGACTTGGAACAGATTTTCAGAGACAGAGAAAATCACGATAAAGGTGATTGAATGTGTCAAGCATTCAGATATCTTGCAATCTTTTCATTGAAATTACAGTTCTGTGTATCCTTTTACTTCCTGGAGATACATAGAGTTTCCTTTTTGTTGTGTGATGGATAGCTTTATGTCAACTTGACACAAGCTAAAGGTGTCTGAGGGAAGGGAACCTCAATTTGGAAAATGCCTGCATAAGCTGTAGTCAAGTCTGCAGGGCATTTCCTTAGTGAGTAATGTGGGATGGTTCTTGCCCTTGTGAATTGTACCATTTTTGGATGGTGGTCTTGAATGCTTTAAGAAAACAGATTGAGCAAGCCATGAAGTACAGTTCTGTAAGTAGCGCCCTTCCATGGTCTCTGAATTAGATCCTGCCTCCAGGTCCCTTCCTTTTATGAGTTTCTGCTTTAACTTCCCTCAATGGTGGACATATAAACTGTATGGTGAAATAAACCCTTTCCTCCTCAAGTTACTTTTGTCATGGTGTTTCATCATAGAAATAGAAACTTTCTCCAAGACAGAAATCGGTACCAGGTTTTGGAGTATTGCTGTGACAAATCCGATAGTGCTTTGGGAAAGATTGGTGAACGACCTAAGAACTTTGGGGTAGAGAAGCTGTTGAATATACAGAGCTCAATAGGTTCTTCTTTGGGAAGTTGGGAAAGTATTCTGAAAGAAATACAGACAATGGATGTGTAGATTGTGAAATTTCATGGGGAAGTAAATCTATATGGCATGTTGACATAAGATTAAACATGACCACTCAAAAATAAGCTGAACAAGGAATACCAATGAACACACCAATCTGGATGGATTAAAACCCAGAAAGCCTGAATCCTATACATAGAACTCTAGGCAAATGAGGAAAGCTGGGAAGGGGAGAGGTGCTCTTCCATAGGGTTGTTTGTGACAGTTGATTGTCCAGCACTGAGTGATCATGGCTGTAAACATACAAACAAATAACATTATACAAGATGAATAACTTATGTTTAGAAATATATATATACATAGATACATGCAAAAACAAGAGGGCATAAATTTGTAGGAGAGTTGGGAGTGGTACATAAGGGGGTTGTGAGGAAAAAGGGAGAAATACTGTAATTAAACTATAATCTCAAAATAATAAAAATAAAAGAATTTGTGATTCTGATTAAATGGAGCTGAAGAATTAGAAGAGACCCAAGCTTCTAAAATAAAACTTTTGCTTTGTTTGGACAATGAACACTGGTCAGCTGGGCCTGAAGAGTCAGTTGTGATGCTGGGCCTGAAGAGTCAGTTGTGATTAAGAAGAGACAATGTCATTGAGGAAGACTCCTCTGGGAAGTGTTCCCTCAGAGTCAGCATACAGAAGCCACCATGAGGTTGTATTCCATATTGACCACTGAACTTGATAGTATAAGAGTCACCTACGCGGTAGTGTTTTAAGAACATAAAGCAGTCATGAAGAGCATTTGAGACTTGTTACTGTGTGTCAGGATTGGATTCCCTAAAAAGATCACAGGAAAAGCTTTAATCAAAGTGTAGTCTGCCTGTACTAGAAGATCATAACATTTTTGAAGATGCCAGTATCTGGGACAACAAATAAGAATAACAGTCATCGAGTCAAACTGGCCTGGACATACGACACAAGCTGTGTAGTCTGCAGAAGGTAGAGGCAGAGACATGACCATCTTTGTTAGGATTTTATGACTGTGTTGAAACACCATAACCAAAAGTAATGGGGAGGAAAGGGTTTATTTTGCCTTTCAATTAATAAGTCAACCATTAAGAAAATCCAGAGCATGAACTTCAAACAGGACAGAGTCTAGAGGTAGGAACTGCTGCAGAGGCCAAGAGAACTGCTGCTTACTAGCTTGCTCTCCACAGCTTGTGCAATATGTTTTCTTATAGCACCCAAGACCACCAGTCATGGGGTGTCATAACCCACAATGGGCTTAGTCCTAACACATAAATCATGAGATAAGAAAATTCCCTAAGGTTTGTCTTACAGTTTATGGGGGCATTTTCTCAATTGAGATTCCATCCTCTCAAATTACTGTAGCTTTTGTCAGGTTTTTACAAAATTAGCCAATCCAGCTTGCAGTTTCTTGCTTATTGCTGTTAGAAGACGATATAATCTGTTTTATGAGATCATCTATTTATGTGATTTTACTAAAGACTATACCTCAGAATGTTTAAGAAATATGATTCCCAATTGAGTAATAAGTTATTGAGATAGTTGTGTGGTATTTTTTTATGTAGCATTTTGAGAGCTAGTTAAAAAGCCAACAGAATAAATGGAATAAAGAAGGGAGTATAAATTGTATAGCTGTAGGAGTAGACAGGATAGATAAAGGGAAGTGCTCACCACAAGAAAGAGGTGGATTTCTTGTGTGCTCTTGTTCTGTTGCTGATATTGAGTCATCAAATTTAACGTTTATCCCACTCTTTCTCTTCCTACAACTTCTGCCACTGTGCTAAATGAAAATTAGCATTCACCATCTGCTTTAACTGTCAAAGGAGACTTGGCTAAAGCACCAGACAACTTACTCTTCTTCTTCCATTTAAGTAGTGGCCTCTTTCTGTCCCAGTTCCAGTTTCAAGTGCAGCAATCATTGTAAACAAAGTTGTGACGGCTGATGAGAACTTTCAATAACTTTTTCTTTGCCCCAAATCCCCAATTGTATTAATGGAAGAAACTCAAATTCCCACATACTTGTACTGAATAGCAACAAATTATGTTTTTATGTCAGGTCTTTCCTAGCTTGCTTCAAAGTTTTGGCTGATATTTTTACAGAAGTTTTAAAATGTATTTTATTGCTGAGCATATTTCCAAGTTTCCTGTATTTACTTGGTAATTCAGTTTTTTCTTCTGCAGAGAGGAAACCGTTTGTCTATCTTTCCTTGTGTTTTTGACATCTAACTTGTCTTTCAAAGCCCTTCTTTAACTCACCCTGCAACTGTTTGCTTCAGTTTTTATTAAAAATCACTTTGTATTCCAGATGATTATCTAACCCATATTCCTTGCTGAATTAAAAAGGCACTAGAATTACAAACTGTGTCTTTTTAATTTTTTTATTTTATTACTTTAATTTTAAATAGCTTGCTTCACATGTCAATCCCTGTTCCAACTCCCTCCCCTCCTCCCACACCTCCCACCATCCCCCCCCCCATTCCCACTTCCTTCCACATAGGAGATATTCAGAGTCCTTCATTTCACTCAGGGCAGGGTCCAGGCACTCCCCTAAGAGTCCAGGCTGAGAGAACATCCCTCTTTGTGTCATGGGCACACGAGGCCCGTTTGCATGCCAGGGATAAATACTGATCTACTGCCCAGGGCCCCATAGGTTGCTCAGACCTCCTTACTGACTCTCACACTCAGGGGTCTGGATCAGTCCCATGCTGGCTTCCCAGCTGTCGGTCTGGGGTCCAAGAGCTCCCCCCTTGTTCAGATCAGCGGTTTCTGCTGTTTTTTCCAGCCCATTCTTTGCCAATTTGCTCATGGATCCTCTCTCTGTGTCACTGACTTCCCTGGGTTCAGTTCAGTGTTTAACTGTGGGTGTTTGCCTCTGCTTCCATCAGTCACTGGATGAAGGTTCTAGGATGGCATATAAGGTAGCCATCAAGTTCATTATCATGAATGTGCATTTAAGGTAGTCTCTCCACTATCACTTAGCCTGCCAGTTGGTGTCATCCTTTTAAATCACTAGAGGTCTCACTGGTGCCAGATCTCTCTTCAAACCTATGACTCCCTCTATTATGGTATTTCTCATTTTTTTCCCCACATTCTACCCCCCACTCAACCTTCCTGTTCACCCATGACCTACTCTTTCCTCCTCTTCTCCCTGTCTCTTCTTCCCAGCTCCCAATGCCCCCACCTCCCGCTGTGTTCCCAGTCTCTTCAGGAAATCTTGCCTCATTCCTCTTCTCTGGGGTACCATGCACATCTCTCTTAGGTTCTTTCCTGTTTCCCAGACTCTCTGTCAGTGGAAGTGCAGACTGGCACTCTCCTGATCCATGTATAAAATATCCATATTTGAGTGAGTACATACCATGTTTGTCTTTTTGTGACTGGGTTACCTCACCAGGATGGTTTCTTCTAGTGCCATCCATTTATCTGCGAATTTCAAGATACCATTGTTTTTCTCCACTGAGTAGTACTCCATTGTGTAAATGTACCACATTTTCTTTATCCACTCTTCAGTTGAGGGGCATCTAGGTTGTTCCAGGTTCTGGCTATTACAAATAATGCTGCTATGAAAATAGTGGAACAGACATTCTTGTTGTATGAATGTGCATCTTTTGGGTATAGAGTGCAATTGCTGGATCTTGTGGTAGACTGAGGTCAACAATTAATACATGGGACCTCCTGAAACTGAAAAGCTTCTGTAAGGCAAAGGACAGTCAACAAGACAAAAAGGCAGCCCACAGAATGGGAAAAGATATTCACTAACCCCACATCTGACAGAGGGCTGATCTCCAAAATTTACCAACTGTGTCTTAATGACAGTTGTTTGTGTTTCCCTTTCCATCTTCTTCTACCCAGTCTGGTGCAATTCCATAATCAAAATAACACTTAAATATATAAACAAAATAAAAATTAGTGGTGTAACAAATGAATGAATGCCATAAAAGTCCTTGGGAAACACGGTGGGTATGTACAGAAGGTGAATACTTCATTGATTTTGAGTTTTAAGTGGAAATCAAAGAAAGACTTTGGAATATATAAGATGGCTTCTCATGTTGACTTTGAGAATTGTTTCCACTAAATGCTACATGTGTGACAATGAGGATTCCTTCTAAGTCAATACCCTTCTGCTTTAGTTTGGATGTTGTTAAGAGCCTCTTAGAAGAGAAAGTGGGAAGTACTCTTGAAAAATTGGTACAGGAGATTGATTCCTGAACATAACTCCATAGCACAGACACTGAGATCGACAATTAATAAACTGGGAAACTTCTGTAAGGCAAAGGACACAGTTAACAAGAAAAAAAGGCGGTTGACAGAATGGGAACAGATATTCACTAATCCCACATCTGACAGAGGGCTGATCACCAAATTAAAGAACTCAAGAAGCAAGTCTCCAAAACACCAAAGGATCCAATTAAAAAGTGTTGTCTCATTAATTAACTATGCATAACTCCACGATAACACAAATATTCATTCTAGCTACTGTTTATTTGATCATATTTTGATATATACTGACCAAATATTTGGCATGGATTTTCTTAATTTGTCATATTGGTTCTAGGGCACAGACATTGCTCTGGTGTGAGCCCAATTTTTCTCCTTTGAAATTCAAGTTGAAATTTTATCCTTGCTGTAAGGTATGAAAATGTGAAGACTGATAGAGGCAGCTCGGGCTAATGGCTTATATCCTTAAGTGTAGATCCTTTGTAAAAGCCAGCTTGGTCAGAATCTACATGCAGTTCATGTCTTGCAGAGTGATAGCCTGCACCCTCCTGTGATTTTTCTCAACAAGACTGTTTCCAAATGTGGTACCTTGATATTGAACTACAACCATAACTACAATTCATAACTTAGCCAGTTGGTGGAATTGTGTTTTCAGGAACAGACATGCACTAAAGCACAGTTATTTTCACTAAGAGACAGAGCTCAGAGATTTAAGGGACCTTGATCACAAGGTTTGTTGTACACATATGCCTATCTGAATCCCAGAGCAGCACTTTGTCCTCTCTGCTCTAACAGGCTTCCTGAAATGAAGGCTTTTTCAGTGTTCCTCCCAGTACCACAGGAGCTTGCAATTAATTTACTGTGATTGTTTTCCAATGTTTCCTGAGATGGAATGTGTTACTTACTATTAGGATGCCTACCACCCTTCTTACTTTTAGAGACATGGGCGATAGTAGATGCGCTACCCATTGTTTGTTAGTAAATCAGAGTGGATGAACAAGACCATGCATGGTCCGTGCCCCAACTGTTTTCTCCACAGGCCAGTGTGCTTTTAAAGGCAGTCATCATGTATTATGTGTTTTGTCTTACTTTTAAATGCTTTATATACATAGGAAAAACTAATGAAACTTCCTAAACAATTCTTGAATATTACTAAAACAAATAATAATATGTAGTAAGGTAAGATATAAATACTGCTAACCCCTCTAACCATTCAAGTAGAGGAATTTGAGATTTAGACAGTTAATTTTCTGCTGCAGATCTGTTATCATGAGTATCATAATTTTCTCTCTCTCTCCATTAACTCCCATTTTGGTTTAATTACTAGAGGTTCTCTTATAGTTATGTGTTATAAAACTTACATGCTAAGAATTGTTTATAGTGAAATTTGTGTTGTATTGTCTTATTCAATACTCACATATATTTATCACTCACATATATTTAGATGAGAATATTGAAAGCTACATATATTTTTCATATGTATACATATGGCAAGTGGCAGAGTCAGAATTTAAATTCAGATATGTTTGAAGTTGGAGCATGCATTTTAGAAATTGAATTTTAGTAATTCTAGCAACTTATAAGTTCTGATCAATGCTTCCTGAGACAGATACTGGCATTTTTCATTTTCCATTCCCCTGAATCCTGTAGGTATATCGAACCTAGTACTAACCTGGAAACAACCCTGATGAGTTTGAGAGAAATTGGACCACATTGACTAATTCAGGTGAGTAAATGCTGAGTCTTGGACACAAATAGTCTAAAAATATGTTTGTCTGATGAGATATGATGATGACAATGGAAGAATCTCCCTAGTGCCTACAAGAAATAAAGATCCCACAGCAAGTTTTCACTTCGCTCAAGCTAGAGGTCAGACAATCTGTAAGCAGTGAGTCACCATTGAAGCAGAGTCCTGATGCCTGAAGTCTACGGGTGCTAATTTCCTCCATCATGGAGTTAGTTTGGGTCTTAGTGTCTGTTTGTTGCATCTACACACTGATTTCAAGTTTTTACTGTGTCTTGTCCCATCCAACTATGGAAGGAAACTTCAAAATTATTGGATAACCTCAAGCTGTCCATCTTGAAAATAAGCACCTTTATCCTTAGAGATATTTTGCTAGACTTTGTTTACATAAATGACCCAAAGAACTCTACCTGGGAACTCTTACAGATGATTAACACCGTCAGCAAAGTGGCATGCTACAAGATCAACTCAAGAAAATCAGTAGCCCTACTATATACAGATGATAAAAGGACTGAGAAAGAAATCAGAGAAACATCACCCTTTACAATTGCCACA
This sequence comes from Mesocricetus auratus, assembly GCF_017639785.1. Taxonomy (NCBI): domain Eukaryota; kingdom Metazoa; phylum Chordata; class Mammalia; order Rodentia; family Cricetidae; genus Mesocricetus; species Mesocricetus auratus. The sequence continues at coordinate 9,219,664 of NW_024429189.1, forward strand.
AACAACTTAAAATAACTTGGGGTAACGCTAACCAAACAAGTGAAAGACTTGTATCACAAGAACTTTGAATCTTTAAAGAAAGAAATTAAAGAAGCCCTCAGAAAATGGAACAATCTCCCATGCTCTTGGATAGGTAGGATCAATGTAGTAAAAATGGCAATCCTGCCAAAAGCAATGTACAGATTCAATGCAATCCCCAGTAAATTCCCAGCACAATTCTTCACAGACCCTGAAAGAACAATAATCAATTTTGTGTGGAAAAACAAAAGACCCAGGATAGCCCAAATAACCCTGTTCAACAAGGCAACGTCTGGAGGCATCACCATCCCTTACTTCAAGCTGTATTATAGAGCTATAGTCCTGAAAACAGCTTGGTATTGGCACAAAAATAGACACGTAGACCAATGGAATTGAATTGAAAACCCTGATACTAACCCACACACGTATGAACATCTGATCTTTGACAAAGAAGCTAAAAATATACAATGGAAAAAAGGAAGCATCTTCAACAACTGGTGCTGGCATAACTGGAGGCTGACATCCTGAATGAGGTAACACAGTCACAAAAAGAGAAACATGGCATGTAGTCTCTCATATATGGAATTTAGAGATAGATCTGGGGCGTGCCAGCCTACAATCCCGTGGCCAGAGAGTCTGGGAAACAGAACCTTCATTCAGTGGCTGATGGAAGAAGAGGCAGACTCCCATGGCTAAGCACTGAGCTTAATTCAAGAAAGCCGGTAACAGAGAGGGATGACTGATGACCAAAGGGATTAAGACTGGGCTGGTTTAACCCCCAGAAACAGCTGACCTGACAAGGGTTAACTCTTGAATCCCAGGCTGATGCCTGGGAATTCAGCATGGGACTGAACAAGACCCCCTGAAATGGGGTGTCAGTGAGGAGACCTTGGCACTCTTTGGGGCCACAAGGTGTTAAGCCTTGGCATATGAATGGACTTTGGGAACCCCTTCACATGGAGGGATGCTCTCTCAACTTGGACAATTAGGGGAGGGTCTATGCCCTGCTCTGGATCATATAACAGACTTTGGATATCCCCCATGAAGGGCCTCACCCTCCTGGAGGGTCAAGTGCGGATTGGATGGGGGGCTGGGAAGTTTGGGGTGCAGGGAAGGAAAGGCGGGAGAGGGAGCTGGTATTGACATGTGAAGCAAGCTTGTTTCTAATTTAAATAAAAAAACAGAAAAAATAGTTATATCTCTCAATGTACTATCCCGTTTATCAATATGTAATATGATATGTCTAATATAAAAAATAGACTTTGTATTTTAAGTCTTTGTCAATCACTTATTGTTTTCTCTTTTAATCTGTTACTGTCACTTTCCAGATTCAAGGAATGTCTTCTATTGAGCAAACAAACGAAATGCTGGAAAACAAGAATATACACTAGAAACCAACAAATGATAATTATAGCAGTAATCTAGAAGAAATAATCATGAGATAAGGTTATTTGAGATGGAGTAATCCTCATTATTATTGGGGAGAATTATGTAGGGGCTGTCAGTTTCCAGCTTGACAAAATGAAAACACAACATGCCAAGTCAGAGTTGAATTTTCCAGTAACAAAATTCTGGGTATTCCAGGCAACATTGGAAACATACTTAAGTTGTTTATGGTTAGCTATCTAAGGGTCATATTAAACTTGCCATTTTGTATTCTTTCTGGCAATCTTATCTATGGCTTATTAAGTGATAAATAATTTCAATTCCCTAGCTAGGTACAACTTTAACTAGTTTTCTCCAGCAGTAGCCCCAAAAGATAAATAATGGCTCTACTTTGCTGCTCTGAGATAGACTAGCAAGTGAAAGAGTGTGAGCTTCCCACTAAGAGAATTATGTGCTGTTGCAGAGAGAACCTTTCACTGCCATTGGCTTCAGAAGCTTGGGGTGTTTCATAACCAAATTCAGTACAACTGTGTAGAACCATTAATGCCTATTCATAAAACAAAATAAAAGAAAAAGTGCCTCATTTTGTTTATTATGCTGCTGTAGACCAAGATTTCTCCTTTCTATGACACAAGTTTAACTATATGTCATGCTTGTCCTTGGTCTTGAATGTGTTTGCTTCTGCTATAACCAAATATTAATTAGAAGTCAGTTATGAAATGAATATACCTTATATCTAAGTCTCATGTTGATTAACAATCTAAGTTCAGGTTGACCTGGCTGAAGGCACCTGTATCTCAATGGCCTCAGTTCTGTCGACACTACTCATAGAAGTGAAGTTATAGATGGAGTGTGTGGGAATTATTAAGATATACTAACAAAAATGCTGAGAAACAGCAAATCTCAAAAAAATCTCAGTGGTCTGTACAAAAAAATCACTTAAGTGTATGCAATCCATTCTTTTTATCTGTGATCTGTTGTGATCATTTAAGACAGGGCTGTTAATGTTGCCATGTTCTTTCACAGGTCATCATGAGATGTGTGTCAGTAGTGTGAATTTGCACACTAAATCCATCTGGTCTTACAGCTTTATCCTCCTGTGGCTGACTGAGCATGGTGTCCTGGTGCCACTAGATGCTGAGATTGAGCTTTTCTATATCACATCCGCTGAAGGAAGATGGCTGAAGGAAGTTATGATGCCATTCTAAATCCAAACAAGAGGACAGTGAACTCTGTCATTTTATTAAGAGGATCTATTAGGAAGAGTCTATCAGAAAGGTAATACTGTGGTTGGCGAAAGGGAGGGCACAAGAACCATTTACCAAGGTTCCCTCATTGCTCTTTTCCCTCAAATGCAATATGAGGGCAATCTTAAATCAAACTGTAGTAACACTAATTTAGCAAGCAAGTGTGGATATATTTTGGCAATAATAGATCATTAATTTAAAAAATTCTATATAATGGTATCTTCTCTTTATTCTCTTTTAATTCTAACTGTTAACACGGCTTCCTTAATTATATGGTTTCTATACGAATAAAAACTCTGAGCTATCATAATATGGCAAATTTTAAGTTCTCTTTCAATTCTAATTCTCATCACCAGCAAGGTACAAGCATCCAGTTCTGGGTAGCACTAATTAGGAGAGAAAACTATCAGAGTAAAAAGTTATTCATATATGATCTCTGAAAACATCAGTGGATTAGGAATTGTCTTATTTTGACTGTGGATCAATGAAACACCTGAGGCATTTTGCTTAATTAAGGGAGGAATTATTACTGTGTCTAAGATGTAAGGGATCATAGTCTAATTACCTATCTTAAGAGAAAAAAATTACTGAGTGGAAATATGTGTGTAAACTGTGTAAAAATTATAGTCAACTGGATGAATGGATGGGCCTCAGTCAGACAGTGTTCTTTATCTGCACAGCTTTTGCTTTCTATTTTCCTCTCCTTGTGGAATATGACACTGTGCAACTAAAAAAGGTACTAGCTGTGCAAAGAATATAGTTATATAAAGGAATCCTAATAGATATTATATTTTAGGTAAGAATGTTATTGGGCATGTAGGCTTGAGGCAAAAGGATCAAAATACTTTAAAGATGCAATTTTCTGTCTCTCTGCTTTTCGCTACTTAAGGAAATTTCTCCCAAACCTTGCACTTCAAAAACAGTCAAAATGTGTCAGGATTATTTTGAGGAGCCATAAAGAGCAAACACACAAGCAGGACTAAGTACTTCAATGCAGAGAAGTTCAGCTTGTAACTCAGTCAGAACTGTATCATGTTAAATACAGGATAAGAGTATTTACTCTTTTCCAAAACTTTCTATCCACAAAAGGGAAATGATACATGGATGTGGGCTGCACAGTATTGGATGCAGCACGCTTTAAGTGTAAGAAAAATTGTATTATTTCTTTCCATATAAAAGGAAGTTTCATTCATAAGGTTTTATGTGATAATTCCAAATTAGAGAAAAGAAGCAGATCCTCCAAAGGCAGGACAAGGAGAGTGCAAGCAAATTCCAGTGTAGCAATGCAGTGATCATCTGGCTATCTTCTGGTCTACCTTTTTTATGGCTATTGCTTACTTACTTTTACTTTTCAAAAGTTTCATTTAAAATTTTGTAAATTAAGGCCGGGTATTGGTGGTGTAAGACTTTAGTCCCAGAACTTGAGATACAGAGGCAAATGGGTCTCTGTGAGTTTAGGACAAGCCTGATCTACAGAGCGAGTGCCAAGATAGGCTCCAAAGCTATTCAGAGAAACCATGTCTCAAAAAACAAAACAAAATATAAATACAAAACAGAAACAAGTTTAATTAAAATATAATTACTGCAGTATTTCCTGTTTCTCTCCCTCTAATCCTTCTCACTTACTCACTTCTTTGACCTTGCTTCCTCTCAAGGCCTCATAAGAGTTCCTGCTTTCATGTTAGCATATCCAAGTGCTGTCCTTGTTCAAATCTAGTTTAGGAAGCCATATTGTTGAGGTATCATGGAAGAATTTTCCCTGGCATTTCTAAGAGTCATAACCTTGTAGAAGGTTTCTTGGTCCTCTGTGGTTTATAATGTTTCCAATTCCTCTTCCAAGCTGTTCCCTGAGACTTAGGTGCAGGGCTTCTGTTTTGTCAATTGGGTCTGAATACCCAAGAGTTGAACTATTCTTTAATCTCTTCAGTTCATTTCATTGATTCATTTTAAGACTGCCAAAGTAATTATGAGTTTAATGGCTGTTTGACTACAAATAATAAGCATATAGTAAATTTTTTAATTTGAAGTGTAAAACATTAATTTTACAAATTACAGAGAAGTGAATGATAGCAGATCACCTGGCTTTATTTTGGTTTTAAGATAAGTCATACAATATAAAATGCTTTCTTTTCCCCATAAACCTGTTTTCAAGCACTAAAAACAGTTGTATTCCATTGAAGAGTAAGTGGGCACTTTTTTCTAAACAGAAATTTAAAAATTACCTATAAAATTATGTCATTGAACTATATATTTCTATTCATTATATTTTAAATTATTTATGACTTCAGAACTTAATTTATTCTTATTATGCAAAGAAAACACTCAGATGTGCAGAATGAAATGTAACTTCTTAACTGATAGGTAATGACAACTGAAAACAAAGATTTTATGACATATGCCTACTGATTGTTAGACACAATCTGATTCTTTCTAATTCTGTTCCCTTTGTATCAGCTCTTTGATAATTTCAGATGAACTTCAGCCATAATCACTTCTTCCCCTACTAGATCTTTCCCCTCCTTCCCTACCTACCTTCGTCTGTGTCCTCTTTCTTTTTTTCCTGTTTTTTTTTTTTACCACACATCATGTCTAATTGTGAAACTACATTTTCCTGGATGTGTGGCCTTGCACTGCAGCATGATCTACAAACAGTGGCAACATTCATAAAGAAAACTCTCCCTTTCCCAGCTGCTATCAATTGCTAATAGTTCCCCAACAAGGGCTGTGCATCATGTTCCTCTCCCCGCCCCATGCTGGAGCTAGATCCAGTTCCAGATTTCACAGGACCTCTTTCTGCCATCAGAATCTCTGTTAGTTCATGTGTGCAGCTACTCTGTTATATCTGGAGGACACTGCTTCCTTGTCACTATCCCCTGCCTCTGTCTCTTAAAGTTTCTCTGTCCCATGTCTTCAGACATCCCTGAGCCTTGGGAGGAGGAGAGGCAGTATAACTTGTTCTCCTTACATCTGAATATTCCAAAGTTTCTTATTGTCTGCATACTGACCAGTCTTGAGTCTCTCTGTTAATCACAATCTACTGCAAATAGAAGCTTCTCTGATGAGGCTTGAGAAATGCATTAATTTGCATGTATAACAATATGTCACTAGGAGTCAGTCTAATCCTATGTCCATTCAGCAGAAATCTTTTTATGTACAAATGAGAAACACACTGATAAATATATTCAGGGAGACAGAAGCATTCAGAATGGCACCCAACCAAGGAAAGAAAAGAACACACACACACACACACACACACACACACACACACACACACACACACACACTGCACCTCGAAATAAATCTAACCGAGGAAGTGAAAAACTTCTACAATGACAACTTTAAGACATGGCAGAAATAAATGAAAGATACCAAAAGACGGGAAGCCCGACCATACACATGGCTTGGTAGGAGTAACACGATGAAAATGGCCACCCTGTAGAACTAGTATTCTACACTTCCAACTTAATCTTCACCACAGTTACAACATAATTATTCACAGAAATTTGGATTAATAAACTTACATTTAATATGTAGACATATTACAAAACAGCTCAAGGATCATGAACACTACCACAGCTAACAAAAATACTGCTGGGACTGATAGCTTCTCAGAGAGAGAAAAATCAGTTTTCTTCAATGGAGTGAAACTGGATACACCAAACTCCAGGGCAGGCAAACACAAATTGGATTTCATGCTCTCTCTTTCTCTTGGTGTGTGTGTGTGTGTGTGTGTGTGTGTGTGTGTGTGTGTGTGGCAGTTGCTAAGAGAGAAAAATATGAAGTTGGAAGGTAGGGAGAGAAGAGAGGATTTTGCAAGAATAAGGAAAAGGGAAAAATATCAGCAAAATATGTGTAATTCTCAGAAACTAAATGAAAATGCTGGTGATATCAACATCTCGATGTGATTTAAAATTAATGAAAAGTAAGAACTTTTGAGTAAAGAGGGTACAGTGTGTTGACTGATCCATGGAGATCATGTGCATGTAGTGAATGGACCCCAGGCCACACATTATCAGCGGGAGGTGGTGCACTGATTAGCATTCACACTTTATGGGTTAAGATCATGTTACTACCCCAATTCTAACTGAGATAGAAAGATTCATAAAGTTGCTTTCTAGCACAAAAATGACTCTTGTATCAAGAAAGGAAAAAGAAACTATTGGTACCCAGTAGATGGGAGAAAAAAGTTTCTTCAAGAAGAATAAATGCATGAATAACTTAAAAATAAAAAAGTGTTTTCCAAGTTGAAGTGGAAAAGATATATTTTATACAAATAATTGATGATACATGAATTCATTATATTGCTTGTGAAAAAGTAAATAATTATAGATATGTAAATTTTTCTTCATGAAGTAATTTTTAGGTATTAAGGAAATGGGAAGTATTGGGGAGGAGTTGGCAGAGGATATCAAAAATGATCAAAGCATTTGTATGGAAGTAATTTAAAATGAATAATTTTATATAGCTACAAAACTTTTAAATTGTTAAAATTATAATCCACCAAATATATTTCACATTTTAATTGGTTGTATTACACATAGGCAATTGTACTTAGAGAGAGCATAAAGTATATGTAGATAAAAATTATCCATTTTCTTAAACATTAATCAAAATATACTTTGTATGTAGTGGAAACAAATATTAATATGAATATATATTGTTATGGAGTAATAAATGTTTATCTGAAAAAGAAGAATTTCTGACCACTTTTCCTAGATTGGATTTGTGCATGAGAAGTCTGTAGCAGCTAGATGATCCTGAGGCTCAGTTTGAGCCACATAGAACTACAACAATCTAAATCAGACAGAAATAGCTCTGCAGACTTACCTGATTTGCCACCAAGAATCTGTCATTTTCCTCAACAGTCAATTGGTTATGGGTTGAAATAATTATTTTACTGTCTTCTTTGTATATGGTAAAAGAAATAAAAAAATCCTTTTAAGGTATGCTTCCCTCATACTAACTTACGCTTCCCTTAATTTCAATACTGTTTCACTATCTCAGCTTGACCCAACTTTACACTCAATCCCATACCCTCCTGCAACCTGTGCCCCAGCCTCCAACAAGGACAAAGCAGACTGGTAGGCCACCCAACAACTAAACTCTTTTGGCAACCCCACTCATGCATCTGCCTTGTTGCATTGCCCCAGCCACTAACTGGAGTAGAGCCTCCCCATGCCACTAGAGAACAAGGAAATTAGAACTCTATGTTGCCTCCTGCCCACGGAGCATCCCCACTTTTTCAATATCACCGCATTCCCTGAACTTATCACCAGCCTTGTTCCCTCCTAGTTGCCTTTCCAAAGGTGTCAAGTGAAGCAGAGACTTCTAGCTCTATCAGGGAACAACAAGACTGGGAAAAACCCAGTCAATGCAGATAAGAAGACCAGAGAGGAAAGTGAAACAAAGGAACAAAACACCCACCCAACAAAGATAATCTCAGAAATCAGTACCCAGATTTCCCAAACCCAGATGTTTGGAGGCTAGCGAAAGAACACAAGAAACAATAGCCAAAACAATATGATACAAGTAGAATTGAGCTATTCTATCACAACAAGCATAGAATATTCCAACATAACAGAAACACACACTCACACACACACACACACACACACACACACACACACACAAAGACCTTCAAAACAACTTAATGAAGAATAGAAGAAGATGATGATTTTAATCCTTAAGGGGGGAAATGTATAAATCCCTTAAGGAAATTAATAAAAATACAAACAAACAATTGGAGGAAATGAATAAATGCAAGGAAAAAAATACACACGGTTGAAATAAACAAAACTATTGAAGACTAGAAAATCAAAATAGAAACAATATTGAAAACACAAACTGGGGGAATTCTGGAAATGAAAAATATAGGTGTGGAAACAGAACAGTGCTGAAATCAATAAAATAGAAGCAAACAAAACAGTACAAAAAATCAATGAAGCAAAGTTGTTTCTTTAAGAAAATCAATAAGATAGAAAAATTCTTATCCAAACTAGCTAAAGACACCGAGAGAATATCTAAATTAACAAAATCAGAAAATGAGGCAACGAAAATAAACAAAAAGGAAATACAGGAATTATTAGGTCATACATTTAAAAGCCTGTACTCTACAAAATTGGAAAATCAAAAAGAAATTAGCATATTTATTAATATATACAACTTACCAAAGTTAAATCAAGATCAGATAAATAATATGAATTTGCCTATAACCTCAAGGTAATAAAAGCGGTATTAAAAGTTCCTCCAACCCTCCAAAAAAAAGCCCAGGATCAGCTGGTTTAAGTGTAGAATTCTATCAGATATTCAGAGAGATAATGTCAATACTCCTCAAATTATTCTACAAATACAAACAGAAGGTACATTGCCAAATTCATTTTATTAGGCCACAGTCACTCTGAAGTACAAATCACACAAAATCTTTAGAAAGAAAGAAAATTACGAACCAATACCCTTGTGAACTCTGAGACAAAAATACTCAATAAAATTCTCACAAACTAAACCCAAGAATACAAGAAGAAGATGTGGTCCATAATCAAGTAGGTTCCACCTCAGAGATGCAAAAATGGTTCAACATATGAAAATCTGTTAATGTAATCCACCATACAAATAAAGTGAAAGAAAATAAAAACCACACGATCATCCCATTAGATGCTAGAAAAGCCTTTGACAAAATCCAACACCTTAATAAAATGCCTTTGACAAAATCCAACACCTTTCATGATAAAACACTTGGCAAGATCAGAGATACAAGGAACATACCTAAACACAGTAGAGGCAATATTCACCAAGGTTCTATCCAACACCAAATTAAGTGGACAGAAACTCAAAGCATTTCCACTAAAATCAGGAGAAAGACAACACTATCTTCTCTCTCCATATCCATTGGACATAGTACTTGAAGGTATAGCTAGATCAATAAGACAACTAAAGGAGATCAAGGGAATAGAAATTGGAAAGGAAGAAGACAAGGTATTACTGTTAGTAGATGGTATGATGGTATAAATAAGCAATCACAAAAAGTCCTACCAGGGAACTCATACAACTGATAAACACCTTTAGTGAAGTGGTTGTATACAAGACTAACAAAAGGAAATCAAAACAAAAACAACTCAATAGTCTTCCTATATACAAATGATAAATAGTCTGAGAAATAAATCAAGGAAGCTACACCCTTCACAATAGCCTCAAGTAATATAAAGTATTGTGGTTTTACTCTAAGAAAGTGAAAGACATGTATGACAAGAACTTCAAGTCTTTGAAGAAAAGAAATTGGAGAATATTTCTGAAGATACAGAAATCCCATGTTCACAGATTGGCAGGATTAACATAATAAAAATGGTCATTGTACCAAAAGCAATCTACAGATTCAATGCAATCCCTACCAAAATTCCAACACAATTCTTTATAGACCTTGAAAACAAGACTCTACTTCATATGGAAAAATGAAAAACCTAGGATAACTAAAACAATTCTGTACAATAAACAAAATTGTGGACGCATCACTATCTCTGACTTCAAGCTCTACTACAGAGTCATAGTAATAATAACCACATTGTATTGGCATAAGAACAGATTGGTGGATCAATGAAATGGAATCAAATACCCAGACAAATGGTGCTGGTCTAACTGGATGTCATAATGTAGAAGAATACAAATAGATCCATGGCTATCTTCCTGCACAAAACTCAAGTACAAGTAAATCAAGGACCTCAACATAAAACCAGATACACTGAATCTGAAAGAAGTGAAAGTGGGGAATAGCAAATAGCCTTGAACACACTGGCACATAAGATAGCATCTTGAACAGAACACCAATAAAGTAGGCATTAGAGCAACAACTAATAAATGGGACCCCTTAGAACTGAAAAATGCTTCTGTAAGGCAAAGAACACTGCCGATAAGACAAAATGGCCATCTTCATGAATGGGGAAATCTTTTCACCAATTCCAATACCAATCGAGGGCTGATATCCAAAGTATAAATAGAATTCAAGAAAGTACACATCAACAAACTAAATAATCCATTGAAAATGTAGGGTACAGATATAAACAGAGAATTTTGAACAGTGGAATCTCAAATGTTAGAGAAGTACCTAAAGAAATGTTCAACTTACTTAGCAATCAGGGAAATGCAAATCAAAACAACTTTGAGATTCTATTTTACACTAGTAAGAATAGCTAAGATTAAAAACACAAGCAACAACTTTTTCTGGCAAGGATGTAAGGAAAGGAGAACACTGCTGCATTATTGGTACAAGTGCAAAATTGTACAGCCACTTTGGAAATCAATATGGTAGCTTCTCAGAAAATTGGAGATTTATCTACCTCAAGACCCAGCTATTCCAATCCTGGGCATATACTCAAAGAGTGCCCCATCATACCCTAAAACACTTGCTGAACTGTGTTCTTAGAAGCTTTATTCATAATAGCCAGAAACTGGAAACAACCTTGTTGCCTCTCAACCAAAGAACAGTTAAAGAAATTGTGGAGCATTTAGACAATGGAGTATGACTTAACTGTTAAAAATCAATGAAGATAGGAAAATTGCAGGCAAACTGATGAAACAAGAAAAAAAAAAACATCCTGAGTGAGGTAATCCAGACCTGGAAAGATAAACATGCTATGTACTCACTTATAAGGGGATATTAACTGTAAAGTAAAGGATAACCATGTTACAATACAGAGATCCACAGAGAATAGGTAGCAAGGAGATTTCAGTGGGGGAATGTATGAATCTCCCTGGGTAGGGGAAATAGCATTTTGGGTAGAAGAGGGGCTGGAGGGAGAGTTCAGGTTGGGGAGGATTGAGGGGATGAGTACTGGAAAGACTGCCATTATTTGCTCTTGTTGCGTCACTGGCAACAGGTCTTATGGGTGTATGTTCTTACTTTTCCTTCTTCTTGTGCATACTTGATATTTACTCTCTTTGTATACAATTTTGTATCAAGTCTAAATTTTTTTCTTTAGACTAAAAGGGGAATTGTAGTGAGAACTTTAACCACCCACTCCTGTGGTGCTGACCATGCCATTTCGGCATATATGAACGTGTGAGATTTGGTCTGAGGTCCAGAATAGGCTTGCTCTCTCTTGGTTCCGGAGTCATGGAGAGCAGATGGATTTGGATACTTGGAGGTGGAACTTGTGGGTCATCAGTTTATCAAGTAAGTGACTTTTCCATGAATAAAATTAACCTATATTTATCCTAGTCCATGTATCTTAATCTGTACATCTACACAACTGGAATTAGGGGGCATTTCAGGAATGAGCTAGAAATCTAGCATGGTGGAAATTCCCAGGAACAGATAAAGTCGACCCCAGCTGACACTACTAGCAGTGTGCCATTAGGAGCCTGAACTGGCCATCTCTTGTAACCAGGTGTCTTAGAGTTTCCATTGCTGTGAACAGGCATCATGACCAAGACAAACCTTATGAAGAAAAAACATTTAATGGGGTGGCTTGTTGTTTCAGAGACTTAGTCCAATATCATCATGGACAGACCTACTGACATCTAATGCTGGAGTAGGAGCTGAGACTGGAGGAGGAGCTACATCTCCATGCAATCAAGTGGCCTGGGAAACTGGGCATTGTTTGAGTGTATATGGGACCTCAGAGCTTGCCTCCATAGTGATGCAGTTCCTCCTATAGGGCCATATGTTTTCCAACAATGCCACACTGTCCAGTAGTGACATTCTCTGTGAGCTCATGTTGGCAAATTACATTCACACTTCCATACCAGGTGAGATTTGCAGAAGAGGGATTGGGACACCAACCCAGCCATATAACCTGAAACCTACTGTTTGTCCTGACTACAAGATGTTCTGGGGTATAGGTGAGCAGAAATTTTGTGAGTGGCCAACCAATGTCTGATTCTGATTGAGACACAGAGGTTAGACAGCCCAGATACCTAGAATAGAACCAAACACATTTGTCAAAAATGAATATGAAAGCAAATATCAATGGAATTATTCTTATTGATATGCTGCTGTACTCACAGATTGGTGCCTAGCCCAATTATCAGCAAAGAGTCTGCACCTAGAAACTGCTGAATACAGATTCAGAAACCCACAGCCAAACATTAGGAAGAACTCGGGGAATACTGAAGAAGAGAGGAAGGAAGAGTTATAGGAGCCATATGGGTCAAAGCTATCACAAGAAAACAACTAAAGGAAACAACTAAACTGGCCTCATAAGCGGTCACAGATACTGAACTGATAACCAGAGAGATTGCATGAGACTGACATAGGTATGAATGCTACAGTTATATAGCTTGGTCTTCTTGTGGGATTCCTAAAAGTGGAAACAGAGGCTGGCTCTGACTCCATTGTTGGCTTTTTGGATCTTTATCTTCATACTGGGTTGTCTCCTCCAGCTTTCCATTTTATGTGCCATGTTTGTTTGATAGCCATGGGAGATCTAGTCTTCTCTGAACAGGAATGGAGGAGGAGTGGAAGTCAGGATAGATGGAAAGTGGAGGAGAGACACTGGGAGTAGAGTAAGGAGGTAAAACAGTGGTAGGGTTGTAAAACAAACAAACAAACAAATAAATATGTATATATATTATACATTTTTCTTACAAGGAGATACCAAATGGTCACACAGAAGATTGTACAGATTACTTCCTAGATGACTAGTCTGAAATGATAAAATTTTAAAATAATAGTAAGATATATTTAGTACATATACAACATATTTTATATGCTATGCTTAAATTAAACAAGTAGTGTCAGTGAGGAGGTCATAGAAATCACTGGGGCCTTGGGTAGTAGATCAGTGTTTACCATGGTGTATGAATGTTCTTTGGAAGCCCATTCCAAATAGATGGATGCTCTCTCAGCCTGGACACATGGGGAAGGGACTAGGTCCTGCCCTGGATGAAATGACAGACTTTGCAGATCCCCCCCAAGGAGGGCCTTACCCTCCCTGGGGAATGATATGGGGATTGGGTTGGAGGATGGGAGGGCTGATGAAGAGACAAGGGAGGAGGGGTGGAAGAGGGAGCTGGGATTGACATGTGAAACATTCATGTTTCTAATTTTAATAAAGACATATTGATTAAAATTGATTCTGTTGTATCATATAATTATATATGTTATCATTGTATTGTGTACCAAAAGTTAGTAATATGTAACTTAAATTAATTACTGTCTACATCTAACATGTGTAGTAATATACAGCATATGTGATAATTATATATACAATAAAATATAATTAATATTTATGCAATGTAGCTTATATATTCTATAAATTATGTAGTATATGAATAATACATTTTGTTGTATCATAAAATTATGTAACATATTCACATTGTATTGCGTACCAAATGCTAGTAAAATGTAATTCTATTATTGTATAAATTTAACATATATAATAACATGTTATATATATAGCATGGAGTATGTTGTGTGACTATGTCCATATTTATGTTAAAATACACAGTAAATGTTTGATGAGGAAAACAGTGCAACGGGAAAAAGGGGGGTCTAGGATACTTTATTGAATATAGAATTCACTTTCAGGGGAAGTTGTGAAATGCTCTGCTCTCCGAAGCATGGCCAGCATCCAGGAGAGCACAAGAGCCCACTTGTGCCTGTTTTTATCACATGAATCTTCCCACACACCCATGACCATGTCTCTAGGGGGTGGACATCTGCAGGTACCTGGTCTCTGCCTACAAGAGTTACAATTCAAAATAATTAAAATAATTCAAGGAAACATTAAATATATGTGTTACATGTAAATATTTAAAATGATGCTGTCATTTTTATCTTTTTAAATTATGTAATTTATGGCCATTAGCTGTTTTTTATATAAATTTTTATTTAACTTAAGAACAATGTGATTTTACATACCAATCCCGGTTCCTCTCTGACTCTCTACCTCCCCTTGTCCTTTCTCTTGCCCTCTATTTTTCTCTCTATATAAAATAACATGACTCCCCGTGGCTTGTTAAGACATTCTCAACCGTATGCATCTGTCCTCCCTCCCTCTTCAGTGTTGTCTTCCTTACCCACTCCCCAATTAAAGGTACCATATTTTTCCCCATGATGATCTTCATACTACCTATTTCCTGTGATTCTTGTTAAAAACACACAACACACACACCGTTAAACGAATTGGTTAAGCAGACCGCTTCATGAACATAACACCAGTAGCACAAACACTGAGATAGACAATTAATAAATGGGACCTCCTGAAATGGAGAAGCTTCTGTAAGGCAAAGGACACAGTCAGCAAGACAAAAAGGCAGCCCACAGATTGGGAAAAGATATTCACTAACCCCACATCTGACAGAGGGCTGATCTCCAAAATTTACAAAGAACTCAAGAGGCAAGTCTCCAAAACACCAAAGGATCGAATTAAAAAGTGGGGAACTGAACTAAATAGAGAATTCTCAATAGAGGAGTCTAAAATGGCTGAGAGGCACTTGAGAAAGTGCTCAACATCCTTAACCATTAGGGAAATGCAAATCAAAACAACTCTCAGATATCATCTTACTCCTGTCAGAATGGCTAAAATCAAAAACATCAGTGACAGTTTATGCTGGAGAGGATGTGGGAAAGGGGAACACTTTTCCACTGCTGGTGGGAGTGCCAACTTGTATAGTCACTTTGGAAATCATTATGAAGATTCCTCAGGAAAATGGGAATCAGTCTAACGCAAGATCCAGCAATTCCACTCTTAGGCATATAGCCAAAAGATGCCCATTCACACAACAAGGATGTCTGTTTCACTATGTTCATAATAGCATTATATGTATTAGCTATATCCTGGAAGCAACCTAGATGCCCCACAACTGAAGAGTGGTTAGAGAAAATGTGGTATATTTACACAATGGAGTACTACTCAGTGGAAAAAAACCCCAATGGAATCTTGAAATTTTCAGGCAAATGGATGGCACTAGAATAAGCCATCCCGAGTGAGGTAACCCAGTCACAAAAAGACAAACATGGTATGTACTCACTCATATATGGATTTTAGACATGCATCAGGGGAGTGTCAGCCTACAATCACAGTGTCAGTGAGTGTGGGAAACAGGGAGGTTCCCAAGAGATATGCATGATACCCCAGAGAAGTGGTATGAGGCAAGATCTCCTTAGCAGATTGGGAGGATCAGAGAGTACCATGAAAAAGAGAGGGGGGATAAGAGGAGGGGGAGAAGACATAGAGGAGCAGGAAGGTTGAGTCGAGGTAAGAATAGAGGAGAGCAGGATGAAAGATACCATAATAAATCGAGTCATTATAGGTTTGAGGAGAGAACTGACACTAGTGAGATTTCCAGAGATCTACAAGTATAACACAAATTGGCAAACTATGCAATAGCAGAGAGACTACATTAATAGCCCCTCCCTGATAAGGTTGCTGACTATCTTATATGCCATCCTAGATTCTTCATCCAGTGACTGATGGAAGCAGAGACATACCTACAGCTAAACACTGAACTGAACTCCGGGAACCCAGTGACAGAGATGGAGGAGTGATGAGCAAAGGGGTCAAGATCATGCTGGTGAAACCAACAAATACAGCTGACTGGACAATGGGGAGCTCTTGAATCCCAGACTGATGGCTGAGAGGCCAACAGGGGACTGATCCAGACTCCATTAATGTAGTGTCAGTGAGGACACCTCAGAAATCTCTGGTGCCTTGTGTAGTAGATCAGTGTTTACTATGGCATACAAATGAACTCTGGGAGCCCATTCCACATGGGGGGATACTCTTTCAGCCTGAACACATGGGGGAGGGACTAGTCACTGCCCTAGATGAAATGACAGTCTCTGGAGATCTCCCCAAGGATTTCCTCACCCTCCCTAGGGAATGAATAAGGGATTTAGTGGGGGGCTGGTGGGGCTGGTGAAGGGGCAAGGGAGGAGAGGTAGGAGAGGGAGCTGGGATTGACATGTGAAGCATGTATTTTTTTAATTTAAATAAAACATATATTGAGAAAAAAAGAAATTTATTCTCAATAGAAAAAACACACCTACAATGTGTATCTTTTTAATTTCTTAGAAGTGAGGTGCAAATTAAAGCAACTTTAGATTCATTTTCATCCTAATCAGACTGGCTAAGATAGAGAAAACAACCGTGTTAATGAAGATGGGGGAATGGGGAGCCCTCATTCATTCTTACTGGGAGTGTAAACTGGAGAAATCAATCTAGAAATCAATGTCAAGAATTTTCATAATGCTAAAAGTAGATTTGTCATATGAACAAGCTATATTACTCCTTGGCATATGACCAAAAGGATCATTGCATTATCTCAGAGACACTTGATCAGCAATGTTCATTCCTGCCCTATTCACAATCGCTAGAAAAGTAAGACAACCACAATGTCCTCCACCTGATAAATGGGCAGTGAAAATGTAGTTTGTTATTCATAGTAATCCTGTTCAGCTGTTGGTAAAAGTGAAATCTTAAAGTTTACTTCATAGAACTAGAAAATATTATGTTGAGTGAGGTACCCAGATTCAGAAAGACAAATGTCACATGTTCTCTCTCATCTGTGGTTTCTTCAGATGTTATTATTTTATTATTTTAACTTACCCTAATTATATTTATGAATTTTAAAATATCAATATATTTCCAAAATATTTTAAAGATTTTTTTCTCTATTTTTGATTTCTATGAATTTTTGTATGCCATTTTACCATTGTATTTATTTTTCTTTACCTGCATTTATAGTTATATATCTATTTTGTTACATTAATAATTCATAGTGTTTACCTTGTTGAACCTTGGTTTTATGAATTGTGATAGAGTATAAGGCCTACTGTTTGAGGTAGCAGGTAATTTTGCCTATATTCTATTTCATTACATGTACATGTAATAAAATAGCATGTTTGGAAATGCCCCTATCATATCTCATACATTGCATCATTCTAGTATGCCCTTTCTGTCTTGAGGTGGTATTTTTTCTATACATAAATTTATTCTTGAAGTTATCATTTTGACGATACATTCTTGTTTTTCCTGTCTCTTCCTCCACTTAAAATACAGGTTTTTACTCATTTATTATATTCCTTTCTTTTCTGTGCATAGCAAATCAGCTTCCATTTTCTTTCTGGTTGACTTTATGAGATTTTACACCTTTCAACATGATTGCTAATGCAGCTGTTATAGTTGGGAGGAAGGGACACTTGGGTCTCACATCATTTTAATTAAGGCCTGTAAAAATGATTATCATATATAACTCCTTGTCTCCATAACCTTTAGTCACTGAATTAGGGAACATATTACCATGGAAGGAAACAAGTATCTTTACTTGATGGAAATTCCTCACTTCTAAATTCAAATCATAGTCTCTTATATTAATATGCCCCAGTCCTAGATAAGAGTATTGCTATCAGTCTTCCACATCTATTAGACTTTTTTGAGTATGTAGCAGCTTTTGATATGAAAGCAAATTTCTATCATCTTAAATAGTCTTTGAGGTAATCTATGGGCATATTGAAGAGAGTATAAATAGGAACTCTTGTCCATATGATACCTTTCAACATGCAAATATTCCAAAGAGCTCTCTATATGAACATTTCCAACTCCAACTGTCAGCAATGTCCATATGGTTGGAGCATTTATGAAATTCCCCATGTTTCAAGGGGGGAATTTTGGCACTCAGTACCAACAATAGTCAAAGTAAAATCAACTTTATCACCCAGAGAAACATTGTTAGATTAGATAATATTATTAATGTATAACTGAAATTAGGATGTTGAAATAAATACTAACTTCTTAGAGATATGATATATAAAAAAGAGACAACACAATTCAAAATAAGATCTTTGATTTGGTGTTGTATTCTCTCCAATATCTCCACCAGATGAATCATACATTTCTTTCAAGATTCTTGCCTGGTGCATCTGCTGATCTTCCCTTCCACACACCATTAGCAACACATAGCTCACATGATATACACAGTGTCCCTGCCTAGTTTGGTCACACTTGCTTGCCTGCAATCAAATTCTTGGCTTAAGAGAGGAACTGTCCAGACCACCCCACAATGCTCAGGCCCCTCCCATGGAACACTCACCCTCTGTATCCAAATAGATCTTACATTACACTCCAGACTTGGGCGAGAACAAGCATCTTGTACACCATCTGAATCTTCTCTGTTCATCCAACTTCATTCTACTTATGCCATTCCTAATCTAGGCCCAGCAAGTCCATATATCTATTCTTCCAAGTCCTGCTCTTGCAAAGCATACTGAAAACAAAGAAAATAAGTCCATATGCTCAGATTTCATCACAAATAAACTAACAATATGAAAGATTAAGTCAGTATTTATCTCTTGAAAAACCTACCAGCCCAATAGATGTGTTTACTGATAATAATTACCTGGAAAGACCTCAGAACATAAAGTATAAGCGAATAATAATAACATTCATTAAAGAGTTCAAGGAGTTTACGGAAGACACAAAGAAACAGCTAAATGAAACTAAGGAGAAATAATTTAAGGAAAGTAAATGCCTGAGTGATGCCCACGAAAATACAAATATATGGTTGTTAGAAATGACAAAGGTAATCCATGATATGAGAACATAATTTAGTAAAGATATGTAAAATCATTGAAGAGGACTTAAAGTGAAATATAGAATTAAAATATTATTACCCAAGGAGAAAACTCAAAGGAAAGCTTTGCAAATAGAATTAATTAAATAGAAGATAGACTATCAATATTCAAAGATAAAGTAGAGAAACTAAACAAAAAACAAAGAATATGAAATAATTAAAACATAAGAAATGAACATCCAGGAAATGTGGGATACCATGAAAAGATCAAAACTTCAAATTATAGACATAGATGAGGGAGAAGAATCACAAGTTAAAAGTATAGACAAGATTTTCAACAAAACCATAGTATAAAACTTCCCCAAACTAAGAAAAGACACACCTATATAGATAACAGAAACATACAGAAAAGACCAGAAAAGAAAATCCCCATGGTATATCATAATTAAAATATTAAGTATACACAACAAAGAATATTGAAAGCTGTAGGAGAAGAGAAACATAAGTCACATATAAAGAAAGTTGATTAAAATAAGAGATGATTTCTCAGTGGAAACACTGAAATCCAGAAGACACTGGAGCAATTCTTTCTAACTAGCCTATAATTATATGCCTGGCAAATTTACCACAGTAGAAGGAGAAAGGAAAACATTCCATGATATAAACAGCCTGAAAATAGTTTATCCAAAAACCAAACCTAAAGAAAATGTAAGACTCAATATTTCAGACTGTGAATTGCCTAATGTGGGCACTGTGAACACAAGAACAGATCTCCTTTGGATATACTTTTAATCCTGGGCCATCGCTCTAGCCACTGACTAGAGATTTTTCTTTCGTCTTTAGAATTATTCCAACATTCTGATATTTCAAATAGTATTTTCAGAAAGTTGACTTTTCTATATATTTTCTTGAAAATTTGAAAGATAATGCTTTTCTGGAGTTGTCACAACATTATTTCTCATTCTGCAAACACCTCTCAAAATGAGACAACTATAAGTGCTGTAATTCTATTTAAATAAAATTTAAAAATATATAAACATTAAAAATAAAAGCCCCTGATGGTATTTTGATAAATATAATGCTTTGTGAATATCCATCTAAGTGAAATTAATTCAGAATGCTATATCCCAAATTAAAAATACAGCCAGAAAAATGTATTTTTTCACACTATTCTGATAGAGAAATATCTATGATAATTTTCCCTTCTTGATTTGTGACAACTACAGTGAGCAGCTGCAAAGTCAATGATCAAGTAATAAAGGATAGTACATATATCACCTGGTAACTTTGAGTTGCTTATTATGGAAATGCAATTATAATACTAAATGAACACAGTAATACATGTGGAGATTGCAGAAAACTATTGCAAAAGCCTCTGTTATGGCAGGTGATAGGCTAGTTCTAGTACTTTACATTATGTGAGTGATTCATGGAGTTTTTGAGCTCTCATCTATGATTCCATCAAAACACAGGGGAACCTTTGTTACTTGAATTCTGCAATTATCATAAATTCTAAAATAAAATAAGTGATAACTGATCATGACAGGGTTTTGTGTGTTTTTATTTTATGAAATTAAAATATAGTTACATCAATTTCCCTATTTTGTTTCCTCTATAAAATCGCTCCTGTTATTCACCTTGATCTCTTAGAAACATTGTCTATTTTTCTTAAATTGTTTACACACACACACACACACACTTCTAAATACATAAGTAAAAATTGCTTACTCCCTATATTTCTACTTGTACATTTGTAAGGAATTTCATGCTGACCATATTGGATAACCAACTGGTAAGCTGTTCCATGGGGAAGTCTATTTCTCAAGGCCTCAGTATTCCTTAGCTGCTTGTAGTTGTTTTTTATGGTTGAAGATCAGGACTCTTCCTCATTCCTTGTTATCATGCCTATTGATAGCTTCCTTGTTAAACACTTGTTTAGTCAGTTGTGGAAATTTCACCAGTGTAGCTTTACTGACATTTATATGAGAAATCTTTTACACTAGATCTTACAAACATTTTGTCTGCTCTTCTATGATCTATCCTGAGCCGCCATAAATGCAGAAGCTGTTCTGTAGATGTGGCAGATGGGATTCAGCAACATATAATCACTTGTTTTATGCAATTTGACCAAGTCGCCTCCATCTGTTGCAAAAAGAAGTTTATTTGATAAAGTGTAAGAAGTACACTTATATATAGGTATAAGGATAAATATTGAGAGTTAGTTATTAAAGTGGTAGTAGTTAGTTCTCCTCCAAGAATCATGACCTTAGTAGTTATGAGTGCCACTACCTCCGAGTTTTTCTGCATTACTGGTTGTTGTAATTCATAGCCATCATAATTAGACAGGTCTATTGTTTTCTTTCTTCCCTTGTAAGGTTGCATGAGACCTCTGGAGACCATGAAAGCCAGTCATTAATGAAGAGACTTTCAGGACATTTTCACATTGGATTTTTTTGGTCTTACATCCAAAATACATAGATTCTCAGCAATAGTGACTTACCTCAATTTTTATAAGGCATAGCAATTTTCTATAATGCTTTTGGAATTTTGTATTCCCTTGACCAACAACTTGAAAAGAAATTGCTCATGCCTCATATTAGGAGTTTTGTTGGATAGGCTATGCCGCTTTTGGGTAGCATTGTCAACCAAGATGAGAAATTTTTGTTCATAATATAAATTATATATATATACACACAGATGTACATACTATATATAATTTAGATAAGTAAATAATATTATTCTATGACTTTTTCAGGCACCATTACTGTTGTTTTTGCTTTTGCTTTCTCTCTCCTTCTATGTTGACTTCCCTGTCCCCTAAAAGGTAAATTAAAATTTAAAACATGTTGATGGTTAGTTTTACTTGTCAGTGTTATTCAATGAAGAATATGTCAGAAAGCACACCCCAATGGAGAATTTTCTAAATTAGGTTGGCTTACTGGAATGTGTGCGTGAATCTTTCTTACTGGATTAATTAAGGTTGGAAGGCCAACCCTGAATGCATCTGATATTATTTTGATAGACCAAATACCAGAATGAATGAATAGGAATCAGTGGAACAGTTATTTGTATGCAGTAATTAGTTATTGCTTGTTGATCACTGTAGATGTGTTGTATCCAGGTGTTTCAAGATTGTGTCCCTTTGACTTCCTTGCAATGACTGACTCTTTGTTGAAACTGTGAACCAAATAAACTCATTTTACTTAAGTTTCATTTTTGTTTTATTGTACCATAAGCAAAAATATGGCACTGGTGGATTTTGTAAATTTAGGGGAGTGTGACTGTAACAAAGTAATGCGTAAATGGAAAATTACATGTTGTATAATGAACATTATGTTCCTATTATATCTTTATGTACATATGTAATTGCATGTCAAGTTTAGAAAATATATTTGAAAATAAAGCTACTGATTCAATATGAAATGATAAAACTCAGGGCTTACATTATTGAAATAGTAGTAAAGAACACATCAAATCAATGAAACAAAGTTTGTTCTTTAAAAAAACTTAAAAATAGAACATAACTATAGCCAAATTAAAAGAGAAATAGAGACAGATAATTCCAATTAATAAAATGAGAGTTTAAAATGCAAACAATACAGTAGGTACTGAGGAAATCTTAGTACCATACTTTAAAACTCTATATTCCACCAAAGTAGAAAAGTTAATAGAAATGAATGAATATCCTGACAGTAACGACCAACCAAAGTAAATCATGATGAACTACATAGTTTAAATAGACTCATAAGATCAAATGAGAAAGAATAAGTAATTAGAAATCTCCTATCTAAAATAATGTCTATGGGAAGATCTAATCAGTTAAATATTCTACCAGACCACAGAGAACTAACACTAATAATTCTCAAATTAGTCTGCAAAGTAGGAACTGAAAGAATGTTTTATTTTTCTTTGAAAGACT
Source organism: Mesocricetus auratus (assembly GCF_017639785.1). Lineage (NCBI taxonomy): Eukaryota > Metazoa > Chordata > Mammalia > Rodentia > Cricetidae > Mesocricetus > Mesocricetus auratus. The sequence continues at coordinate 9,242,737 of NW_024429189.1, forward strand.
TATTTATTATATATAGTGTTCTGCCTGCATGCCAGAAGAGAGCACCCGATCTCAGTATAGATGCATGTGAACCACTATGTGGTTTCTTGGAATTGAACTCAGGACCTCTGGAAGAGCAGCTACTGCTCTTAACCTCTGAGCTGAAAGAACATTTTCAAACAATTTTAATAAAACCAGTATTAGAAACACCAGAGACCCATGGAAACAGAAAATAGATCAAAACCTCTTATAAATATGCACTAAAACATTCTGTATAAAACACATGTAAAAAATTCAAAAGCACATCAAAGAGATTATCCACCATCAAATTGGTTTCACTGCAGAGATTCAGAGATGGCATAACATGTAAACCCTGTGATAACTCCTTAGATGCAGAAAAGGCCTTTGGCAAAATATAATATCTCCTCATGATAAAAGTCCTAAAACTAAAGATACAGGCCTCTCACTCTACACAATAAAAGAAACATGCATAGATTACACTACTATAAAATGAAGAGAAATGTAAACAATGCTAGAAAAGCAAAGGTGTCTACTTCATTTCTTTTCAATGTAACTTTTGAATTCTTAGATAAATAAGACAGCTGGGAGAGATTAAGGTTGAACATAGAAGTCAAAAACATTTTATTTGCAGGTAAAAAATTTATTCATAAAAGACTTCACTAGGTAAATTGTGCAATTGATAAGTATATGCAGCAAAGTAAAAAAGATACATTAACCCACAAAAAATCAGCAAGTACACAAAGGAATTAGCCAGGAAAATGGTACAGGTCCTAATAGCCTCAAATCAATCTGTTGTGTACCAGTTTCCTCTGAGACTGAAACATTCCATTCTTCCCAGAAGCTTAAAGACAGAAGGTAAAACTCAATACAGCTGTAGGAAGTTCCTGAAACTAACAAGATTTATTAGACTCCTCCCTCCTAAGAGTTAGCAATAAAGACTGCTGAGAATAACTCTGAATAAAGAAGTGAAAGACTTGTGTAACAAAATTGTAATATATAAGTGCAACCTGTTCAGCCTGCTAACATTACTTGTATATAACAACAATTAATTAAAAATGAGACAACAAATTTTTAAAAAGAGCAAGAAGGGCTACATAAGGGTGTGTCTGGAAGAAAGGGAAGGGTAATTATACTTAAATGTATAAAAATGTGTATATAAATGTGCAGCTATATTATAATCTCAAAGGATAGTAGAAATAGTTTTTGAAAAATCACTTTATGTCATATGGGATGATGGAGTCTTAATTGAGCAATTACCTGTCAGAATAGGCTTGGGCTAAGTTTTTGTAATATTTACTTGACTGATGGTTGAAAGACAGGGCCCATCCTGCTATGGGTTATGGCATCTCTGCCAGGTGGTCTTCAGGTGTAAAAGATCCAGGAGAGTAGGCCTGTTGCAGCATGGTTCTATTCTATTCTGCTCCATGGTTCTGCTTTACTTCCTGCACTCATGATCCTGCTTTGCGTCCCTGCCCTGAATTTCCTTCTAGATATACTGTGATCTGTGAAATGAAATAAACCCTTTCCTTTCCAAGGTGCTTTTGGTTATTATATTTATCATTGCAACAGAAAGCAATGCTTTTTCTCTATGAAATGAAGATATGTTCTTCTAAATCTTATATACTCTTAATGTGGCATATCACACTTAATAGGCATAGCATGAAAAAATAAAAGACCCAAAGACAGATAGAGTGGTTCAAGCTTGAAGCTGAAGATCAGAAAAGCAAAACAGTTGGCCTTTAGCTCTTACCTCTACCTCAGACTGTAAAGTGATCCTGGCTCCAACAAAACTCAGACTGAAATCCAAGACTGCTAAACTCTCCTCAGCATGATTGTAGAATTCTGAGACTCCAATGCCTTCCTATTTTCAATGTGGCTGGAGAATGAATGCCAGCTCTGTTCCTTTCCTAAATACGTCTCATAAGTCCTGGTAGTAAAGGTATTTGATCCCAAGTGATGAGATCATCTTTGTGTGAACTGCTTCTCTTTAGTACTGGATCTGCTTGGAGCAGCTCAGTGCGGCATTGAACTAACATAGATCAGTATACCTCTGAATCTTGAGTCCTGGGATTAAAGGTGTGTGTCTTGCTTCTATGGCTTCTGGCTGGCTTTGCTTTCTGAATCCTCAGGCAAAATTTAATAAATCATAAATAAGACATCACCTCAAATGGGCATTCACAATTCATCCTAGGTAAAAATCTTTGTACTACACAGTTGAATCTGCTTTGTAAAATTTTCTTGAGGGAACATAATCTGATGTAATGTATAATCAGCTTTTCTCATGGTGCCTAGATCTTTGTTTGATATCAGAGGTACTTTACTTTATGGGACAAAGATTTTATAACTTTCTTTGATGAATTCATTTCTATGTGTCTTAGTGGGGGGATTTTAGTCCATCCCTTTAAAAGTATTCTCTTTCTAATAATTAGTATTTGCTAGCCACTTTCTGCTTTGGAATTCTTTGATTTTGTTTTCTTTTTCTTGATGGAGCTATTATTGTTTTCTTGTTGAAATTATTTGATACTTCTCATTTTTTTCTAGATAATTTCTCTGTAGCTACTATGAAGTTCAGAAATTTAAACAAAACACTCTTATAGTTATAACAGTCTGAGCTTAAAAGGACTTCAGGTATATATGTAAACGACATTTTGGGAGTGGAGAGACAGCTCAGCAGTTAAGACCCCTGAGTGCTGTTCCAGGGCAGAGGGCAGGTTCTTTTTTTTTTTTCATTGCATTACTTTTTTTAAAAAATTAATTAATTTATTTATTTTTTAAATTTATTTTTCAGTTTAAATTTAGATAAGAAGCAAGATTGCTTCACAAGTTAGTTCCAGGTCCCTCTCCCTTTCCCTCCCCTCCTCCCGTGCCCTCCTCTCAACCCCCCCATTATCCCCTCATTTCCCCAGGGAGGGTGAGGCCCTCCATGGGGGTGTCCATAGTCTGTCATTTCATACAGGGCAGGGCCTAGACCCTCCCCCAAGAGTTCAGGGTGAGAGTGCACCTCACATTGTTCTATGGGAGTCCAAAGTCCGTGTGTATACTTGGGATGGGTACTGATCTACTGCCCAAAGCTCAATAATTACCTAGGCCTCCTCATTGACACCCAGATTCAGGGGGTCTTGATCAGTCCCATGCTGGATTCCCAGGCTGATGCCTGGGATTCAAGAGTTAACCTTTGTCAGGTCAGATGTTTCTGGGGGTTAAACCAGCCCAGTCTTAATCCCTTTGCTCATCAGTCCTCCCTCTCTGTTACTGCCTTTCTTTAGTTCATCTCAGTACTTAACCGAGGGAGTCTGCAGAGGGCAGGTTCTAATCCCAGCATCTACAGTGTGGTTCACAACCTTTTGTGATTCCGCTGGGGGAAACTAATGCTTTCTTCTAACCTTTTGGGCACTGAATGTACATGGTGTACAGGCAGGTAAAATAGCCATAAATGAAAAACACAGAAATGAAAAACAAAACATTTCACTTGCATCCCAAACTTTCAATAGTTACAGTTTTTGTTTTTTAAAGGATTTTGTTTGATGACTCTAAACGATTTGTGCATTGACTGTATAGGATTGTTTCTCTGTGTTCATTTATGAATTGATCTTTACCAATGAGTGTAACTTGTTGCTCTTCTGCTTCATATGGTGCAGCTTGAAGAAAACTATTTAAAATGTTTTGAGATATGTGAACTGGGTCAAACTCTCAGTTTTAATTTTGAAAGTTATGTACTTTTCCATTAATAATAGTTCTCTTAAAAGTGATATCATTGTGAAAGTTCTTAATATTACCATAAACTGTTTTCCTGATTTTATTTACTTCCTTCCTTCATTTCTTTCCTTCTTTCTTTCTTCCTTTCATTCTTCCCTTCTTTCTTTTGTTGGGGAAGAAGGTTTGGGCTCCGAGATTTCTATCAAAACTAGGTTGTATAAGTTTTGTTGAAAAGTGAAATCGACAGGCTGAAATTATTTTTACTCCTTTCTTTATTGCTGCCTTTATATTTTGTGTCCTCCATGGTGCTGGACATTATAATTGGACTGTGGTCATCTTACAAAAGTTTAAAATTTGTTGTCAAATTTGCTTTTCATTGTTTATGCAATTAGAGTAAGTGATGGCACTGTCTATTGTGCTACTGTCATGTTCTGGATTTCTGATATTTCTTAAAAATGAAAGGAGCTCATGAGAAGGCTCTAACTAACAAAGGAGATTTTATGAGAATAATTCTTCTTATTTGCAATTTGATAACTGCTGAAATGATTACTTTGGCTTTTATGAGTAAATGCCAGGCCATTATAAATCACCTGTTACAAGCACTTTATTAACTGACATTCAATTTAAAACTTGCCATGTCAGAATTTGCCATGTTAAGGGATCCTTACATCCAGCAGTGTGAGAGAATTAAAAAACATCCAATCGTGGTCACTTTCAAGTTACCAAGGTTACTAAAAAATGGGGTTCAGAAAAGATAAAAAAGGCACACTTTACCTTATATCTGCAGTACAGACATACAATAAGTAATATAATGAAGTATGAATATTGGTTCTTAAGAATTATATATGTTACATATGAATTTTATAAATAATTTTATTTTAAGATGTGGCCATAGGATTCTACGAATTTGAAAAACTTTCCTCTGAAATTGCTGCAAGATCTTTTTTTACATAAAAGACAATTTGAGGCCTATTGACTGACAAGTTTCTCTTGGTAGAATCTGCATTTTTTTGTTCTTCGTGTTACAGCTTCAGATGGCCATGATAACATTCAGATATATTATATTATATTGGTCGATGTAGACAATAATTATTGTATATGTATCTGTGAATGGAATACCGTGGTTGCTAATGAGGTGGGAAAATAATTTGAGTTTCTTTCTTGTGCAGTGAAAGATCAGACTATTTGAATCTGAGGAGGTAGGCAATCTGCATACTGAGTATACAGTTAATAAATACTCAGAATTTTGACTTTTTAAGTGTTATACTGTAAGCATTCTGGGCCATTTATGTGCTTGGATTTGATTTGAACAGATCTTGTTTTGAACTAAAAATTTAGTAGACAGCAACAACAAAAATAGATCAAATAGCTCCTTTTCACACTCTGTCAATGCATTACTAGTTGAGCATAATCTGTTTTTTTTTCTTCGTGTATCAAGTGGTTGAACCATATAATGGCTGTAATATTTATTATTGGAAAATAAATTATTCTGTTCAGGACAAAGTTTTTTATTTTGAATTGTTTCTAATATACTGAGATTATTATGCAATTTAACTATAACCTGCTTAATTATATAATGTCACTTGTATGTATATTCTCAGGACTAACCATTTGGTATGGGTTAGTCAAAGGTTTTTATGAAGTAAATATTTATGGATTCCTACAAGGAATTAGAGCCTAGGTCTCCTAAACTTCTCTTCTTGTGAGCTCTATGATTAGATGATAAAAAACACCTACAGGATTAAGGAATCACACGTCACAGAGTCTATAAACACATACAGTCATACAAAAAGATCACCTGTAAGGTGTAAGGTCCAATACATTGTTGTGGCTTTGAGGCAGAGTATTAAAATATATCCCAATCTGACCTAAGACATGGGACACAATCGCAGCAACCCCCTTATTGCTAGGACTGCTATGATAAGGAGAGGAAATTAAACATGTAATAGATCCTAATTTCTGAGAGCTATTAAACTGAACAATTGGCAGTAGATTTGTCTGGTATCTGCTACAGTTTCACCAAGGTCTCTGTACAGTATACGGAAGATATTTTATTGCTTATTAGATAAATGACTGTTTATGTAGGCTACCTTTGATACCATATATTTACATGTGAGTTGGTTCCATAAGTTTTCACTTTTGTGAAAATTGACAGGATAGTTAACAAATGTTTGCTTGAGCTAAATTACCTGTGGAACACACAAAATGATTTTTGTGTACTTCATACATCTGTGTTGAGAATTAATTAAAAAAATTACACAACATCTTCATCAAAGTATCTGATTCATGGTCATATTGTGATTAATATTAATTATCATTGCCCTGTCTTTTCATGAATGGGCATTGATTATCTCTCTTGAATCCCATATATTCTATCCCTATAACTCCCACATGAAATATATTATGTTAATATTTACATCTGTTAGACAAGATGTCTGTAGATTTCGATGTGAACAAGCTGTTGTGAAAACCATTTACAAGAGTGAATTTCAAGCTTTGCTAAGAATATTGCACCAGAAATCACATCTCATATCTTCTAACAGGACAGTATCTTCAGTGATTGACAAAGGTGAAATAAAAACTTTTTATATTAAGTTCTAATAAAGAGTATATTCACCAGTGAATGTCTAAGCTAGTTTGGTTTATTAACTCAAATGTTCTTAAACAACAGGGAGGGAAGGGGGTTATTGGATTCTCTCAGTTATTACTGAAATGAGTTTTTAAAATTCAGTCTGTCATGATACATTTGCTCAACTTTTATCTAAGGAAATAATTATACTGAAAATGTCACTTCTATTACTTCTATTACTCAACATATTGTGTGTTCTTATGATATGTCCTCAGGCAGCCCATCTACTAAGTAAAACAGAAATTCTGACAATTTGTAAGCTTCTATCACCTTAGTGATTGCATGTTTTTAATTGTTTTTTTGCATTAGTTTTATTTAAATTAAAAACCATTTTATTTTGCATACCAATCCCAGTTCCCTCTCACTCCTATACTCCCATTCCCCCACCATTCCCCCATTCCACCCTGAATACACTCGTCAGGGAGGGTAAGATCTCCCATGCTGGATTATCATTTGGGGCAGGCCCTGTGACTTCTGCATGTATTTAGGCTGAGAGAGTATCCTACTATAGGGAATGGGCGCCCAAAGTCAATTTGTGCACTAGGGATAAACGCTGGTTTTATCACCAGAGGCCTCATAGACAGTCCAGGCCCCAACTGACACCCATGTTCAGGGGACCTGGTTTGGTCTAATGCTGGTTCTCTATTTCTCAGGTGGGATCTGTGAGCTTCCACTTGCTCAGCTGTTTCTGTGGGTTTCCCCAGCATGGTCTTGACTCCTTTGTTCATAATTCCTCCCTCTTTACAGCTGAATTCCGGGAGTTCAGCTCAGTTCTTAGCTGTGTATTTCTGTTTCTGCTACCATCAGTTACTGGATGAATGCTCTATGATGGCAGTTAAGGTAGTCATCAATATCATTACAGGGGATGTACATTTACTACAGCCTCTCTACCATTGCTTAGATTGTTATTTGTGATCATCCTTGTGGATCCTGAGAGATTTCCCTAATGCCAGGTTTCTCATTAAGCCCATATTACACCATCTTTTTCCTTGCTCTCCTCCATTATTACCCAACTCAACCTTCCTGATCCCTCATGGTAATCAGTTTGGTGGTTTCTCAGGAAAATGAGAATCAATCTACCTCAAGATACTGCAGTTCTACTCTTAAGCATATACCCAAAGGATGCACATTCATACCACAGGAACATCTGTTCAACTATGTTCAAAACATCTGTTCAACTATGTTCAAAACATCATTATTTGTAATAGCCAGAAACTGGAAGCAGCCTAGATGCCCCTCATCTGAAGAATGGATGAAGAAAATGTGGTACATTTACTCAATGGAATCCTACTCAGCCAAAAACAAAACAAAACAAAACCCCAGAAAACAAAAAACAACAACAAAGACATCTTGAAATCTGCAGGCAAATGGATAAAACTAGAAGAAACCATTCTGAGTGAGGTAACCCAGACACAGAAATAAAAACATGGTATGGACTCACTCATAAGTGGATATTAGACATAGAGCAAAGGATAGCTATCCTGTAATCCACAACCCCAGAGAAGCCAGGAAACAAGGAGGACCCTCAGGATGAAATACATGGACCCCACCCTTAGAAGGGTAAATGAACAAGATCTCCTGAGTAAATTGAGAGCACAGGGGGAGGGAGGGAGAAAAAAAAGTTTAGAGATGAGGAGGGGTAATAGAACATGTTTTTAGTTGTTAAAGCAATTACAGAACCTTATGTTTGAGCAGATATTTTATGTGAACAAATATAAAACTGTCCTTATTTTAGTGAATTTGTTGTAAACTGTGAGTATTTTATTTTAGGTATCTTTTAGTTTTATATCTTTACATGGATGAGACTTTTGTAATTTTTGTTGTGTGCTAAGTACTGTGTGCTCTGCCCCCTTCAGTTATTCAGTAGTGTAATATGTCTTGCTAGCTTTTTCTTCTAGCCCTAGTTTCAAGAAAAGACTTCAAGAAAATTATATCAAAAGGCTTTAAGAAAACTATATCATCTATGATAAGCAGAATCTCATACTAGAATGATTAAGGTTCTATTTGATAGAACCCTTGGTACAATGTTCACTTTTATCTGACATTTAGAAGAAGTATAGGTATACTTGAATTGGTCAAAATTTCTTCCAGTAGTCTTACAGCTAGTACATTTAATCGAAGATGAACAAGGAAAACATTCATTAGTATTGTTATGTAAAAAGCAGGAGAGGCTAATCTTCCCTTCCTATTGTGGAATGCTTCCTTACTTCTCATAGAGTTTAGTTAAAGATAGCTAATATATAGGTTTTCTAACTCATGCAAAATTCTGGATAACTGAACTTTTAGAATATATCCTAATTCTTACTTAATTGTATATTTTTATTTAAATTAGAAACAAGTTTTTTGCACATGTCAATCCCAGCTCCCTCTCCCTCCCCTCCTCCCAATTCCTCCATCATCCATCCTATCCTGGCACCAAATCCCCACATCATTCCCCAGGGAGGGTGGGATTGTAGGCTGGCACTCCCCTGCTCCATGTCTAAAATCTACATATGAGTGAGGATATTCCATGTTTGTCTTTTTGTGACTGGGGTACCTCACTCAGGATGATTTCCTCTAGTGCCATCCATCTGCTAGAAAATTTCAAGATTTCATTGTTTTTTTTTCCATTGAGTAGTACTCCATTGTGTAAATGTACCACAATTTTCTATCCATCCAGTAAATGTACCACATTTTTTCTATCCATCCTAAGTAGAGGGACATATGGGTGCTTCCAGGGTCTGGCTATTATATATAATGTTGTGATGAACATAGTTGAACAGATGTCCTTATTGTATGAATGTGCAATTGTAGGGTATATGCCTAAGAGTGGAGTTTCTGGATATTATGGTACACTGATTCCCATTTTCCTGAGGAATCTCCTTGCTGATTTCCAAAGTGGCTGAACAAGTTGGCACTCCCACTAGCAGTGGAGGAGTGTCCCCTTTTCTCCACTTCCTCTCCAGCATAAACTGTCATTAATCTATTTGATTTTAGCCATTCTGACAGGAGTAAAATGGTATCTTAGAGTTGTTTTGATTTGCATTTCCCTGATGGCTAAGGATGATGAGCACTTTCTTAAGTGTATCAGCCGTTTTAGATTCCACTATTGAGATTTCTCTATTTAGTTCTGTACCCCACTTTTTCATTTGATCCTTTGGTGTTTTAGAGACTAGATTCTTGAATTCTTTGTATATTTTGGAAATCAACCCTCTGTCAGATAAGGGGTTATTGAACATCCTTTCCCATTCTGTGGGCTTCTGTTTGTCTTGTTGACTGTGTCCTTTGCCTTACAGAAGCCTCTTAGTTTCAGGAGGTCGCATTTATTAATTGTCGATGTCAGAGTCTGTTCTACTAGTGTTACATTCAGGATGCAGTCTCTCCTGACAATTTGTTCAAGGGTAATTCACACTTTCTTTTCTGAAAGTTTCAGTGTGGCTGGATTTATGTTGAGGTCTTTGATCCATTTGTACTTAAGTTTTGTGCACAGTGATAGATATGGATCTATATGCAGTTTTCTACATGCCAACATCCAGTTATGCCAGCACCATGTGTTGAAGATGCTTTTTTTTTCAATTGTATAGTTTTAGCATCTTTGTCAAAGATCAGGTGTTCATAGGTGTGTGGGTTAGTATCAGGGTCTTCAATTCAATTCCATTGGTCTACCTATCCATTTTTGTGTCACTACCAAGCTGTTTTCATTACTATAACTCTAGAGTAGAGCTTGAAGTCAGTGATGGTGTTGCATTCTGAAGTTCATTTGTTGTACAGAGTTGTTTTGTGCATCCTGGGTCTTTTGCTTTTCCATATAATTTTGAGAATTGTCCTTTCAAGGTCTGTGAAGAATTGTGCTAGGATTTTGATAGCAATTGCATTGAATCTGTAGATTTCTTTTCGTAAGATTGTCATTTTTACTAAATTGATCCTACCTATCCAAGAGCATGGGAAATCTTTACTTTTTCTGGTATCTTTAATTTCTTTTTATAATGACTCGAAGTTCTTGCCATACAAGTCTTTCACCGTTTGGTTATAGTTGTCCCAAGATATTTTATGTTGGTTGTTATTGTAAAAGGTGATGTTTCTCTGATTTCTTTCTCACTACAAGTATTATCTATATATCGTACAGTTACTGATTTCTTTGAGTTAATGTTGTATGCTGCTACTTTTGCTAAAATTGTTTATCAGCTGTAGGAGTTTCCTGTTATAATTCTTCAGGTCACTTATGAAAACTATCATAGCATCTGCAAATAGTGAAAGTTTTACTTCTTCCTATCCAGTTGTATCCTTTTGTTGTCTTCTTGTTATAGCAAGAACTTCAAATACAATATTGAAGAGATATGGAGATAGTGGACAACCTTGTCTTGTTCTTGATTTTAGAGGAATCACATTGATTTTCTCTCAATTTAGTTTGAACTACGTCACTAGCCAGGCCCACTTTTGGGCATGGCTAGAGGCATGTATGGAGGAAGGAATAAAAGACTGAGCAGCAGAACTCTTGCCCTCTTACTGGCTTCCAGTTTGGCGGCAGGAAAATACTAGGCTCATCTGGGTTGTTTGTTTGTCACTTGTGAGTAATTTCTACAATAAATACTTACTTATACTTTCAGTAAGTGTGCCATTTATCATTGCAGCATCACTGGGAATAACACTAGAGAATTGTATTATGAGGACACATAGGAAGAGATGAAGCCTTGAAGTCATTTTACCTGCTGCCTTGGCAGGATCCTAGAATTTTTCAGTACCCAGTAAATATGTTAGATGAATGAGCAATAGGAATTGAAACAAGAGTTACAGCACATTTTTTACCTTTCAAATTATGTGGTGGTTAATCATACTCAGCTAACTTGTGTGGTGATAGTCCTGCCACCTCCATTAAACCTTTTAAAAGGAGAAAGGTAGTTAAGGCGTTAAGGATGGGTCTGTAGGTGGAGATTTTTGCTGCCTGGTTCTGTTTCCCTTCAATCCCAAATAAACACACTTAGGTTTATATTAATTATAAACTGTTTGGCCAATGGCTCAGACTTATTGGGTTGCTCTCTCTTAATTATTAACCCATTTCTATTAAACTATGTATTGTCAATAGACTGTGCCTCACCCATAATGCTCCTGTATGTTACTCCTTCAGCAGCTACATGGTGTCTCTCTCACAACTCACTCCTACCTTCCTCTTCCCAACATTCTCCTTGTCTGGTAGCCCCACCTACACTTCCTCCCTGTCTACTTGCCAGTCAGTGTTTTAATTAAACCAATAAGAAAATCACATACTGACAGCATAAAGAAGAACATACCCATAATCTCCTCTGTTCTGTATAAATAAAAAGGAAAGTTTTAACTTTAACATCATAAAATTACATACAAAAAATAAGAAAGTAACAATTATAGTTACAATATTTAGTCCGTTCATATTTGGCAAAATTTAAAGAAAGTATTCTATCATCTATTCCATCTTTGTTAGTCTAAGGTTTTATATAAAACTTAGTTTTTATCATAACTAAGGCTAACCATAATTATAACTATCTGTGGAGTTCTTAATTGGTCTATATAATAAAAACACAGAATCAGATTTAGAGGAAAATGCTGAGAGATCAGAGAGAAGGAGCAAGCCACCACCACACTTAACCTCCTTCGCGTCTCAGCAGAGAGCAAGTTCCTGTTCTCCCTGATTATATCTTGTTTCTACCCAGGTATCTTACTTCCTGTCTATCTGTACAGACCTCCAGACCTCTGTTAGCTAGTGGCAAGCTTCATTCTTTGACCTTCTGATAGGCTTTATTTGTACAAGCAAGATATCACCATATAGTTCATCAGGTTCCTCCAACTGAAGATACTCGTGTTAGGAACTCAGATAAAGCCCAGAAAGGAACCTGTTGAATTCAGAAGCTATGAAATTATGTGTGACTTGGGAAAGCATATCCAGTAATAGGAGGTTAGGATGGAACCTCAAGGAATAGCAACACACAAGGGATAATGTGATGAAGGGAATACTATAGAAAATGGAAGAAATGTTACAATATACTTCTTTAAAGTTTATTAAGACGATCAGTGTTCGGGAGGGCAAGATGGATCAGTAAGCAAAGGTGTTCGTTGACCAACTTGACAGTCTTAGGACTCACACACTGGAAGGAGAGAAATTACTCCAGCAAAGTGTTCTCTGTCCTCCATACGTGTGCCTTGGCAAATGTTTGCCGCTCCCTTCAAATACCTAATAGGAAGAAATAAAACTAAAGGTAAAAGGAAGAACAATGTCAAATTCCAAAAGAGTTTAAAAAATATACAAGCTTGGTTTGACAACTTTGTAGCTCAGAGGTGATGTGCAGTTGGAGGAGAGTTATGACCTGGTGAGGGCAGTGGTCAGGCAGGAAGGCTAAGAACAGGTGAGGCTAAAGAGAAGTACTGTCTTCTCTCTCTCAAAAGTTGTTTCTGTTCGGTTCAGCCCATTCTTTGCTCTTGGACCCCAGACCGACAGCTGGGAGGCCAGCATGGGACCGATCCAGACCCCCTGAATGTAAGAGTCAGTGAGGAGGCCTGGGCTACCTATGGGGTCCTGAGCAGTGGATCAGTGTTTATCCCTCGAATACTAACAGACATCGTGTGGCCATAACACAAAGAGGGTTGCTCTCTCTGCCTGGACTCTTGGGGAGGTGCCTGGACCCTACCCTGAGTGAAATGATAGACTATGGATATCCCCTATGCGGAGGGAATTGGCAATAGGGCGGAATGAGGGGTGGGAGAGGGAACTGGGATTGACATGTGGAGCAAGCTATTTAAAATTAAAATTAAATTAAAAAAGTTGTTTCTGAAGGAAGAGACATTGTGGCAGAAAAAGAAAGTAACAGTATTTTTAAAGGAAATTTTTGAGAATAATTATATATAGTGTTGCTTAAAAGTGAGATAAAGGCTCTGCTTGCAAAAAAAAAAAGAAAGATAATAGCTGAAGAGAATTTCAAGAGTCACAGAGAAGGCCTGGGAGCCAGAGGCAGAAAGGTATGTACATGCATGGAGGGACACATTTGATTCTATCCTGATGGAGACTTTCTGGGCTGCAGCATTCATCAACTGACAGTATCCCTACCATATGGGGCAGAGTCGAGTGCTTGATATTTCAATTGAATATATAAAGAAAGTTTCTCATGAGGGTGTTGCACCAGGATAATTTTCATTCTTAATGTTTATAATCTTTTAAGAACAGCCTGGCCTGATATGCCCCAGATGTTGCTTTTTGTTTTTCTAATTATAACCAGATGCAGGATTCTGCTTTAAAAAATAGATATGCTAACTATTTAGGTGTGAACTGTGAAGAAAATTGTTTACTTCTGATATTGAAATTCAGTAAAGGAAAAAGAAAGCTTGCATTTATTTTCTTCCTGCCTTGCTTCTTTGTTTCATACACTGTGTGTCTGCATAAGATTAAAATGTCATGTGTGATTTTATTGATCTAAAAATATGTGCTTTAAAAGAATGATTTATTTGAAAAACGATTCCCTGAAAACTTGGTGGGCTTGAGATGCCTTCTCCTTCCATGATCCCCAACTCTTTTACTGATAAGTTTGGAAATCTAGTCTTCCTACTGGAGTAGAAAAGCATGTAGTAAAAGAAAATGAATCTATGTTTGAATCTGAATGACCTAATTTCTCTGTGACTGCTTTCTATTACCAGTGATTTTGAATTATTTTGTTTAATGCTAAAATATCCTTTGATCGTTTCTGTTTTATAAATTTTCATTTTCATTCTGTGTGCATATAATTATTCACATCTGTGTACAAGTTTGTGTGTGTATACACATGTGTGTGAGGGCAATGGATGCATAGGTGGATGGCAGGTGGGCCAGGTCGTTTTTTTTTTCTTTGTCTTCATTTAGCACTTTCAGCACTGTGGAAACAGAGCTCTGCCCCTCATTACTTTTTGCATCAGTACTGAGAATTGAAATCCAGGCCCTCATTCATGGCAACAGGAACCTTACTAATTGAGATTTTCCCCCTTTCCTATTTTTTTCCTTTAAAATTTCTGTGCTTCTCTTTCTCTGTCGTCATCATTTATATTTTCATATTCTTATACTGATTATACTTAGGTCACAGTTCTTGGCTATCTGTATATCCGACTTTACAGTTATTTATCTTTCTCTGAGGACCTAAGGTAAGTTTTCCTTTGGGACACTCTAGTAGTCAAACCACAATCTTCTTGGACTTTATGTACCAAATGAGGGATCTTGTTTTATTAACATAAAAGTAGATTATTAAGAAATTGAGTTATGACATAAAGTATACAAAACACGGTACAAGGTGTCAGTGTATTGAAAAATAGTTTGGCAAGTGGTGTAAGAATTTAAAGTGCCATGAAGTTTAAATGTGGTTAAAATGCAGAAAAGTGTCCCTAATTCGTTATCAGGCTGTTGGTGCCAGTGCCTGGCACAGCTTTATAAATCTTGATGGAATCCAGAGAAAGCTTACAGGAGAAGGCACAAACACGAAGCCAAGTTATGGTGGGAACAGGACTCAGATATTGGTTATTCTTTGAGGGGGTTTACATAAAATCATGAGTTTAGATAAAACTTTCTGCTTCTTTTGATATTTTTCTCTTTATAGATATGAAGGAGAGAAATTCAGAGAAACATATTTTAAAATGTAAAGTGTAAGCTGCAAATTGCCCTTGAGCTCTTAATCCCATATTTCCTTTTGTTTATATATTCGAATTTTGAGAAAGGAAATCTTTTTGTCTTTGTTTTTCAAGACAGGGTTTCTCTGTATTGTCCTGGAGGCTATCGTGGAACTAGCTCTGTAGACCAGGGTGGTCTCGAACTCACAAAGATCCACCTGCCTCTGCCTCCCGAGTGCTGGGATTAAAGGTGTGCGCCACAAACGCCTGGCTGAGAAAGGAAATTTAATTATGACTTGTACTTGAGGTTTGTAGGAAATGCCATGAAACACGTACATTTCCATATTTTGCAAAAAGAGATAAAAATTTTAGATAAACAAAACTATTGTTGGTTTTACTCTCCTGAGATTCTTGTCATAAGGAAGGCAGTTAGTAAGTACCTGAAAACAGCTAGAGGAGATTCATGTGTTTGTCAAAACCTGAGAAAGAACCTAATAAGTTATCAATAGAAACATTAACAAATTTTAAATGGCCAAAGGAGGTTTAATTTTTTTTTAGGTTTAATTTTTTAAGCCTGTGTTTATGACAATTTTGATTGCTTTTATAAAGCTTTAGTAGTCCAACAGTTATGGAGTGCAGATTAATAATTTAGGAGAATTCCACTGATTTAAGCAGAGATTTAACATCAATGTGTTAATCTTTAATCTTTGCAGTTTTAATATTGTATAACTCATATTTAGGTATCATATCTCATAGGCCTTAAATCACTACCAAAACCTTCAGTACTTTCGTAAATCTCCCATTTTTTTCTTTCTGGAAACATCCTTTGATCTAAATCCTTATCCTTATTGTGTAAACTCTTTACCTTTCCTTTCCATATGGAAAAATACAATTATTTTAAGCTCCCTAAAAAAGCTCCCTAAGAATCTGCAAAAACCTGTTGTCTTTCTTTTCCATCTGGAAATATCCTTCTACTTTAAAGTTTATAGATATCATTTCATCAAAAATATTTGTGTTTTCATTTACCTTTCTTACTTACTGTTTTATTTTCTAAATAGAACGAAAAATAGCTTGTGGATTATTCACAGTAGCCACTGAAAAACCAAGTCATCCTTTTGTCATCACTGGAGCATAAAGAAAGAGTAAAAGAAAATCTAAAACATTAGAAGAAGCATGATAGCTCTGACTTTGCTTCCTTCTCTTAATGCTGTTTGTGAGTTTACCTATTTAAAAGGAAGCCTATTAGCTCCAGGCAGCGTCTGAATTTTACATTTGAAACATTTAGAGGCTTAGTCCGAATTTGTGTTTATAAATCAATGAAAGAAGTGACTTGGTAGAAATCTCTTTATCATCTGTGTTTTTATAGCATGTTGGAGAAGATTAACGAAGTCCATACAGTTTTTTGTGTTTGCTTGTTTTTTGTTTTTCTGAAGTGGAAGAAAACCTACAGTATGTTTTAAAATCAGAGGCCTTTATTACTTATTTATTTACCTCCTTCAGGCTTTACAAAGCAGTCTTTGAACCTGTTGGGAGAGTCCATCCATTTGTTTATAAACCAATTGGGATCTGGCAGGTAATTCAGCCTCGATTTTGATATCTTCTTGTTTAAAAGACTTAGGTAATTCAACTTTCCTTGATGCTCTCAAATTTGTATCAGCATCAAGTGTAATACTCTAAATCACCCTGTAAGCCCCACCTGTCCAAGGAGAAGGTAACTTCCCGTGATAGTGGGAGTTGTAGTTCTTGAAAAATAACAACGAAATTTCATGGGAAAGTGTTGTGGCCTATGAGTTTTGTCCATATAAGCCCTGACAGCATGTGTTTTGAGTCCATTCAGGAGGTATTATTTCCAGGTGGTGGTCCTACCTAATCAAAGTCCATTTTGGTCAGTATTTAATATTTTAATGAAGTTTTCTTTCAAATGGTGGAACTGTTTCTCTCCTCCCCCTCTTCCAGGAAATCTCAGAATTAACAACAAGCAGCACATCCCTTCTTGGCATCTAAACTTACTGCAAAGCCAGGCTGCCTGTAAGCTGAAAGCGGATGTTGTAGTTATGGATAGATTGGCCAGGATATCTGGGGGTGGAGGACTGCTTGCAGCCATAGCAGCAGGTGATACCACTGCTGAGTTGTCTGATGAAGAGACAGCCTGGGGCTAGGAACTGTGCATACAGGGTGTGCTGAGATATGAGAAAGTTTACAAGCCTGATTCAAGGAAAACAGTTTGAAATCTCTTGGCACTCTTGTGAAGTCTGTCTTAACCCTTTTTAGAACAATTTCATTTCAGCCTCATTTTTATTGTTGTACTTTAAAGATAACAAAATGCTTCTCCTCCTCATCTTGGTTGCTTTTATCTGCACTAAAGAATTTACAAACGAGTGCTGAGAGGGGACCAGAAATTTTCTCACCAGTTTATGGGTCCCTGGGATGACTTTGGTTTGTCTCCCAGGGACTCCAACACAACAGAAACAGTACTTCAGATACTAAAGAATTTTACAGAAATTGGTTCACCTTGCTCGTATTTTGATTTTATACTTTTTCTTGTGTCCTACTCATTCTCAGGCTCTAATGTTCGCTTTTCTGGAAACCATAGATTGTGTTTGATTATAGTGTCTATACATGGATATAAATCATCTTTATAAAATCTACCTCCCTTAATCTCAACATGTGATTAAGTAAAGGACATGTTTCCAAACTCTTTTAGAACTCCTCAGCTCTCAGTTCTTAGTATGGTGACTAGGCCATATGCTCCCCCCAAACTTACACACTGACTAAACCTAAGCTTCTTTTTCCCGCTGTCATTTATACATTGTTCAGGGACCTATTAGAGACTGCACTGCAAGCAGAGCTTGAAAAAATATTTTTGTCTCCCTTATCTGAGTCCCTCCTTCTGCATTTCCCTGACTTTGAGGCTTTGTTCTGCCATGAAAGACTTTCATTTTAGGATTTATCTGGTAAGTGCATCTTTCTTTCCATTTTCTTTCCTTCTTCCTTCCTTCCTTCCTTTCTTACCTTTCTTACTATCTTCCACCTCCCCCCACCTTTTTTTTTTTTTTTTTTTAGCATTGGACCACATCTAGGTCAGGGTTTCTGTATGAGTAAAATGAAGAAAGACCTGAAGCCCATCTGGAACCTCCATTCCCATCACTTTCTGCAGGGCCATAAAACTCCTCAAGCATGCTGCTTCGGGATGATAGATGGTGCTCCTTTCTCCTCAGTTCTTTCTACCCACAGGTACCAAAGTTTAGCTTTCAGAGCTCAAATATGTGAAGAGTGATCTAGATCTGGCCTCCAGGTATACTTTGACACACTTGGTTTTTTTTAAAGGTGCTAAATTATATTTAAAATAAAGGATGGGTTTCTCATTCTTTCTTTACATTGGAATGTCTGAAAACATGACACATAGGACTTTGAATACCGTCAGGCAAGTTTGTATAGAATCTGCTTCTTTTAGAAAGGAAATGGACTCTAATTCGTCTTGCTCCTGGTATTTTTGTATTGCCTATTTGGTTCTTGCACCCTGCATGTATTTTCCTTTTCAAACTGTGGGATACAATTATGTAAATTGAAAAAGAATGGCTGTCTCTGTTATGAGAAGAATCTCGCACTTTCGTTTTGTAAGCTGTCTTTTGTGCCGATCCTCAAAACTGTTCATAATTTCACATCAAAAGGCATGCTCCAAATGAACCCCTCACATGTCCACGGAATGTTTGCTTATCACATCTGCATTGTTGGAGCTTTCTAAGAAGCACTTCAAATCACTAGCTCTTGGTCATTCTGTCTTCTGTTTCTTTTTCTCATGTTATTCAACTAATGATGGTAAAACTTTGAACATCACATTTGTAGGCACAATTTCAGAAAAATGTTACCATATCTCCCTAATGATTGTTTGTGTGTGTTTTAAGATTCTAGATCATTTGTGGCTGCTTCCACGAATATGATGGGACAGGGGCTTTTGAGCTTCTTCAATATAAATATATAATGGTCAACATGGGCTGATAACAGCCCATGGACCCTAGAAGAAAATCCACTATCATTTCACTAAGCCAGTAAAATTTCTAACTTCATTTTAAACATTCATTTTTATTTCTACAGGTAAATGTAGTTTTCATTCCTCACCAAAGTCGGATCTTTTTCAGCTGAAGAAGACCACTATTCAGGCCAGAATGCAGGTAACAATTGCCTATGTGATGCCTATTCCCAACTGATACATCTGCAACACAATTCCTTCATGGTTTCTGCTTCAGCTCCTGTCTCTAGGTTTCAATCCCCTTGTAGTTTTTGCACTGACTTCCCTCAGCAGCAAGTGTTAGCTGGGAGGGTATGATGAAATAATCCCTCTCCTCCCCAAATTACTTTTGGCCATGGTGTTTTATTACAGCAATAGAAATGTAAGTAAGACAGTGTTGGATAATTAATAGGATGCTGTCTAGCAGGCTCTCTGAGGAAGACACTATATAGAGCTATTTCTTGTTCCCAATAACTGCTGGATGACTTATCATAGTTTTCAAGAGTCACATTTAAAAATCATTTCCATGAAGGAACTGTGAAAATCAATTCTCCTATAGGAATGAAAAGGGAAGAGAAACAATTGAAAAACAGAACAATGCAGGGGTGAAACATTTCAGTTTAGAACCATAATATGATTGCCTAATCTGCCCTCTAATATCTGTATACAAATTGTCAGTTCTGCTATGTAGTTTTCCATATAAACTTCTTTATCCTTCATTTGCTGTTAGATTTTAAAGGATAGAACTATGTTTTGAAATGTTATAAACTTAGCTGCCATCAGAAATACGAGTTTTCATGTATTCTGAAAAGGACCCAGAAACCTCAGGATGGTCATAATAATGTATATGCAACCCTGCTTTCTAGAATGAAGACATCCTTTGTGTCTTTTCCATGGATGCAGTCTTTGTGCAACATTTGATACTATATTTGGTTTACTGTCCTGCTTGCTTAGCTTTGTTCCCTTTATCACACAGGATTAATGATTGTTGAACAGATATGACTCTTCAAAATACAGTGCCTTAAAGCAAGATTTCTCACAGGCGCCCTGGCTTCAGAGACGGAGCGTTCCAGTTTGTTTTAAACCTGTCACTTGGTGGAGTGGACTGTGATGTAAGGCTATTTCTTCAACAAGAAAATGGCCTTAATAACAGTACTGTTTCCAGTGGTTATATGCTTTAAATAAGGTTTCATGTAAAGAACTTGACAGAGAATCAGCTGTTGTCATTGTTATACAAAACAAGTGATTTGGGGCTTGTGTCTTCCTGACTTACCTATGTCGACTTAGCTTTTTCTCATTCCTTATTTCTTGTTCTAAATTCCTTTGGTATACGTATATGTTGTGCATGCATGTGGTTGCATATCATGTTGGGTTTCTTTTTTGCTCTTCCTTTCAATTTTTGAAACTTATTTTCTGGCAGAAGAAGACAAAGAGTTTGGTCTACACTTCAGTGATATAGCACTAGTATAGCATGCAAAAAGCCCTGGATTTAATCACCAACAGTGTAAAAAGAAGTGACACCCAAACCCTGGATTTAATCACCAACAGTGTAAAAAGAAGTGACACCCAATTCCATGATTATGTAAGACTCTATTCGTATTTTCAAAGGCTAACAAATCATTGTACCTGTCCAGGACTAATGGGATGGGCTGAGCCTTATCATCTGACAGAGCTGCATGTGGCCACTCTAATCTAAGACAGATGATCCTTTCACTTTATTTAGTGGGTGTCCTTTCATGATACACAAAAACTTACTGTATGATGTCAACATACTTAGTAAAACAGCACCCTCTAACAGGAAATGGATATCACCTAGAGTCAAAATTACTTTGTAATTTTCAGCATTGTTTGAATATAGAAAGCTTTTGTCCAATGACTAATCATGACCACTTGTGTGCCATATGCACTAAAAGGAAGCCCTTACAGTTTTATATCTCACATTTGAGATGCAATCCATGGAATCATCTGAATCCACACTGTTAAATATATATAATTGCTGTAAGTGTTGTTCTTTCATTATCTTCTTGCTGAGCTTAGTCTATAACTGGGCACTGTGCAGTGCATTCAAAAACCAGCACAGAAACAAAGGTACAGCAGTAAATGAAATATTGCACCTCTACTGCAGCAGGTTTCCAGCAATCAAGATGGATAAGAGAAAAGGAAAAATATTAAAGAATATAGATTGAGTGAGTAGAAACCTAGGCCTTCAGATTTCCTGAGTTCCTGTGAAGAACTTAAGCCTACCAATAGAAACAGAGACGACTTTTCTTCTCTATTTCATTGCAAAAGAAAATAGTTTCTTTAGAATTTGGCATATGTCAAAGCAAGGCTATCCAATGATAGGACGATGACATAATAAGCCTTGAACTTATTGGAATCAAGAGACATTTTAATGCAAAATTTCAATTCAAATTACCTGTCTACTCACCTAAAATGCAAAAAAGAAAGCCAAAGAACACAAAGTTTCTGTGTTTTGCAGTCCTGGATTTCTATTCACTCTCCCAGTTTCCTTTCATTTTTAAGCAAAAGGTTTCCTATACATCAATGGCCTTTGAAAACAATGTCCAGTGGGATGAAAGCAGACTGTCTCTGTAAAGAAAGGCACACTTACTGGAGAGCTGCGAATTTTTTTCTCACAGAACAACTGTGAGTAAAGAGATTGCAGCTTTCCTTCCTAAGAAGATGTTGCCTAAAAGGGTAAGGGATGCTTTGAATCCGGTGACAAGCTTGCCTTTTAAATGGCCCAAAAGTCATGTAATAATTGAGAGGTTTTTTCTGTTTTCTTTCAAGCAGTAACTTCTACGCAGTGAACCAGACACTTAAATTAACCCAGCAGAAGATAGATATAAACACCCCTAAGGCAGAAAGTGACATTCACTTTGACTTTCCAAATTTCATGTCCCTGGTGACATATACGCACACCCCAAAGTCAGAGAAGCTACTAGGAACATTACCAAAGTTTACAAGGTCTTAATATTCCAGCCCTATCCCACCTTGCTGCATTTATTTCCCCATTCCTCTAATTACTTCCTGCAATGAAAATATAATTTTTTTCTTTGAGGTTTTTACTTTACATGGCAGGAAATTTTTACACCTTCTTTGTACACCTCAGATGCTGCTGCCTTCTCAGAAGCACCCAGCAGAGCCCTAGCTTGTAGCAACGTGTTTCCTGTCTTGTTGCTCTTGCAACATTCATGTAATACTGTATTTCCACTTTCATATTTCTTTCTCTTACATGTTAGTATCTAGATTCAATTACTTCATATAGAAAATGTTAATCTTATATTTTTCTTCTGAGATTTCATCAAAAATTTTTGATATGAAAATGTTATTAAATAAATAGGCCTGGGCTAGGGATCACTAGTATAATATTCCCTAACATATTCATGTTTCTGGGTTTGATCCTTAACACCACAAAAATAAATAAATGAATGAATAAAATCCACTGATATAGATCACATTCTGTTTCCACCTTTGGCAAATGGATTTAACAATCACTTATTAGTTAATGTGAAGGATAAACGTCTGCCCACAAACAGACAGCTAGTGCACATACATAAATAGATAACTGAATATTTTTGTTTTCGAACGTAACATTATTTCTCCATGTGGTTTTAACTATTTGGTGCCTAGCTAGCAGTGCTACTTTGAAGGCAGTGGAGATTTCAGAAGGATGGTCTAGCTGGCAATTAGTCACTAGAGAGATTCCACTGAAGGTCACAGACTCCTCCTGGTTGTGTCTGTGGTCTGTGCTTCCAGGGAAGACTGTCAGAACAACAGAGCTTCTCTGATCAAGCACAATGACTACAATCTATAAAATCATGAGGCAAATTGACCCCTCTCCTTCTGCTCACTATTTTATCACAATACTAAGAAAAATAACACACACATTGAGAGGATGAACCATAAAGAACCTATTTGTAAAATATATGTTGCTTCACATATCAACTGTGGATTACAGGGATTTATCATTCTTTTTTATTTTACTATTTTCTTTTCTTTTTTGGCTTGTTTTTTATTTTCCTTTTTATTTTATTTCCTTTTTAAAAATTTAAGTTAGAAACAAGTTTGTTTCATGTGTCAATCCCAGCTCCCTCTCCCTCCCCTCCTCCCAACCCCTCCCCACCAGGTACCCCAGGACCCCACCCAATCCCACTCCGATCCCCAGGTAGAGTGAGGCCCTCCATCGTGGATCCTCAGAGTTTGTCATGTCATCCAAAGTAGGGTCTAGGCCCTTCTTCAAGAGACCAGGCTGAGACAGTATCCCTCATTGTGGGATGGGCACTCAAAATTTGTTTGTACGCCAGGGATAAGTACAACCTAAGGCCCTGTAGATTACCTAGGCCTCCTCACTGACACCACATTCAGGGGGTCTGGGTCAGTCCCATCCTTTCCACAGTCATTAATCTGGGGTCCAAGAGCTATCCCTTGTGCAGGTAAACTCTTTCTGTGGGTTAAACCAGCCCAGTCTTATCTCCTTTTCCCATAAGTTCTCCCTTTCTGTCACTGGATTCTAGGAGTTCAGTTCAGTGTTTATCTGTGGGTATCTGCTTCTGCTTTCATCAGTTGCTGGATGAAGGTTCTGTTTCTCAGACTCTCTGGCCATGGGATTGTATGGTGGTACTCACTGATTCAAGTCTAATATCCATAAATGAGTGAGTACATAACATGTTTGTTTTTTGTGACTGGGTTACCTCACTCAGGATGGTTTCTTCTAGTGCCATAAATTTGCCTGCAAATTTCAAGATTCCATTGTTTTTCTCCGCTGAATATAACTCTATTGTGTAAAAGTACCACATTTTCTCTGTATCCACTATTCAGTTGAGGGGCATCTAGGTTGCTTCCAGGTTCTGTCTATTACAAATATGCTGCTATGAACATGGTGGAACAAACATCCTTGTTGTATGAATGTGTATCCTTTGGGTATATGCCTAAGAGTGGAATTGCTGGGTCTTGTGGTAGACTGATTCCCATTTTCCTGATGAATATCCATGCTGATTTCCAAAGTGGTTGTACGAGTTGGCACCCCCACCAGCAGTGGAGGAATGTTCCCATGTATCCACATCCTCTACAACATAAACTGTCATTGGAGTTTTTGATTTCAGCCATTCTGACAGGAGTAAGATGATATCTCAGAGTTGTTTTGATTTGCATTTCTCTAAGGGCTTAGGATATTGAGCACTTTTTAAGTGTCTCTCAGTCATTTTAGACTCATCTATTGATAATTCTCTATTTAGTTCAGTCTCCCAGTTTTTTTCTTTTCTTGTTTCTATTTTTTAAGTCTGTTTTTTTATTTAAATTAGAAACATGCATGCTTCAAATGTCAATCTCTGCTCCCCTCTTCTCCTTGCAGCAACCCCACCCTCACCCCCTACCCCCAGCCGAATGCCCACATCTTTCCACAGGGAGGGTGAGGCCCTCCTTGGAGGGAATCTCCAGAGTCTGTCATTTCATCCAGGGCAGGACCTAGGCCCTTCCCCATGTGTCCAGGCTGAGAGAACATCCCTCCATGTGGAATGGGCTCCCAAGTTCATTTGTATGCCATGGTGAACACTAGTCTACTACCCAAAGTCCCAGAGATTTCTGAGGCCTCCTCACTGATACTACATTCATGGAGTCTGGATCAGTCCAATATTGGCCTCTTAGACATCAGTCTGGGGTTCAAGAGCTCCCCTTTGGTCAGTCAGCTGTCTTTGAGGGTTTCACCAGCCCAGTCTTGACTGCCTTGTTCATCACTCCTCCATCTCTGTCACTGGGTTCCAGGGGGTCAGTTCAGTGTTTAGCTGTATCTGTCTGTGCTTCCATCAGTCACAGGATGAAGATTCTAGGATGTCACATGAGGTAGTCATCAACCTTATCAGCAGGCAGGGGATATTAATGTAGTCTCTCCACTATTACTTAGTTTTCCAGTTGGTGTTATCCTTGTACATCTCTGGAAATCTCCTTAGTGTCAGCTCTCTCCTCAAAGCTATAATGACTCCGACTACTGTGGTATCTCTCATCATGATCTCCTCTACTCTTACCCCAACTCTACCTGCCTGCTCCCCCATGTCGTCTTCTACCCTCCTCTTATCCCCCTCTCTTTTTCCTGATTCCCTCTCTTCTATCCCCTATTCCCAATCTGCCTAGGAGATCTTGCCTCTTTCTACTTCTCTGGGTTATAATGCAGATCTCTTGGGAACCTCTATGTCTAAGAGTGGAATTGCTGGATCCTGTGGTAGATTGATTTCTATTTTCCTGAAGAATCTCCATACTGATTTCCAAAGTGGCTGTACAAGTTTTCATTCCCACCAGCAATGGATGAGTTTTCCCTTTTTTTCCACATGCTCTACAGCATATGCTGTCATTGGTGTTTTTAGAAATTCTGACAGGAGCAAGATTTTGCTTTGCATTTCCCTAATGGCTAAGGGTGTTGAGCCCTTTCTCAATTGTCTCTCAGCCATTTATTCTCCTCTATTGAAAAATCTCTATTTAGTTCAGTCCCTCACTTTTTAATTGGGTCCTTTGGTGTTTTGAAGAATAGCTACTGGAATTCTTTGTAAATTTTGGAGATAAGCCCTCTGTCAGATGTGGGGTTAGTGAATATCCTTTCCCAATCTGTGGGTTGCCTTTTTGTCTTGTTGACTGTGTCCTTTGCCTTACAGAAGCTACTCAGTTTCAGGAGGTCCCATTTATTAATTGTCCATCTCAGTGTTTGTGCTACTGGTGTTATGTTCTGGAAGCAGTCTCCTGTACCAATTCATTCAAGGGTACCTCCCACTTTCTCTTCTAACAGGTTCAGTGTGGCTGGATTTATTTTAGTTCTTTGATCCATTTGGACTTAAGTTTTGTGCATAGGTAGACATGGATCTATCTGCAGACTTCTACAAGCCAATAACCAGTTATGACAGCACCATTTGTTGAAGATGCTATCTTTTTTTGCCATTGTATAATTTTAGCTTCTTTGTTGAAAATCAGCATTTCATATGTTTGTGGATTAATCTCAGAATGTTCAATTCAATTCCACTGGTCTACCTGTCTATTTTTGTGCCAATACCAAGCTGTTTTCAGGACTACAGCTCTATAATAGAGCTTGAAGTCAGGAATAGTGATGCCTCCAGATGTTGCTTTGTTGAGCAGGGTTGTCTTGGCTATCCTGGGTCTTTTGTTTGCCATATAAAGTTGAGAATTGTTCTTTCAAGGTCTGTGCTGAATTGTGCTGGGATTTTGATGGGGATTGTCTTGAGTCTGTAGATTGCTTTTGGCAATATTGCCATTTTTACTACAATGATCCTACCTATCCAAGAGCATGCACTATCATTCCATTTTCTGGTGTCTTCTATAATTTCTTTCTTTAAAGACTCAAAGTTCTTGTGATACAGGTCTTTCACTTGTTTGGTTAGTGTTACCCCCAGGTATTTTATGTTGTTTGTGGCAATTGTAAAGGGTGATGTTTCTCTGATTTCTTTCTCAGCCCTCTTATCTTCTGTAGGGCTAATGATTTTCTTGAGTTAATCTTGTATCCTGACACTTTGCTGAAGGTGTTAGTCAGCTGTAAGAGTTCCCTGGTAGAGTTCTTTGGGTCACTTATGTAAACTATCGTATCATCTGCAAATAGTGAAAGTTTGACCTCTTTGTTTCCAATTTGTATCCCCTTGATCTCCTTTTGTTCTCTTACTGCTCTAGCTAGAACTTTCAGTACAGTATTGAAGAAGTATGGGGAGAGAGGACAGCCTTGTCTTGTTCCTGATTTTAGCAGAATCCCCTTGAGTTTCTGTCCATTTAGTTTGATGCTGGCTGTTCGTTTGCTGTATGTAGTTTTTATCATGTTTAGGTATATTCCTGTTTTCCCAGATCTCTCCAAGACCTTTTACCACGAAGGGGTATTGGATTTTGTCAACGGCTTTTTCAGCATCTAGTGATTTGATCTTGTGATTTTTTTTCCTCAGCTTGTTTATATGGTGAATTACATTGATAAATTTTCATATGTTGAACCATCCCTGCATCCCTGGAATGAAGCCTACTTGATCATGGTGGATGAGTTTTCTGATGTGTTCTTGGATCTGATTTGCCAGTATTTTATTATTTTTGCATCAATGTTCATGAGGGAAATTGGTCTGAAGTTCTCTTTCCTAGTTGTGCCTTTGTGTGGCTTGAATATCAATGTTATTGAAGCCTCATAGAAAGTGTTTGGCAAAGACCCTTCTGCTTCTATTGCATGGAATACTTTGAGGAGAATTGGTATAAGCTGTTCTTTGAAATTCTGGTAAAATTATGCACTTAAGCCATCTGGCCCTGGGCTTTTTTTGGTTGGGAGAATTTTGATGACTGCTTCTATTTCCTGAGGTGTTATAGGTCTATCTAAATTGCTTATCTATTCTTGATTTAATTTTGGCAGATGATATCTATATAGGAAGTCATCCATTTCCTTTAAATTATTGAATTTTGTGGAGTACAGATTTTCCAAGTATGACCTGATGATTCTCTGCGTTTCCTCAGTGTCCGTTGTTATGTCCCCCTTTTCATTTCTGATTTTGTTAATTTTCATGTTCACATTCTGCCGATTGGTGAGTTTGGATAAACGTTTGTCTATCTTGTTGATTTTCTCACAGAACTAACTCTTTGTTACATTGATTTTTTTTATTGTGTTCCTAGTTTCTGCTTTATTGATTTCAGCAATCAATTTGATTATTTCCTGGCATTCTACTCCTCCTGGGTGAGTTTGCTTCTTTGTGTTCTAGGGCTTTCAGCTGTACTGTTAGTTCTCTAGTGTAACTAGTTTCCAGTTTCTTCATGTGGGCACGTAGTGCTATGAACTTTCCTCTTAACACTGCTTTCAAAGTATCCCATAAGTTTGGATATATTTTGTCATCATTATCATTGAATTATAGGAAGTCTTTAATTTCTTTTTTTATTTCTTCTTTGACTCAGGCATGGTACAATAGCACATTATTCAATTTCCATGAGTTTGTAGGGTTCCTGCAGTTTGTGTTGTTTTTGAACTCTAACTTTTTAGCATGGTGGTCTGATAAGATACATGGAGTGTCAGTCCTCCATTTTTAATTGGACATTTTTTCATAATTTACCTCACAGATGTTCTGAGCAATTCAACAAAATACTTAAATAAATGAAGGGTTTGTTATTCATCAATTTTAAGGAACTTTTCTCAGCACCAAAAACCTGTACTTTCCACAGGCCTCACCTGTTAGTGTGAAGTAAGCAACATTTTTGTCAGATGGAGTCTTGATTCAGTGACACACATTACAATTTTTAACCTCCTTTCTATTATTTTATAATTCACATGTAAAATGTAGTTTCATTCATAACTGATATATGAGGTACTGTATTCAATGTCACAGCTCTCCACTATTTTTAGCATCATACCATAAATACTGTTGCAGAACTCCATTCATGACTAAGATGTCATGTCAATATTATAAGACATTTTGAGCTTTTCAGTGAGTTTAAGGCAATTTTATAAAACAATCCTTGAAGTTAAATTATACAATTGCATCCTAAATTCATAACATTGTCATATATCTTGGTAATTTACTTTCCAATATTATTCAGAAAAAGTATCAGTGATATGAATGGGGAAGAGATTTCAATATTATATTGATTAACTTCATTAGACAAGGGAAGTATGCAAATTATTTAAAGACTGAAATGTTTAATAATATTTCCTATAGCCTATCAGAGTGAATAAGTGTTTTGCTCACTATTCCTCATAGGCAAATTTTGATTCTTTAGATAACATGTAGGTAGGTAAAAATTTAAAAATTTTTTTATATGTTTACATAATTTCTCCATTTCCTTTCCTCCCTCTAACCTCTCTCATATAGTCCTACCCCTATTTAGGACCTAATTTTTTTTACCTGTTTTTATACACACACACACACACACACATAAACAAAAATACAGAACAAATAAGATCATGATTTTAAAAACTTTGATTATCTGTTCAGCTGAAGTGTAAAAGGTACAAAAATAATGACAATGGAAAAATGATGTAAGGTGTATTAATTTTAACTTAGTTTCATGTTACAGAGCTAAAGAACATGATGCATTTTATATGTATGTTTTTATTGGTTTATTAAGTAACTTTTAGTCTTAGGTCTATTTTATTTTGAAGGTAGAAGTTAATTTCTTGTACTTCTCTTGGTAGGCTTCTAAAGCATAAACTACTTCTATATCTCTGGTTCTTGTACTGTAGCTAGATACATCAGAATGGACTCCCTTACTGCAGTTGACTTCTTTAGGATATTAGATGTACTGCATACTGTGATCATCTTTTCCATTTGTAAGCAGCTTCCCCAGCATGCTTGTGGACATGCTTCAGGAAGTTACGCAATTATTCCCAATGGAATACTTCCTTATTCTATGTAGAATGTGAATTTCCACTAGTTAAAAATATAACGTTCTTCTCATAATAATATTACTTGTATGGATATGTTTTCAGGGAGGGCCATTTGGTATTGTATAATAAATTGGTATAGTGTAGGAAACTTTTTCTGAAGTTAGATTGTAGTTACATCAGTTAACAGTTGGCTCCTGATTTGGTATTCTATAATTGTTTCCATCTTTTACATAGAA
Source organism: Mesocricetus auratus (assembly GCF_017639785.1). NCBI lineage: Eukaryota > Metazoa > Chordata > Mammalia > Rodentia > Cricetidae > Mesocricetus > Mesocricetus auratus. The sequence continues at coordinate 9,272,214 of NW_024429189.1, forward strand.
AAGTTTTCTAAATCAGGTATGATACTACATTTTTCTAACATAATGAGGATAGTTATTTTGAATGTATTTAAAAATCATGTTGGCATAGAAAAGAGGTGATTTTAGGCTCTCCTGAACTATCCATGACATCACTAAGCCTGAGTGGTTGATTTCCTATATTGATTGCATTTAAGTTCAATTATAGAACTGTTAAATAGCAATAAGTTATGTGGGCCACTATTGCGCAATAGAGGGATCATACTGTGCTGGCTGCATAGCTGGGTAGTACTATTGATTGCTTTCTTTTGTTGGAAGCTTGTATTGCACCTTCTGAAACGTTGTAAGCTAGTCAGGAAAGTGACAGGATAAAGATTCAACATGCAAAAACCAATAGATTTTCTATGTATCACCAAAAAGCACACAGTAAAGAAGATCATGGATACACATCAAGCACACCAGCTTCAAAGAAAATAAATATCTAGGAGTAAGCCTAACCAAGAAGTTTTAAAGTCAGGTTGTCTATCTTAGTGGCAGGTATCTTTGCCCAGGGAGCTGGCTCCTAATAAAAACACTTTGTTCATCAAAACAGACAGTAATCTTCTGAAAAATGAGATTCATTGTTCAAAGTTTTCATGTTTCTTATATTCTTGAGGGAGGAACAATAGGGCCATTTGGCTATGAACAGTGAAAAGAGTGGTCCTAAATAATCTTAGAGTTACCAGCAGAAGCAGGGGGGGCGCTCTACTGATTCACTGTTTATAAAGGGTTACTCCAGTCATCGTAATATAAATGACATCAAGCCCAACAATAATATTTCATATCTCTTGACAAAATAGAATATTCCTTTTTAAGGTTTGAACTTGAACTTGCTTCAATTTTCCACATTTTTCTTCTTTCATGTTTTCCATTTCAGAAAAGGAATGCCTATCCTAGTCAGAGCCTCCAAAATAGTTGTAAGCATGCAATTTGTCTGGTGTTACAAATGTATATCTGAATTGTGACTTCCTTCCTTGTGAGTCATAACTGATGCATCATCTATATCTCTACTTTAGATAGTTAAATGATGTTGCAGATATTATAGTTAATGTTGAATGAGTTGACACTTTTGGTCAGTAAATGAAATAAGTGTATTTTGCATCTGAAATAGACTTTTGATGATCAGTGGAAAAGTGCTATGGACTGGAATCCCAAACCAAGAGAGAGAGAGAGAGAGAGAGAGAGAGAGAGAGAGAGAGAGAGAGAGAGAGAAGTGGTCATTGGAAGGTACACAAACATCATAAAATATTTGGGGTAATGCCATCAAAACAAGTGAAAGATGTTCATAGCAAGAGCTTTGAGTCTTTAAAGAAAGAAATTAAAGAAGAAAGTATCTGAAAATGGAAAGGTCGCCCATACTCTTGTATAGATAAGATCAAGTTATTAAAATTGCAATGTTACAAAAGGCAATCTACAGATTCAATGCAATCCCCATCAAATTCCCAGCGCAATTCTTCACAGACTTTGAAAGAACAATGCTCAACTATACATGGAAAAAACAAAACAAACAAAATAAGACATCCAAAACAATCTTGTACAATAAAGGAACTTTAAGAGGAATTATCATCCATGACTTCAAGTTCTATTATAAAACCATACTAATGAAAACAGCTTGATATTGCTACATTAAACAGAAGATGGACCAATGGAATTGAATTGAAGACCCTGATATTAATCCACACACATCTGAACACATGAATTTTTACAAAGAAGCTAAAATTATACAATGGAAAAAAGAAAGAACAACAAATGGTGCTGGTATAACTGAATGCTGACATATAGGAGATTTCAGATAGATCAATATCTATCACCATGCACAAAGCTTAAGTCCAAATGAATGGACCAAAAACAGCAACATAAACCCAGCCACGCTGAGAAAGTGGGAAGTACACTTGAACACATTGACACAGGAAACTACTTCCTGAATATAAACCAGTAGCACAGACACTGAGAACAATTAATAAATGGGACCACCTCTTGAAACTGAGAAGCTTCTGTAAGGCAAAGGACACAGTCAATAAGACAAACAGCAGCCTAAAGAATGGGAAAAGATATTCACCACATTTGACAGAGAAATCATCCTGAGTGAGATAATCCAGTCACAAAAAGAGAAACATGGTATGTCCTCACTCATATATGGATTTTACACATGGAGCAGGTCATTGCCAGCCCACAATACCACCGTCAGAGAATCTGGGGTGCAGGGAGGACCCTAAGAGAGATATGCGTGGTAACTCGGAGAAGGGTTATAGAATGAGATCTCCTAATTGGATTGGGGGGAGAAGAAGGGGAGTGCAGAAGGACATGGGAGGAAGAGAGGGAGAAAAGAGGAGGGGAGAGGAGGACATGGGAGAGCAGGAAGGTTGAGCCAGGGTAAGAATAGAGGAAAAAAGGATGGGAGATACCATAAAACAGGGAGCCATTATAAGTTGGAGGAGAGATCTGGCACTAGTGAGATCTTCACTCATCTACAAGAATGACACCAACTGGCATTAAGGCTACCTTAAATGCCCTCCCATGATAATAAGAATGATAACTACATCATATGCCATCCTAGAACTCTCATCCAGTGGCTGATGGAGGCAGAGTCAGACACCCACAGCTGTGAACCAAATTGAAGTCCTGTAACCCAGTAGCAAAGAAGAGTGATGACCAAAGAAATCAAGAGCAGGCTGGTGAAACCCACAGAGGCAGCTGACCTAAGCAAGAGGGAACACATGGACCCCAGATTGATGACAGAGGGGCCAGCATGGGACTGATCAAGACATCCCTCCCACTGAACCTGGGTGACAGAGAGGAGGCCTTGAAAATCTGTGGGACTTTGGAGAGTGGAGCAGTAGTTTTTCCTGGCATACAGATGGACTCTGGGAACCCATACCATGTGGAGGAATGCTCTCACAGCCTGGACACATGGGGAAGAACCGAGGCCCTTCCTGGGATGATGTGACAGACTCTGAAAATCCCTCATGGAAACCCTTGCCTTCCCTGGGGAGCAGAGGGGGGATAGAGTGGGGGTGAGGGGAGGAACAGATGTAGAGGGAACTGAGAGTAACCTTTTGTGAAAAGCTAAATAAAAAATTATGAAAAAATTCCTCTCCTTTTTTTCTTTTCTTATTTCCTTTGTCTACTTTAATTAGTGGTTTATACGTTGTGTTTGTTTTCAAAGGAGCAAATTTCTGTTTTGTTGATGTTACCTGTTGTTTTTGTTTGCTTCTGATTTCATTTATTTCTTTCCTTGTATTGATATATTGATATTGAACTCTCCTTCTCTCTCTCTCTCTCTCTCTCTCTCTCTCTCTCTTTTGGTTTTTCCAGACAGGATTTCTCTGTGGCTTTGGAGGCTGCCCTTGAACTAACTCTTGTAGATCATGCTGGTCTCAAACTCATAGAAATCCACCTGCCTCTGCCTCCTGAGTGAAGAGATTAAAGGCTCATGCTACCACCGCCCAGATTTCCATGTATTAATTTTGGATTTGGCCCTTTCTTGTTGTCTGACTCTTAAAAGGTGAATCATGATATTTATTTGCTATCACTCTGACTATTTAATGTAGCACTCATAAATATGATCTTCCTACTTAGAACTTTTCATGCATATTATATAGGAATTATTTGTTTCAATTTTTATTTGATTCTTTTTAAATTTCCTTCTAGTGACCTTCAATCATGTATCTATCATGTTTGAGTTTACCAATACCATTATATCTAGTAGAAAATTTTAGAGTAATTGGATGTCTCATGGTAAATGTTTATTTGTTTAGAATTATCATTTATTTGAATTCTGTAATAATAATGAAATTGCTTTCTTTATCCCTTAAAATTAGCTTTATTATAAGTGTATTCCATAAGATATTTGAGTTTTAGTTCCTGCTTAGTCCCTTGTTGCATTTGCTTGGAATACATTTTGCTCTCCTGCACCTTACATTGAGGTGTGAATTTTTGAAAGAATACATCTTTGGATCTGTTTTAAAATTTAACGTATTATTATAATTAATTATGAATATTCTTGTGTGTGTGAGTGTGTGTGCGTGTGTGTGGACAACTTTTGGGAATTCTTTTCTTCCACAATGGGTTCTTTTGTCACATCCAAAGAGAATCCCAAATTTCCTAAAGACAGGAATAATCCCAAAATGATAGTCTTGGATCACCTGAAATTGGACTATAGAAGATTTCTGGAAGAAAAATAAAAGCCTAGGGTCATCTTTCCTCAAAAAACAATGAAATAATTTTTCTGCTGGCCAGAAAGAACCACTTGCCTTATGGACACCTATGGTTACATATCAAAGTTCACACTAATCTTTAGGCTTCTCACATCCCTAGTAACATATAGCTGTTATGAATACAAAAGCCTCCTTATCCCCTGCTAGCCTCCTGTCCCTGCTCCTACCTCTTTCACCAGGCAAGTTCTCAGGCTCTTCTAGCTAACCAGCCTCCCTCCTGCTGCAACATAAGCCCTTATAACTGGCAGGACCCTCCTACAATCTTTGCTGTTTTCTCTGCTCTCAAAAGATAATTCTGACAATCTTCACTCTTTAGTAACTATGGCTGCCCTGGACTCTTCCAGATGCCTATGGCACTCTCTTTCTCATATCTACAATAAAAACTTTTCCAGCCACTGGACAGTCATCTTGGTGGACCAATGTAATTGAACCAAAGACACTGATATTAATTCACATGCCTTTGAACACCTGATTTCTAACAAAGAAGTCAAAATTACACAGTGGAAAAAAAGAAAGCATTTTCAACAAATGGTGCTGGCATAATTGGATGTCAACCTGTAGAAGAATGCAAATAGATCCATATCTATTCTCATGCACAAAACTCAAGTCCAAATGGACCAAAGACCTCACCATAAATCAAGTTGCACTTATCCTCCTAGAAGAGAAAGTGGGAAGTAGCCTCAAATGCATTGATACAGAATAACACTTCCTAAATACAACACCAGTAGCACAGAAATTGAGTACAATAATTAATAAATGAGACCGCCTGAAACTGAGAAGCTTTTGTACAATAAAGGACACAGTCAATAAGACAAAATGGCAGCCTCCAGAATGGGAAAATATCTTCACAAACCCCATATATGGCAGAGGACTAATCTCTAAAATATCTAAAGAGCACAAGAAATTAGACAGCAAAATACCAAATAATCCCATTAAAAATTGAATACAGATATAAACAGAAAATTCTCATGAGAAGAATCTCCAATGGCTGAAAGGTCCTTAAGGAATTTCCCTACATCCTTAGTCATCAGGGAAATGCAAATCAAAATGATTCTGAGATATCATCTTATAGCCACCCAAATGGCTAAGATCAAAAACACCACAGACAGTTTCTGCTAGACAGGATGTGGAGTAAGGGGAGCACTCTTCCATTGTTGGTAGGAGTGAAAGTTTGTACAACCATTTTGGAAATCAGTATGGGGGTTCCTAAGAAAATTGGAACTCAATCTACCTCAAGATCCAGCAATACCACTCTTGCGCATATACCCAAAAGATACAATCTCATACCACAAGGTCATCAGATCAACTGTATTCATAGTAGCATGATTTATAATAACCAGAACCTGGAAACAAACTAGATGCCCCACAACAAAAGAATAGATAAAGAAATTGTGGTACTTGTACACAATGGAGTACTATTCAGTGGTTTAAAAAAAAAAGAAGACATCATGAAATTTGTAGGCAAACGGATGGAACTAGGAAAAAAACATCCTGAATGAGGTAACCCAGACACGGAAAGACAAATAGAGTATGTACTCACTATTAGTGGATAATAGGTGTAAAGCGAAGGATAACCATGACCAAACATGACCAAGAAAAGCTAGGCAACAAGACGAACACTAAGAGAGACATACATGGGTCCACCTGGGAAAGGGAAATGGAAAAGATCTTCTGATAAAATTGAGAGTGTATTTGGGGGAGAAGGGAATGCAGAAGTGGAAGGGGGAAGGAGAAAAAGAAGGAGAGGAGAACATGAGGGAACTGGATGGTGGAGATTGGAGAAGGAGTAATTTTGGGGCAAGTGAGAAGCCTTGCAGTAAGGAATTTCCTGGGAATCCACAAAAGTGACCCCAACTAAGATCCTAAGCAATAGTATAGAGGGCACCTGAACTGCCCATCCTCTATAATCAGATTGAATTATCATCATATAACATTCATCCAGTAACTGTTAGAGGCAGATGCAGAGATCCACAGCCTATGCACTGAGCAGAGCACCCAGAATCCAGTTGTATATAGCTGGAAAACTTGTGCAGCACAGTAGAAAAGCAGGAAAACAAGAGGGATTGAGAGACACGAGACGAGAGAGATGGACCAACACTACATGTAAGACTTAAAATGGCATGGTGTATTGCATTATCAACTAACAAAAATGACAACCAAACTTTAGAGACTCATAAATAAACTGAACCATGGCAGATATGAAATAATTTTAAAAAGTATTCATTTTGGCTCATTTTTTCAGATGTATCATTATTCTGATTTACAAAGTTACCAAAGTGCCTGTATTGATAATCACTTCTATATATCATCTATCTATCTATCTATCATCTATCATCTGCCTATTTATCTATCTTTCATCTATCTTTATATCTATGTATCTGTATATATGATGTAGGTATCGAACCTATCATTGACCACCTATGTATTTATCTATCCTTCATCTATTTCTGTATGTATGTTATGTATGAATATCTGATGTATGTATCTATGTTTCTAACCTATCATTGATCTTCTATCCACCTATCTGTCCATGAAGCAATCTACCTACCTTCTAGGTTTCAGTCCATTCATTTTTCTGTTCTCTTTCTTCATAGTTAAAATTAGGTTTGAGATTCCCTAAGAAAGTAACTATTTAACTTTAAATGCTTATGAAAAGAAATGATTTTTAAAGTTCACCATCCACCAATTAAATATTGGCTGAGTTGAACATTTAAAAGTATTTGTTTGTGCTCTAGTTAATTTTCTGCTGCTGTGATAATCAGCATGACCTAAAGCAACTTGAGAAGATTAGAGCTTATGTCAGTTTACAGGTTATAAGCCATCGCGGATAGAAGTCAGGATGGCAACTCATTGAAGAAACTGAAACAGTTGCCATGAATGATCACAGGTTATTGGAGCTTGCTTTCCAAGGTTTGGTCACCTAGCTTTCTTATAATGCCTAGGATTACTATCCGAGTGATGGCTCTACTTATAGTAGGCTGTGCTCTGCCACATTAATCATGAATCAAGAAAATGTACATAGTCTTTTCTATAAACCGTATTCTTACAAGGCATTTTTCCAGTTAAGGCTTTCTCTTTTCAGATGACCCTAGGTTGAGTCTAGTTGGAAGAAAAAGCCAAACACCACAACTAATTCCTTTACAACTTGATATATTTTTTTCATGCCCAAGATACCATGTAACTATCACAACATAACACAAAATTAACTTTAAAATTCCCTTTGAAACAAATTCAGGTACCTTAAAAGTACAGGTTCTTTTTTCTGATTTTTGATTGCTTTTATTTCATTTGTTTAAATCCCATCAATTAGATCTAAAAATGCAGGGTGTCACTTCCTCACCCCCAAGTAACAAGTAACAACCAAAAAACAAACAAACAATAAAACAAAAACTTCCAACCTCTGGGGAAAACCAAAAAAGAAAAAAAAAATACAAAAAAGCCAACCAAACAAAAAATCTTGTTTGAGAGTATGCTTGCAGGAGTCTTAGCACATTGGGTACCACCATCCTAAGTCCTGGCAGCAAAACTGTTGCTGGCTCCTAAGATGCAATTCCACATCAAGAAGACTGGAAACACAGCAGACCACTATCATAGAAGGCACCCCCTTTAGACCCTGGCTTTGCCCTCAGCCTAGCTCTCAACTCCTGAGAATCACTTGCTTGAAATCAAGCCCTATCAAAGTTTCCACCCATCAAAACCCTACATACAGGCTCTGAGGAGCATCTCCATTTTGTCAAAAGAAGAAATAGAAGCTTGGGGGGACTTACATCACATGTCTGAGATGCCCCAGCTAGCAGCATCAGAATCAGGCTGTGAATCATATGACTAGGCAGGCTTTGCTCCCCACACTGAATTGCCACACAGTCCCAGGATGCCTATAAAGAGGCCTTGGGATTCTTCCCACAGATACTAATTAATTACAACTGTATACTGAACCTTAGCCTTAGGTACCCAGCCTCGGGGACCCAGAACCAAAGCTTACAAAAGTGACATGTTAATGGAACAGAGACTGTCCCTCTCTTCTCTCTTTTCTTTGTCCTTTCTGGATCCAGTATCCAGCACATAGGGACCACGCAGAGACAAGTGAGGGGTGATGCCAGGCCATATGTTCAGGATGGAAAGAGGAGTGCAAAACCCTGTTCTCACCACCAGATCCATCTTGGGAAAGACAATGGGGACCACCCATGCTACTGTCTGTAAGGTAAATGGGGAGCCCCAGTGTGACCCACATCCCGGGTCCTCTCTTAGGAGCCAGTGCTCAGAGAGAAAATGGGACCAGCGTGGCTATTTATAACATGGGGTGCAGACAGGACAGCTCAGTCCTCATATAGGCCTGTTTTACCCCAACTGAGAACAGGAGATCCAGACTAGAACTTGAAGAAGACTCAAGAGTCATGACCTCAACCATGACATCTGCTTCCTGCTTGGTTAAGTGAACAGGAAACAGAGCCTGGAGCCAGCAAGGTGGTAGTGAGCACAAATGAAGAGGGGATAATGAGGGTTGGGTTGGTGTAAAGGGAAGCCTTCCCGCCAGCCTGGTTCCAGAGCTGCATCAGTCCCAAATAAACACACAGGAGGCTATATTAATTATGAAGCTGTTGGCCTTGCTTGTTTCTTACTGGCTAGCTCTGACTTAAGTATTTACCCCATAATTGTTAATCTAAGTATTTCTCTTACCGGAGCTAAGTTTCTGGGCTTCTTATCCCTATGGTAGCTACACCTTGACTCTGTGTTTCTCTTTCCCAGAGTCCTCCTGGACTCCTAGTCCCACCTATCTTGGTTCCCTATTGGCCAACAGTGCTTTGTTGAGATATACACAGGATTTTCCCCATCAGGTTGGGAGTGGGGTTGGGACAGGACTTCCATGGAAAGAGCAAGCAATGGGCAGGGGAGGAACAGAAATGGGGCAGGTGGGGGGATCAAACTCAGACAAGAGGAAAGTACCTTGGGCAGGAAGTGGGGAGAAAGTAAATGGGGGACCTGTGTCCCACCTAAAGGCTGGGAAAGGAGCTCCCATGGTTGGAGAAGAGGTCCTCCCTGTTCCTGGGATACAATAGCAAGAGGGACAAGGGCTAGCTACGCAGAACTTGTTGCTATGTAGTTCAGTAAAGGCTGTATATGATATATGTACATGTCATGAGAAAAAGAATGCAAAGGCAGGACCTGTAAGCTGGAGAAGGGGAGGGACAGACAGTGCTAGAGGCCAGCCTGGGCTCTGGGAAAGGGATTACACAAGTCTTCTGGTCCAGGCTGAGACAAGGAAGGAGGACAGTAAGCCCCACGGATCCCCTTGCCTGTTAGAGACGGTGGGTAGCTTCAGGGATGTGACCCTGGGGATGTGGAAAAGCTGTTTCTCCTCAGAGCTGGTGGAGATGAGGCATTTCCGGATGGGACGGAAGTATTTGGAGGTCTTGACTGCGAAGATGATGCTGGAGATGAGGAAGAAGTTGCACCACCCCAAGCAGAACCAGAAGGCATTCCAGGAGTCGGCCATCATGTCACACACGATCACTTGGCCATTGTCCAGGGCTCCAGAGAGGGGCTGGCAGGTGGCGATGTTTTAAGTCACCTCTTCTCTCACCCAGGCCACATCCTGAGAGAAGTAGCCCATTTCCCTGATCAGGAAACACTCAGAGGCACTCCTCATGATGTAGCTGGTCTGGGCAGGCAGCACTCCTTTTAGATGAGTGACATTACCAAGAATATCTGAGGTGTCAACCTGCAGTTTTGGGGCAGAGGACTCCAGGGCCCTGACACTGAGGTTGAGCTTGGCCACAAGACTCTGTTGGGGGAAAACCTTCTCCTGGTAGAGGCTTCGGAGCTCCCTGGCCTCCTCCTGCAGCTGCTGCCTCAGTATAGAGTTGCTTTGAGCCTGAGCAAGTCTTTCCAGCTCCTGGGTCAGCTGCTCCATGTCAGTCTTCACCACAGGCTTCTGAATCTGCACAAGGAAGTCTTCATAGTAGACCTTGCAAAGCCTCCAGGTCCCCGTGAGCAGCGGGGTGCCACAGTTCTAGATCCTTCACATTCACTTTGAAGTTCTGCAGCTCCTGCTGGAACTAGTGGACATACTGTTTGATATCCAGGTCATAGGAGTCATTGAGCTGTAGAACCTTCCAGAGTGCTGCCCCTGCCTTACACTGTCGATAGGCCTGGAGGACACTGATGTTCTTTCTCAGGCCAAGAGGGTAGGACAGGTTCATGGACGGGGTCAAGTTCCTCGGGATGCCTGCAGACTTATACAGCTCTCTGCTCTCCCAGCTCCGGCACACTGGCACCTGCACATTGCCACCCACCAGGAAAGTGGTGACGACCAGGAGGATGACGGGGGCTGCAAAGAGGAAGCTGAGGGCCACACCTGCCATGAGGAAGCGGGCTCCAACCTCGCCTTTGCTTTCTGAGTGGCTGGAATCCCCCCTGGCAGACAACCCCCATGCGCCTAGGCTGAGGCCCACAGGTTACAGATCACCACAAGCAGGATGGCAGAGCACAGCACACGTCCCAAAATCCACCTGTATGTCTCGTATCGCTGCACCTCTTTTAAGTAGGGGCGGCTGCACTGTTCGAGGTCCTCCAGTGCCTGGCTCCAGCGGGAAGCTGCCTCTGACCCTGGGAACTCTTGGGCCAGTGCCCTCACACCTTCAGGTTGCTCAGTCAGGGCCTTTCTCACATCTCTGATCACACTGGCCATCTGCACTGCAACCAGGAGCCGGAGACTATTGAAGGTGGCGTTCTCCTCCTCGACTATGCTGGAGAAGTTGGCCTCTGGGACACCCTTCAGTCGATGCAGGACATCAGTCACAGGGGCACCTGGCTGACGTCAGCACCCAACTGCAGAGCACTGACATGGCTTAAGGCCCATTCGCAGTTCTTGCAGCACCAGCTCTCCTGAAGCAGGGTGACCAGGCATTCCTGGTGTGCCTGCACAGGCGCTTCCAGGTCCTGCTGACCGTCACTCCCGCAGCTCCACTGAGGTGGTGTTCAGGGCTCGAAGGTGGTCTATGGAAACTTGCAGGGCCTTGCCCAGGCTGCGCACTGAGGCTAGCACCGGGTACACTGTGCTCTTGAGCTGGTCATGAATTATGTTCCCAAGGTTCTCACTGACACCATCCAGCTCCTTCAAGACTCGCTCCTGGGGCAAGAAGAACTGCTCAACCAAGGCCTGAAGCTCCCCAGGGACGTCAGACACCAGGCCTCTTAGGGTGAGCAGGGTCTCAGGGATAGCTTCCACACTGGGGCCTGTCTGGCTGTGTGTGTACTGGTTAGTGACAAAAGCACAGACCATACCAATCAGAAGCACGAGGGTGGTCAGCAGCAGGAAGGACATGAGGGTGCCGCGTTCACAGGCCATGGCCTTTTGCTCCGTCTTCACTCTGTCCCCGCAGCGTCGGCCACAGCAGCAGCAACAGAAGCAGAGCCCAGTAGTGGGCACCAAGAGGAGATAGAAGCCAGCGATCACAGCTCACACCACATAGCCTGCCTCATACCGGACCACCTCATCTGTCTTCACAGAGGATGGGTCATTCAGCAGGGGTTGAGCTGAACTATGGAGAGGAATCTTCTCAGGATGCCATAGAGGGAGTCCAGGGGCCCCGGCGCGCGGACACGAGGGGGCAGCCATCTTGTCCTGGCTACTGGAGGGAAGGCCAGGTCCTCCATTTGCACGAAGGACCCACAGTAGACTGCTTTAAATGCTTTGCCATTTTGAATGATGTTGACTATAGGCTTATCATACTATTACGTTGAGTCTTTCTTCTAGCTCTATATTCTCCAAGGCTTTTAAACAAAAAGCATGTTGGACCTTGCAAAATGATTTTCTGCATCTATTGAGATGATTATGTGATTTTTTTCCCTTTAAGTACATATATGTGTTTCATTGTATTTATTGACTTATGTGCCTTGAAACATTCTTGCATTTCGGGAATAAAGCCAACTTCATCATATTTGACAGTCTTTCTAAAGTGTGTTTGTTTTCTCTTTGCTAGCATTTTATTGAGCATTTTTGCATCTATGTTTTTCAGATGTATTTGTCTGTACTTTTTTGTTTTTGTTGCGTCATTTCCTGGGTTTTGGCATTTGATGATCATGGATGCACAGAAGGAATTTGGTAATGTCTATCTGTATCATTGAAAGTCTGAAGTCTGGTAGAATTTTGATTTGAATATATCTGGTCTTGATTTTTTTCTTTAAGTGGGAAGGCTTATATAAATATTTTAGTGTCCTGATTTCTTATGGGTCTGTTAAGACTGTTGACTTTTTGTTTAACTTTTAGGATTTGTCTGAATCAAAAAAATCATCCATTTATTTTGGGTTTTCCTACTTAATGGAGTAACGGTTTTTAAATTAAAAAAAATTAAGTATTTATTTATTATGTATATAATCTTCTACCAGCCTGTATGCATGCAACCCAGAAGGGGAAACAAGACCTCATGAAAGAAGGTTGTGAGCCACCATGTTGTTGCTTGGAATTGGACTCAGAAGCTCTGAAAGAGCAGTCAATGCTCTTCACCTATGAGCCATCTTTCCATCCCCAATATTCTGAATTTCTTTGCTGTTAATTTCTGATTCTGTTAATTTGGGTCTTTTCCTATATTCTTTTGGTTAGTTAACCAAGAGTTTGTCAATCAATTTATTGCCTCAGTGAACCTGCTGTGAGATTTGTTGATTCTTTGTATTGTATTGCTTTTGTATTTCATTGATTTGTGTTCTAATTTTTATTATTTCTTCCTGTCTACCATGTTTGGAATTTGATTGTTCTTTTTTCAGCTTCTTGACTTATATCATTAAGTCATTTATTTGTGTTCTTTCTGATTTTCTTAATGTAGCTACTAGAGCTATACATTTCCCTTTGTAGGGCTGCTCTTAACATATCTCCATATTTTGTATTATTTTTACATTTGTAATTGTTTTATTTAGTTCTAGGAAATTTTTTTCTTTCATAATTTCTTCTTTGACCCGATTACCACACAGCAATGATTTGGCTAATATACATGAGCTTGTGTACTTAGTAGACACTTGTTCAATGTCAAGTTGATTTCAAGTTGGGCAGATGGAATGCAAGCAATTATGTCACTTTAAATTTGTAAAGATTTATTTTGTGTCCTAGTTTGCTGTCTGTTGTAGAAAAGCTTCTTTGTGCTGTTTAGTAGAATACGTATTTGTTGCTATTTGGCTGGAAAATCCTGTAGATATGTTAAGTCTATTTGATTTATGATGCCAATTAATTTTGAGTTTCTCTGTTAATCACAGGTGACCTGTTTATTGGAGAAACTGCGGCATTGAAATCACTTATTCTTAATGGATTGATGGTAATCTTTGTTTTCAGACATAGTAGTAATTACTTTTATGAAGTTGGACACCGCAGAGTTTGGTGCATCTAAGTCTAGGATACTAATGTTTTCTTGGTTGATCTCCTGATTAAAACTAAGTGTCCCTCTTTATCTTCTCTGATTAGTTTTATTTTAGAATCTATTTTTGTCAGATAGTAGGATAACAATACTTGTTTTTGCCTGGTCCCATTTGATTAAAATAATTTTTTATCAACTTTTTAGTCGGAGGGAGTGGCTATCACTAAATCTCAGAAGTGTTTCTTGTAGACAAAAGTTAAAAATATTTTCTTCTTGACCTTTTAGTCAGCTTGTGTCTTTTGTCTGGAAATTTGAGGCTATTGGTACTTAAAGTTATTATTGAAATGTACTTATTAATTGAGGTCATCCTGTTGATGTTTGGTTTGTGTGTGTCCTCAGTGGTACATTTTATTTAATGTTTATGTATTTCTATTTCTTCCAGAGTTTCTGTGGTATTTTCGTTTATATCTTCAGCCCAAAATGTCACTTTCTATTTTTATTAATTAGATTTGATTTCTTGGGTATAATTTTTAGGCTATTTATGTGTAGAATTTTTCTTTCTATTCCCATTATAATGGATATTTTTCTGTGTATATTAACTTAAGATAGCTGTCCATAGCACATTGCTTTACATGTAGGTCCTCAAAGAAGCTTAGATATTGGTTATGATGCAGACAATGGGGGTCATACTAGACTGGGGCATTTATTTGTGATTGTGACTATATGTTGCAGGTTGAGAATGTTGCTTAAGTGAAGAGAACCATGGAGACTCACTGGGGTATTCCCTGTAGAAGTGTGTGGGAGTTGTGCTTGTCTGGAGAGGTTGGATGCAGTGCAAATGGGATCTGTGGGTGGTGGCAGGTGGGGTGACATCTGGTGAAAATCTAGAGGTTGGTTGCAGTGAAGACTGGGATTGTCAACAGCATTGGATGCTGTACCTAGGAATCATCTTGAGAGTTGGGTAGAAGTTATGGGTGGGGTAGGTCTGAGAATTCATCAGGCTATAACTTGGAAAACAAAACTGATAATCTGGCTGGGTTCGGGAAGTTAGATGCAAGGCAGAGGGGAACTATGGGTTGGTGTGTAGGCAGAGAAAGTCTTCATGGAAGTCTTACACGGGTGTTTTTTTATTCAAAAACATGATGTGATCATCCATTATAGAGCACTGAATTTCTAAAAGTCAGGGTGGTCAAGTCAAGTCAAGTCTCCATCATAAGCATTGCTCAGATCAAATTTCCAGAGTCCTTCCAAAACATGGTCAGGTCTATTATACCAATAAATCTTGCTTCTGGTACCAACTTCTGTCCTAGTTAGATTATTGTTGTGATAAACATCATTACCAAAAGAAACTTGGTTTATTTTAGTTTCTAGTTGTACTCTAGCATGAATGCAAGTCATGGAAGGAACTCCATATAGGAGCTTGAGGCAAGAACTATTGCAGAGGCATTTGAGGGCTGCTTCTTACTGGCTTTCTCCACCTATTGTTTTAGACCACCTAGGGTCACGTGTTCAGGAGTAGTAGCATCAACAGTGATCTGTATCTTACCACATTGATCATTAAGTGAGAACATGTCCTACAAGTTGGTGCACTAGACAAACTGTTGGAGGAGTTTTCTCAGTTGAGGATTGTTTCTTATTGACAAAAAAGCCAACCAGTATATTACCTTATTTATTTGTTTACTTATTTATTTGTATGTGTGTGTTTGTGCGTGTGTGTTTGTACATGTATGTTCCATGATCTGTGTGTGGAGGTGAGAGGATATCTTCCAAGAGTTAGTTGTCTCATCCCGCTATGTGCATTTTAGGAATTGAACTAATGATGTCAGGTTTGGCAAGTAATACCTTTATAATCTGAGGTAATTTTCTTGCCCCTGAAAAAAAATCTTAAGCTTAAAAAACATACAGTGATAACTATAAAACTGTATTTAAACTCAGGGAAATCATCCCTTCATAGGTATTTGAGTTACCTGAAATTCTGAGGGAAACAAAAGGAGTTACAAAAACCATACCATATAGTAAAATAAGTCCTTAAAATTAACCATACTCAACCCCTTCTTTCTATAGAATAGGAAACTGGGATTAATGCCAGTTACAGTTTGACCAAGACTTCAGAGTTTATAATTAGTAGAACTTTATGAGATAACGAGTAGTCTGTAATATTAAACAAAGTGTTCTGATAATACTGCTTATGGTTCTGATATTAATTATATAGTAATCTGTTAACTTTTTTCTTATTTTTGTAAATTAATATTTAATTTTACTGAGCAGCTACATTAATTCAACCATAGCATTAGAAAACTTAATCACCAGTGGTACACTGAAGATCATGGTGCGTGTGTGTGTGTGTGTGTGTGTGTGTGTGTGTGTGTGTGTTGTGTGTTTGTGCGCGCATGCACTTGTGAGTGTGTCTATGGTAACAGGAAATATCAACAAAAAAGTAAAATAGACAAATATTTACGTGGCATCAGCAATTGTAGAGTAAACCAGAAAGGTGTATACTAAAGGCGAATAAAGAATTAAGGAGAAGGAGGAAAGCATTTTTTGATGTTGACAAAGGAGAGATTAATGACCAAATAAAGCAAATGCATTGACACAAATGAGCACCTAGACTGTGAGCAAAAAAACTGAACATGTTAAAGGATAGGAAGTTGATGGTAAAGGATGTAGCCACCTTTGCAAAGCTATAAAAAAGTAAGAAGGCTTATCTCAATACATTCAGATGGTTCACTTTGTATGAAACAAAATCAAAGTAAAATAGACATTTGAATGTTAACATTTGCAAATAGAACCAGAAAGCCAGGGTGTTTGTGTCCTTGTCCCTCTATTCTGTAAATCAGTGAATCTGTGCTGAGACTGAGAGCAGCAGACGAGCAAGGAGATTCAGGAATGAAAGGAAAGGCTAGGTAGGATTCATTCTGAGCTCAGGTAGTCATCTGTCCATGGTCAACAGACTGGCCCAGATGCTGAAGACAGAAAAGGACCTGGTGGGATAAGCTGCAAATGCTTAGCTTTACTCTAGCTGCATAGAGCACTGCAAGTGTCACTTGGTCACAGAAAAGGGAGATGCATCACACTTTGTCTTTATATTCTGGCAGTGATCTAATGAAGACATGCCTGTTTTTAGTACTTAAGCACTAAGTCAAATTCTCTTCATCCTTTCTTGTTTTCACTTTCTCCTCTGGTTCATATTGTCTAAAATATTTACTGTCTGGCTTCCAAAGAAATTGCTGACTGATGATGCAAGGCCTCAATAATTCCAAATAGCACTGTTGGCTCCTATCTTAGAAAAGAAAGATGAAATGAAAAACGTTGAGAGTAAGTAATGAAGTAGAGAAATTGCTTATTTTCTAAGGAATGTACATTCTAGTTATACTCTAATGGTAGGAGTATGAAGTGAAGACTTCTAAAGTAGAGAATTTCCGTTGTCTGATGAAATGTTAGAGGGGCTGAGAAGTAAAGGAGAGATAGCTATTGTCAAAGACTCAGCAAGCCACCTGTTCTATATCTACAAATTGTCATTGGTGTCAAGACTAGACAGGTATATGATATGAACTAAATATTTCTTTTTTTTCTATTTTTTATTTAAGTTAGAAACAAGTTTGTTTTACATGTCAATTCTAGCTCACTCTCCCTCCCCTCCTCCATCACCCTCCCCATCAGGCCCCCCCAGTCCCC
The DNA here is from genome assembly GCF_017639785.1 of Mesocricetus auratus. NCBI lineage: Eukaryota > Metazoa > Chordata > Mammalia > Rodentia > Cricetidae > Mesocricetus > Mesocricetus auratus. Next base: position 9,289,465 of record NW_024429189.1, read on the forward strand.
CACCCAATCTTCACTCTGATCCCCAGGGAGGGTGAGGCCTCCCATGGTGGATCTCCAGTGTCTGTCATTTCATCCAGGGCAGGGTCTAGGCCCTCCCCCAGGAGTTCAGTCTGAAAGAGCATCCCTCATTGTGGGATGGGCACTCAAATTTTATTTGTATACCAGGGATAAAGATTACCCAAGGCCCCATAGATTACCTAGGCCTCCTAATTACACCCACATTCAGGTGGTCTGGTTCAGTCCCATACTTTCCACACAGCCATCACACTGGGGTCCAAGAGCTCCCCCTTGTTCAGATCAACTGTTTCTGTGGGTTAAACCAGCTCAATCTTAACTCATTTGATCATCAGTTCTCCCTTTCTGTCACTGGATTCCAGGAGTTCAGTTCAGTGTTTAGCTGTTGGTCTCTGCCTCTCCTTTCATCAGTTTCTGGATGAAGGTTCTGTTTCCCAGACTCTCTGTCAGTGGGATTGTATGCTGGCACTCCCCTGATTCATGTATGTATGAGTGAGTACATACCATGTTTCTGTTTATGCCTGGGTTATGTCACTCAGGATGGTTTCTTCTAGTGCCATCCATTTGCCTGCAAATTTCAAGATTCAATTGTATTTTTCCGCTGAATAGTATTCCACTGTTTAAATGTACCACATTTGCTCTATATACTCTTAAGTTGAAGGGCATCTAGGATACTTCCAGGTTATGGCTATTACAAATAATGCTGATATGAACATTTGTTGTATGAATGTGCATCTTTTGGGTATATGCCCAAGAGTGGAATTGCTGAGTCTTGTGGTAGATTGATTCCCATTTTCATGAGTAATCTCCATACTGATTTCCAAAGTGGCTGTACCAGTCAGCACTCCACCACAGTGAAGGATTGTTTCCCTTTCTTCACATCCTCTCCAGTGTAAACTGGTAAACTGTCTTTGGAGTTTAAGATTTTAGCCATTCTGAGAGGAGTAAGATGGTATCACAAAGTTGTTTTGATTTGCATTTCACAGATGGCTAGGAATGTTGAGCACTTTCTCAAGTGTCTCTCAGCCATTTTAGACTCCTCTACTGGGAATACTCTATTTAGTCCTGCACCCCACCTTTTGATTGGATCCTTTGGTGTTTTGGAGACTTGCTTCTTGAGTTCTTTGCAAATTTTGGAGATCAGTCCTCTGTCAGATGTAGGGTTAGTGAATATTTTTTTCCACTCTGTGGGTTGCCCTTTTGTCTTGCTGACTGTGTCCTATGCCTTAGAGAGGCTTCTCAATTTCAGGAGGTCATTTTTATTAATTTTCTATCTTAGTGTCTGTGCTACTAGAGTTATGTTCAGGAAGCGGTCTCCTGTACCAGTTGATTCAAGGGTACCTTCCACTTTCTCTTCTAACAGGTTCAGTGTGGCTGGATTTACATTGAGGTCTTTGATCCATTTCGATTTAAGTTTTGTACATGGCGATAGACATGGATCAAATATACTTATATATATATTTAAGTATTTTATTATTTATATATTACTTACTTAAGAAAGAATATCATGTGAGTAAATACTTTCATATACATACTTAAAAATAGAAATGACCAAGTCTTTGACTGTGCTGTGCATATCTAGACATAGTATATGGCCTACTATTAGTTATAAGTCTGTATTATGTGATTCATACATGTGCTTTAAAATATTTCAAAGATGTGTTTAGTAGTACCAGTAATATAATTAAAAAAGCAAATTTTCTTTCCCGGTGGATACTGATTTTCAGAGGTTTCTACAATGGTACACTCCTATACCTGGCTGTCATGTCTCTCCTTGTGTTCCATTTTTCATCTGCTTCACTATAGCTCTCTCTGTTTGCAAATTGACAATCTTCTGAAATAATATTTGTTCAAATATCATCATGTTATCCTATATAAAAATACTTGAGTCCTACCTCCCTGGAAATAGTGTTATTGCAAGCTTGAAGTATTGAAAAAGTAATATTGCCTCCAAGGAGGTATGCTATCTCAATAAGACATATCTTCAAGACAAGGAAAAATGTGCTTTTTAAACTCTACATGTGTTATAAACAAGCACTTAGAAAACCATTGTTGTAAAGCATTGCTGGTTTTACCTGAGGCAGGCATTTCAGTGCATTTAAAAGGTCTCTAAGGATGCTAAGGCATCTTAGGTGGCATAGTCCATATAATGAAAACTGAAGTCTCTGTTTCCTGAAGTTTACTGGGTTTTTCTCCAGGGAACTGAAATATAGTTTCCAGCTTCCTTTACTAACTTTGGCAGCTAACACTGGTTGAAATTTTAGGAAGAGAAACACTGGTAAAGACAATAAGCTGCTTAAAAACTTGGGCTCTCTTGACTCATCTACAGTTCTATTAAGCAGCTTGTTTTAGAAAATGGTGTTTATCTCATTAAAAATATGTTTCTGTATTTCATAAAAAAGCAACCGGTGGTCATTTTTCTTCAAAATCATTTATTTTTAATTTATTTTGTTTGGCCTTTTATTTCAGAATTCCTTTATTGTTTTTAGTAGATTATCATTTATTCATTTCAGGAATATGTTGTTATTAGATGTACCTTCAAATTTACTTTTAAAAGAGTGCATATAAAATAATTATTACATTATTTTAACACACATCTCTAGAAAGATTATCAAGCATTTATCTACCAAAGTCTTTTTTTTACCACCCTTTCATAATTGTATCATTTCTTGGTCAAAGAATCTAGTGACTTTTCTAAATCAAGTGGTTACACAAATTCACCCTGGGATACTTTTGCCTATTATATTTATCTGATTAGAATAACTTTTTCTCATTTTGTTTTATATGTGAAGCCTTATTTAATCAAATAAAAATATAATTCTGTGTGTCTAATGTTGTAGTCATTGTTATTTTAGTTAGATTTACTTTTTATTGTGAGTAGACACCATGACCATGTCAGCTCTTATAGAGGAAACATTTAATTGGCATGGCTAACATATTCAGAGATTTAGTCCATTATCATCATGGTGGAACATGGCAGCATTGTAAGCCAACATGGTGCTGGAGAAGGAGCTGAGAGTTCCACATCTTGATCTACAGGCAATAGGAAGTAAACTGAGCATAGCTTGAGCAAAGGAGACTTCAAATCCTACCCTCCAACAAGGCCACAACTACTCCAACAAAGCAAAACCTCCTAATAGTGCCATGCCCTCTGTGGGCCATTTCCTTACAACGGTCACAATTGTAGATCTTAGCACCAGGTAAGCCGACACAATCTGAAAGTTCTCTTTTGACAAGGACCTTTTATTTCCGTGGATGGGAGACACAAGGGGATTTGTTATAACAGATGCACGGTTGAATAATATGTATTCTTAAATGTAAACAAAGACGATCTAGATTTACTATCTATAATTTCTTAAAACCATTGACTTGTATCAAAAATTTTTGTGAGATGTAATTAGCTCATTTATTATCATGGTAAGAAAAGGAAAATTGGAAGTAAATACGCAATGAATGAAACAAGAGGGAATCACAATGTTGGCTGATTCCTGTTGATGCTGAAATTACAGTGTACCGATGAAGGAATAGAAATTGTGGATGACCACATGTCTAAACAATATTACCCAGACAAAATAGGGCAATTGCACTAATGAACTCACAGCATTGTGACAAATGAGCAGGGTCAAGCCAGAGCAAATCCTAGCATGGAGAGGTAGGTGGCCATAAAGTCACATCATTAACTGAGGAACTATGGGCAACTGATAAATTCAGAAGGAAGAAAACTCACATCTCTTTAAGGGAGCTGGGGGGCCAACCATGCTCCAAAAGAAAATCACAGTCACAAAAGCACATGGGCGCCAGAGATTGGGATTGATAGTTTTAAATAAAAGTGAGGCTAGAAATTGGGTTGATAAGGAAGGGGGTGACACTGAAGGAGTTTGATATGGAAGGTTAATATTAATATTATCCAAAATATACTATATAAATAACCTCAAAAATTTAACTCAAAATATTTTAGATGTTATGAACCAAGAGAAAAAAAACAAATGTAATTATTTAGCATAACCATTAAGAAGTTTAACAGTCTTATTTAGGTTGCAGATTATATGCAAATAGCTAAAGAACCAGATTATGTCCTTGCTATGCTCTGTCCCTGAGGCCAATAAGAAAATTCATGATTGCCCAGCTCTCAGGTCAAATACTCACTTGGTTTTTTGATCTTTATGCCCCAAAACATCGAACCAGACTTCAGTTTCTTCTTCTTTTATTTACTTTAAAATAGGCACCTTTAAAATAGTCTTTCCTTTCCTAAGTTTCAGGTGTTTTTTTACAGTCAATCAAAGTTCAAAAGTAATAACAGCAAAGTTCAGAAGAAAAATAATCTGTATTTTTTTTTTTTTTGGTTTTTCGAGACAAGGTTTCTCGGTATTGTTTTGGAGGCTGTCCTGGAACTCGCTCGGTAGACCAGGCTGGCCTCGAACTCACAGAGATCTGCCTGCCTCTGCCTCCCGAGTGCTGGGATTAAAGGCGTGTGCCACCAACGCCTGGCAAATAATCTGTATTTTAAGCATTGTTCTACTCTGAATTGCATCATGAAAACTTCAATCCGTTTTATTCCTACCTAAGAGGTCTATAATTTCATTGTCCAGCACCCACATGGTATATTCTATGTACCCATTTATCACTCCATAGCAGCATAAAAAATACTGTCTATGGGGCTCAGTACTATCATTGGTTTCATATATCCACTGGAAGACTTGCATTATGGATTCATTGTCCAAAATACAACTGTATAAACATCCATTCCATCACAGGTGTTGCACAGACTTAGTTATATCTGATGGCACCTGAAAAAGACTTAATTTCATATATATGACAGTGTAACAGCTTCAAAAATTGCTATTTTATTTTAAAGTATTTTTATTGTTAGTGGTGGGAGTGTGCGTGGGCTAAAGGCTCCCTGTGGAGGATAGTGAGAAAATTTGTGAACACAGTTCTCTCCTGCTATCTTTATATGGGTTTTGGGGGATTTAACTTGGGTCTTCCATCTTGCACATTAAGGACCTTTACGTAATGAGGCTTTTATCTGCATCTACAACTATGTTTTTGAAAAGTACATTGGTAAAGAGTATAATATATATATATTTATGAACTTCTGTACATACAAAAATTTTAAAACATACAAATAAGATGATATAAAGTGAAAATAATTTCCTCTAATGGGTTCATGCTAACCATCTAAAGTTATTTACCTAAAGTTTCAGAGTATAGTAAAGCACTTGTACTTCTCTCCTGGTAAATTTTCGATATTAGGGTTAGAAAACTTTGAAAGAAATTTCCATTTGAAGTCCCTCAAACAGAGTATGGCAAAACAAAATAACTTTAATATATAGGAATTCAGGTTCCTGTTGCTCAGGCTGTTGTAGGAGTAAAATTGTCAGATGTCTTCATGCTACCAGTACTCATGGTTTAAGGACAGAAAAAACTATAATAAAAACCAACCTCCTATAACTCTGTAAATACTTACCTTTGTGTTTTTAATCAAAGCAACAAGTAAATAAACACGGCATAAGTTCATAAAAATGTGTGAGAAATATAATATATTCAAGTAAATCTGCAGTGAACAAATACAGGTATTGTTAACTCTTTGCAGTATATATGAATGCTTAGAGGTAAATATCTTGTATGTATCTCCTTGGGGGGACAGAAATATCTAGTCTATAAAATTCATTTTTGAGAAATTTATACTTAATAAAATCCCCATAGCCATTATGATGAAGTAAAGTCCTAGTCCCCCTTCTCTCATCACAAATTGAATCATTACAGCCATATGTTTTCATACCCCTGATACAATCAGATTTCTATTTATAAGATTGTCCTCATTTTATATGCTCATTATGTTGCAGTTTATGGCATGCTTAAACCATAAACCAGAGTAGTTAAACACCTACACTGTTCTCATGGGCCATGGTACACAATAAAGCTAGCATCAGTGGCCACTTTCCATTTACTAATTGTTTTATTGCAATTATAGATGATGCAAAGTTTCAATACATAACCTCTGAGCATATCAAAAACTGTTGCTTTATCAGTATTGCCTACTGCTTGTTATTTCATGATAAGTAGTTCTGCAAACTTATAAGATTTCTAGGTAACTAAGTCAAAATAACTCTTATATCCAACTCAATTATTATTTAAGGTTTACATCATTATTTTGTCTTAGTTGGGGTGTCTATTGCCGCAAGGAGACACCATGACCACACCATGGCAACTCTTACAAAGGAAAACGTTTACCTGGGGTGATTTACATTTCAGTGGTTTATTCCATTACCAATATGGTGGCACGCAGGCAGACATGGTGCTGTAGAAGTAGCTATGTGTTCTTCATCCAAATTAGTCACATAGGGGGCCATTTTCATTCAAAACACCATGTTACACTTCCTGGGCCCCCATAGGCTTGTACCTATATTTTAATATAAAACTGCATTCTGTCCAACTGCGAAAGTCCCCATAGTCCATCAAAGCCTGAAAAATGTTTAAAAGTCCAAAGTTTTAAGCCTCTTCTGAAACCATTAGTCATCTCTTAACTGTAAGCCTCTGTAAAATGAAAATCAAAAACAGACCACATACTTCCAACATACAATGACTTAGAAAGCACATTACCATTCAAAAAGCAGGAAAGGCAGCATAGGGAAGAAATACTAGACAAAAGAAGGCCCAAAATCAGCATGTCAAACTCCAAATTCTGTGTTTCTATGTCTGATATACTCTTTAAACCTCCAACTCCTTTCTGCTTTGTTTATTGCAGCACACTCTTCCCAATAGGGCTGTTTCTACTCACTGTCAGCAGCTATCCTTGGAAAGTATCCCACAACATAGGCATCTCAACTTCCTGTGTACTCCAAGGTTTGACAGGAAATCCAGGTTTTACCTTCATAGCTTCACAAAATGGCCCCTGTAGACTTCCACACAAGGGTTTCCTGACACCAGCCTGAACTTACTGACTTTCATTAGTCATGGAGGGAGATTCTATAAACCCTTTCTTGTATCCCTGACTCTGAATCCAGAACCACATGGCCAAATGTGCCAAGTCATGCTTCTTACAGAGGTTGAAACATGGTCCTCTTGTTCAGTTACATCTTCCTCAGCTTCTAGTTTTCCATTGCTTCCTTCATTGCTTAAGCAACACTGTCAAAGAAATTGCTTTGCAGACCCAGCAGGACTCAAACTCAGAGTTGTTCCTGCCTTTCTCTTCCTAGTACTTGGATTAAATATGTGCTCCACCACACTCAGCCTTAAGCTTTTCTGTAATCGTTTTTCACTCTTCTTTAATTCCTTTCACATGTTGGAAGATTCGTGGGGTAGGGTCTTCCCCTGAAGTCTTCACCCATTTTTATTCCATTTAGTATCAAGATTTGCTTTAAACTTTTTAACTCAGTGAGCAGTAGACTTAGCTCTATTATAATTCTTGATATGGCTTATCTCTTCAAACTATAAATTTTATACTTTTCCTTCCTTGGCTTGCTCCTTTTCATTATAAATCTGCATAAGCATGACTACTAATAACTAAGAAATACAATCAATACAAGGCTGTCTGAAAATCTCCTCTGTCAAAGCTTTTAATATACAATATGACCCAAACTCTGTCTTCTTGATCCCTCATGTTCCCATCCCCAATCTCCTCCCTTCTTCCTCTCCCAGTTTACCCAGGAGATCATAACCATTTTCCCTTCCTGGCGTCTTCCATGTGTATCACACTTGGTGTCTCCCTTTTTACCTAGCTTCTCTGGGGTTGTGGATTTTAGCTTAGCTATCCTTTGCTTTACTTTCAATATCCACTTATGAGTCAATACACAATGTGTGTGTCTTTCTGGGTCTGGAGTACCTTACATGGGATTGTATTTTTTCTAGTTCCTTCCATTTACCTGCAAATATCAATATGTCATTTTTTAAACCACTGAGTAATACTCCATTGTGCAAATATGTCACACTTTCTTTATCCATTCTTCACCTGAGGGACATCTAGGCTGTTTCCAGGTACTGGCTATTACAAATATTGCTGCTATGAAAATTGTTGAACAAATGTCTTGGTGGTATTGCACATCTTTGGGTATATGTCCTAACATGGTATTACTGGGTCTTGAGGTAGATTGATCCTCAGTTTTCTGAGAAACTGCCATACCGATTTCCAAAGTACCTGTACAAGTTTTGACTCCCATCAGCAGTGGAGGAGTGTTCACCTTACTTCACATCCTCTTCAATATAAGCTGTCATGAGTGTCTTCTCTTTCTTTCTTTCTTGTATTTTTTAATTTGTTTTAGTTTAAATTAGAAACAAGCTTGCTTCATATGCCAATTCCAGCTCGATCTCCCTCCCTCCTCCCCCACCTCCCCCACCAGTCCTCCACCCAATCCCCAATCCATTCCCCAGGGAGGGTGAGGCTCTCCATGGGGGATCTCCTGACTTGGTCATTTTGTTCAAGGCAGGTCTTAGGCCCTCCCCCACGTATCCAGGCTGAGGGAGCATCCCTCATTGTGGGATGGGCACCCAAAGTCCATTTGTGTGCCAGGGATATATACTTATCTACTACCTAAAGCCCCATAGATTGCCTAGGCCTCCTTACTGACACCCACATTCAGGGGGTCTAGATTAGTCCCATGCTGGACTCTCAGCCATCAGTCTGGAGTCCAAGATCTTACCCTTGTTCAGGTCAACTATTTCTCTGGGCTTCACTAACCCAGTCTTGACCCCTTTGCTCATCATTCCTCCCTCTCTGTCACTGGGTTACAGGAGTTCTGTTGAGTGTTTAGCTGTTTTTTTGTCATCAGTGTTTTTTATCTTAGTCATTCTGACAGGTGTAAGATGGTATCTAATAGTCCTTTTGATTTTCATTTCCTTAGTGGCTAAGGATGTTGAGCAATTCCTTAAACGCCTTTCAGGCATTTGAGTTTCTTCTGTTCTGAATTCTCTATTTAGATCTGTACCATATTTTTAATTGGATTATTTGGTATTTTGTTTTATAGTTTCTTGAGTTATCTATATATTTTGTATCTGAGACCTCTTTCAGATGGGGGATTGGTGAAACTCTTTATCCATTGTGTAGGCTGCTTTTTTTCTTACTATATTCTTTACAGAAGCTTCCATGTTTCAGATGGTCCCATTTATTGATTGTTGCTCTCAGAATCAATGTTATATTTGTGGAAATTTTCTCATTGTACAATTGGGGTTTCATTGTCAAAAATCAGTTGTTCATTGTTGTGCCATTAGTATTGGGTTCTTCAATTCAATTCCATTGATCTGCATATCAGTTTTATGTCAATACCAAGATGCTTTTTATTACTGTGGCTTTTTAGTACTGTCCAAAGCTCCGAAGTTCACATTCCTCAAAAAAAAAAAGTACAACTAGGCTTGTGACAGCAGTACCCTAGTCTTGGGTACAAACTTCTGTGTTAGTTAAGGTTTCTATTGGCGTGAATAGACACCAAGGCTACAGAAACTTTTTTAAAGGAAAACATTTAGTCGAGACTATCTAAAGTCCAGAAATCGATCCATTATCATCAAGGAGGGATCATAGCAGCATGCAAGCAGACATGGTGCTGGAGAGGTAGCAGAGTGCTCATAATAAGACTGGCAGGAAACAAAAAGAGAGTGACACTGAGCTTTTGAATCCTCAAAGCAACCCCCAGATGTACACTTCCTCAAACAAGGCAATAATTATTCCAACATGCCATATGTCTTATAGTGCTATTCGCTGTGTGCTTATGGGCAATTTTCATTCAAACCACCACATTTTGTAATTTGATATTGGGATGAGGTGAAGACATGTCCCATTAACCAGCAGAAAAGGCACATCCAGATTTGGGACTTTCTTCCATGTTATGTAATTTTTGATGTGTTTAACTTCTTTAGTATCAGTTTCTTTGCCCGTGGCAGCAAAGTTTTCATAATAATTTCCATAAGAAGTTTTTATTCATTTTTATATTATTTTGGTATTGTAATATAGTTATACCATTTCTCACTTCCTTTTCATTCCTAAAAACTCTCCTACATACATGTTTTTTCTCTCTTTCAAATTCATGGTCTCTTTATTAAAAAATGTTGTCACAGGCATATGTGTATATATATATATATGTATACACATATGTGTTCCTAAATATCAACTCTTTGGTCTGTTACTTGTGTGCATGCTTCCAGGGCTGAGGCTTTGGTACTAGACATGAAATTGGTGTGTTCCTCCCTGATTAAGACTATTTCTCCCTTGGTCAGCATTCACAACATGGCCATAGTTCTTCATGTGGAGCTGAGCCCTCATAGATTTATTCTCAGTTCACTTTGGGAAGTCTATTGCTGTTTTATAGCTCATGTTTAGGCAGCTATATTGGTGAGACTATGCAATATAGCTTCTGCTATTACTAGGGGACATAACCTCACAACAATATCCATGCTTGTGGGCTCTTTTAAAGAGCCTTGATTGTCAAGGTCCTCTGGCCATCAACCAGATACGGCTGGTCACGTACTCATAAGAAAAGATGTGACTCAACCCTCATAGAGAGTACATGACCCTGGACCACCCTGCTACCTCTGCTAAATTCCAGAAACAGGCCTGCAGCTTAATTAGGAGTTAAAGATTAGATCAACAGAAAGCCCCCAATTCCGCCAGGAGTTGGGCAAGGACATAAGAAAGATTAAGACAGATAAAGTAAGAATGTGTGGTCAGGTTACCTAGTAGCACAGGAAGTTCTACCCCTGACCTTTTGCCATGCAAATTAGATTTCCAGGCAGCACAGAGGGTTCCCTCTCTCACTGACCTTTGCTCCACCAAGCTCATTGCAGTTGCAAAACACCCCCATTCCTTCCCTTCCCCTATATAAACCCTTTGGGATGAAAAAATGTTATTGCTTTGATCAGACTCCTGTCTTAACATCCATTCTTTTGTGTTTCCTGCCTTTATCTTTCTCCTAGGTACCCTCCAGCCCCATGTTGAATGACCCATGGTTCGGGGCACTTGATATACAGATGCACTACTGGATGAAATGGGAGACTAGATAGAAATGCCTGAGGCAGTGTAGGCCTAGGGCCTTCCCAGAGCTGAAGTGTGTAAACATGGCTCTGTGCTCGTACCTACAGGCATAAGGCTTCCATGGACCCAAAGAGGTGGAGCCAGCCACCAGTATCATGTGCTAAGCAGAGCCACTGGCTACAGGTACGGAAACACTTAGGACCATACAAGAAGAAAATAAAACTCTGAATAGTTAGAGTATGCTTGAAAAAATGCTTAGACACTGAAGAAAGAAAAGAAAATGGGTATTGACACTAATGAAAAAAATAAACAGTTTAAAAATGATGAATAAGATCTCTAAAGAGAGAGTAGTATAAGCAAAATAACCCAGTTAGGGCTGAGAAATATTATAACACAGAAAATCTGTGTCTTATATAGTGCTTTCTTAACTTTGAATTTTTGAAATACTAATGAGCAAAAATCAATAGCTGCTTAGAGACACTGAATTATAGAAAACAATGCTAAATTAAGCCAGCTTATATATCTTAAGGATGTCTCAGCTTTAGAAGGAAATTCAAGAAATGTGTTGCATTGAGGGAGAGGTTACATCTTTATTCCTACAGGAAACAAAGAAACCACATATTTCTTCAATAATAATAAAGATAAGATTTAATTGGGGGAGACCTACCTGAAAATCATGGCTGTAGAAATGAAAGAAGACACCATGAAAAACTATGAGACAAGTAGTGTATATGTTGATCCCTCTTCTATGAGAACATCTCTGAGATTGGATGATTCATGATAAATCTTGTTGGCTACAAAGTCATCATGACTTATTATTACATACCATACATGGCTAATGATTTATGTTATAGTTTGCTTATAAAGTCCAAATAGACTTAAAAAGTTCATAGCTGCCTTTTTTCTGCTCAAATTTAGAACAGCAACAAAAAATCATCTTTAGCTGATCTGTTCATACCACACATCCCATAATTATGTTAATTCAGATATGAATGTTATCTTAAAAAGTTGTGCTTTCAGGAAAAAAAACAAAAGACAAGACACCAAAGAACACAAATACCCCAGGTGATCCAGCCTCTCAGAATGCTTCTGTTGCAGTTTCCTCAAAAAAGTGCATCCAGGACAACTTTAAAGTGGTTAGATAGGACAGTCTACCCTCATAGACTCCTCCAGTGGTGACTAAAGTTAATCTTTGCACTTTGTCATCGCACAGAGACGGGAAAACAAATGATACGAGGCTACCTCGCCAGGACTTGAACATTATAGAAATTTTCTCCCTTCCCCATAAAAAAACAGGAAGTAATTTTGACACCCACATTCTCAAGAGGACACTAAGTAAAGGAGATTAGATTCTGGGACCTCTTTCCGAAAAGAACAGCAGGGGGCATAAAGATGATAGGAAAAAAGGGTAATTATTGAATCTACTTTTAAACTGAAAAGAAACTATTAATCTAAAATAGATTACAATTACACTGATTTTTGTATATAGATACATATTTAAGGTTATTTTTGTTAGGACATACTGTTTATGTGTTTATACTCTTGTTTAAGATATTTTTGTTCATTGATAGAAGTTTAAGGGTATTTTTATATAACATAATATGTATATGTTTCTACTCTTATTTAGAGTATTGTACCTCTGCATCTCATTTAAAATACAATATAAAATTATACTCTTGGAAATCTGCTATTAAAAACTATTTAGGATAATTAAGAAATGCAGATTAGTAGTCATCTGTACCAAACAAACTTGAAGTTACATTAGTCATGTTTTCAAGTTTAAACAGAAATATATTTCAGATAGATAGGTGCTTTTCAAACACTTCAGAAATGTACATCATATGGCCTTTAAGATGTTTTGATAAACTAATACTTCAAGACTGTTAGATATGAATGTTCCTGCTAAGACCAATCTATTTCAGTGAAGGTAGTAGACATTAAAAAACTTCAAGTTTACTTTCATTTGTAGCAAAATTAATAACTGTCCAAGAAAGTGACTTTGAGTCAACTATTGGTAATATGCCATTCAAATTGGGCAAGCAGGAAAACAAGGAAATGACTGCCAACCTTTGCCAAGATAAGGTAGGACAGTCTTTCAAAAATAACTTCTTTACAGAAAACTATGTCATGATATGCTAGGCCTGTACACTAGAGATAGATGCCCCACCATTGCAGAGGAAGCTAAGGGTGAATATCCAGGCAGCCAGTTATCCCTTTAATTTCTATAGTTTGAGAAGTTATTTGCACTGTACTTCTGTTTTGCTCAGGTAGTATTTTAGCATTCTTTGGTCTTTGGAGGGTTTGAAGACTAAATAGTTATACGATTTTTCTGTTACAAATTCAGAAATGAAACTACAAAAGAGTTGTAAACTTTATAAAGTTGAGAGATATGACAGCTTAGGGTCTTTTTCTAAGAAAATATTTTAAGATCTCAAACTACATATTTTAACTTGGTAATACAAGTTGTGATAGAAAGTGTTTCATGTTTATAAAATTTTGAACTTTTATGTATGTACTACGTTATATTCCAGCACTCGGGAGGCAGAGGCTGGTGGATCTCTCCATTTTGGTCTTTATTATATTTTTATTCTTTTTGATTCTAGATTTACACATTTAATTTCACTTTTATGCTCTTTTTAGATCAATTTTTTACTATTTTTCAAATATGATTATAATTTCCTATTTAAGAACCTTATGACTCTTTTAAAATTCTTATGAAATTTCAAAATTACTCATCTTGTTCTTTATTGCATTTGATGGCTTGAGTTCAAGATGTGATGGTGATTTCTGTTTAAACTGTGCTAATTTGGTGTTTCAGATGATATTTAAATATTGTGTTTTAAAATGTATGTGTTGACATTGAAGCAGGCTACTATTTATTTCACTTCAGTACATGAAGTGAATGGCATGTGTATAAATACGGATATCTTTGTGCACCTCTGTTTTGTGGTTCCCTGAAATACAAAAATAAGACTATTTTCTTGCACTTAAAATTTTCATGCATGAAACCTACATGAATTTTCTATTTTTGTCTATCATTGAGGGAGTAGCAGTTAAAGTGAATTCTAGTTCTGAAATTCAGTCCCTTAAAATATTGACAACATGGTACTCCCACCTACTCTGCACATGTGGTCCAGTAAGAATTTTACTCTTTTTAAACCATTTCTCACATAGTTTGGTGAATCTCCCACATAGTCATGTGGAAATGTATTGATTTTTGAAGTGGTGTTGTGTGTGTGTGTACATGCATGTGCTCATGTGCACATGTGCAAGCCTGTATGCTTCCCATGTTCATAAACACACTTGTACTCTGACTTCCCCTGTTCTTCCTGATTTTCATTCTTGTCCATATTCCCAGTATGCAGTAAATGTCCTTAAAATATTCCTTCTAGCTTGAGAGGAAGCAGTTATTCGTTATGTTCTAGTGATTCATTATCCTTGATTTTTGACATCTACATTTTAAGTTGACAGTATTTTGATTTTGAATTAGCCACTTTCTTAGTAATTAGCAGTTGTGTTCTGACAACATGGACTTGAAATTAGCAAGTCATGAGTGTTAGAGTAAGACAGTAATGTAAGTGAAAAATATGTCAGGCTATTTTAATTAGTTCTCAGGAGTTAACCTTTCTGAATAGCATGTTGCTACAACATCTTTATACTTCTTAGCAGTGACTAGGACAGGTAGATGATTGAAAGACAAGAATGAATAATGCAGGAACAACTTTTAAAGGTATTTTTGAAGTATCAAGTACCCAAGATTTTACACAGATTTAATCTAAGCTCAAGTAAAAAGGTTTAAAATAAATAAAATAATTTAAAACATGTATAGGAAATATAAATGTTTGTTTATAAAATGTATATCTAAAAAATAAAATTTTTAGCAAATAATAAATCAGGCATGAATTCATTTGATTTATTGAAATGAAACTAAGGAGAAAGTATAATGGAAATGTACTAGAAAATCAACATATATGGAAATTAGATATACTTAACCTATATATGTTAATATTGTCTTGAGGACTTATAAATTGAAAGATAAATAGTAAATCTACTGCTTTATATGAATACTACTCATAGGTCAGACACAACTGATATTTCAGCATTAGAATTTTGTCCAGTTTAAGGTTTAATACCACATAAAGTTGTTTCTAATTGATTGAATTTTTGCAACCAAATGGAATATTCTTTTTGTGGTAGGTTTCCATTATATTTTTATTTTTCTTGTATTTTAAAATATATTTGTTACCATTACAACAATTTTAAAATTGAAATATATTTGGTCACATTCTTCACCACTTCCAAGTTCTTCCAGAACCTCTTCTCCTCCCTGCCAACCCACTTTCAATTCTATATCAGAAAGCAAACAAAAGCCCAATACAACAACAAAACCTGGAAAAAAATACAACAGTAAAAAAGAAAAGAAACAACAACCCCCACCAAACTTTACCTAAATAAAAGCACATACACACAAAAAAATCTGTGGAGTCAATAGTTTGTCAACTACTCACAAGCCTCTGCCCTGAAGTGGTTGACAACCAGTCGAAGCTCTGAGATTTGGTTCATTTGATCACCATTTTCATGTTTATATCTTTCTCAATTTAACACCTAAACTTTCTTTCTGCTGTTTTCTGTTTTTTATTTGTTTGTTTTGTTTTGGGTTTTTGTTTGTTTGTTTATTTTTGCAGTTCTGATATTTCCAAAACCACATGCATCATGGACAGACTTTAATTTAGGTGGAAAGATAGACCGAAGTGAATTTACCTTTATTGGCCATGACACTTAGGGCACTGTCAGCCTGCCTGAACCATAGTTGTATTTCCTTTAGATTCTAACATTGCTTTAGGGCTCTGTCAGCTCAGATTTACTTCTATTTCTTAGAATCTCAGAGTGTGCTTTATGACTAGAACCAGATAAGTTGTTGAAGCTGAAATTCTTGAAACTTATGTATTTTTTCTGCACCAGCATGTAGATAACAATGAATGTGACACCAAGATATGCGACCCTTTATTTTTGCTCCAGAAATTATGAAAGCAAAGACAGGAAAGATTGACCTCTGTGACTCCTGAGGACAGGTTTCTTGTGCTATTGATAAACTAAGTTGCAGGTCTGGCAAGGGAAGGGAAGGGAAAGCATGTGCTATGTTGTGTGGAATGATGTTAGTTTGAATATAACTTTTGTGTAAGTGTTTCAGATGAAGTCTTTTACTCGTGAAGTTAAAGTTCATATTTCTGTACCACAATCTGATTTATACAAGTGTAGATGAGTGTTTTGGTTTTAGATAAGCTACTCCTCCTAGTGGCACACAACTGAGATGCATGATGAAAAATAAAAAGAAAGTATTCTGTATAAAATTGAAATGTGCACCGTTTGTTCTCTCTGCTCTTTCTTGGTAGGAAGAAGTTCATTGTTTTGAGTTTAAAAGAGTGTACCTTCTAAATGAAGTGTTTACTAATTTATAAACTCAATTTTATCTAAGTTGTAGAAAATAAGTGACAATTTCTACATTAAGGTAGTAAATATGATTATTTTTTTAAAATATGAGGATGTGTGTTGCGAAGTATTAGTTAATGGTGTGTTTTATTTGGTGTGGAATATTTGTTTAATGATGTAAACATGTGTGGTATTCATTTATATCGCATTTGCTAAACTCTGTAAAGCTGTGTGTCTAAAACACTTGATTGGTTTAATAAAGAGCTTAATGGGCAATAGGTGGGCAGGAGAGAGAACTAGGAAGGGCTGGCAGGCAGAGAGAACAAATAAGAGAAAGGAGGAGAGTAAAAAGGAGAAGCTGACAAAATGCCAAGAGCCAGCCATAGAGTCAGCAACAGAGTAACACATGAAAGACATATAGAGTAGAGAAAGGTAAAATCCCAGAGGCAAAAGGTAGACAGGATAATTTAAGTTAAGAAAAGTTGGCTAGCAACAGCAGATGTGTTTAAAATAATTAAGGAGGTCAGCATAAGCAAAAAGTTGTAAGAAATACATGATTAATAGGATATACTATGAAGCTTCACTGGGTCAAAGACTATAATTCTGCCATTTAGGATATACGGAAGAAATTTCCAAAAATTAGAAAGTTTTAAAGATATCTCAATAGCATGAATAAAGAATGTAAAAACAATGAGATTTCGTGCAAATGTTGCTGGAGGGCTTTTGAGATGTTACTTATGGTACTCAGTTGTGAATGTAACTGAAGACGAATGTTGTGCATCTTTTCTGAAGTCCACTTGGATGCGTTCTCAGAAACAGGGGACACAAGTTTTGGGGTAAGGAAGCAGACATGAATTTATTTTCTGAGGTTTTGCACTCGAGTTTCTCAGAAGTTCCTGGTGGGTCATTTTCCCTCTTGACGGAAAAGTCTTTGTAATGATTTTTTTTCTAACTGATAAAATAATCTGTATTTAACTCTTCTTGTTATAGATCTTCATTTCCCAGGAACTCATTGTGAAAACACTGTAACCATTTCTCCATTTTCAGTAATCATGGTTAAGGGTGTATAAAACTCTGCTTTAGCAGAAATGGCTTATGCAGTTCTTGTTCTTAAAATGATCTTTGACTTATTTATTTATTATCTATCTATATATTTAATTATTTGTGAGCATGCACATAGTTGCACATATTTGAGTGTGGTCCTATGCCCCCATGCATATGTGGGTCAACAGACAACTTGTGGAAGTTGATTCCTTCTTTCCACTATGTGAATTGCAGGAATAAAACTTATTTTGACTATTTGGCAGCAAGTAATTTTTCACACCAAGATATCTTGCCCAACCCATACCCATTTCTTATAGTGCACCAAGCACTTTTTTTTAATAAGGAAATAAATATTTGCTAAATGAGGTAGATCTTATATGAAGAAAAAAATGATAGTGTCTTAGGCTAGGGAAGCTGATTTAGTTAATACTGACAAATTAGTGGCATTTCTTTCTTTAACGACCAATTTAAGATTATATAGGCTTAATTAAAATTTTGTATCATGGGTCAAATTTTACAAATAGATTAAAATATTTGTCAACTATAACAAGTTTTATAATTACATAATTTATCAGGAAAGCACCATACAGCAGTAATTATTAAATATTATTTTTCCTACAATTGAAGCAAGGAATATTCAACAAGCTAGAACTTTACCTGAAGAACCTACCAACAGAGTTTGAGTAAAATTTAACCAAGTTTTGCCCAGGTCATTCAGTAAAAGATGACAACAGGAGCTTGTTTCATAGTTAAAATGATAGACTTCTTTTGTAGAAGATCCAGGTGAAGTTCCTAGCACCCACACTGGGTGACTCACAAACAGTGAAAATCCCATCTCGACTGGTATCTGACATTTATGATATCTGAAGGTATCTACAGACCCACCAAAACAATACATAGAATTAAAAGTGAAATCTTAAAAACATGCAGCACAATGTTCATTCTCTAAGCTTGTTTTCTTGTACATTATTTTCACAGAAAGCACTTTACCAATGGAGTTACCTACTCAGCAAAGCCTCAGAATTTTTAAATAACCTTTAATTATATGTAGTCACATAGTTATACCCATGCCATATTTTTTAAGGTTTTTTTGTGGGGAGGGAGTTGAGACAGGGTTCCTCTGTGGCTTTGGAGGCTGTCCTTACACTAGGTCTTGTAGACCAGGCTGGTCTCAAAACTCACAGAGATCCACCTGGCTCTGCCTCCTGAGAGCTGGGATTAAAGGCATGCTCCACTGCCTGGCTGAAGTTTTAATACTTTATTTTTTATAGCATATGCTAAAAACTAGGGTTTTTTAAGCTCTATTTTTTTCTTGTAGAACATCCTTTAATTTTTGATGAAATATAATCTTCTATACAAAAATCCCATTTATATAAAATATTTTCTATTTTTCAGTACTTTCATTGTTGTAAGTATATTTTATATCTACGACTTTTATTTATTTTCCTTACTGTATTGTTTCAGTATTATTTTCAATAAATATTACAGAACCTGTTAATAAAATGTTACAAAGGTCTACTGAAAGCTTAATTTAAATACAGGAAAAAAATACTGCATTTCTGCTATCGAATAATTCAAATACATGATAAATCTGGAAATATACCTATTTTGCTACAAATTTAAAGCAACTTTCTTATATCTCACACTATTTGTAGAGGACACATAGAAAATGTAATTGTTAAAAAAATAAGGATCTTTTAACTTGGATCTGAGAGACGAACAACAAGATGATCAAAATCTTACATCTCTGTCTCCTCCATGTTTTTGCCTCCTTTACTTTAGAGTCACCTGTTTACCTTTGTATTAAACATGTTAATCATTCATGGAATATCTCCTTAAAATATTTTATCTTTTCTATAACATAAAAGCACAGAGGAAATTATTGTCCTAAATATGTTGTAAAAAGAGAATTTAGGTTCATGAGACAATAAATCAAATAGGATACAATGTAAGGTGGCTTTGCAAGCTTTTAATCTTGGTTAGTGGGCTTTAAGATGGTCATTGTGAACATTTAGACTCAATTTGTTCAGAATAGTGACTTATGTAGGATTGGACAAAATTCATACATTGAAAATATATTTGTGAATAAACAGAAGTTCACAGTGGTACTAAAACATTTTTATTGTGTTTGTAGAGAAGGCATAATCAGCAGAGCACTTACTGCATAAGCATGGGGTTCAAGTTTATACATCTGTCAGAAACATATAAATATCTGGGCATAGTGCCTGGTACCTCTAATCCCAAGAAGGGAAGGCAAAGACAAGACTATCCTTGTGACTTGCTGCACAGTTAATCTAGCTAATTAGTGAGTGAGGTTAGTCAAACACCATTTCTCAAAAATTAAATTACAAAAGATAATGAAGAAGACACCCAACATAAACCTATACATATTCATGTACATAACACCTATATCTGTACTCACATACAGGTTTACCCATGGTCATATACACACAAAAATAAGTAATTGAATTAAAATTTTTTTGTTTCATAAACAAACATTGATAGACACATATCCATTAAATTTGGTGTGTCAAACAAATAATGTTATCACACAGTAAGTTTTTGAAAAGTATAAAATGAAGTTGTTATACTTTTCGCCTTAATAGTTTTTATTGATTTCAGGAGCATAAGAACTTGTCCTTTGTAGAATTGCATGAAGACTATTACCATGTTTCAGCTATCCTGGGTTTTATGTCTTTCATTTAAGGTGAGTATTGTTCTTTTGTGAAGACTTGTGAAGGGATTTTGATGGGAACTGCATTGAATCTGTAGACTGCTTTCGGTAATGTTACTATTTTTATTATGGTGATACTATTTATTCAAGTGCATGGGAGATTTTTCCATTTTCTTATACCTTCTCCATTTTTTTCTTCAAAGATTTCAAAGTTGTTGTCATACTGGTCTTTCACTTGTTTGGTTAGAGGTACCCCAAGATATTTTATATTATTTATGGCTATTGTAAAGGATGGTATTACTCTGATTTCTTTCTCTAACCCTTTATCATTTGTATGTAGGAGGGCTACTGGAGTTAATCTTGTTTCCTGCCACATTACTGAAGGTGTTTATCAGCCTAGGAGTTCCCTGGTAGAATTCTTATGTCACTTATTGTAAAGCAAAGGATAACCACAATCCATAGACATAATGGATCTCCTTGGGAAGGGGAAATGAATGATATCTCCTAGGTAAACTGGGGACAGGGCAGCAGTAAAGGGGAGCGGTGAAGGAAGAGAACATGAAGGAATGCAATGGGATGGTTGAGTTGGCAGAGGGATGGAGTGGAAGAACAAGAAAAGAGATGTCTCAATTGAGGAAGACAGTGAGCTGTGTTTTCCTGCCATCTCTCCCTGATCTTTCCTCATCTTTTTATCTCCTAGTTGAAAAAAAATTATTTGTCAACGGAAATGGGTACAACGACCTACTTTAACTGGGAAAGGAGGTCTCATGTTGTATTTCATGTTTACATTTGTAAAAATTTTTTGGTAATTTTTAATTAGTAATCCTTCTCCTGATTAGCTCTTCAACAGGGAATAAGAATAACTTGAGCTTGATCTGAGGAAGTAGGAAATCACTAGTTTTGAGCAGAAAGGTGAGAAATAGCATTATAAGAAGTGGTATGAAGGACTCTAATGGGGAAGAAATAATCTTGTTAATAGTTCAGAAAAACTTGTGTCAAGTCACAGGATTAAAATGAAAAATTTTATTTATATTTGGATTTAGCTTATATTAAGAATATACTAATACAAAACATAAAGCAGGTCTATAAAGGTTTAAAGTAAGGCTCTAATAAATAAATAAATTCTCGGAAGCATCAGGAGACCAGGATACCAGAGGAGGCTGGGAGTCCAGGGAAGCAGCTGTTCCTCCTGCAGCATCAGGTAAACAGGCCGGCTTCCCGGCCTGTGTTCCAGTGCCTGCAGATCGCCTGGGAACTGCACAGAGCTCCCAATCCCGGCAGGAGCCAAGCACCCCAGACTCCAGGTCTTCTCTCCCACCAAGGAGACCAGGAAACCAGAGGAGCCAGGGAGACCAGGGGAGTAGCTGTTCCAGATCAGGTACAACAGGACCCAGCATAGGGTCTAGGGGACCAGGTAGGAGGCTAAGCACCCCAGATTCCTGTTCTTCTTCTCCACCCACGGGACCAGCACTTGGACAAGGAATAGAAGAACCACCAGATTATTGGACTTGCTAGCACCCACCAAAAGGGAACTCTGGTCCCCAGACCAGTAAGTGGCTCTTTCTGCACCCACTAGAAGAAGAGATGGGAAAGAGACAATACAAAAACACACTCAGCAACAGAAAAACAAATATGACACCGCCAGATTCTAGAGACTCCACACCACCAAGACCCCAACATTCCAATACGAATGAAGCAGAAGAGAACGACCTTAAAAGCACTTTCATGAAAATAATAGAGGCCCTAAAAGAGGATATAGGAAAATCCCTCAAAGAAAAAACAAACCAAAAAAATGCAAGAAATTGAAGAAAAAACAAACCAAAAATGCAAGAATTGGAAGAAAAACAAACCAAAAAGGGCAGGAAATGGAAGAAGAAACGAAGCAAAAAATGCAAGAAATGGAAGGAAAAACAAAGCAAAAAATGCTAGAATTGGAAGAAGAAACATACCAAAAAAGGCAGGAAATGGAAGAAGAAACAAAGCAGAAAATGCAAGAAATGGTAGAAAAAACAAAGCAAAAAATGAAAAAAATGGAAGAAGAAACAAACCAAAAAAGGCAGGAAATGGAAGAAGAAACAAACCACAAAATGCAAGAAATGGAACAAAAAGCAAACCAAAAACGGCAAGAAATGGAGGAAAGAACAAACCAAAAAATTCATAAAAGGCAACAAATGGATGAAAAGATAAACAGAAAATTGCAAGAAGCAATGCAAACACTGCAAGGATTGAAAACTGAAATAGAGACATTAAAAAAACACAATCTGAAGAAAGGCAGAAAATAGAAAAGCTGGACAAACAGTCAGGCACTACCAATACAAGCATTACCAACAGAATAGAAGAGATGGAAGAGAGAATCTCAAGTGATGAAGATACACTAGGAGAAATGGATTTATCAACCAAAGAAAACCTTACATCCAACAAATCCTTAACACAAAACATCCAGGAAATATGGGCACCATGAAAAGACCAAACCTAAGAATAATAGGTATAGAAGAAGGAGAAGAAATCCACCTCAAAGGGGCAGAAGGCATATTCAACAAAATCATAGAAGAAAACTTTTCCAACCTTAAGAAAGACATGCCAATGAAGGTACAAGAAGCCTACAGAACACCAAATAGAGTGGACCACAAAAAAAATACCCGCCAAATAATAATCAAGACTCCAAACACACAGAATAAAGACAGAATATTAAGAGCAGCTAAGGAAAAAGGTCAAGTAACATATAAAGGCAGACCTACCAGAATTACACCTGATTTCTTCATGCCCCAAATACAAAGGCATCCACATTCGTTAAATAAACATTATCAGAACTTAAATCTCATCTAAAGCCCCACACAGTTATAGTGGGGGATTTCAACACACCACTCTCACCACTAGACAGGAATACCAGACAGAAACTCAACAAAGAAGCAAAGGGTCTAATAGAAGTAATTAACCAACTGGGATTAACAGATATCTATAGAACATTTCATCCACATAAAAAAGAATATACCTTCTTCTCACCACCACATGGAACCTTCTCAAATATCGACCACATACTTGGCAACATATCAAACCTCAGCAGCTACAAAAAAATTGGAATAACTCCATGCATCTTATCAGACCACCATGCTTTAAAATTAGAATTCAACAACAACACAAATTGCAGAAAACCTACAAACTCATGGAAATTGAATAATGCTCAACTGCACCATCCCTGGGTCAAAGAGGAAATAAAGAAAGAAATTAAAGACTTCTTCGAATTCAATGAGAATGAAGACACAACGTACCAAAACCTATGGGACACTTTGAAAGCAGTGCTACGGGGGAAGTTCATAGCACTAAGTGTTCACATGAAGAAATAGGAGAACAGTTATACCAGAGAATTAACATCACAGCTGAAAGCTCTAGAACACAAAGAAGCAAACTCCCCCAGGAGGAGTAGACGCCAGGAAATAATCAAATTGAGGGCTGAAATCAATAAAGTAGAAACCAGGAAAACAATACAAAGAATCAATGCAACGAAGAGTTGGTTCTTTTAGAAAATCAACAAGATAGACAAACCTTTGTCCAAACTTACCAAACAGCAGAAAGTGAACACGTAAATTAACAAAATCAGAAATGAAAAGGGGAACATAACAACAGACTCTGAGGAAATCCAGAGAATCATTAGGTCATACTTTGAAAACCTGTACTCCACAAAATTCGAAAATTTAAAGGAAATGGATGACTTTCCGGATAGCTATCACTTGCCAAAACTAAATCCAGAACAGATAAGCAATTTAAAAAGACCTATAACCCCTATGGAAATAGAAGCAGTCATCAAAAGTCTCCCAACCAAAGAAAGTCCAGGTCCAGATGGCCTCAGTGCAGAATTCTACCAGAAATTCAAAGAACAGCTTATACCAATTCTTCTCAAAGTGTTCCACACAATAGAAGCAGAAGGGTCTTTGCCAAACTCTTTCTATGAGGCTTCAATAACCTTGATCCCCAAGCCACACAAAGATACAACCAAGAAAGAGAACTTCACACCAATATCCCTCATGAATATTGATGCAAAAATACTCAATAAAATACTGGCAAATCGGATCCAAGAACACATCAAAACAATCATTCAACACGATCAAGTAGGTTTCATCCCAGGGATGCAGGGATGGTTCAACATACGAAAATCCATCAACGTAATCCACCATATAAACAATCTGAAAAACAAAAATCACATGATCATCTCACTAGATGCTGAAAAAGCCTTTGACAAAATCCAACACCCCTTCATGATAAAGGTCTTGGAGAGATCTGGGATAACAGGGACATACTTAAACATAATAAAAGCTATATACAGTAAACCAACAGCCAACATCAAACTAAATGGACAGAAACTCAACGCAATTCCTCTAAAATCAGGAACAAAACAAGGCTGTCCACTCTCTCCATACCTTTTCAACATGGTACTTGAAGTTCTAGCTATTGTAATACGACAACAAAGGGGGATCAAGGGGATACAAAGTGGGAAGGAAGAGGTCAAACTTTCACTGTTTGGAGACAATATGATAATTTACATCATTGACCCAAAGAACTCTACCAGGCAACTCTTACAGCTGATTAACACCTTCAGCAAAGTGGCAGGCTACAAGATCAACTCAAGAAAATCAGTAGCCCTACTATATACAGATGATAAAAGGACTGAAAAAGAAATCAGAGAAACATCACCCTTTACAATTGCCACAAACAACATAAAATACCTTGGGGTAATGCTAATCAAACAAGTGAAAGACCTGTATCGCAAGAACTTTGAATCTTTAAAGAAAGAAATTAAAGAAGCCCTCAGAAAATGGAAAGATCTCCCATGCTCTTGGATAGGTAGGATCAATGTAGTAAAAATGGCAATCCTGCCAAAAGCAATCTACAGATTCAATGCAATCCCCATTAAAATCCCAGCACAATTCTTCACAGACCTTGAAAGAACAATAATCAATTTTGTATGGAAAAACAATAGACCCAGGATAGCCAAAACAACCCTGTTCAACAAGGCAACGTCCGGAGGCATCACCATCCCTGACCTCAAGCTCTATTATAGAGCTATAGTCCTGAAAACAGCTTGGTATTGGCACAAAAATAGACAGGTAGACCAATGGAATCGAATTGAAAACACGGGTATTGACCCACACACGTATGAACATCTGATCTTTGACAAAGAAGCTAAAAATATACAATGGAATAAAGAAAGCATCTTCAACAAATGGTGCTGGCATAACTGGAGACTGGCATGTAGAAGAATGTGGATCGATCCATGTTTATCGCCATGCACAAAACTTAAGTCCAAATGGATCAAAGACCTCAACATAAATCCAGCCACACTGAACCTCTTAGAAGAGAAAGTGGGTAGTACCCTTGAACGAATTGGTACAGGAGACAGCTTCCTGAACATAACACCAGTAGCACAGACTGTGAGATCAACAATTAATAAATGGGAGCTACTGAAACTGAGAAGCTTCTATAAGGCAAAGGACACAGTCACCAAGATAAAAAGGCAGCCCACAGTATGGGAAAAAATATTCACTAATCCCACATCTGACAGAGGGTTGATCTCCAAAATTTACAGAGAACTCAAAAAGCGAGTCTCCAAAACATCCAAGGACCCAATTAAAAAGTGGGCTGCAGAACTAAATAGAGAGTTTTCAATAGAGGAGTCTAAAATGGCTGAGAGGCACATGAGAAAGTGCTCAACAACCTTAGCCATCCGGGAAATGCAAATCAAAACAACTCTGAGATACCATCTCACTCCTGTCAGAATGGCTAAAATCAAAAACACCAATGATAATTTATGCTGGAGAGGATGTGGTGAAAGGGGAACACTCCTCCATTGCTGGTGGGAATGCCAGCTGGTTCAGCCACTTTGGAAAACAGTATGAAGATTCCTCAGAAAAATGGGAATAAACCTACCACAAGACCCAGCAACTCCACTCTTAGGCATATATCCAAAAGATGCCCATTCATACAACAAAGATGTCTGTTCCACTATGTTCATAGCAGCTTTATTTGTAATAGCCAGAATTTGGAAGCAACCTAGATGTCCCTCAACCGAAGAGTGGATAGAGAAAATGTGGTACATTTACACAGTGGAGTACTATTCAGCAGAAAAAAACAATGGAATCATGAGATTCGCAGGCAAATGGATGACACTAGAAGAAACCATTATGAGTGAGGTAACCCAGTCACAAAAAGAGAAACATGGCATGTACTCTCTCATATATGGATTTTAGACATAGTTCTGGAGCGTGCCAGCCTACAATCCTATGGCCAGTGAGTCTGGGAAACAGAAACTTCATTTAGTGGCTGATCGAAGAAGAGGCAGACTCCCTTGGTTAAGTACTGAGCTGAACTCAAGAAAGCCAGTAACAGAGAGGGAGGACTGATGACCAAAGGGATTAAGACTGGGCTGGTTTAACCCCCAGAAACAGCTGACCTGGCAAAGGCATCAGCCTGGGAATCCAGCATGGGACTGATCAAGACCCCCTGAATCTGGGTGTCAATGAGGAGGCCTAGGTAATCTATTGAGCCTTGGACAGCAGATCAGTACCCATCCCAAGTATACACACGGACTTTGGACTCCCATAGAACATTGTGAGGTGCACTCTCACCCTGAACTCTTGGGGAAGGGTCTAGGCCCTGCCCTATATGAAATGACAGACTATGGACACCCCTGGGGGAATGAGGGGATAACGGGGGGGGGGGGGTGGTTGGAGGGAGGGCACAGGATGAGGGGAGGGAAAGGGAGAGGGACCTGGAACTGACTTGTGAAGCAACCTTGTTTCTTATCTAAATTTAAACTGGAAAATAAAAAAAAACTAAAAAAAAAAAAGAAAAACCAATAAATAAATAAATAAATAAAAAATAAAAAAATAAATTCTCTTCTTTGGGGAGTTATTAAACTTGCTACAAACTCCATGTTAAAATAAATAACAGTCTGTAAATATTCTAAGACATGAGGTAATTGCAAATTAAGTTAATGAAAGCAAGAAAGAAAGTGAAAGCTAAGATATGCCAAATTGTTATTGGAGAAATGGCTTCAGTGGTAAGGAGAAATTATGACATTTGTAGAGTACCTGGTTTTTGTTCCCAGCATGCTGGCTCATAAATGTCTGTAAATCTAGTAATAGGAAATATGACACTCACTTCTGACCTCCATTGGACATCAGGCACATATATTAATGAACATACAGGAATGCAGGAAAATACTAACATACATAAAATAAATATAAATAAATATTTTAAAAAGATACACTAAGTTACTGTGGTACATTACAAAGTAAAATCCATTCTTCATTACAGATAAAGACATTGAATTTGTTGGTGACTTGATGTTTAGGAGTGGTTCAGTGGGTAAGTATGTACCTACTCCTACTTTTAAGACAGACCTTGAAATTGTAGGAATTTGGATTTTTGTAAATCTTTTTTAAAACAGATAGACAGATAGCTAAAATTTTCTTTTCCTCCAAACTCTTTGAGGTAATTTGTTTTTTTTTATCGTTTTCTTCCAGGAATTTCCATTTTGTTGGCTCTAAGTACTAACTTGTCAGAGAGGGAACTCTATCTGACACACTCAAATCTGAGTAGCCCATTGGTATGAGCCTGTGTGAAAATGTGCATATATTTAGTATGGGATAATTTTTCACAACTACTAGACTCTGCCTTTTTGAAAAGAAGAGCACTGGGGTACAATTTTTTTATTGCAGACTTTATGATAAATACAAAATAAGCTAAATGAAGACAATAGTAGCCTATCTTTCTTTCAATAATTTAAGATTTATTCACTAGGCCTGGTCAATGAAATAGTGGGGATGGGAGTAGTTATGCAAAATATATTGGTTTTGCTCAATGTTTATTATGTTAGCATAAGGTATGGGGCTTATTGTACAATCCCAATTCATAAAATACCAAATGATATTGTCACTTGTGACTCCATGATAGTTTGAAGGGCTTCGATGTGAAGAAGCTTCATCATCGGGATCCTATCTTTATGTCACTTAGACATCCATTTGCTCTTAGATCCTTAGGACTCATAGATATCTCTTAGTTATTCTCATAATATAGGTACAAGGGCTAGTTGCTGATATAAAAAAGATGCTATCTGGAGCTTCCTACCAATGTCATTCTATGACTTACCAGGGGAATATCCTTAGTTACTTTTATTCATGCCTTTGTTTTTCAAGATAAAGCTAAGTAGTCTGATAACTGTAATTGATAAGGTGAGTTGATGTCTCAGTTATCTCTTGTTATTTAATTAATATGTTACATAC
The DNA here is from genome assembly GCF_017639785.1 of Mesocricetus auratus. Classification (NCBI taxonomy): domain Eukaryota; kingdom Metazoa; phylum Chordata; class Mammalia; order Rodentia; family Cricetidae; genus Mesocricetus; species Mesocricetus auratus. The sequence goes on from NW_024429189.1 coordinate 9,317,867, forward strand.
TTATCATTAATCAAATAATAATTTGATTCAGTCTACAATCTCTAGCCCCAACATTTATAGTCTCTTTAACTTTGTTTCTCTCAACCCTTTATAAAGATGTAGCAGACACTTGGCTCAAGATGGACAATGGAGTCACCTCTGCTCACTTAATTCTTAGTCTATTTCTGACTCCAGACTCTCTTCAGGTTGGATGGAATGCTCACAGAAATGTATCCACAAATGTAATAACTTCTAAAAGATTCATCTGCATCCTTAATTTTTCTTTGCTATTCAGTATCTAAGAAAACTTACTGTCTTGCTACAAGGTTCATTTAACTCACATATACTTCCCATGTAAAATACATTGGTCATTAAAGATAAAAATAAAGGAAAATTTAATCTGTCTTCTATAAATTGAGTTAGCAACAGATCAAAATAGTTACTGAGTAATGAAGGGGATATAGTGTGTAGGGAATTATGCTTACTAGGGAAAGTGAAATCTTTGATTAGTTAACATGCAAAATACGTAATGTTGGTTTTACTCAATATTTATTATGTTAGCATAAGATATGGGGCTTATTGGTTACAGTTATTTAGTTATCTAGGAATCTCCTGTGAGGCTAATGTGAGGAAGGAATTCTGGAACTAATAATAACAAGGGAAAACACCAAGAGAGAAAACTAGTATAAATGAGAGTGATATTAAGCCAGGTCTAAGCATAGAATTCATAGGTCTTCCAGTTCCTGCAGTCTTCCTGAAACCTGTCATCACCATGTGGCGAAGACCAATTTAACCTACTGTATAATTCAGAAAATTCTACAACTAAGGTCATCCTGAGAAACATGAGAGGGAGAGAAACAGAGAGAGAGAGAGAGAGAGAGAGAGAGAGAGAGAGAGAGAGAGAGAGAGAGAGAGAGAGAGAGAGAGAATCATCCCAGCTAACCAGAGATGAAGAACAGGTGGAATTTATGTATTAATAAAGACCAGCACATAGGCTCATGAGTAGTGTCACATCATTTGTTGTTTAAGTTCCTAGTAATTCTCAAAAACTAAATTCCAATTTATATACTAATATACTCAGTCAGTAGTTAAAACAAGGGTGAAATTACTTAATAATACTAAGCATTCTTACAGAACATTGTCTTGGTGTGAGACACTGGTGTATGTAATTGTTAGAGTCACCTGGGAATAAAGAACCTCACTTGAGGAATTTCTAAGATCAGACTGACCTGTTGTCATGTCTAGGAGAAAATATCCAGATTGATGGTGATATTGGAGGGCCAGATGTCTGAGTGAACCAAAGACCTTGAAAGCAAGCCGCATTTCTCTATGGTTTGTACATCAAGGTTCTAGCCTTGAATTTCTACCCTGACTTCCCTCAGTGATTTGACCTTGAAATATAAGGAAATATATGATTTTCTCTTCAATTTGAATTTGGTCAGAGTGTTTTATCATAGCGACAGAATGTTTGTGTGTGTGTGTGAGAGAGAGAGAGAGAGAGAAAAATCTGAATGAAGATAATTTCTATTTTGTTACAGATGATGAAACAGATCTAAAATAGTTATCTGACAAATATGAGTATTCCAAGAGGTAAATGGTAAATTACATATTTAAAATCTTTTTTATGTCAATCTCCCATCTGGCCTTATCTTTCAATGAAAAGAAAAGTTTAGAGATGATGCAAATGTGTATTTGGATATTCTGTTAATGTGTTTTTCATAAGCTATCACACATTTTTGTTTTTAAAATAATTAAATATTTTTGGAGAATTTTATATATGAGTACACTTATTTACATCATGCCTACCCTTCCTTCTCCCCATCCAACTCCACTCTGATTACACCTAATCTCATATATTTCTTCTCAAAGAGTCATATTAACTTGAATATTAGTCATAATGTTCCCATCCTAGTTTTTATTTCCAAATTAATTAATCCAAACATGAGTGTTAATAGGAGTTTCAGTGTTCAATCATGTTCCATAGAAGAAAGCTTTTGAACTGACTAGGATTAAGGGCTTTGAATAAAGGAACATGACATTCTAATTAATTGCTTTGTCTTTGTCTAAGGCAAGCCCTGTTTATCCCAGTAGTTTTGAGGCT